>NC_135959.1:13312401-13932401 GCF_053455715.1 Rhinoraja longicauda | reverse complement strand
CTGTATTCTGCTTTCTTGAGCATAACTATAGAGTGATATTTGATTCATATTTACAAACCACTCTCCAGATAAATCCTGTCCAGAAATATATTCTAACCTTAAAAAAATTCAAGTTGTAAATTGGAACTTGCAAAGAAAATTGACTGTAAAAAGTTAACAGCTTGCAAGTTCCTATGGCAAATGAAACAATATGGCTTTGCAGTGATGAAAGAGAGATTACATTTCTTTGACATTCACCAGTCTGTTTTAGGGGAAACGAGGAACTGCTGACCATATTAAACTCACCCATAATTTTCGAGGACCTTCTGGTTGACCGGTTGGAAGTTCTAAGTGCAGATCTCCTCCACTTGAATACATTTCAACTACCTGGTAAAATAAGAGTCAACTCTTAGCTACCAAGAATAAAACTTTGCCAAATGTTTGTTTAGATTGTTTCCATTTCAATATTGATGATGTAATGGAAATCTGGGCTGGGGCCCAAACCAAGAGAGGACTTCTTACACCATTTTAGTCTTGGAATGCAACGACTGGTTTCAATCAAATTTCAAAATTGCTCAGAAGGCTCAATATATTAAATGTACCCGTCATTAAACCTCAGTATTTTGAAATACAGGCACAAACATTTAAATTTAGAGGCATAAATAGATGCTGAAATCTTGAGTAAAAAAACTAAATGCTGGAGGAACGCAGTAAGTCAGGCAGCATCTGTGGTGGAAAAAGGACAGGGCTGATCCTTTCAGGTCCTGATCCTTCTTCTGGAATGTCCCAACCCAATCGGCTGTCATTTCCCTCCACAGATGCTGCCTGGCCTACAGATTTCCTGCAGCACTGTTTTTTTGCTAAGTATTTAAATTTAAATTGCTAGGAATAAACTGCACATACACGGGGATCTCTCTACTTGGCAGCAGAAATGGCATTCTATCCACAGGTGCCAACAATGTCAATAGTGCATTGATTAGCTGTTTAACAGTTAACCAATGGATAAATGCATTGCCAGACTCAAAATCAAATTGTAGGCATATCATGCTGTTTCCATTTTAGTACTTGTATTTTTGTGCCTCCAATCCTGAAGGCGGCAACCAGTGTTGAAACGTTTTCACAGGGAGTAGCAGCCCTCCTGTGTGTCTTGTACTTTCCAGATGAATATGGATAATAAGCTGACTACTACTGAACAAGCGGAGATACAAGAGGCTAATCCAAAAAAAAAATTCTCTTCACCATCAGGGTTTTCCTAGCTCAGGTTGATGGAGTTGTAAGTATTCATTTGGACCAGCTTTCCACTTCCTTAAGTGAATTACACTGATAGAAAATCGATACTTCGCCTTTTAAAAAAACAAATTTAGCGCAGGATTTCATTTGTCAAAGCTGCACCATGCTGACACACTATTTACCCATTGAAAAACAACACTTTCCCAAAATACTAAATGCCATCCAAAAATATTCAAGTGCAATTGCCCTAATTTACTCAACTGACCCAATCTTTTCATTTTGTGAACTTCGATTCATTCACATTGTTAATTTTTGTACGTAGAACTCAGCAATAACAGAGTTGCGATAGTTACAGGAGTCGTAAAAAAAACTCCTGTCGACAACCATCTGTGGTTGTTTGGGGAAAACTATGCTGTTTTGTGTGGGAGGTCAAGTTAAAGGGCAACTTCAGAAATTGTGTTGATCTCAGCCATTTTGAAATAAACTTTTTTTTTTTAAAGTGTTCAATCAATATCAATGAATTAACCCGACTTTGCCACTCAAACATGAAACTTTAATGTTTACAGCGCCGAAACAGGCCCTTCGGCCCACTGAGTCCGCACAGGCCCGTGATCCCCGCACATTAACATTATCCTACACACACTAGGGACAATTTACATTTATACCAAGTCAATTAACCTTCAAACCTGTTCCACTTGAGTGTGGGAGGAAAGCGAAAATCTCAGAGAAAATCCACATGGTCATGGGGTGAACGTGCAAACTCAGTACAGACACCACGCATAGTCGGGATTGAACCTGGGTCTCGGGTGCTGTAAGTGCTAGCAGGCAGCAGCACTACCGCTGTGCCACCTTGCCGCCCATGTCTTCCCATAGAAAATTCTTTTAACTTATCACTTTAATTCATGACCTACAACGTATGAATTTTGAAATAAATATATTTTAATACATGGTGGAAAATTCCAGGAAAACCAATGAGTTCAAAATGTGGCCATTAATAAAATTAGTTTCTTCCAACTCAAAATCAATCTAATGTAAAAAACAGAAATGGTGAGAGGTCTTCTGAGAGTGTGTGGGCGTACAGTTGATGCATAGACATCAACGGTTTTTCTTGATGTGCTGCTGCCTGCATATTTACAGCATTTTGTTTCCAACACTTGCATTACCTCAGCAGATAACATTGAGAGTCCGAACAAAAGAAATCAAGAAGTGGATCTGAACCTATGAGTTACTCAAAAACTGTGCATCTAGAACGTTGCCTTTACCCATCAAACGTCAGATGCAATATTGGAGAGTATAAAGGAAACATTGTGCTTACTTGTAACTGTTGACAAAATCATAATGTCAACAATTTCCAGTGAGAAATAAAATCACCTGCACCACATCTTAACAACTGAGATGAAATAAACATTCAAAAGCTTCAATGAAAATGCTCCAATTATTTCAGATAACTCATTGATAGGATTCTCCCAAAGTAAAGCCACAAAAGTCAGAATTGCATTTGCACATTTCAACAAAGAATGGAGTACACAGTGCCCTCCCTAATATTTGGGACAAAAACCTATCATTTATTTATTTATTTGCCTCTGTGCTCCACAATTTGAGATTTCAGTCAGAGAGTGGTGAAGGTGTGGAATTCTCTGCCTCAGAAGGCAGTGGAGGCCAGTTCGTTGGATGCTTTCAAGAGAGAGCTGGATAGAGCTCTTAAGGATAGCGGAGTGAGGGGGTATGGGGAGAAGGCAGGAACGGGGTACTGATTGAGAGTGATCAGCCATGATCGCATTGAATGGCGGTGCTGGCTCGAAGGGCTGAATGGCCTACTCCTGCACCTATTGTCTATTGTCTATTGTAATAGAAAAAAAAATCACATGTGGTTAAAGTGCACATTGTCAGATTTTATTATAGAGTATTTTTTATACATTTTGGTTTTACCATGTAGAAATTATTGCTGTGTTTATACATAGTTCTCCCGTTTCAGTGGCACCATAATGTTAGGGATACATGACTTCACAGGTGTTTGTAATTGCTCAGGTGTGTTTAAATGCCTCCTTAATGCAGGTATAAGAGAGCTCTCAGCACCTAGTCTTTCCTCCAGTCTTTCCATCACCTTTGGAAACTTTTATTTCTATTTATCAACATGAGGCCCAAAGTTGTGCTAATGAAAGTCAAAGAAGCCATTATGAGACTGAGAAACAAGAATAAAACAGTTTGATACATCATCAACTGTTTGGAACATCATTAAGAAGAAAGAGAGCACTGGTGAGCTTACTAATCGCAAAGGGACTGGCAGGCCAAGGAAGACCTCCACTGCTGATGACAGAAGAATTCTCTCGGGAATAAAGAAAAATGCCCAAACACCTGTCTGACAGACAGGCTACACCACAAGATGCAAACCACTTGTTAGCTGCAAAAATAGGATGGGCAGGTTACAGTTTGCCAAGAAGTACTTAAAAGAGCAACCACAGTTCTGGAAAAAGGCCTTGTGGACAGAGGAGACGAAGATTAACTTCTATCAGAGTATTGTACAAGTAATGGCTCCCACTGATTGTCACCGGAAGCTTGCGCCCTTTTCAGGATGGACAATGACAGTGATGTAACATTTGAAACATGGATGATGGACACGAAAGAAGAGTGATGGCAAGAGCAAAGTACGGAGGAGAGAAGGAACTGCCCAAGATCTAAAGCATACCACCTCATCTGTGAAACAAGGTGGTGGGAGTGTTATGGCCTGGGCATGTACGGCTGCTGACGGTACTGGCTCACTTATCTTCATTGATGATACAACTGCTGATGGTTGTAGCATAATAAATTCTGAAGTTTATAGACACATCCTATCTGCTCAAGTTCAAACAAATGCCTCAAAACTCATTGGCCAGCAGTTCATTCTACAGCAAGACAATGTTCCCAAACATACTGCTAAAGCAACAAAGGGGTTTTTCAAAGCTAAAAAATGGTCAAATCTTGAGTGGCCAAGTCAATCACCTGATTCAAACCCAATTGAGCATGCCTTTTATATGCTGAAGAGAAAACTGAAGGGGACTAGCCCCCAAAACAAGCATAAGCTAAAGATGGCTGCAATACAGGCCTGGCAGATCATCACCAGAGATGACACCCAGCAACTGGTGATGTCCATGAATCGCAGACTTCAAGCAGTCATTGCATGCAAAGGATACGCAACAAAATACCAAACATGACTACTTTCATTTACATGACATTGCTGTGTCCCAAACATTATGGCGCTCTGAAATGGGGAGGACTATGTATAAACACTGCTGTAATTTCTATATGGTGAAACCAAAATGTATAAAAATGGCCTTTATTAAAATGTGACAATGTGCACTTTAACCACTTGTAGTTTTTTTTCTATTACAAATCTCAAATTGCGGAGTACAGAGGCAAATAAATAAACGCGTCTATGTCCCAAACATTATGGAGGGCACTGTAATTCATTCTAAACATAGCAATTTCTGTCAATATTCCTAACCGTGTTCTTGAATAATATTTACTTTGTTTTCTATATTTTAGCAAACAAGTAATGAAACTCTCCAGTACATGAAACTTATTTTCTTTGAGGTTCTCGCTGCATTTTATGTCTTTGAAATTCAAGTTTTAGGCTTTTCAAACATTTTCACAATCCACCAGGGTGCCATTTCCACCAGGGTGCAGTGAAATTTCTTGTTCACAAGGTTCAGAGTAAATGGTGTACATACTGTAATGATGAATGTAACAACAATCAGAGAGCAGAATGGTGCAAAATCCAAGTATTGCAGAAGAATATTAAAGTACAACAATAGAATAACCAAATGGGGTAGAGTTAAGAATACATTGTAGCACCTCAGCCCATGAGATGTGAAAGAGGTGATTGGTTTGGGAGTTGGATAGCAGCCACGCTGAAGACTGCACATCTGAGCTTTCAAGCTCCTGTATCTTCTCCCAAAAGGTAGGAGGAAAGGAATGGCCCGAGTCACAAGCATCCTCGACAATACTTCCAGCCTTCCTGATGCAAGACACCATGAAGATGGACTGGATGGAGGCTGAGCAGATTTGACTTGTAAATTCGAAAACCCCAAGGTCCTCCAGCTATTGTGAATAGTTATATATTTTCATTCAGTAATGAAATATTTTCAATGCTTAATTTTGTTATTAGCACACTTCTTGGCCTGTGAGCCCAAATTTATTTTCTAAATTTTAAAACTCAGTTCCAATCATCAGAGTGGATTTCATACTAACCTTTCTGGAAAGGTTAGTTGGTTACCTGTCTTCATGGCTGGGAGTTTTAAGTGCTAAGGAATTGTCTCAAATTTGCCAGCCAATAGTTATATTTGATGTCACCTCAAAACAGTTATGCTGTTTTTGTTTTTCACCAAATCAATACAAAACAAAAATCCTATGTACAAGTGACTAGAAAAATAAATATTGATTTTCTTTTGAGAGGGGTAGGGAGGGAGTGAGGGGGCATTGCAGAAAGGTGTATGAATGGCATTAGCTTAGGATAAAAATAATCAGAGTCATAGCAAACTTTTGGCATGTAAAACGTTGATGCATTACAACTGCTCAAAGTCATCCACATCTTTAAAAAAATGCCCACCAGGTCTATACTAACCAGGGTGCACCCAGTTATACTAATCCCACGTAACTTTCACTTTATTTTTTCCTCCCTTCAGCTCCAGCCAGATTCTAACAATTGCTCATATATTAAGGGCAGCTATCAATGGTTAATTAACTTACCAAACCAAATCTTTAGAATTTGGGCAAACCCCAGAGCACCCAAAAGAAACCTACACAGTCACTGGGAGAATGTGCAAATTCTGCACCAGAGTTCAGGATTAAACCTGGGTCATTGGAGCTCTGATGTAGCAGCTTTACTAGCTGCACCACTGCATCCCTTTCATTGCTATTCAGTCAGATCATTTAGCTAATCATTGCAATTAAATTACTTTTTTTTTAAATTACAAAGTTTATATTTGCAATTTTACACAACTGCAAACTCAACTATTTACAACTTCAAACAGCAAGATTTTTTAAAATACCAAGACATTTCTTTCAATGTCTGAACAAATGCCACTTTTGAATTGTATAAATTTTTAGTTTTTTTATGGATTAAAAAATGAAATGAAATAAAGGATTGTTTTAGGTGACAAGAGTGGCTGTTTTAATTCAACATTTAAATTAGATCCTTTCTAGATCATTCTCCCATAAAGTCACTGCAATAAAAATCGTAAGTTTGCGTGAAAGTTTTTGATAAGATTTTGTTTTAAATTAAGGAGACATCACTCCTGCTGCAGAGACAGTTCAGTCCATATTGTTTTTTCCCTCTTGAGAATCTAATAATGTCTAGTCTTCTAGAGTGGTTACTTCAAGACTTCAGATCAGGATAATAATACTAGTATTATGTCTGAAGAAGGGTCTTGACCCGAAACGTCACCCATTCCTTCTCTCCCGAGATGCTGCCTGACCTGCTGAGTTACTCCAGCATTTTGTGAATAAATCGATTTGTACCAGCATCTGCAGTTATTTTCTTATAATAATACTAGTATACGGTTTTCAGTTAAAAAGCAACTTACCTGTAAAGGTTCACTGTGAGGGTTGTGTATATTTATTAAAGGTGAAAAACTGCTATTTACAGGAACTCTTGCCCCTATAAATGGGCGCAAACGGTAAGGATTAGGTATTCCAACACCAAACACCTGTAATAGAAATTACAAGGATGCAGTTTATAAAAATGTCAAAGATCAATACATTTAACAGTCAATAAAGATGTGTTAACTTTAGACAAAATACCTCACTCAACCACACTACAGTTTTAATACGAATAACATTGAGAGAGTCACTTCTGAAGATAGGTAAATAAAAACTGCCTCCTCTTTCAACTCACTGAAGGGCACACCAAGGGAAGATAAAACTCTTTTACAAGCGATGCCAGAAGTTAATGACTGAATTTGCCTAAAGGTCAAACTATTTTTGCTGTGCCTGGCTGACGCTCAACAAGTTTGAATAGAAAAGCACAAGTGGGATTTGAACAGGTTGTGAGTTCTGAAGTCTGTGGATGGGGGTGATTGTAACAAGCTATGGGACACAGGAGGGAACCAAGAAAATTAAACATGAACCACTGAGATCCCTAGCCTGCATCAGCAAACAATAGAGTTGCAATGTAGATTAGTCTACCCTAAAAAGAGAAATTCATGGAGACAGGTTTCTCAACCTTAAGCATTCTTAAAAAAAAGGTATTTTAGTTAAGACTCTCATTTTTGTTCGTAATATCGTTTGAGTCATAGAATTTTGGGTTTTCTTACCTGGTACGTAAATACCCCATGAAGAGATGTATTAATAAATAAAGTATTTTCTACGTTTCCCACTACTCTTGCAAGAAACACTACATCAAAAGATGTGTTTCCTCCTGGTGGGATTATCTGGGCAGCAAAGGAAAGCAAAATGTTAATTTAGTTTACATCTTGTGTAACAATAGCAGATATAGTTAATTGGACAGATAATCAGTCTGGCATCAGGCAAGCCTGTGGTAGCCAAATCCAGTTATAATTAGAATTTGCCATTTTGTCCGAGCTCTCGGCATTATGTTTCAAAGTATCAATGTAGAGAAGAGTTTATGACTGGCAGGAAGTTTGAAAATAATACAATTTTGCACCCTTCTTATTTCAAATATAACAGCATTGGCACTACACACACAAGCACAGAACAATGCCACATCAACCTTAACAGCCAAGAATATATAATATTGCTGTAATATTCCTATACTTCAAGTACAAATGCTTATCAGGTCAGGAGGTGGAGGAATAAAATCCCGGCAGCAGTATGGTCTGGCAAGAAACACACGAGAAGTGTCTGCCATTATAAACTGATGGAACATGAAAATCAAGCAGTTTCTATAAATTATGGAAATCCAATTCATCCCCCTCCCCCCCCCCCCCTCCCAATTTTACATGCATTCTGAAGAACTATGGTGTGTTAACTGCACTGCAAGCAATTTCACAATTGATCTTTTAATATTGTCATCTTAACATAGACAATCGAGGCACCATCAAAACTTCCAAATACCCATTACCCACTTGAAGGATAACTTTAAATTATTTTACAGTTCGAAATTATAATGCTGAAGGTTAGTGGAACAACATTAAACGCTGTAAATGTTGATAGTCCAATGTTGCATATATTCAGATGTAACTTTCAAGATAAAATTGATTTAAAATTTGTGCCAGTGTCAACACTTCACTAATGCAAAATATTATCTAAAATGTGATTTACCAGACCGACCATTTGCCCCAAAACGTACTCCCTCGATGTTCAAACTAGAACAATCTTTTTATACATTTCAAAGTATTATGCCTTACTGGATTACAGCTCAGTACTGGTAATTCTACCATGCAATGTTCTTCACTAGAGGTGCACAAAACTCATCACAACCATTTTGCACAGTGTAAAGGTTCACAGGATAGTTAACTAAAGTTGACACACAAGGTGGTATTAGGGCAGATGTCCAAAATCGTGGTCTTGGTTAGGATTTAAGGAGAAATTTAGAAGTTTTATTGAGGGAATTCCAAAGCTTAGGGACTTCCCACCTAAAAGTACGGTTACTAATGAGTAATAATGGGAATTAGAGAACACATCACTGAAGGGTGTAGGGATGGGGTTGGGGTGAGCGGAATTGAGGGAGGCCAAGGAGGGATCTCCATACAAAGCAAAAAATTTAATTAAAGGTGACTTAACCAATAACAAATGTAGTTCAGTAGGCATAGAGATATCCTGATGCAAGTTAAGTTATGGCAGAATGGCATTATATCCATGCAGATTTGCCTCTTCAAATATTTCTTCAAAATTCTTAAACAAAGTAGTACTGACCTTTTATTGCATTGTGATCAAGTATTGTTACAGGTACAAAGCAACACAAAATGTTAAATTAATCTGCAAAGCTCCATTTTCCCATCTCCTGTCCCATGTTAAATTTATAATGATTTGTTCCATCAAGTCATTTCACTTCACATGTGGACAATTACATTAGCTTTAATCCCCCTCTCCATATTTTACTAAAGCCCTCCAAAATGAGTTTGAGTTTAGTTTAATGACAAGTGCACCGAAAAGCTTTTGTTGCATGCTATCCATTCGGTGGAAAGACAATACATGTTTACAATTGAGCCATCCAGTGTACAGATACACTGGAAATTGAAAGATTGAAAATGTGAGTGGCACTACAACTTAGGCCATGTTGTATAAACTTCATTCCCCTTTAATTACCTATCTTGCAAACAAGCAAGGATACACAAATAGACACATACTAATGATCAAATCATTTATTTTAATGATAAAATAAAAATTGGCCAGGAAGCTGGAAGAACTTAACCAATATAGTTCAGACTGAAAATTTGAACCCGAGAAATGCTAGAAATGTTCAGCATGTTTCACAGAACTGTGGCAACCAATAACATTTTATCAGAACCGCTACCTCAGATGCAGCCTGACATGCTGAGTGATTTCAGGGATGGACTACCCCACTTTTTAAAAATTGCTTATATAACTACATTCAACACAAACAGAAAATACTGGAAATACTCCACAAGTCATGCTGCATTTGTGGGAAGGGAAACAGCCAACATTTCAAGTTCTTGCAATTCCCAGAAAGGGTTTCCACCCCCAAAATCTTCACCCCGTTCTCTTCCTACGATGCAGCCTGACCTGATGAATATTTCTAACATTTTCCTTTAAAGATTCCAGCATCCGAGTTTTGATTTTATTTTCATTTATGTAATCAGATTGCTAACTTTGTTAAGCTGACCCAAGACAAAATCTAATCAATTTTAATACCTGATGTTAATAGTGAAGTGCTAAAGCACATTTGCCATAACATTTTAAGATAAAATATGTACAGCAACCCATCCACCATGGATTGTCCATACCTGCGGAAAAGCGGTAGAAATCTATCTCCTTCAGTTTAAGATGCATGATCAATGTAATAGCTGCTACCCGTTGCACGTTATTGCCACAATTCGGTTCCATTCTACTACACTGCACAATTAACGCTTGTGACAAAGGATAGATTTCATCTCCAAAGATTTTGATTGCTGTTAATCCAAGTGATTTACACCATACATGCTACTTGCAGACCATCACAAAACAAAAATCTAAATGTTTCCATTTATGTGCATATTACAGAAGACATCTTACATCCATTTTAATAATTGCAAATAGAATTCTTACCCTATTTTGAAAAAATGATGCATGAAAGTGCGATGTTGTTGCTGATATTGATACTAATATGATTGTTTCTTCTGTGCTGGGGTTGTGTAAGTATACTTTTTCCATTTTTGGCATTCCCACTGGCCTGTGAAAATAGAAGCAATTAGTATGCAATTTTATACAATTGCTTTAGCATACAAATGACAGAAACTGAAATTGTGTTTACTTGACAGTCGAATACTGTTTTGATCAAACGATTTAATATCTTTCAATACAATGGGTCAAAAATGTACTTGCTGCAGGCCAGCCCACAAACGTAACACCATACTCCTTCACATGCTCACAGTTGCACTGATCTTCTACAGATGTAGAGGTACAAGTGCCCTGGGCACCTCAATCCTAGAGTTGTGCACTGAGATGCACCAAGGTGTGAGTGTCAACTGGGTTTAAGCAAACATCGCAGAGTCCGGCTCCAGAATACCCAAATAGATTCCGACACGAGAGAACAGTAGGAGTGGAGTCAATCATTTCAACCATCAAGTAAAAATACCCACTAAAAAACATGCATTAAAATTAAGTAAAAATGTGAAAACCTAACCGAACCTACATTTTTCTTTCTAATCAAATCAACAGGGATTCCTCTGAAGAAGGGTCGCGACCTGAAACGTCACCCATTCCTTCTCTCCAGAGATGCATTTTGTGTCTACGTTCATGTACCACACCTGGATGTTACTTCATCAGTGGATTGCCATGATGGTGCAAATCCAGGACATAATTACCTGAAATTAGCTGAATTCCGATAGTTAACTTTAGAACCACTAGGACTGGGAAGTTCAATTATTTGGGAAACTGAATATTTTCTAGATTAGGTCATGAAAAGTAAAACTAACATGTCTTATAAAACATCCAAATTAAACTAAATCAACCAAAATTAAATGGTGTCTTTGGGTGATAAGCACATGATCTCCCGGTGGCTGAGCACTTCAACTCCCCCTCCCACTCCCACAGTCTGACCTTTCTGTCATGGGCCTCCTCCAGTGTCATAGTCAGGCCCATCGCAAATTGGAGGAACAGCACCTCATATTTTACTTGGGCAGCTTACAGCCCAGCAGTATGAACATTGACTTCTCTAACTTTAGATAGTTCCTCTGTCCATCCCTTCCGCTCCCCCTTCCAAGTTCTCCCACTGTAGTTCCTGTCTCTACCTATATCCTTTCTTTGTCCCGCCCACCCCGACATCAGTATGAAAAAGGGCCTCGACCCGAAACGTCACCCATTCCTTCTCTCCAGAGATGCTGCCTGACCCGCTGAGTTACTCCAGCATTTTGTGATACCTTCGATTTGTACCACCATCTGCAGTTATTTTCCTACAGCACATATAAATAACCACTGCCTTATATGCGGTGCTTCGAACCAGACTTATCCTCCACCACTTGCTTTTACAACGTATAATTTGGCAGTTTTTTTTCCAACCAAATGCAATGAGCTCTTTTTACTTCTGAAAGGTTAATGTAATAAACGCAGCATTTCAAAATGAAATATCACTGCTGCTCCTAAGACGTCAACGTTGACTTTAACCTGTCAAAGTTAGGTTAAAGTCTAACTTTAACCTAAAGTTAAAGTACCCATCCCCCACCTCCCCGATCACCATGCACCATGCTGTTCAAAATATTATCGCATACAATAGTACACAAAAATGTGCCAGTTTTAGTTTCGTCAGACCAAATTATTATTTTTCCTTGAAAACCAAACCATAAAATTAGAAAATCAGATTGTCATTAAATAGCCCAATGGGCTGCACAGGAATATTACGACAAGAAAGTGATGCTAAGGTACATGGGAGATATTTTACATCATGACCAAAGATTTAAGAGGTGGTGTGGAGGTGAAGTGTACGGACGTCGCTGCCAACAGGTAATTTCAGAGATCAAGGTCTTCATCGCTGAAGATACAACCACCACCTGAACTCGAGGATGCTTAGATGCCCAAATTGAAGTTGTGCCCTAATCCAGGGAAGAACAGCCAAGTTGTGAGATAAATAACACACAAATGAAGTTTTCAACAGATGAACAACTCAAAGCTAAAGGTTGCGAAGGTGGAAATAGGCAGGCAGTTCAGGTCAGGTCAAATGCGACACCAAGACTGAATAGTCCAGTTCAGTTTCAGACATGCACTAGTTGTCTTAAACTCAACATATGGAACTTTAAGCCTGTCATCCCTCCCAATTTAGCGACGTCGTAAACCAAAACAAACCCGAACTCATTGCAAATGAAGGTAGACCTAAAATGCTGGAGTAACTCAGCAGGTCAGGCAGCATCTCTAGAGCGAAGGAATGGGTGATGTTTTGGGTCGAGACCGTTCTTCACTGCAAATGAAATCCATTATCATGTCAGTAGCAGTCTGAAGAAGGGTCCCGAACCGAAATATTGCGCCAAACCCTTTTCTCCAGAGATGCTGCCTATCCCGCCGAGTTACTCCAGCATTTTGTGTCTACCATCATGTTAGACAAGTTAGCCATTATCCACAGCCTCGAAACGGAAGGTTACATATTTGTACGTGAATATTCTTTTAATTTACAGTTCAGCAACCTCCAAGCTCATCACATAAATTAGGACTCATTAGGTAGCCCTGCAAGAGATTCCAATTTGAGCTGAGCATCTTCTGGGTGGGGGAGGGAATTGGCAGTGTAAGCAAGGAGTACGCCTGATATGCATGGAGAATTTCCACGCTTCTATTTTAAAAAAACTCGAGAGGTTAAGGCAGGCTGTGCTCAATTTTCAGCATCTTGCTCAAAAAACACCATTGGCAGGAGTCCCAAGATCAATTCTGCTTTCCATTGAAAAGTTATACATTAATATATATTTATAAAGAAGTAGAAAAGAGAGAAATAGAAGAAAGTAATACACCCACAGTACATTTTAAAATGTGAGACACTTACCCTAACATTCATTCAAATTAAACAAACAAAATTTAGAATCAGTGCTGCAAGGTCTTAAATTTGCTCCTCTCATTTGATAATGTCAGCCTTTTCTATAAAATGATTTTTAATATCAGTACCAGTATACCTTCCTCAAATACAGTTCTGCTATGCTGAGCGTGGCAGTAAATGACCCAGCTTGTCCTACATTAAGATCATTTAAATTCTTGGCTTGAACATGTATTCTGGAGGCCAGGTGTGCTAATAGATTGTTCTTTGGCACAGGCTACAACACTAGCATACTGGACGCCTTTTAAGTTTGAAGAAGTTATTTTTCCTGCTTGTTTTTTTAAAAATTCAGTTTGCCAAAGTAAAACTATCATTTCAGCAGGTGTTAACTTGAATAGTTAAATGGCAAATATACATGCACTCCTGAATCCCATTTAGTCACTTCATACAGAAAATGCATTTGGTTTTTCCATATACTCCGATGAATGTACATATCAAAATTGATACATTCTATATCTACTTTTGACTAAGATTCCAACAGGATTATCCCTGGATCAATTAGAAAACTGTCTGCAGATGTAATTCTGGATTAGTTTTACCATGCTGCCAATATTAATTATGTAATAAGAATGTTAGCATTCTTCAAATTAAGACACAGAAGAAGGGTTTTGTGAACGAAGAAATGCTCTGTGATATACTTGAACCCTGGTGTAAATTTTGCTTCCTGCCAAGATATGAAAGGATCGCTTCACTATTACATTTACTTCCTCCTTTGATAGCATTAAACCCTACTACACAAAGTTTTGTGCTCAGGTTACGGAGAGGAAATGCAACTGTGAACCGTAGACTCTTAATGGAAGCTCATGACTGAGCCAAGACGACCACCTAATTATGTCAGGTGAAGGACTCTGTTCAATTGTTGGAATAATCTCCAATGTTTGCAAACATTACATGGTGATGCAATGATTTTTGTACATTGAGAAATCCTGAAGTTGCTAATAATTTAGCACTAATCCAGACATTTGCAGACTAAAGGTAACCAGTGTTTTGATGAATTTCAAGCATTTACAAACCAACCTCACTGTAGATCACTGTTAAAATGCTATGCTTTATTATGCATGGTGATTTTTTTTTCATGCCGAGCTCTCTAGCCTTAAATAAGTTATAGTAATTCAGATATACACTTCAAAATACAATTGTCTTTCTTTCAAAATCTTCACAATATTCTAGTTTCTATCTTTATTTCATCACATGCAAAATGTTTATCAGTTAAAACATGTTATTCCACATCTCTATCCCCCATGTCTAAGAGATACACTGAGAATTCTCGGGCAGACCGAAGCTTGATCAACAACACGACACAGTTGTTTGCTAGCAATCGACTTTGAAAAAGTGGACACCTACACCAACAATTGCTATATTTTATCTTGTTGTTCACCTTGGACACAAGCACAATGGCTCACACAAAATACTGCTCACACTGATAGCCATATCAACATGTCTTCTGAAGATTCTTCCTCACAGAATATACACTATGTAGAAAATTAACTTTACATTGAAAAGTGTTCTTTACTCTTCAAACTGCACTCAATCTCAATTCAGATTAACATTTTGTTTGCTGCACAAAAACCTGTTTTATCAAAGCACCTTTCACAGGAAACAACCAAGGGCAACAAAATGTGATACCATACCATTAAAAGGAGATAATAGTACACAGGACAAAAGTTTAATTAAACAGGTACATTTTAAGAATCTTAAAAGGGAATATCAGAGCACAGAGCCTTGGTATGGTTCGTAGGGCTGCAGAAGATTCATGGGTCAAGGCTATGGAAGAATTTATCTTTAAACTAAGCCGTTTTATGATCAAAAGTGAATCAAGGGATGAGCACAGAAATGCAATGTGTGAACGAAACATTGGAATTTAAGATATTAAATTACAAGATTTGGTTGACCACAACCTTATAGAAGGTGAACCTTGGGGAAAAATGTAAGCAAGCAAACCATCATCTACAATGGTAAAAGTAGTAGACAATGGTTTCAGTAGACGACTTGAGGCAAGATGCAGTCAGCATTAGTGGGTGGAAGAGTAGGCCCAAGGCTGCAATGTAGATGATAAATTAGAGGAAGTCAAGATAGGTTCTTAAAGACTACTGGAGGCAATTTTCTGTGAACTATAAAAGGCAGTGAAAGTACACAAGTAGGTTCAACTGAATAGATAAAGACCTAAAGTAAGCAGTGTAATTTCAAAAACCAAACAACAGCGGAGAATGAAAAAGTTTTATCAAGCACATGAGCAGTTATGAGATCGTGAGAAGGGTGAGACTTTTGTCAGATTAACTTAATTTTCTGATACTTCATTACAATTTGAGATTTGCTTATTTTTGTTAAACAATAGTTGCACTAAGAGATTTTGACTGCCCTATTTTCACCAGCTTGATTCCAGGAATGAGAGTATGGTGCTGGAATGTGGGAGAATGAGAAACAATTTCACTGTGTCAAACAGGAGGGATTGATAGCATCGATGCAATGAGACTTTCCTTGGTCTAATGTCAACCAAATCTTGTAACAGAAAGCCAGTCAATAGTTCTTAGTAACAAAGAAATAAGTAATACCTGCAGACAAAATGCAAAGTAAATTTCAATGGTCCATGGTTCACTTCAGTGCGAGACAAATGAAATGTGCAGAATACACAAGAAATGGTTAAGACAAAATGTGGCCTCTGAGGAAAAAGTAGCTTCGAAAGACATGGCTACAGATAAGGTCTAACCCTTCTTCTAAAAGTAACCCCCTGGATCTAAACTACTCAGCCAAAGGAATGACACTTTCCATTTCTATCCTGTTCATTTCTAACCTCAAAGAATTTTATACTCTTTAATAAGGTCATCGCTTATTTTTCTAAACTCCAAAATATGCAGACCTAGCCTATTTAATCTTTCGGCTCTTCAGAAACTGTTCTGGGTGGATTGTCTCTGAACTCCCTGTACACCAAAGGGGACGAAAATTGAACTCCATGCTGCATTTGTGGTCTCACTGGAACCACATATAATTGTACCAAGACATCTTTACTTGTGTAATCCAAACTTCCTGTAATAAAACGCTAAAGTCCCATTTGCCCGTTGCACGTGCATGTTAGCTTTCAGATATGCATACAATGAATTGTGTTATTATAAACTAAATATAGCAATAATAACCTCCAATGATCGCATTCCAATTATTAAAGCCTACATTGTAAATATGTATTGCCATCACATCTAGGCAAAATGTTGAGAACGAATTTCCATTTGGTGGGGACTCCAGTTCAATTTATTATTGACACATATACCGAGATACAGTGAAAAGTTAAATCATGCTATATACGAGTATAATCATAAGCAAATGAAAGTGTGAAACGATAAGTAGATCTGCTTCTGGGGCACTAGGAATAGAGTCGCCATGTTTCATCGCCATCTTGCAACTTAAGTCTCGAGTCTCTGAAAAGTCTGATCTTGTCGGAGGCGATATATATTTGCATGCAATTTATTCTTTTCTCACTTTAAGGTCTGGTATTCTGGTGGCAATGGATCACTTTTCTAGGAATCTATATACCGATTTAAGAACAAGAGCCACAGACTATGATTAAGGGGTTTCCCCATTTAAGATACAGAAGGAGGATTCCGCCTGACCAGCTGAGTTATTCCAGCACTTTGTGACTATCTTCGGTATAAACCAGCATCTGCAGTTCCTTTCTACACAGAAGGACGAGTTTGCACATGCCGGAATAGACAATAGGTGCATGAATAGGCCATTCGGCCCTTCGAGCCAGCACCACCATTCAATGTGATCATGGCTGATCATTCACAATCGTGCGGCACGGTGGCGCAGCGGTAGAGTTGCTGCCTTACAGCGCCGGAGACTCAGGTTCGATCCTGACTACGGGCGCCGTCTGTACGTTCTCCCCGTGACCTGCATGGGTTTTCTCCGAGATCTTCGGTTTCCTCCCACACTCCAAAGACGTACAGGTATGTAGGTTAATTGACTGGGTAAATGTAAAAAATGTCCCTAGTGTGTGTAGGATAGTGTTAATATGCGGGGATCGCTGGGCGGCACGGACTCGGTGGGCCGAAGGGCCTGTTTCCGCACTGTATCTCTAAATCTAAAAAATCTAAATCGCTACCCCGTTCCTGTCTTCTCCCCATACCCCCTGACTCCGCTCTCTTTAAGGGCTCTATCTAGCTCTCCCTTGAAAGCATCCAGAGAATATTGAGCAAAATAAAAAAGACTGGGGTCCAGACCCAAAACTTTATTCGTCTATTTCACTCCACAGATGCTGACTGACCCACTGAGTTCCACCAGCAGTTTGCTTTTTGCTCACATTTTAAAAAAGGAATTAATACACCAATGTCAAATATGTTGTGAATATCATTAAAGTTCCCTGCTCCATGCAAGTTTAGATATGCTAAGGATTGGATTTTGCAATGAAGTTAATGATGATGTTATCACATGCTCTGTTATAAAAGCCAAGGAAGCTGGTGTGAGGGAGGGGATTGAAAATGAGAGGCAGATTGATTACGTCTAAATGCCTATCTGTGCGTGTGAGTGATTGCTGCAACTGACTATTTTAGGTGCTGAGCAGGCCCAGCATAACACACAACACAACCTGACTCAAACCCCGACTGTTTTAGTAGAATGTACACTGATCCAAACCAGACACACAGTTAAGGCCCATTAGGATTAAGAGGCTCAGCTCCAGAACTTTGTTATAAAGAAGCAAAATTGCTCACTGCATGATTTCTCAGTAAAAGTGATATTTTATACAAATTGTCCTTCAGAAAACACTAGATTCAATGACTTTCAACCCTGGCATTCAAAATTTAATTTGACCTGCCTTGCTATTTTTTTAAAAACTTGCCCAAGTTTTTAAAGGATTTTTCACTCAGTAGTAAGGTACTCGCTTGCATTTAATGCACTCAATGCATCGAAATACTATAACTTGGGGCCAAAATACGCTGAAAAGTCTTTTTATCATTCTTGGAAAACATGGAATAATGACCCCTGGTTTACTTATTCTGCAGAATAGTCTAATTGTAAACAGCCATTCACATGCCAAATCTAAGCCTATGTTGAAACAAGGAACTGCAGATGCTGGTTTACAAAAAAGACTAGTGTTGGAGTAACTCAGAGGGTCAGGCAAATCCCTGGAGAACATGCTGCTGACCCACTGAGTTACTCCAGCAAGATAGACACAAAGTGCTTGAGTAACTCAGCAGGTCAGGCAGAATCTCTGGAGCGAAAGGATGGGTGACTTTCCGGGACGGGGGCTGCTCTTCTTCAGATTTTGAGATGAGAGTCACTCCAGCATTTTCTGGTGATACATTTGAATGCATTAAAAAAATGCCAACCTTAGCTACCTAAGCTAATTACCTTTACATTTTATCAAAAACATCTAAATTTTACCAGTCCAAACGCTCACCACCAACCCTGCCTCTTGCAAAGATGCTATTCCCTACTCTCAATTCCTCCGTTGCCGCTGCATCTGCTCCCAAGATGAGGGGTTCCATATTAGGACATCCGAGATGGCCTCATTCTTCAGGGAACGTGGGTGTCCTCTCTCCCCCCCCCCCCCCCCCCTTCTATCATAGAGGAGGGCCTCACATGTGTCTCCTTTGTGTCCCACAGTTCTGCTTTCGAACTGCAGATGCTGCTTTACATCGAAGGTAGACACAAAATGCTGGAGTAACTCAGCGGGACAGGCAGCATCTCTGGAGGGAAGGAATGGGTGGCGTTTTGGGTCGAGACCCTTCTTCAGACTCAATAATAATCTACTCGGTTATAATGGACAAACAATAACGCAATAACAGACCCCATTCCTGCTCCCCCCCGACAGCCTGATATAACAAAAGTTATTATGTACTATATTATGCTGTGAAGATCAAAACGTGAAATTACAGATCTTTTGATATTTTTCTGAGATCTTGGGAACATGGCCACACTGCAGAAACTAGAGCAGAATTTGTAAAATTTGCTTCATTTCTGCTTTTTCAAGCTTTTTATCATTCAAGAGGAAATGAGGTACTCAACACTTTCCAAAAACAGAACTAATATTTCTATAATTTCTTTTAATTGTATACACTTCTACAAAGACATTTCACAATGAAAATTTGGTCACAATTGCAACCTAATAATTGATATTGTGAAGGGGAGGCTTTGTGAAGGGGAGGTCTTGCCTGACAAACTTGCTGGAATTCTTATAAGTAGGAAATAGCAAGACAGACAAAGTACAGTCAGTAGATGTTGTATACCTAGATTTTCAGAAAGCCTCTGATAAGGTGCCACGTGGGAGGCTGCTAGGGAAGATGACAGCCCATGGTATCAAAGGGCAGATACTAGCTTGGATATCAGGTTGGATGGATTGCAGAAGGCAAAAAGTGGCAATAAAGAGGGCTTTTTCTGGTTGGCTGCCAGTGACTATCGGAGTTCCACAGGGCTCGGTGCTGGGGCTGCTGGTCTTAATTAATTAATTAATGATTTGGAGGAGGGGATTGAAGGCTTTGTGGCTAAGTTTGTAGATGATACGGAAATAGGTGGAGGGGCAGTTAGTGTAGAGAAAGCAGGGACTGCAGAAGGACTTGGATAGGTTGGGAGAATGGGCAGATAGAAAATAGTGTAGCAAAGTGTGGAGTCATGCATTTTGGTAGTAGGAATAATGGCATAAATTATTTTCTAAATGGGGAGAGAATCCAGAAATCGGAGGTGCAAAGGGACTTAGGAGTACTGGTGCAGGATGTAAGAAAGTAACTGCAGATGCTGGTACAAATCGAAGGTATTTATTCACAAAATGCTGGAGTAACTCAGCAGGTTAGGCAGCATCTCAGGAGAGAAGGAATGGGTGACATTTCGGGTCGAGACCCTTCTTCAGACTGATGTCAGGGGGGCAGGACAAAGGAAGGATATAGGTGGAGACAGGAAGTTAGAGGGAGCAGAGGATGATACTTTAACGTTACTTGCCTCTGTCATTCAACGTGAATGGCCAGACAGGCAGTATGAGCTCCCGCTTCCGGTGCGACCCTATTTTCCAGTCCGTGACGAGCTTGTGATTCAGAGTGTGAAAGGGCACAAGGCAGTGATTCCCACCTCCCTACGTCAAGATTATTTTGATGCCATACACAGAGGGCATCCCGTGTAGAGGCAACGGCCCAACGAGCCAAGAGCATGTTCTGCTGGCCAGCCGTGACTGATTATGTACGCCAGAGTTCTGTCGTGTGCAGTATGCAACAGCCGGTCACCACACCAGCCTAGGGAGCCGCTTTTGTCGTGAGCCATGGTGGCCACTGATATTTCTGACTGGCTTGATGAGCAGCACCTCATCTTGGTGCATTTTTACTCTGGATGGTTTGAGATAGATTTACTCAGAACCCCCTCATCGTCGGCGGTGGTGCAGAAACTGGCGAGGCACTTCTCGGTTCATGGGGCACCTTTCACCCTTATGTCGGATAACGCTGGTCAGTTTACCAGTCAATGTTTCAAGGACTTTGCTAAGCGCTGGGATTTTCAACACATCACCAGCAGCCCGGAATACCCACAATCTAATGGGCTGGCGGAATGTGCTGTCCAAAGTGCCAAACAAGTTATGGAGAGGTCCCGCAGAGCCGGTACCGATGTCTTTCTGGACTTGCTCAACCTCCGTAACATTCCCCGGGATCCCAACTATATTCGCAGGAATGCTCGGGTTTTCCCGATGTCACCTTATGGTCCAGTGGGGACACTACAGGGGTGAAGGATGACCCTGAGTTGGTCCTTATGCCAGCTCATGGGCCCTCAGGTTTGGTGGCAAAATCACCGATAAAGCCAGTGATACAGTTACCTGTAAAGTCTCCCATTGAAAAGACTCCTTTAAAACCATTGCCGCCAATTGCACCGAGTTCGTACCCTAACCCCAAGCACAAGGATTATGTTTGAATATTGACTGTGGACTTAACCCATTGATTAACTTCAGTCTGAAGAAGGGTCTCGACCCGAAACGTCGCCCATTCCTTCTCTCCCGAGATGCTGCCTGACCTGCTGAGTTACTCCAGCATTTTGTGAATAAATACCATTGATTAATATCACTCGTTGTTTTTCTTATGTGTATCCTCCGATGCTTAATTGTAGTTTGTTAGTGCTTACGTCAGTATATTGTAATGTTGTAGTTTTTTAAAAATATATGTACTTCGTTAGCTGCAAGCTTAAATTTAAAAGGGAGGATGTAGATCCATCGCATTAGCTGATTTGATCGTGTCCGTTCAATGATGTACAATGATGTCTGTAATCCAGTCCGTGTTTTCTATATATCATTCGGCTGGCATACGAGGACACCTTAGCCATCAGCCAGTTCGTTAGTCCTGGAGTCCAGAGATGAAAGTGTTCCCTCTGTGCATATACTTAATAAAGAACTTGTATTTCAAGTTGACCGACTCTGTAGTGCCACAACGCGAACACAGGATTCCCAAAAAAGTTAATCTGCAAGTCGAATCAGTAGTAAAGAACGTAAACACAATGCTAGCATTTATTTCAAGAGGGTCTGCATACAAAAACAGGGATGTAATGCTGAGGCTCTATCAGGCGCTGGGTCAGGGTGCATTTGGAATATTGTGAGCAATTTTGGGCACCATATCTGAGGAAGGATATGATGGCTCTCGAGAGGCTCCAAAGGAGGTTTACAAAAATGATCCCAGGAGTAAGTTAACATATGATGAGCATTAGGCCTAATAGAAGTGTGACTGTTAAAGGGGTCAATTTATGGAATAGTTGCAACAATGAAATAAAAGAGTGTAGTAATGTGTAAATTCAAGAAAATGTTCAAAAATACTATATTTGAAAGATACAAAATATGTGATCAGTACTGAGAAATGAATGACATGACAGAAATGATGGTTCTTGACTATATTTGTGTTTCTTTCTATGTTTTGTTTATCTGCTTCTGACTTATGATGTTGTGTTTTTTTTAAATTATATTTTGTTAAGTATTAAGAGTAGGCACAATAAGCTTTGGTTTCTGCCTACACCTTTTTTTTCCAGCCAGAAAATATCATGTGCGATTATATTGTTTTATTTTTTAAACAATGATTTCGCACTACTTAACTTTCACAACTGTGTGGTCAATCTGTTGTATTGTATTGAACAGAAAATAAATATATATTTTTAAATATATATTTATAATATATATATATTAGCTAAAGTTTAGAAGAACAAGTGGGGTCCTCATTGAAACACATAGAATAGTGAAAGGCTTGAATATAGTGAATGTGGAGATGGTTTCCATTAGTGAGAGTCTAGGACAAGAGATCAGAACCTCAGAATTAAGAAGGAGATGAGGAGGAATTTCTCTTTTAATCAGAGGGTGGTGAACCTGTGGAATTCTTTGCCACAGTAGGCTGTGGAGGCAAAGTCAGTGGATATATTTAAGGCAGAGTTAGATAGATTCTTGATTAGTCCGGGTGTCAGAGGTTATGGGGAGAGGGCAGGAGAATGGGGTTAGGAAGGAGAGACAGATCAGCCATGATTGAATGGCAGAGGAGACTTGATGGGCCAAATGGCCTAATTCTACTCCTATCACTTATGATCTTATGAAATTCCTCCAGTATAAGGTAATTGAGACTATTTTGCAGAAATAAAATAAAAATGCTCACTATTAATGACATGGGGTCAAGGAAAGAGCATTCACGTCACGGCCCTGTTTCCACCACAAATCTCAAATTGTGGAGTACAGAGGCAAATAAATAAATGATGGGTCTTTGGGCCAAACATTATGGAGTGCACTGTAGGCTTGCATTTAAACAGGAAGGAAGTGGAAGGAGATAGTGAGAATGGCAAAGTGATGACGAGGTTAAGATTGAATAAACCATGAGTTGACTGAACGGCAATGCAGGGTATAGGGACCTCCTGTCCCTGGCTCTTTAAGTTCAATTTGATAGTTGTGATAAAGTGAGGGATTTGACAAGTTACACAATTCTGATGCTGCCTACACAAATCGTCTACTGGCCTCAATGCCCAGTTTTGAACTGCTAGATGTGTTTAAATAGACCTAAATGTGCAAACTTGACTCAGTTGTGAAGACTAAACATGCAGGGAGGCCAACATTGTTAGGGCCATTTATTCACAAAATGCTGGAGTAACTCAGCAGGTCAGGCAGCATCTCAGGAGAGAAGGAATGGGTGACATTTCAGGTCGAGACCCTTCTTCAGACTGATGTCAGGGGGGCGGGACAAAGGAAGGATATAGGTGCAGACAGGAAGATAGAGGGAGATCTGGGAAGGGGGAGGGGAAGGGAGGGACAGAGGGACTATCTAAAGTTGGAGAAGTCGACGTTCATACCACTGGGCTGCAAACTGCCCAGGCGAAATACGAGGTGCTGTTCCTCCAATTTCCGGTGCGCCTCACTATGGCACTGGAAGAGGCCCATGACAGAAAGGTCAGACTGGGAATGGGAGGGGGAGTTGAAGTGCTCGGCCACCGGGAGATCAGTTTTGTTAATGCGGACCGAGCGTAGGTGTTCAGCGAAGCGATCGCCGAGCCTGCGCTTGGTTTCGCCGATGTAAATAAGTTGACATCTAGAGCAGCGGATACAATAGATGAGGTTGGAGGAGGTGCAGGTGAACCTTTGTCTCGCCTGGAAAGACTGTTTTGGTCCTTGGATGGAGTTGAGGGGGGAGGTAAAGGGATAGGTGTTGCATCTCGTGCGGTTGCAGGGAAAAGTGCCCGGGGTTGGGGTGGTTTGGGTAGGAAGGGACGAGTGGACCAGGGAGTTGCGGAGGGAACGGTCTCTGCGGAACGCAGAGAGGGGAGGGGATGGGAAGATATGGCCAGTGGTGGGGTCCCGTTGTAGGTGACGGAAATGTTGGTGGATGATATGTTGGATCCGCTGGCTGGTGGGGTGGAAGGTGAGAACGAGGGGGATTCTGTCCTTGTTGCGAGTGGGGGGAGGGGGAGCAAGAGTGGAGCTGCGGGATGTAGAAGAGACCCTAGTGAGAGCCTCATCTATAATGGAGGAGGGGAAGCCCCGTTTCCTGAAGAACGAGGACATCTCGGAAGCCCTAGTGTGGAACACCTCATCCCGGGCGCAGATGCGGCGTAGACGGAGGAATTGGGAGTAGGGGATAGACTCTTTGCAGGGGACCGGGTGGGAAGAAATGTAGTCCAGATAGCTGTGCGAGTCAGTGGGTTTATAGTAAATGTCCGTCACTTGTTTGTCTCCTGTGATGGAGATGTGAGGTCCAGAAACGGGAGGGAGATGTCGGAGATAGTCCAGGTATATTTAAGGGCAGGTTGGAAATTGGAGGTGAAGTGTATGAAGTCAGTGAGTTCTGCATGGGTGCAAGAGGTAGCACCAATGCAGTCATCGATGTAGCGGAGGTAGAGTTCGGGGATGGGGCCAGTGTACGTCTGGAACAGGGATTGTTCGACGTACCCGACAAAGAGGCAGGCGTAGCTAGGGCCCATGCGAGTGCCCATAGCTACGCCTCTGGTTTGGAGGAAGTGGGAGGAGTCAAAGGAAAAGTTGTTGAGGGTAAGAACCAGCTCTGCTAGGCGGAGAAGAGTGTTGGTCGATGGGGATTGGCTGGTTCTACGGTCGAGGAAGAAACGGAGGGCTTCGAGACCATCCTTGTGGGGGATGGAAGTGTAGAGTGACTGGACATCTATGGTGAAGATGAGGGAGTGGGGGCCTGGGAACCGGAAGTTATCGAGGAGATGGAGAGCGTGTGAGGTGTCTTGGACGTAGGTGGGGAGGGATTTAACCAGGGAGGATAGGATGGAGTCGAGGTACGTAGAGATAAGTTCGGTGAACTTATGCATCTGCAACCAGCAGACTAATGGTGTGGTCACATCACAGAATTACTCATTTTACCCAATTAGAAAGAAGTTAACTTAGGCTTCTTTACACAGTTGCTGACATCATGAACTCTACATTTGTTCTCAAACTGTACCGACCAATTTATAATTTACCCACACCAACACGCTCAATTTCTGCAACATATTTTCAGCATCCATTTACTGTCCTCTCCAGGATCATGTAAATCCAGCAGATTTTAAAATCACCAACATCGCTTTTTCCTGTAATGCTGTTTTCCAACTATCATTTCATTAATTCTGGCAATAAAAGCAGAAAACCAAAACCAGATGCACACAAATCCAGTTATTACAACTTACTGGAAGAATTGGTGCCAATGATAAAATCATATCTGGGATACAAAACATAATTGGTATAGTTGGGGAAAAATAATACCTTATTCTCATTTTATTTTAAGTGTTCCACATGACTGAGGTTTTCCCTAGGATCAGTCACAGATTGCTTCCAAAATCAAGAAAACAGCTTCTAGAAGCCAACTGTGCTGTTCCAAAGTGTGGTTACTTCTGACAGAAAATTGTGAAAGAGCAACAAAGAAAAAACAAACATGCTAAATTTGAATCATCTCCGTCCTATATTATCTAAACGAGGAGCAATGAATAGTTGGAGAGACAATGTTACAAGTTCAATGCAGATGCTCTTTTGCATCCAATACAAAGGCTATGCTGCATCTATAGATAATTGTATTTTCAGTGAATTAATATGGTTTTTTTTTAATGCGGAGACCTAATCAGGGACGGGGGGGGGGGGGGGAAACAACCAATGTGATAGCATGAACAGCACATACCGATGATAGGTCTTGCTATACACACCAATTAATTTTATTGGAATACCAAGAAGACTACATCTCAAATTTGAAAATGAATTTTAACACATGAAAAACAGTAGCTTGCGAATTTAATACAACAGCTTGCATTTATCAAGCATCTTTTATAAACTCCATAGGTCTCAAAACACCTTCCAGTCAAAATGCTCTGCAGCATAATCACTGTTACAATGTGGGAAATGAAGTAACAACTGTACACATTTAGCAATAATCGCACATTTAAAAAACATTATATCTAGAATGCAAGCTACACATACCTTACTTCTTTCTAAAATGCACTTTTTATAGCCACCGCACACAAGTTATGTTTCCCACAATATATCAAAAATTCAAGCATTTTATAGATTAGGTGATTGCAACAAGTTATAAAGTCATTGATGGCTCGAAACAAATATAGGTCTTTCTGGGTCCTTTAATGTGAACATCTTTGATAATGTCAATACTACCTCTGTTTTGCATTAAAGTTTAAGCCTTAATTTACATTTTCAAAGACACATCAAAACAAAGTGCATGATGTCCAGCAATAAAACTGGAAGTACACATCCGATGGAAAACTAACACGGTGGCGCAGCGGTAGAGTTGCTGCCTTGCATTGCCAGAGACCCGGCTTCGATCCTGACTAAGGGTGCTTATCTGTACGGAGTTTGTACGTTCTCCCCGTGCCCTGTGTCGGCTTACCCCGGGAGCTCTGGTTTCCTCCCACACTCCAAAGGCATACAGGTTTGTGGGATAATTGGCTTGATGAAATTGTAAATTGTCCCTAGTGTGTAGGATAGTGTTAGTGTCCGGGGATCAGTGGTAGGCACGGAATCGGCACTGTATCTCTAAACTAAACTCAGTATCTGCATTGCAGTCTATCATTGTGACTAGTTTGCAGATTGAGACTTATTGTTATGCACATTAAGTGGAAGGTTTAGGGTCAAAACATTACGCTGTAAATACTGTGTCTCTGATGCAGCTCTAGTCAAGAATTGCAAGTGCTGAATTCTTGCAAACAATTTTTTGCCATAATCTATAATCACTTTGAGAACTCCATCTCCGTGCATTACATACTTCCAACAACATGCAAGACTCCGTCAAGAAAGTGTAAAATCCCCCCACACACACTTTAATGAACCAAAACCATTCATACCCATTACCTTTCTTGCTTTAATTCTATTGATACGTTTGTGTTTCAAGTATCTAATTTCCTAGATACACTAGTTCTGAAAATCATAAATTGGCTCAGGATGCACAAACCATTGCATCTTTGTTCAAATGCCCAGTCAAATAAACTGAAATGTGTACTGGGGCTTATTTTGAAAAGTAAATACAGCAGTTAGCTTCTCAAACGAATCAGATTTACCACACATTCCACCCATGCCTGATCTTGAAAACAAAATGGTGAATATTACAAAAAAGATTAACTTACTGTTCGTGGAAATCCAACATTGGTGGCTCAAACCGGATAGGTCTGCAATTGTGCCGATGAATGGAGGCACTGCAAAAGAGAAAAAGTTTCTGTAGGAGCAGCAGCAACAACATGGTAACATACATGTCTGTACTGGCACTGAAAATACCGCATTTCCTATCCTTAGCTTTCTTTCTGATACAATTAGTAGCCACGTTACACATCAGTTATTGTTGCAGAGTCTTGTAGAACACGTTTAACTGGTTTGGCCTGCCATGTGACTCCAACACTATTCTTCCACTTCTTTGCAAAACAAAGACGCCAATGAACATTCCCCTTCTTAATGATGATATAAGCAATAAAACTAAATCTGCTTCGGCTCCACGGAACCAGGTTCAGTTTTAACCTTGAATGATATCTGTGGGGAATTTGCATCTTCTTCCAATGACTGCATGGGTTTCTGGCTGGGATGTGAGAAGAAATCACAAATACTAAATTCAGTCTGAAGAAGGGTCTCGACCCAAAATGTCACCCACTCCTCTCCAGAGATGCTGCCTGTCCCGCTGAGTTACTCCAGCATTTTGTGTCTATCTTCAATTTAAACCAGCATCTGCAGTTCTTTCCTACACAAATACTAATGTTGGTAGATTAAATGGCTACTGTAAATTACACTGTTGTTAAATTGCCACAAAAAAAAATATCAAAGGGTGTTGATAGTGAGAAGCTAGAGTACGGGGGAATGAGGGGATATTGGGACTGATGGCCTTCTATGTTTTGTAGGTGCAAGTATAAATAATGCTTTGGAAAATCCTCATTTCTGCAACAGAAATGCATTTGCATTTTATGTCCAGAGGCACATTACTGGGAGAAAACAAAAATAGCTACATTTAAGCCATGTGATAGAAGAGTAAAGAAAGGAGGTGCAAAAAAACTCTGAAGCACTAAACAAACTGAAGGAACTCAGCATCTGTGGGGCAATGGAACTGTTGACTTTGGGTCCAGAGCCTGCGCCAGAACTGAAAGGGGGAGAGAGGAGTCAACCAATAGAAAAAAACAAAAGGAATGAGTCAGTAAGTGATACGTGGGCCGAGCAGGGGTCAAGAATGAATAAGACAGAAGGAGCAAGGTTGGGGAGGGGTGGAGTTGAGAGACAGAGGCAGATGGATCATAGGTGGAAACAAAGAAAAGCAGATGAATCAATAGACAATAGGTCCAGGAGTAGACCATTCGGCCCTTCAAGCCAGTACCGCCATTCAATGTGATCATGGCTGATCATTCACAATCAATACCCCGTTCCTGCCTTCCCCCCATACCCCCTGACTCCGCTATCTTTAAGAGCTCTATCTAGCTCTCTCTCTTGAAAGCATCCAGAGAATTGGCCTCCACTGCCTTCTAGGCAGAGAAAGGGAGGTGAGAATGAAGGTAGTGACAACAGTTGCTGGAGAATGATAAATATGGGCACAGAGGTCATCATTTTTTGCAGAAATTAGTGTGTTGACGTATTGTAAAATTAAAAAGAATGCATGCAATGGCATGTGGGTGATTTCTTGCCTGAACAAGTGAAAATAATAATTATTTGAAAAACAATCCATCCTTGATGTATTTTATGGATAGTTAAAACATTTACATGGATGACAGAATACATTTTACCTTCTGTCTTTGATACTTGCAATTTAACTCAGAGCAAGTTGTTTATTTTCAAGCTCCCACTCCACCCCACCTTAAACACCCTTCACCATCCACTCACTCCCCATCTTCTGAAAATTCATCTTTTCCACCCTGTAACTACATAATTTATCAAACTCCAAGTGGAAGATTTTATATCTCAATTTATTTTAACACTTTCTTGCAATCAGTGTTCATAAGGTCTTAAGTGATAGGAACAGAATTAGGCCATTCAACCCATCAAGTCTACTCTGCCATTCAACCAAGGCTGATCTATCTCTTTCTCCTGCCTTCTCCCCATAACCCTTGATACCCGAAATTGATCATTTCAGTTCTGTTGATCAGTTCCAGACTGATATCAATATCGATAGAAAACATGATAATCTAAACTTTTTAATGCCACATCTAGTGAAAATTAAGGATAGCTGTGCTCCAATTACTTGAAAGACATTTTGATTTTACTCTTCGTAATATTCTCCATTAAGCAACTTCATCAAAACAACAGTTCAACCAAGGCACACATTTGAGTCCACTTTCCCAGAAAAATTAGAAACAGGGAGCAGTACGTTTTCCACCACTAGACGGCTTGCACATTAATGCAAGGTGCTTTACAAACTCTTTCAGGCTGTCTATCTAACAGAAAGTACACAACTCTGAGCCAGCAACATCAGGGGAGACTGGAAACCTAGAAAAAAACAAACTGCTTCTGTTTCAAATTTATCACGCATGACCCAAGATGATTATCTTTCATATTTCTGACAAATGGATAATCCAGTAGTCAAAGAGGACACCGAGGTTAAGATAGAGTAGGTTCCTCCTCAAATTCTAAAAATCTGCTTCTTTCTGGCATTAAGCGCGGTGGCACAGCTGTAGAGATGTTGCCATACAGCGCCAAGAGACGGTGATCCTGACTATGGGTGCTGTCTGTATGGAGTTTGCACGTTCTCCCCGTGACCTGTATGGGTTTTCTCCAACACTCCACTTCGGTTTCCTCCCACACTCCAAAGACGTACAGGTGTATTGGTTAATTGGCTTGGTATAAATGCAATATTGTCCCTAGTGTGTGTAGGATAGTGTTAATGTGTGGGGGTCACTGGCCTATGTAGACTTGGTGGGCTGTATAGACAATAGGTGCAGGAGTAGGCCATTCGACCCTTCGCGCCAGCACCGCCATTCACTGTGATCATGGCTGATCATCCACAATCAGTACCCCGTTCCTGCCTTCTCCCCACATCCCTTGACTTCACTATCTTTAAGAGCTGTATCTAACACTCACTTGAAAGCATCCAGAAAAATTGGCCTCCACTGCCTTCTGAGGCAGAGAATTCCACAGATTCACAACTCTCCGGGTGAAAAGGTTTTTCCTCATCTCCATTCTAAATGGCCTACCCCTTATTCTTAAACTGAGACCCTGATTCTGGACTCCCTCAACATCTGGAACATGTTTCCTGCCTCTAGCATGTCCAATCCCTTAATAATCTTATATGTTTCAATAAGATCCCCTCTCATCCTTCTAAATTCCAGTGTATACAAGCCCAATCGTTCCATTCTTTCAACATATGACAGTCCCGCCATCCCGGGAATTAACCTTGTGAACCTACGCTGCACTACCTCAATAGTAAGAATGTCATTCCTCAAATTTGGAGACCAAAATTGCACACTATACTCCAGATGTGGTCTCGCTAGTGCCCTGTACTGTACAATTGCAGAAGGACCTCTTTGCTCCTACACTCAACTCCTCTTGTTGTGAAGGCCATTAGCTTTGATGGACAACATGCCATTAGCTTTCTTCACTGCCTGCTGTACCTGCATGCTCACTTTCAGTGACTGAGGAACAAGGACAGAGATTTCATTGTACTTCCACTTTTCCTAATCTGACACCATTCAGATAATAATCTGCCTTCTTGTTCTTGCCACCAAAGTGGATAACCTCACATTTGTCCACATTAAACTGCATCTGCCATGCAACTGCCCACTCACCCAACCTGTCCAAGTCACCGTACATCCTCATAGCATCCTCCTCACAGTTCACACTGCCACCCAGCTTTGTGTCATCTGCAAATTTGCTAATGTTACTTGTCCTGAGGGACCTGTTCACAAGAACCGTAGTGGGTATAGGAATGAGCTGTCAAAGTGGGCATTTGAAACATTTAAAAGGCATTTGGATAGGTACATGGATAAGAAAGTTTAGAAGGATATAGCAGGCAGGTGGGACTAGTGTAGATGGAGAATCTTGGTTGGCATGGGGAAGTTGGGCCGAAGGGTTTGTTTCTTCCTGTATGACTAACTCATCGGTATCAAATGCTGGAAAATAACTACATTCATCTAAACAAAACTTCAGAATGCAAACTGTAATGGGACTTGAGACTGGTATAACTTTGGAAAACATGCTCAAGGTGCTTTTTCACTGTATTCGGAAACATTTCACATCAACATATTTTTTTAAAAAATAGGGCAGCAACACCACAGCTCATAGATCAGAAACCAGCAGTAAATTAATTGACAGGTTAATCTGCATTTTTAATAATGATTGGGGAAAGAATGACAAGGAACTGGGGGGCAAAAAAGTTTGTTAAAATAATCTTTAGCATTCAACTTGACAATTAGATGAAACCTTGGTTTAAATGCTGAGGAGCTGTTTATTAAGAATCAAAATTAATCACCGATTGATGAAAGGGGATTCTAAACTTCTACCATTTCTTGAGTGCAGAAGTAGTTTACTCTTGAAATGTCACACACGAACTTAGGGCCATTACCTCACAGCATCAGAAAGCCAGGGTTTGATCCTGACCTCAAACCATAGTAAGCTGATTTCTCCATTTCCCCATAGTAACCCCATATCGCTGTGCATACTCCTGCTACAATTCTTTCATTGATCAAGCAATCAAATTAACAATATCTATAATCAAACTAATAATAAATGTTGTAAGGTCTTTAATGACTTGGCTGATGGGATTAAAAGTACCATTAGCAAATACGCAGATGATACAAAGCTGGGTGGTAGTGTGAACTGTGAGGGAGATGCTATGAGGTTGCAGGGTGACTTGGACAGATTGTGTGAGTGGGTGGATGCATGGCAGATGCAGTTTAATGTGGGTAAGTGTGAGGTTATCCACTTTGGTGGTAAGAATAGGAAGGCAGAGTATTATCTGAATGGTGTCAAGTTAGGAAAAAGGGACGTACAACGAGATCTGGGTGTCCTAGTGCATCAGTCACTGAAAGGAAGCATGCAGGTACAGCAGGCAGTGAAGAAAGCCAATGGAATGTTGGCCTTCATAACAAGAGGAGTTGAGTATAGGAGCAAAGAGGTCCTTCTGCAGTTGTGCAGGGCCCTAGTGAGACTGCACCTGGAGTACTGTGTGCAGTTTTGGTCTCCAAATTTGAGGAAGGATATTCTTGCTATTAAGGGCGTGCAGCTTAGGTTTACTAGGTTAATTCCCGGAATGGCGGGACTGTCATATGTTGAAAGACTGAAGTGACTAGGCTTGCATACACTGGAATTTAGAAGGATGAGAGGCGATCTTATCGAAACGTATAAGATTATTAAGGGGTTGGACATGTTAGACGCAGGAAACGTGTTCCCAATGTTGGGGGAGTCCAGAATAAGGGGCCACAGTTTAAGAATAAGGGGTAGGCCATTTAGAACGGAGATGAGGAAAAACTTTTTTACCCGGAGAGTTGTGAATCTGTGGAATTCTCTGCCTCAGAAGGCAGTGGAGGCCAATTCTCTGGATGCTTTCAAGAGAGAGATGGATAGAGCTCTTAAGGATAGCGGAGTCAGGGGGTATGGGGAGAAGGCAGGAACGGGGTACTGATTGAGAATGATCAGCCATGATCACATTGAATGGCAGTGCTGGCTCGAAGGGCCGAATGGCCTACTCCTGCACCTATTGTCTATTGTTTAATGAATACCATGAAACATATTATTACTAACTTAAAGAATGTTTTAAAATGTATGGGATAATTTATGTAAAGTGTTCCTGCATTGTAAAATGTAAGACACTTAATTGCCCAGAGCAAAGTAGGATCTAAATAGGACTTTGTAAAAAAGCAGTATAACTTGTTTGGACGCATTTAATTGTATTTAAGCTTTTAAAAAAAAACATAACTTGCTTTATGCAAATAGAATCAGTCTGCTAGAACAACAAATCAAAAATAGAACTGTGAAGTGAAGGAGATCACAGTATCATATCATATCATATATATACAGCCGGAAACAGGTCTTTTCGGCCCTCCAAGTCCGTGCCACCCAGCAATCCCCGTACATTAACACTGTCCTAGGGACAATTTTTACATTTACCCAGCCAATTAACCTACATACCTGTACGTCTTTGGAGTGTGGGAGTTTGGAAAGTGGCATCACAGGTAGATAGGGTGGTCAAAAAGGCTTTCGGCACATTGGTCTTCATCAGAGTATTGACTGTCGAAGTTGGGAGGTCATGTTACAGTTGTACACGACATGGGTGAGGCCACATTTAAAGTATTGTGCTCAGTTTTGGTCTCCATGTTAGAGTAAAGATGTCGTCAAGCTGGAAAAAGTGCTGAGAAGATTTATGAGAATGTTGCAAGGACTTGAGGGTCTGGGCTATATGGGGTAGAGCAGGCTAGGACTTTATTCCTTGGAGCACAGGAGGATGAGAGGTGGTTTTATTGGTGTGCTAAATTACGAGGGGAATAGATCAGGTAAATGCCCAGACTAAGGGAAATCAAGAACCAGAGGACATGGGTTTAAGGTGATAGGGGAAAGATTGAAGAGGAACCAGAGGAGTCATTTATTTTCACACAAAGGGTGGTACATGGAACAAGCTGCCAGAGGTGGTAATTGAAGCAGGTATTATCCTAACATTTAAGAGACAATTGGACAGGTACATGGATAGGACAAGTTTAGAGGGTTATGGGCCAAACATGGACAGGTGAGACTAGCGTAGATGGGGCACGTGGGCCAAAGGGCCCATCTCTATGCTGTGCGACTATATGCTGTGTGGCTCGAAGGGCTGAATGGCCTACTCCTGCACCTATTGACTATTGTCTATTGTGACTATGATCGAGCTTCACAAACTGAATAAAACTTGATAAATGATCGAAGGGATGAATGGAATCCAGTTAATGGTCCCACTCAACTTAAAATCCAGAGGGAACTTCCAGGCAGATGGTTTGGACAATTATTCCAAGGCTGCAAGGTGATGAGATACATTACAGAATATATGACTTTGAAAAATTACCTTTTTTGTGGTAAAAAGAGAGGTCTGACTGAAAATGAATTCAAATGTCAGTGCATTAAAACGATGAGAAGAGATTAAGATGGAGAAGTAGGATGATGAGATTATTTGAACCAGCAGTGAGGATAAAAGAACAGTTAATAATCAATAAGATTGAGTGACGGGGATGGAAACTATGGTTAAAGAGAATAAGGTCGAGAGAGCAATGATGTAGGCCCTCAGCCAGATACGAGAGGGGGAACTACAGAAAATTTGCATTTCAGAACAACTTTTAATGGGGGGGAAATCACAAAGTCAAAAGGACAGAATCAGTGGTAGAGGCTTGCGTTTCTGCTATGTTTATTGAGGCCATGGTAGAGGTGATAGTATGGTTCAAGATATGCATTAAAATTAAAATTAATTTAATATGTATTAAAAGATTTGTCTGTAGCAGTTACTATCTCTTGGTATCAAACTGTAATTTTAACATATCCACCATACTCAACAAATTTCCATCAACTCTACATGTGCACTGTTACCACTCAATGGCAAAACAAAATATTGAACTATTTTCAGTACATGCAATACGTATTCAAACTTTCACCACTTCCCGAAAAGGACATCTGCAACTTAAATGATGCCTAAAAGCTACCCGCATAAATAATTTGAAACTTTCAGTTCAATTAAAAAGCAACTTTCATTCGTTTCTATTTATCAAAGTGCACAAAACAGGTGCACTGCAGGACCCTTATTTTCAACAACTAATCAAACTAGCATCAAAAGAACTTCAAACCCAAGAATATCTTCAGAGAATATCTTCAAACACATTTGCAGAATATGTTCAAACTGCTCTAACACACCAACTATTCTCCACTTTCCAATATTATACAATTTAACTAAACGATGCATTTTTGGGAAAGCTTGTCCTATAACTCAATAAAACATCACACAATTTAAGCACTATCCAGGCTCAAAACATGTAAAATGGTGAACAAAAGCAGAACACAAAACAGCATTACTGATACAATAAGCCTTTGCTTAATTAATAGGCATCTGATGCTTACTAACTTTACACAAATTCAAAATGTGCCAGGAAAGTTATTACTTTTTAAAATTGCTTCCCATTTGAGTTTTTACTGAAATTAATTTCTAAATTTATCCCAGTGATAATTGGATTTTTTTTTAAATTACAAGAATTTCAAGGAAGCTCCATTTCACTAACATTGTTCAAACTATGGCATGATTAAATCTAGTATTATTTATGTTGATAAATAAATTAAGCATAATTTGCTTACTAAAAATATTGTTTTTATCATTAGAGAACACAGATCATTATTCAGCCCATAACAATGATTCTCAATGTAATGAAAGGTATTCAATTAGCCCTATCATCTGCATCAATCTAATAAAGAAATATGTTTTTTCTTCAAGCATTTATCAACCTGTATTGAAGTTTTACATCAAGGTCAAATAAGCCCCTAAAGAGGCTTTTCTGGGAGGGATTTGAGGAGCCAACATTCAAATTTAAATTTAAAATTCTAGCTTTCTTATACTGAAATATTAACTTTTTCAAGTAAGTCTATTTCCAGAGTACATGAAAATCAATTTATGGCACTAGTTCTAGAAAGGTGTTGATTATTCCAAAGTATTACCTACTAAATAGAAGTTGGAAATAAACCTGATTTGGATTAACTGGTAGCAGTGAATGCTAGGATGGAATAACTAGTGGAGAGAATCCTAATTAATATAAAGAAATTGATTTTTATTTGATGCCCCTTAAATTAATTTGTGCCTAGCTTGTCATTAAAAAAAGAATTATGGTCACACTACACTACTTTCATAAACAGCATTAGAGAGAAACAATTACCACTGCAAATTTAATAGTGACAAATTTCCTTATTTGTCACACACTGATTGTCAGATTCATCACGGTGCAATGTTTTGCAAATTTTCAACGTTGCTACTGTTCACACAACAGGAGCAAATCTTTCCAGTTAGTCATTAAGAGACAAATACATGCCAAGGGCAGTGTTGCCAAAGAATGAATGCCAAGGGTGAAAGGGCAAAGGAGGGATGCACCTCGGAGGTCAAGGCAACCTGGCAGGCTGTTGAATAACAGCGTGTACAAGAGGGGTAAGCTTTGCCGACTGCATTTAGGAAACCAAGGAAACTCTTCAGCAAGGCATTTGTGGCAAAAGTTGTCAAGGAAGCCTCCAGAACGATATGCGAGCTTCCACATGTTTGCAATGTGGGAGGCCTACACATTCATTCTGCTGCTCCAGCGAGCTGGAGAAAAGTCTCTCTCTTTGATTACAGATTTCGGTGAACTACCTAGGAAGCAGTGAGATAGATGTCAAAGCAGCAGTCATAAATGACCCAGAGGCTCAGAAGCTGAGAGTGACAATGACCCTGACCTCAGAGGCAAAATACACGAACGAGGCAGAGCTGAGATTTCATATGGGCTCACAAGTCAGGTTTGAGAGTACCAAGAATAGAGTATCAGTGCTTTAAACAGCACAGTTGCAAGGAAAATGGGATAAGTAAAATATGTTCCAAGAGTAAATAAGAACAACCGTCTTTCAGAATAGTGAGATGCAGAAAAATCTGCAGGTTGCACTACTATTGCAGGAATGTGCATAAAATTACTCTATTCTTAGTTATTCTGATTTTTAACTGCACACAGCTCCATTACTTTATTTGGATTTTTGCTGTTTGAAACTTCCAACCTCACCTGTTGAGAACCTAGTTCATTAAAATAAATAAATTGATGTGAGGGGTATTACTTTTTAAAGCCAATTAAATCTATGCACAACACATAAAACAACCTCAAAGACACTAAGCAGTCAAAAAAAGCCAGGCAGGTACAAAAATGCAGGTACAAAAAGGTGAAGCTAACCCTCCAAATGGAGTCTCCCCAAAAGCATGGTTCAATGAAAACACCATGAAATATAGAGTCATAGAGTGATAGTGTGGAAACAGGCCCTTGGGCCCAACTTGCTCATACCAGCCAACATGTCCCATCTACACAGGTTTCACCTGCCTGCGCTTGGTCCATAACCCTCCAAACCTGTCCTATCCATGTGCTTGTCTGACTGTTTCTTAAAAGTTTGGATAGTCCCAGCCTCAACTACCTCCTCTGGCAGCTTGTTCCACACACCCACCACCCTTTGTGTGAAAAAGTTACCCCTCAGATTCCTATTAAATCTTTTCCCCTTCACCTTGAACCTACGTCCTCTCTTCCCCTACTCTGGGCAAGAGATTCTGTGCAACTACCCAATCTATTCCTCTCAAAATATCTTGCGCATCTTTCTACATATATGATAAACTGGTATGTAATGCTTTCTGGGACAGTGATATGCAACTATTATTCATTGGAGCTTAGCTGCAGAAGGGAAAGAGGTCATTGCAGATACCCCCCAAAAAAGGTGGCATCATCTTTGGTAGACCAGGTTGTCCCCATATCCGATGTGCATTCACCCAATAAGACACAAATGTCAACTCCCAGGCTCCTACTTTCTTCATGTTCCAGAAACAGAAGATATAAAAGGAATCCATTCCATTTGTAAGGCCCAGCTACATGGACTTGCTAGCTAACTCCAAAGTTATGTACTTCAAAGAGCAGGTAATATTTACTAACAACACTGAAAACTATGCTGGCTCTATAAATTAAAATCCAATTCCAAAATGTCACAGGTTACAAATAACTAATAAAGAATTCAATGTGACAGACACAAACCACAAGACCAAAGTTCATATAATCTAGAATGCCAACAAAACCACTTGATTAAATTACTGCCTTGTGGCGTATTACTTGTCATCCATTATCATATTTTTCTTGCACTAATCATAACAGCTGAAATATTTCTCCTTCTGTACCAAGGTGTATCCAGATACAAGATTACAACTGGTGGATCATCCCATCTGAAACAACCAATCAGCGTTTGCCACTTTTCAACAGTCAATAACTTTACTTGACAGCCACCAGATGACTAATTTAGTAGCTATTGTGATTTGGCAAGCCTCTCGAAATAGCCGCAAACCTGCTGAGGTTTTAATATGTGCAGGATACTTTACAATTCCTCCAATTTAAAATATTTCAAAACTCAGACAATACTTGAAATATTTTCAAATAAAATTTAAAATTACGTTTCGAGTCGAGACCCTTCTTCAGTCTAAATTACTATGAGTCTGAAGAAGGGTCGCCACCCAAAATATTAACTATTCCTTTTCTCCAGAGACACTGCCTGACCTGCTGAGTTACTCCAGCTTTTTGTGTCAATCTTTGGGTTTAAACTAGCATCTGCAGTTCCTTCCTACTCAAAATGAATGTACTTTTATTTTATTTACCTTAATTTTCTGCTAAAAGAGCCATAATTCTCTTTAAAAACAGTTACACTTAATTACAGAGCTACAACTTTACATCTACTTTGCACAAACTGACATGACAAGTATATCTGGATCAATTCTCCATTTGCGTCACATAAAATGGGTATCGCAGTGGTGCAATTAACAAAACTCTTGTTTTAAAGCTCCAGGAAATCGGATGCATCTACCTTTATGGTAGAGATTAGCGCAAATTAAAAACCAAAATCCAATTGAACCTGACCACACCCTTTATTACATAACTAATCTGAACCTGTTTTTCAAAGATACCATAGAGGTGATGTCAACTACTTGATATCAGTGATTCACACCGCACATTTCAACTACTGTAATTTCTCATAGACCATCACATACAGGCGCCAAACCACAACGAGACTTGCCACCCATACCTGAAGACACTCCAATCCCAGGTGAAGTCCCTCATTGAGCTTTTACTCCCCCACACCAGACTTATCTGACCCTGGCACCCAGGCAATCCCGGGGCCAATTTTCAAGAAAATACTCTGATTCCCAGCTACAATCACTATCCAATCCCTGGTCAGATATCACCCGACTGCTGCTGTAAGAGGAACTTGAAACTGACACCTAGGAATGCACAGGACAGCCCCATACATTCCCATGTCGAAAATGACACCATGCCACCAGCAAGCACCCAAATAATTTAGTACCGCTGCGTACGGAACGCACTACAGAGTCCACGTGAAATCACCTGTGCGATTGCCATTGGTGGATATAATTATCTGACAAGCACACCCCCACGCCAAGTCACCATTTTTCATTTACTCCTACGAATGGCATCACACCCTGATGCAGACACAAAATGGCTGAGATTAAGTGCCAAATGCACATGCATTTTGGGCACATTTTAAGAACTGAACTACTCTGGGAGACCATCGACCAGTTAGCCTTTTGCCTTACACAGCCTTCCTTATACATTCAACTGATTTCCAATTACCTCTTCACTCTGAAATCTCCCTGGTAAACATCATACCCATCTTGCAATTTCCACTGATAGAGGCAAAATAAACTACAATATTTATGCTCAATCATTTTTGTGACTTGTAGGTTTAACTTGTGCATCTCTTAGACCTGCAAATAATACTAAAATCAGAGTAGCACAGCTGTCCAATACACCTTTTAAATGCTCTGAAATGTTAAAGTTTGTAGCTGTACTTTGCTTTCCGGTTTCTTTCCTACCTTGTGTGTAATCCCTCCGGAACCTGTATCTATGAGCAATATAGGTTGCTGTCTAGGGTTCCAATTTTAATGATTCAATAGTACTTTATTGTCACATAAACCCAGGGACAATCAAATTCAATTTTTTCATACAGTTCAGTAAAAATCTTACTATACAGAGTCTTTTACTCAGCCCAAGGGAATCAAGAACAAGGGGATATATGTTTAAGGTGAAAGGAGCATGATTTAATGCAAACCCAAGAGACAATGTTTGATTCAGAGGGTGGTGGGTATATAGAACGAACTGCCGGAGGAGGTAATTGAGACAGATACTATAACATCATTTAAAAGATACTTGGGCAAGTACATTGATAGGATAGGTTTAGAGGGATATGGGCCAAACACAGGCAAGTGGAACAACATGAGATGGGGCATCTTTGGTCCACATGGATGAGTAGAGATAAGAATTTCCGTTTTTTGGTGAATACCCTTGACTAAATGTGAATAACCTACTTCTGCTTCTTATATTAATTCTTAATAACTTGAGTGAATAAAAATCTCTGATCCATCCTATCATTAATTGGAAGAATGTTCCAGCTATCAGCATATGCTGCATTTCTCAAAGTTTGGAATCTAATTTTTAAACGGTTCTCTTAAATGGTTTCCAACCACCAGAAATAATTTCTCCAACTAACCTGTCCATTAACAAATCACTTGTTATTCTTTATGTATTATAGGTAATTAAACTTTACATTTATGAACATAATACCACTTGTATGATCAGCAAACCAGAATAAAGTGCCTTCAACTCCATTGTTAATGTGCCAATAGAGAAGTTAAGTTCCATCATTGAACCATGTAAAACAATGCAAGCCACATACAGGAAATCTGAAAAGTCCCCCATTTGTTTTAAAGCCAATTTTTCCCTGCTCACCAATTTCCTAATAGATTAATAAATTGTCTCCAAATGCAAGACCCTCATCTTTTAATTACAGTACTTTATAAAGAAAGATTTTAACAAATGATTTCGAAAGGTTTGTTAATAATACCCATAAACAATCCCTGCCATCACTGAAGTCACCTCTTCAAATAAAAAGAATCAGGTTCAAGACCAGTTCTGCACATTTTTTCAAGTTATAACATGCCCAGTCAAGACTATTTTGGAAGATTATAACTACTCCACTGTTTCGTTTAGTTTAGAGATATAGCGTGGAAACAGGACCTTCGGCCCACCAAGTCCGCACCGACCAGAGATCCATGCACAAAGGAGCTGATTGTGGACTATAGAAGGGCTCAACATCCAAGGACGTACGCCACTGGAGATAAATGGGTCTACTGTGGATAGGGCGAGCAGTTTTAAATACTTGGGAGTCCACATCAAAGAGGATCTGACATGGGCAACGCACATTGCCAAACTGGTGGGCAAGGCAAAGCAGCGCCTTTACCACCTTAGACAGCTGAGGAAATTCAGAGCGTCTCTGAGGATCCTTCATTGCTTCTACTCTGGGGCTGTAGAGAGCATCCTGTCCGGCAACATTACTGTCTGGTTTGGGAACAGCTCTGCCCAGGACAGGATGGCTCTGCAGAGAGTAGTGCGTTCGGCAGAACGCACCATGGGAACTACACTCGCCCCCCCTGCAGGGCCTATACATCAGGAGGTGTAGATCGAGAGCAAGCAAGATTATGAGGGACTCCTGCCACCCCAGCAACGGACTGTTCCTGATGCTACGGTCAGGCAAGCGCCTCCGCTGTCATGCTGTGAAAATGGAGAGGATGAGACGGAGTTTCTTCCCACAGGCCATCAGGATTGTTAACTTTTATAACTCAGGGACTAAATTTTGTCTTCTCTGTATTAACTTTATTTATATGCTGTAACTGTAATTCTTTTTTGTGCACAATCCGCAGGCATTGCCACTTTCATTTCAGTGCACATCGTGTATGTGCATGTGACAAATAAAACTTGACTTGACATTAACACGTCCGTACACACACTAGGGACAATTTTACATCAAGCCAATTAACCTACAAACCTATACGTCTTTGGAATGTGAGAGGAAACCGAAGATCTCGGGGAAAACCCCACGCAGGACATGGGGATAACATACAAGCTCTGTACATTCTGAATCCCGTAGTCAGGAACGAACCGGGGTCCCAGGTGCTGTAAGGCAATAGCTCTACTGCTATGCCACCGAGCCACCCTAAGCCAGGGAAAGGCAACATTTCTCACCTACACCCATGAAATCTAGGATGTTACAGATCTGAAAACTAAAATACTGAAATGACATAGGTCTGCATTTGAGAACAATGTACAGTAGCCTCATTTATCTGACATGTCATGCAATCGGCAAACATTTCTAAGGACTCCTGAAAGTTCTGTTGAACCTGATGAAATACCGTCAGAATACCCAGAACAGATTGCACTGCCCTTTTGACATTTAACATTGAGTGATGTCAGTTTAAGTGATAGCCTAGAGCTTGGCTATTTAGAAAGTCCTTGCATTGCCAATACGTTGTTTTTAACAAAAGAACACAATGAAAATCAATTGTTATGCAAAAAAATATGAAAAGTCATGATTAGTTTATTTACATTGAGATATTAAAGCAGTTCAGATGTAGGTTCAAAAGGACACAAAGTGCTAGAGTAACTCAGGTCAGGAAGCATTCCTGGAGGGCATGGCTAGGTGACGTTTCTGTTCACTAGAGACACTGCCTGACCTGCTCAGTCTAGCACTTGGTGCCCTTGTGTATTAACCAGCATCTACAGTTCTTTGTTTCTACAGACATAGGCTGATTAGCACAACATCCTCTGAAGATTGGCTTCATGCAATGGTCAGCAGGGTCATTCATTGGATTTACTTTTGTTGTATGTTTAGCCTCAAAATATAGAATTGCATTAGAAAGGGCAAGAAAATGACAGTTTGGCTATTTACTTGAAAGTTTATGCACAGAAATCCAGTGCACGACGACAAGATTTTTGAGCAATAGTGGCAGTTAAGACTCTGAAATAGAAGCAACTGCAGGTTGGAACTAGTCTGGCATGAGTTATCCCAATATGACACATGCTCAGCTGCAATAAGCACCTTTCATATATTGATAAAATGCCTCCCATTTTGCCCAAGGCCTCGGAGGCCACATAAATTTAAAGACAGGCCATCTGGTTGCCTTGAAATAGGCAACAGTGGGTTTTGTTCTAAGGACAGATTAAAACAGGGGAATACTCAAGTTATTACACCTAGTTATGAGACCCAGGTAGGGAATGAAGTCCTTGCGTCCTTGCATAAGTCAGGAGCAATCAATTTTGTACCCGACTGGCTCAGTACCTACAAGTTGGATGCTACCGAATTTAGTTAGATAATGGAGGCAATACTACGACAGCCAAAACTTCAGCTGCAAACAGACCAAGATGAACAAAATAGATCAATGAGTTACTCTCTCATTGGAGGAGTAAAGGAATTGGACAAAGATGAACCTTGGAAGCACAATTTAAGTGCTAACCAAACCTGGAACAGCATGGGGAATCTGGGAATGCAGAGACACAGCAAGACCAACACTCACAGATAGAAAACAGAGATGGAGACCTGGAACAGGAATGACCCAAGTCTAACTGAAACTGATGACCTCATATCTCAGGAAGGACCTGTATGATGGCAAGAATGATCTTAAACAATAATTAGGGATAGATTTAACTGGAAAAAATGGAAATTCAGCACAAATGTAATCAAAAATATATTGTGCTAATTTAGTTCATTTCTTTGACAGAGTAATGGAAAGGTTGGATTTGGGTATCACCAATTATCATAAGATCATGTGATAGGAGTAGAATTAGGCCATTCTGCCCATCAAGTCTACTCCGCCATTCAATCACGGCTGATCTATCTCCCCCTCCTAACCCCATTCTCCTACCTTCTTCCCATAACCTCTGACACCTGTACTAATCAAGAATCTATCTATAAATATATCCACTGACTTTGCCTCCACAGCCTTCTGTGGCAAAGAATTCCACAGATTCACCACCCTCTGTAAAGAAATTCCTCTTCGTCCCCTTCCTAAAAGAACATCCTTTAATTCTGAGGCTATGACCTCTGGTCCTAGACTCTCCCACTAATGGAAACATCCACTCCATGTCCACTCTATCCAAGCCTGTCATTCTGACAATTATGTCATTCTCATGCACTCCAAAAATCTGTTGGCAAAATTATTTATATATTGTAAATAAAACTAAAGACTATATGATTAAAATGACAGCAACAATATGGAATTGGCTACACTACATGGCAGACAGAAAAAAATTATGTTGAGCAATTGTTTTCCAGGCAGATGTGATGTTTACAATCGTGTCCAACAGGTTCATATGCAGACAGCTGATTGTTTTGATATATTAAGGACTTAGATATGGGTACACTGGCAACAATTTCAACACTGCTCAAATATAACAAATTTAGTAACAGATTTGGGAAAATCCAATTTCAAGTAAATTTTAGTGAAAATAAATTCAAGAAATTGAGAAAATGTTCCCTTCAGTAACATGCATGAGGTAGCAATAAAAACAAGGAAACCTAATCTTAGAGTTGATCCTGAAACAGATGGATCCAGATGCTATGTAACCAGAAAATACAGACGGTTATTAAATGCATATAGAACTCCAGTCTTTATTTGTAGTAAAATAAGCATCTACAAATACATTGCAGCATTGTGGCCCCTCTCACAGTAACACCAAGCTGAAAAAATTGCTCAGGCACATCAACTACAAGCTCTTCTCCAAGTTGCACATCACCTATTTTGGAAGTACAAAGTCATTCTTTCATCACTGTTCGTGCAAAATCCTGAAACACCTTACATAACAGGAATAGGAGATAATCTTCAATAAGAGTTCCCTACGGCCTTCTCAATGACAATTAGAGATGCGCATTAAATTAGGATTGTTTGCTCTGAAGCAACAGAGACTGAGGGGAGACCTGACAGAAGTGCATTAAATTATGAGAGGAATATATAGGTGGACTGAATCTTTTCCTGCAGGTGAAAATGTCCAATACTAGTGGTCATAGGTTTAGGGCGGGAGGGATGGTGGTGGGGAAAGCAGATCTGCTGGTGGCATTTGAAGGACTTTTAGATTGATTCATGAATATGCCGGGGTTAAGCAGATATCTCATCTGCTGACACCATAAAGGGGAAATAAAGTACAGGAGCCTGAGAACCGTGACCACCACATTCAAGAACAACTCCCTTCCATCAATCATCAGGCTTTTGAACAAAAACGCACAATCCTCACCACAACCCTACCTCAGCGATGATCTACTATGGACTTTGTTTAGGTTGCATTACGTACTTCAGTTTGCATTATTATGGTCCGTTTACCCAGTATTACAGACAAATTATTGTATGATTATTGCACATTTGTGTGGTTGTGCAAATGTGACAGCAAGAAAGAATTTCATTGTACCATTCTTGGTGCCTATGACGAGTAAACACTTAAAACGCTCACGATTCCCAGAATTTCCCCCCTTGAATTTCCCCAATTCTGTTTTTCCAAATAAAAGTCAAAAATGAAAGGTGTTTTGGTGCAGAGATCACTTCTCTACAATGCAACATTATTAAACTTTAAAAAGGTATGTGGCATTACATAAATACATTCTTGTGATTGAAATTGTGTTTTTTTCCCCCCCAATACCTTCACATCCTGTACGAAGGTTAGTTCTGCTATTAGGGACAAAGAGCACACACTAATATATCACACATCATTCTGAACACATGTCCATGTATCCAGACAAGATTTACATAGTTGCAACTGATCCCACTTCTGTGACATTGCCCTATTGTTTTCCCCAAAATATAACATTAACATTTAAGTGGGAGAACGTCATCATCAATTCTCAAATACTACCAAAGAACTAGGGATAACTTTTGAAATTGTTACCAATAGCTAGAGGTACCACAGTGTTACGAGCATAACAGTGGAAGTACTGCAAATAGAATATTCTGGTAATACTCAACAGGTCAGGCATCATTTACAGAGACCTATGTCTTTGGTCATCCGAATTAGAACGTTTTACAGACAGGGAGAGGACGAACAAAGTAAAAAGGTGGTAGATGTTAAATGACATGACTCAAAGCAAACTGGGGCAATGAGAGAACAAACTGAGATGGTGCACATGGGAATAGCAAATTCGTCGTTGCTTCATCTGGATGGCTTGATCAACAGACAAGGTGGCTGATAATTAGTATGGCATGAGAATTTAAAAAAAGGGGGAATAGCCCTTCCATGCACATTTGCAGACCAAAGTGGTGACCCATTTATTTGCACATGGTCTTCTCTCCGATTATAATATGCGGATAGACCGGGGAAATCAGGTTGGTACTGGATCTCCAGAGCAGGAATGTGTAGAATGCTGACAAGGTGGCTTCTTAGAGCAGCTTGTAGTTGAGCCTCCCAGGGAAATGGCAGTTCTGGATTTGTTGTTGTGTAATGAATTGATTGGGGAGCTTAAGGTGAAGGAGCCCCAAAGAGGTAGTGACCATAATATGATAACATTTAACCCACAATTTGAGAGGGAAATATGAAATCAGATGTGTTGGTATTACTGTTGAGTAAAGCCAACTGCAGAGGCATGGGGAGGAGCCAACTAAATTTGATTGCAAAGAGATCCAAGCAGGAATGACGGTGGAGCAGCAATGGCAGGAGTTTCTGGGATTAATTCGGAAGACGCGGGATTTTTCATCTCAAAAGAGGAAGAGAGATTCTAAGGAGAGAATGGGGGAACCGTGGATGACAAAGGAAATCAAAGACAACATAAAAGAGAAGGCATATAATATTGCTAAGATTAGGAAGCTTTTAAAAACCAACAGAAGGCAACTAAAAAGACAATTAGGAAAGAAAAGACGAAATATGAAGGTTTGCTAGCCAATATTATAAAAGAGGATACCAAATATTTCTTCAGATATAAAGAGTAAAAGAAAGGCAATTGTGGACATTGGACTGCTGGAAAATGATGCTGAAGTAGTATTGGGGAATAAAGAATGGGTGGATGAATTGACTATGTTTTTTTTGCAGCCTTTACGGTGGAAGACACCAACAACATGCCAGAAATTTGAGAGTCAGGGGGCAGAAGTTAGTGGAGTTGCTATTACCAGGCAGGTGGTGCTTGGGAAGCCGGAAGGTCAGAAGGCAGATGTCAATTGGACCAGATGGACTAAACCTCAGGGTTCTGAACGAGGCAGTTTTAGATACTGTAGAGGCATTAGTAATGATCTTTCAAGAATCACTAGAGTCAGGAGTGGTCCCAGAAGATTGGAAAATTGCAAATGTTACTCTACTGTTCAAGAAGGGAAGGAGGAAATTGAGGGGAACTATAGGCCAGTTAGCCTGTCTTCAGTGGTTGGTAAGATTTTAGAATCTATTATTACAAAGGATGAGGTTTCCAATTACTTAGAAGCACATGATAAAATAAGACAAAGTTAGCAAGGTTTTGTGAAGGGGAGATGTTGCCTGACAAATCTGTAGCAATTTGTTGAGGAAGCAAAAGCAGGATAGAGAAAGGAGTCAGTGGATGTTTTTTACTTGGATTTTCAGAAGGCCATTGATAAGATACTGCATACGAGGCTGCTAAATAAGATGAGAGCCCATGGTATTAGAGGGAAGATACTAGCATGAATAGAAGATTGGCTGAATGCCAGAAGGCAAAGAGTCGGAATAACGGGGGCTTTCTCTGGTTGGCTGCCAGTGACCAGTGATCTCCACAGGGATCAGTGTTGGGTCCACTACTTTTCACATTGTATATTAATGATTTGGATGATGGAAAGGGTTGAGGAAAATGGTTTTTTTTAAAAACAGATATCATTCAAAAGTCAAGTGGCATAGAGTTACATTATTAAAAACAGAAAGGTCAGAGACCCTCACAAAGGCTTTGTGGCCAAATTTGTGGATGAGGCAGCCGCCACAGAGGGGGAATTAATTAACAGGGGTGATCAGGGTATTTGTCAGGGAATAATACTTTCTGAATGCCGAAAGGCAATTTTGCATTTTGGCCGAATAGTGTTGAATGAACTGGAAATGTTAAAGGATGACATATTAATTAGTTCCTTCTCTCCTGAGATGCTGCCTGACCTACTGAGTTACTCCAGCATTTTGTGAAATAAATACCTTCGATTTGTACCAGCATCTGCAGTTATTTTCTTACACTACATACTAATTAGTGGACAGAAAGAAAAGAAAATGAAAACTATTGTGGAATAAAGGGGAAAAGAATGAGTAGAACCAAAGGAAATGGAATGATCAATGACAGATGAATCTCAATGCAAGGTAATTATCAGAAAAGATAAGATGAGAAAATGCCATCATCGGAACAGAAGCAATGGAAGAACAGTCTTAAAAGAACAGGGTTGACGAAAATGTTATGTTTTTAACGTATATATCATTCAAAAGTCAAATGGCAGAGAGTTCCATTATTAAAAACAGAAAGGCCAGAGACTCTTACCAAGGCAGGAGATTTAAAAAAGCAAAAGTTGAAGGGACAGAACAGATTTAGATAAATAGGTCCATGATGGGTAAGGGCCCCGAGGCATGGTGTGACCAACATTCAGGGGAAGAATGAATTTAGTCGGTGTGAACAGGAAAAGATATGTAAATTGTGGTTATGAGGGCAGGGACATGGTAATATTTTTACACTGAAGGATTCGATAGTCTGTGAGCAAGAACTTTGGGAACCGTAATTGGTAAAGTGATTGGCAGTTTATCTGATAAATCTGACAAAGCAATGACGTTGATAAGGTAGGACACTTTGAGGACATTTTGAGTGGCCATTTTTATCCCAACTGCAGAATTCACTACCTTATCAACGTCATTGCTTTGTCAGATTTAAATCTTGGTTTGTCTATAATTAGAACTTCTCAAGCCAAGATAAAAGCTCTTTTGCTCTTTGAATGAATAGATATATTTAATTGGAATCCATACATAAAGTTTGCTCCATCTTACTTTTCCAATGTCTGGCAAAAACAATACTTACATTTTCTGTTGATATGAACTGAGGCCCATGTCAGACTCCGTCTGTAAATACATAAAACACACTCAATATATTGAATGTTTAAAGGCATAATTATAGAATATATACTGAACAGGTTCGCAACAAATGTCTACAAAAATGAAATATGCTGAAAAGAAAATAATTCAATGATTTGGTTAGGTATCAGAGTCATCCTTCCTGATCAGCAATTTCCTAAGTCAGGTTGCCTCGAGAAATGCTGAAAGGTGAACTGGCATTTTGTCCAGAAAGAAAGGTGTTTCTAATATTTAGCGATTGATTGCTTCTTGAAACTGTACCTTGGCAAATGGGAGCAATTAGAAACATTATCTGCACCACGCAATCATACACAAGGTTTTTGCTATTTATTGCACCATTTAACCTCCTTGGCGAGGCCAATGTAAATCACACACAAATACAACTTGGATATTCATTACCTTGGGGTCTTGCCCTCTGGGAATCCTTTATTTCAATGCTAACATTTCAACATTATAAACATAGATTTTAAAAAAAGAAATATGCACTATATTTTCATTAAAATTAGCTTAGGAATGATACATTTTCATGGCTTACAAAGTGCCAAAGAAAGCCTAAGATTTGGTATGATTTTAGAATCCAAAGAAATTGGTAGCCAGAACACAAAGTATTGGTTAGATATATCAAGTGTACAAAATTAAATTTCATAATATTAAATTTTCCAAAATGCAAGTAGCCAAAGCAAAGGCAGCCAAGGCAAAGGCAGCCAAAATCAAATCAGAAATAAGTGTAGATACATTAAATATTTTGTACGTCTTCAGTATGGAAAAAAAAAATCCCAGAAATAAATAGAGAACCAAGGGGCTAATGAGATTGACGAACTTTTTAAAAAAAATTGTGAAAAAATAGCACTGGAGTAATTAATGAGACAAGCCTCCAATAAATAGCAGATGATGAGGTGAGATTAGATGTTTGGTCGCAAAGAAGTCCAACATTTTAAACTTATCCTTGCTGATTGAAAGTTAGCAAACCTAATTTCACATTAAAGAGAGTAAACTAAATTAGTTGACTTGATGCAAAGCAATTGGGACAATGACAAACTGTGATAGCAGTGCATAGAGAAACACAATGTGATTGGGGGAAAAAAAAGATGATGAAAGGAACTCATCTTCAAAAGGTCAGCTAAATTTTGGAATGTACCTGTAAGTTGACAAAACTCAGTCACTGTTTTGAATTTTCAGGAAGATTTGATGATGTTTCCATTCAAAATGTTAATGTACAAAATTAGGGTCTGTGAGTAGGGCAATGCATTTGTCAGGATTAATGAATGGTTAAAAACTGGCAGAAATTAGCAGAGTACAGCAAAAATCATTGCATGGACTTCAGTTTATACAACTGTAACTTGTGTGTTTCAAGTACAATATATTGGGCGGCACGGTAGCGCAGCGGTAGAGTTGCTGCTTTACAGCGAATGCAGCGCCGGAGAATCGGGTTCGATCCTGACTACGGGTGCTGCACTGTAAGGAGTTTGTACGTTCTCCCCGTGACCTGCGTGGGTTTTCTCCGAGATCTTCGGTTTCCTCCCACACTCCAAAGACGTACAGGTATGTAGGTTAATTGGCTGGGTAAATGTAAAAATTGTCCCTAGTGGGTGTACGATAGTGTTAATGTGCGGGGATCGCTGGGCGGCACGGACTTGGTGGGCCGAAAAGGCCTGTTTCCGGCTGTATATATATATATATATATATGATATTAAAAAATGTTGGCAGTACAAAACTAGATGGGAAAGCATGCCATCAGAAGCAGAGGAATATAGAAAGGTTAACTGGGTGGGCAGAACAAAATGGCTAACAGTATATAATTTGGTAAAATGTGAAGGCTTCTCAGTTTGAAAAGTCAAAGTAACAAACAAACCATACTTTGATAGGTTGAGAGGCTGGGAAAAACTGATAGTCAGAGGGACATGGATTTTCTTGAACATAATCCACACCAGATAATATGAAGATATTAAAAATTAGGAAAGCAAAATACATCGGTTATATTCAAACTCCAGTTTGTTGAAGTTGTCTTACTGCAATGGTAGGAGTCAGTGTAAACCACACCTAAAGTACTGCTAAGTGCTTCAGTTTCTTGAGAGAATACGTGTTTGCCCAGTATAAAGGAAGTTGAGGAAAATTAAACTCGAGCATTAAAGTGTAGAAGAATGTTTATAATAATTGTCAACCTTCAACCCCATTGAAACAAAATACAAGTTTTGAGAATTGACTGTGTATATTCTTAGGCATTACAGAGGTGGTAGTAGAAAGGTGGGGTGGAAGAGGAAAGGTGGTAATGTTTCACCAGATAAGAGTCTAAACAGGAGGTCACTCAGACTAAGAGTTCACCCTTTTGGTAGCAAAATAAGAAGCTACTTTTCGCAAACTGTTGTGAATTTAAAGTCCCAATAGTCCCCTGACTCAGTCTGAAGAAGGGTCTCGACCAGAAACATCACCTTTCCTTTTCTCCAGAGATGCTGCCGGACCCGCTGAGTTACTCCAGTTTTTGTGTCCATCTTTGGTGAATTTTCAAAACAACCAGGTTTTCAGATAATATTAATTGTGGAGACTGATGTTTGTAATCCAGGTATCAAAATACAGAATAATGGAGTTTGAGGGAGAAGAATAGTCAAGACCTTGCTGAGTATACTTAGGGGATTGTGTATCTCTTTCCTATTTTTATTTCTTAACAGATATTTGTATGAGGTAATCAATGGGCATGAGATGGCGAGGAAAGGCAAAACTGAAGACTGCCAACATTACATGTGGTTAAAGTGCACATTGTCAGATTTTATTAAAGGCCATTTTTATACATTTTGGTTTCACCATGGAGAAATTAAAGCTGTGTTTATACATAGTCCCCCAAATTCAAGGCACCATAGTGTTTGAGACACATGGCTTCACAGGCGTTTGTAATTGCTCAGGTGTGTTTAATTGCCTCCTTAATGCAGGTATAAGAGAGCTCTCAGCACCTATTTTTTCCTCCAGTCTTTCCATCACCTTTGGAAACTTTTATTGCTGTTCATCAACATGAGGACCAAAGTTGTACCAATGAAAGTCAAAGAAGCCATTATGAGACTGAGAAACAAGAATAAAACTGTTATGAAAGATGTCAGCCAAACCTTCGGCTTACCAAAATCAACTATTTGGAACATCATTAAGAAGAAAGCACTGGTGAGCTTGCTAAACTTAAAGGGACTGGCTGGCAGGCCAAGGAAGACCTCCACAGCTAATAACAGAAGAATTCTCTCTTTTAGAAAGAAAAATCCCCAAATACCTGTCCAACAGATCAGAAACACTCTTCAGGAGTCAGGTGTGGATTTGTCAATAACCACTGTCCGCAGAAGACTTCATGAACAGAAATACAGAGGCTAACACTGCAAGATGCAAACCACTGGTTAGCTGCAAAAATAGGATGGCCAGGTTACAGATTGCCAAGAAGTACTTAAAAGAGCAACCACAGTTCTGGAAAAAGGTCTTGTGGACAGATGAGACAAAGATTATACTTTGCTCTTGCCATCACTCTGATATAAGTTAAAGGAGAGAAGGAACTGCCCAAGATCCAAAGCATACCACTTAATCTGTGAAACACGGTGGTAGGGGTGTTATGGCCTGGGCATGTATGGCTGCTGAAGGTACTGGCTCACTTATCTTCACTGATGATATAACTGCTGATGGTATTAGCATAATGAATTCAGAGGTTTATAGACACATCCTAACTGCTCAAGTTCAAACAAATGCCTCAAAACTCATTGTCTTGCTGTAGAATGAACTGCCGGCCAATGATCCCAAACATACTGCTAAAGCAACAAAGGAGTTTTCAAAGCTTAAAAATGGTCAATTCTTCAGTAGCCAAGTCAATTATCTGATCTGAACCCAATTGAGCATGCCTTTTATATGCTGAAGAGAAAACAGAAGGGTACTAGCCCCCAAAACAAGAAAAAGCTAAAGATGGCTGTAATACAGGCCTGGCAGAGTATTACCAGAGAAGACACCCAGCAACTGGTGATGTCCACAAATCGCAGACTTCGAGCAGTCATTGCATGCAAAGGATACGCAACAAAATACTAAACATGACTACTTTCATTTACATGACATTGCTGCGTCCCAAACATTATGGTGCCCTGGGGGACTATGTATAAACACTGCTGTAATTTCTACATGGTGAAACCAAAAAGTATAAAAATAGCCTTTATTAAAATCTGACAATGTGCACTTTAACCACATGTGATTTTTTTTCCTATTACAAATCTCAAATGGTGGAGTAGAGGCAAATATATAAATTATGGGTCTTTGTCCCAAACATTATGGAGAGCACCGTATCTAAGTCATGATTACTTAAGGGCTCTGGACTGAGATTTTTGATATTATTTCAATGTTAAATGTTAGGCAAATTCAACTAAATTCTTTCTGATACACAGATAAAATGAAGCACATGGTTCCTGCAGGTACCAAGCCAAATGGCCAAAAGCTATTCAACTCATGACTTATTCCATAAATTGAACTTGAAACTCACACTTCAAAATTTGAATTATATTTATTTTCCTATGTTAACCCTAAAAAATCATCAGCATATTCCCAACCACGTTTAAGTCACAGAAATAGAAACATAGAAAAATAGGTGCAGGAGTAGGCCATTTGGCCCTTCGAGCCAAATCGATGATCATGGCTGATCATCTAAAATCAGTACCCTGTGCCTTGTTTTTCCCCATATCCCTCGATTCCTTTAGCCCCAAGAGCTAAATCTAACTCCCTATTGAAAACATCCAGTGAATTGGCCACCGCTGCCTACTGTGGCAGAGGATTCCACAGATTCACAACTCTCTGGGTGAAGAAGTTTTTCCGCAGCTCAGTCCTAAATGGCCTACTCATTCCTAAAATGTGACCCCTGGTTCTGGACTCCCCCAACATCAAAAACATTTTTCCTGCATCTAGCCTGTCCAATCCTTTAAGAATTTTATATGTTTCTATAAGATCCCCTCACATCCTTCTAAATTCCAGTGAATACAAGCCAGTCGACCCATTCTTTCATCACATGTCAGTCCCACCTTCCCGGGAATTAACCTACGCTACACTCCGTCAATAGCAGTAATGTCCTTCCTCAAATTAGGAGACCAAAATTGCACACAATACTCCAGGTGTGATCTCACTAAGGCCCTGTACAACTGCAGTAGGACCTCCTTGCTCCTAAACTTAGGAATGCCAATATGCAGACCTCCCAACATTTGATTTTACAAATTCAGAATTTTGATGTTCAAAATGTGCCAAATGTGCGTACACATTGCGCTACATTCACGTGTGAAAAACGACTATTATTTCCAACAGTCTGTAGTTCTTAGACTTCATGTACAATGTCAGGCCTATCATGAGTATATTCTACTATTATAGAAAGGTTATTGAACAGAAATACTTTTTACAACAAAGAAACTTTTGTTTTGTTTTGTTTTTTCTATTTTGCTTTTTCCTTACACATCACCATTCTCTTGGTATTGAATAAAAGAGTCAATGGTCATAAAATTAAAATATGAAGAAAGAGTTTCATTTCAAAAAATGCATATACCTAATTTAATTGAAGACATACTTGAAGAAGTGGTCTTCAACAGCAAATCACAACTGTCCATGTCCCCCAACCCTACTCCCTCCCACCCCCACTTTCCCCCAAATTTGCTAAAGTTGCTAGATTTGTGGGTTGGCATACAAAAGTCAAATGACCAGAACTGCAGATTAGCCAAAAAAAACATAACATGATTCAGTATCATTGAGGAAAAGCAATCCACTACTTCTATGCAATAAACCTGCATTAAAACGTCAGTTCCAATACTACATTATGGGCACTCTAGTGCCTCCAAAATGTCCTAGCATATCATTGTGCTAAGAGATTGCTAAGAGTTATGAATTCCCATCAGCTACACAGGAATAGAGAATTATTGCAGATTTGTAAGAATGCACGGATATGGAAACAGTTGACAGTGCAAAAGGAAAATACTGTGGACTCTGGAACAGAATGTAGAATTACTCTGCAGGTAAAAAAGCTTCCAGATAAAGAACAAGAAAGCACTTCAGATAGAAACAGAAAATAGGTGTAGGAGTAGCCCATCCGGCCCTTCGAGCCTGCACCGCCATTCAATATGATCATGGCTGATCATCCAACTCAGTATCCTGTACCTGCCTTCTCTCCATACCCCCTGATCCCTTTAGCCACAAGGGCCACATCTAACTCCCTCTTAAATATAGCCAATGAACTGGCCTCAACTACCTTCTGTGGTAGAGAATTCCACTGAACATCAAAGATAGACTGAACATCAAAGCTGTTAACCCAATGTTAATTAACTTAAACGTCAACTCTTGCTTCTTTTTCCACAAGTTTCTTTTATTTCAATTAATTACATATTATTTTATTTTACCATTCTAAGAATTATTTTCTTTTAAATGTCAGACTTCCAGAATCCATAGAATTGTGTTTTATCAGGCAAAACACTTCCCTCAATGACCAGTTTGATTTTCTGATCATGCACCATGTTCTCACTATAACCAGGTTCATGCATTGGATGATCAACTTTCTCACATCAGTATAGCAACCAAAGTGATGTAAATGTTTATTGCAGGTCCTGTCGAATCTTGAAAATGTACAGTATAATTATGGCTTGTACTCTTGGCACACCAGCTGTATATGGGAGGGCATCTGGGGCATGGAGAGATAAATTTATCTTATTGGCGGTGAGAACAATTGTGTGCGAATTAAAAATGTTAACCAAGCATGGCCAATACTGAAGAACAAAGTTTTCCAATGTTTTTATCTTAATTTAGTTCACATATTAATTAACTAAAAGGACTATTCTGTTTATGTCTGCTCCTGTGTACTTCTATAAACACTGAAAATATAGCATGGTGCAATTTCCTTTTTACAAAATTGTCTTCACTTAGCAGCTCTTTTCTTTTGAAAGAGGAAATGGCCAATAACACAGAAATCTATCTCCATACACATTTCCTGGTTATTTGAACTTCCTCTAATTGAAAATGTTGTCGGGAGAAACAGCAGTGTGGGTGTTATGGCCTGGGCATGTATGGCTGCTGAAGGTACTGGCTCACTTATCTTCATTGATGATACAACTGCTGATGGTAGTAACATAATGAATTCTGAAGTGTATAGACTCAATTTCAAACAAATGCCTCAAAACTCATTGGCCGGCGGTTCATTCTACAGCAAGACAATGATCCCAAACATACTGCAAAAGCAACAAAGGAGTTTGTCAAAGCTAAAAAATTGTGAATTCTTGAGTGGCCAAGTCAATCACCCGAACTGAACCCAACTGAGCATGCCTTTTATATGCTGAAGAGAAAACTAAAGGGGTACTAGCCCCCCAAAACAAGCATAAGCTAAAGATGACTGTAATACAGGCCTGGCAGAGCATCACCAGGGAAGACACCCAGCAACTGGTGATGTCCATGAATTGCAGACTTCAAGCAGTCATTGCATGCAAAGGATAAGCAATAAAATACTAAACATGACTTTCATTTTCATGACATTACTGTGTCCCAAAACTTATGGTGCCCTGAAATGGGGGGACTATGTATGAATACTGCTGTAATTTCTACATGATGAAACCAAAATATATAAAAATGGCCTTTATTAAAATCTGATAATGTGCACTTTAACCGCATGTGATTTTTTCTATTACAAATCTCAAATTGTGGAGTACAGAGGCAAATAAATAAATGATGGGTCTTTGTCCCAAACATTATGGAGGGCACTATACACCGATGAGCCCAAACATTATGACAACTAACAGGTGAAGTGAATAACATTGATTACTTGTTACAATGGCATCTGTCAAGGGGTGGGATATATTAGGCAGCAAGTGAAGTCAGTTCTTGAAGTTGATGTGTTGGATGCAGGAGAAATGGGCAGGAGTAAAGACCTGGGCGATTTTGAGCCAAATTGTTATGGACAGACGACTGGGTCAGAGGATCTCTGAAACGGCAAGGCTTGTGGGGTGCTCCCGGTCAGCAGTGGTGAGTACCTACCGACAGTGGTCCGAGGGAGGACGAACCACAAACAAGCGACAGGTTGTTGGGCGCCCAAGGCTCATCGATGTGTGAGGGCTGTGGTGGCACCAGGATGCACTGTGGGAAGACGATAAGCCAGTGGAGGGAGTGTGATGCTCTGGGCAATGTTCTGCTGGGAAACCCTGGGTCCGGCCATTCATGTGGATGTCAAATTGACACGTGTCGGCGCTGTTTTGGCGGCACATAGAGGACCAACAGCATATTCGGCAGGTGGTCATAATGTTTTGGTGTATATATATATATATATATATTATATATATGTATATATATTATATATATATATATGTATATATTATATGTTTTACTATTCCATCGCATGCACTCTGGTTAAAATGCTAACTGCATTTCGTGGTCTCTGTACTTGTACACTGCACAATGACAATAAAGTTTGTATTACATATATATATATATATATATATACACACACACATATATACACACACTCGAAAAACAAACAATTGTAGTGCAATAATAATAATAGTCTATTGAAGTTCAGAGCTTATGAGGTTGTAGTGTTTAATAGCCTGATGGCTGTAGGGAAGAGGCTGTTCCTGAACCTGGACGTCACCGTATTAATATACAGTTCAGCTGGCAAGCTAATTGTACCCCTGGTGTGCTGCAGTAATAGAGTAGATCAGCTACTTTCCCATTTGCTTCACAGTTCCAGAAACTCATTTGTTGTTCAAGTTTGCAATTTCTCCCTGTGACAGCTTGGGGTTCTGCTTGGTTCTCTAGCTTCTTCTCACATTGCAGGATGGATAGGCAAAGTTTAGAGGGATATGGGCCAAACACGGGCAAATGGGACGAGCTTAGATGGGGCATCTTGGTCGGCGTTGAATTGGTCTGCGGGGACTGTTTCCTTGCAGTATGGATCTATTTCAAAAAACATACTGGTAAGTTACTGTAAAATGCCCCATTTGTGCGGGTAAGCGTCAAAAAGACTCAAAGGAAAACTGCTGGTCATTTCAAAGACCATAACTTTGTGGGCTACAGGGAAATAAGAACCAATAGGATTCTTATGCTAGGAACCATCTCCATCAGAGGCTGCCATCTGTGGTGAATGAAAATTACTCAAATGCTTGCGCACAGAACCTTTTGGCACACAACACTTAGACTTTACCAAGCAACATCTCACAACTTTTTAATATTTAAAAAATAATCAATTAGGTCATTCTCTCTCATTTTACTCCAGAATCCAATGCTCTAGACTGATTGGCGAGGAAAATCTCTGTTCTCAAATGTTAGTGATTTCAAAAGTGCGAAAGCATTAGTCATGGAAAGACAAAAAGAAAATCGCTTTCCTACTTTCAGCATTTGCAAACTTCAAACAAAGTTTTGGCTTACTGAATGCAATCCCCTATAGCCATTGAAAACAACATTCCCACCCAGCCTGGAGCTAAGGATGAGCTGTTCTAAAATTCCAGCAACTCAATCCCATGTGGCCTGATAAGTTAGAATTTTAAATATGCTCAAAGTTTCATCAGGGTTATTTTCTGAATATTAAAAACAATACCAAAACATCAGTTCTCTTAATAGACCTTTTGTTAATACTTCAATTCAAGATCGACTCAAAAAACTGGAGTAACTCAGCGGGACAGGCAGCATCTCTGGAGAGAAGGAATGGGTGACGTTTTGGGTCGAGGCCCATCTTTAGACGTGCTCTCAAGGAGAATATAGTAAAAATCAAATCAGGCATGGTTGGAAAGCTATGTGAAATTTTCCAAACTATTAGGCACGGTAGCGCAGCGGTAGAGTTGCTGCTTTACAGCGAATGCAGCGCCGGAGACTCAGGTTCAATCCTGACTACGGGTGCTGCACTGTAAGGAGTTTGTACGTTCTCCCCGTGACCTGCGTGGGTTTTCTCCGAGATCTTCGGTTTCCTCCCACACTCCAAAGACGTACAGGTATGTAGGTTAATTGGCTGGGTAAATGTAAAAATTGTCCCTAGTGGGTGTAGGATAGTGTTAATGTACGGGGATCGCTGGGCGGCACGGACTTGGTGGGCCGAAAAGGCCTGTTTCCGGCTGTATATATATGATATGATATGATTAGCTGTTATTCCTATTAATACAACACAGTTTTAACCCAATGTTACACAGTATTAAAAAAATAATTTCAGGAGCCCCAGTGACATTAAAAGGAAGCATAGGGTACAGGACTCCAGTGAGTTAAAAGGACCACCAGAGACTGAGAGTTTAAAATCTTCCCACAGTCAGGCAGCAGATTATGCAAGTATTGCTCTAGTTTCTAGTTTAGTTTGATGAACTATGATATTACAACTTGTTAAATTTATTGAAAAACTGAAGCGAATATTTGAAGGTATCGTGGTTCTAGAAGTGGCCTCTACTACATTTTTCAGAGAAAACCCCGTTTTAAAAATAGCATCACACATTTACCCAAATTATTTTATTAGCATAATTATTGACCCTCCCCCCTCAAAAATAAAATGCAAAATATCATCTAATTATCAAATCTCATACCTCAGAGCTTTAGAACTCCACTCAGTTGCTGACTTTCAGAACAGCCATTTACAATTGAATGAAAAATCGATAGAATAGTGATAATGTGGCGTTTTATCCCTTTACCATTTAAAAATAAAACTGGGCAACACCACAAAAGGTCAGGAGGTTAGTATGCTACTTTAACTCGCATAGACATTTGGTGGGAGAATCAGGGAATGATCATGCATGTATAAAATAAGTTTACAGGGAATTAAGTGGGAAAATGGGATTGACGGAATTGACCTGGCATACACTCCATGACTGAATGTCGTGAGAAAATACAAAAGCTATTTTAAAACAATTTAAATTTGGGCTCAAAATCCAATAATGGTACTGCCAATATCCAATACGATTCATTTCGTTACAAGGCTAGAAATTAATTTTTAAATAAGGAAAAACACAAAATTATTCACAAATTGTTGATTACTTCTTTTACTTTACTTCTTTTGAACAGAATGTTTTCTTAATCTTGAAATTTGGGTGAAGCAGGACCAAATAGCATTTAAAAAAAATTATAAAGATTTACACTGCATAAAATGATCTGAAATTTTTTCATCCATTACTAATTGTTAAATAAGACTTTGGTTAAAGTGTTACATCAATGACAATAAATTAAATACATTGCCAACTCAACATAATTATGGGTGTTAGGGACAACTTTAACACCAGTGTTAAAGCTACTTACATTGTAAATAAAACTAGCAATCTCCAACTTCCATCTCGAGGCTCATGATTATACCCACAGTACATAGAAAACAGTGATGTAATAAGGATCAAATCAAGGCTTCACTTTACCTATATTTTCATTCATGACTGGAAACCAAGGCTACTGAAACAAAGACAACTGTTTATAATGTTTCTTGTACAACAATATACAAGAAATGGTGACCATTAATTAAAAAACATTTTGAAGGCCTATCAAAGTGTATTTTAAACAAAATCCCCAGGCATCATGGACACACAAGAAAGTAACCACAACTGTAAAAGAGACAGTTCTGGAGTAAATCAGCTCACCTGTCAGGAGTGCCCTGACTTTTCCTTGCAACCCTTCTCAATAAAGGACATTAGTCACTCTCCAGTCTTCCAAACTAAGGCACATAAAGGTGGATACGCACCCCTCTCGCAATGCCAATATGTTTGTGCCCCAGCTACCATAAACTCCATGTTAAATAGAGATGAGAAGGATTCACTTAATATATATGATAAACAACAGGGGACAAACCTACCCATTTGTTTCAACCCACAACGTCACCCCAACCCTCCTAGACTAATCCACCATGGCTCAAGCTTCTATAACTTGTTACCAACAGTGCTGTGGAACCATCTTCCCCACAGGAACTGTCACACTTAAAAGCTTTAGCAAAGACAATTAGAAATGAGCATTAAATACTGGTCTTGTCAATGAGAAACATTAAATCAATTACTAAACATATGACAAAATACCGCTCTGCCAGCAGCCATATCACAAGGTAAAAATACATTTCTCCTTTGCATTTTCATTGCAATTGGGCTTGGTGCACCTCTTCTACAACCTATCAAATGATGCAAACTTCATTAATGCTGCAACCGCCATTTCTTTGAAACTATGAGAATCATTTCATTGTACATTATTAAATTTAATTAGAAACAGGTGCAGCTGTTGGTCATACTTTGAGCTGCCCTGCCACTCATAGATGACAATTTCTTTCAAGTTCATTTTTCAAACTTGCCCCTCTATCCCTTTAATTCTCTTTGTGATCAAATGTCTATCAAACCAAACCGCAGATATACTAAGTATCTGAGCATCGATATACTTCTGGGTTGAGAATTCACAACCTTCCAAGGATGTGGTACTAAGGAAAAAAACGCACCGGGTTAATTGTTTTTTTGAATTAAAGGACATTAAGTGCATTTTGCAATTTAGCTTATATTGCTAAAATGTACACACATTTACATGGCAAAACATAAGTTGATGGGTAATTACATACCTGTAATAGGCCTCCTTCACCAAAATGTAGTATCTCAATTATGTTTTCTGATTGAATAAATGCTAGGAAGAAAAGAAAAGCAATAAATAATTTTTTCATTCTCGGTACATTTGGTGTGAAACATCATATATCAATGCAGGAACAGGGTACAAGTTGTAAGATGATATCGTAATAGTAAAGGATCACTTTCTGAAGTGGTACAGGATTATGCCGGTTGTTCATTGAGACCTCCCATGCCTGTAATCTGTTACATCAAATGATGTCACAATAGATAAGGTATAATTTTACATGTCATTAAATTAATGGTCTCCCCAAACCAGAGCTACATTAAATACTTTGCAAGTAAAAGGTATTCTACAAGGGTTCTGCGTGCTTAGGTTTGGAAGAGACGGACACCATGGCTTAGTTAATCAACCTGGTAGAAACAAAATAAAACTACTGGATACTTGCACCAAATTGTCAAAAAGTCAATTGGGACACGACATTGTGCAACATCTGATGTTAAGCACTGTTCATTGGTATTCCGAATTGTGTACCAATGCAAAGACTCATTGCAGCAATTTTGTTGCCAGCACAAATCAGAATAACCTACAACCAAGGTTATCTAATCGAACTTTACAATAGCAACTATTAACTCTTACCACAATTATATGTTAGAAGGGAGAAAGAGAGCTTATTTCAAAATGGTAACCTTATTTTACATTTGATACTCAATTTGCTGATATACAAAAATACAATTTTAATTTGCTGACGTACTGAAGCACAACTTTCTGTGGGCAATTTCTGACAGGTTAAGCCATTTTTTAAAAACTGGTATTTGGTAACATTGTGATAAATCCAATTTATGGCCATTAAACTTTTAACAGTCAACTTCTCAACTTCTCAAATATTAATAAAAACATATGCATGAAATTCCAATTAGAATAAATATCATTTACTACTTCATTCATGCAAAAGACTATATTTTCATCTACAAGCAAAGTGAGAACAATGGAGAAAGCCAAACAATATGTTTGCCATTCATTTTTCAGCCAAGTGTATTTAAAAAAAAGATTTGGTCTGGTACTAATGCACATTTTAAATCTCAATCCTTGGGTCGCTACTCAAAATTAAGCTACATTGCAAACATCAATTTAGACTGCTCAGAAGTCAAGGCAAAATATTAAATTAACTGCAAGTGAAACCAGATTCATCCTCATAAGGATTAATTTGGGGACAGCACCTCTAATTAGGTTGATGAACCCACTCAAAATGACAAACAGCTGATTAAGAATGGGGTCAGAAGTTAAAAAGGCAACTGCAAGATACCTTCCGTCTCAATCCCCAGGTCCAAGAATCCAATCTTGAATGCACTTACAAATGAATATAGACTAAGGAAGAGACTTCATACACTCGCAACACTCGATGAAAAAATTCCAGTCAGGGGCAAATCCACTTTTTAGTTTCTACCCAAAATACAAGATTCTAAGGGGTATTACGTGCATGTGCTGAGGAAAGGTTTCAGCTTGTGGATCACTGTTTAAAAATAAGAGACTGTCAGTCAAGACAGACTAGGTTGATGGTGAGTCTTTGAAAGTCTTCCAGACATCACAGTCAAGAGACAAGTGTTTTATTGTCATGTGCCCCAGATAGAACAATGAAATTCTTACTTGCAGCACTTTTACTCTAAGTGTGAAGAGTAATCTTTACTCTTATATTCATCAAATTGATGAAAATATGATTTTTGTAAAATTTCAGCCATGGATAGGTAATTGCAGGTACAAGGATTCAAAAGCAAAAAGAGCCAGAAACATTTTACAGGCAAAAGTACAATTGCAATTTTTCAAGCATTGACATTTCCAACTCTTTTTTTGTATTCAGCAACCTGGAAAAAAGGAAGAGTGGAGAGCGAATGCAATGAAAGTGTCATACTTTGTTGCAGAAAATAAAATTGGTTAATCAATACAAAATTCAAATCTTCCAGCATGAATGCAACACATCACACTTCTCTGCATAAAATTGCATCAACCATTCCTCCCCCACCTGGCCAATCGATCAAGATCCTGCTGTAATCTTTCACAACCATCTTCACTATCTGCAAAACCACTCATTTTTGTATCATCGGCAAACTTGCTAATATTGCCCTATATGTTCTCATCCAAATCATTGATGTAGATGACAAACAGTAACGGGCCCAGCACTGAACCCTGAGGCACACGACAAGTCACAGGCCTCTAGTCCGAGAAGCAACCTTCCACCATCACCCTCTGCTTCCTTCCATGGAGCCAATTTGCTATCCATTCAGCTATCTCTCCTTGGAGCCCATGTGATCCAACCTTCCAGAGCAAAGCCTTACTGAAATCCATGTACACAACATCTATAGCTCTGCCCTCAACCTTTTTGGTCACCTCTTCACAAAAATCAGATTTGTGAGACACGACCTTCACATACAAAACCATTCTGACTATCCCAAATCAGCCCTTGCCCATCCAAATGCCTGTATAACCTATCCCTCAGAATACTCTCTAGCGACTTTCCAACTACAGATTTTAAGCTCACTGGCCTATAGCTCCCAGCATTTTCCCTGCAGCCCTTCTTGAAAAGAGGCACACCATTTGCCACCTCACAGTCATCCAGCATTTCTTCTGTATTTAAGGACGACTCGTAAATTTCAACCAGGGCTCATGGAATTTCCTCTCTAGTTTCCCACAATATCCTTGGATATATCTGATCAGGCCCTGGAGAATTGTCTACCTTCATACACAACAGTACCTTCAGTACTTCTTCAACGGTAACACTGACTGCTCTCAAGACACTTCCATTGACTGTCCTAAGTTCCTCCGTCATACTGTTTTTCTCCTCGGTAAATACAGAGGACCTTGCCCATCTCCCGTAGCTCCACAGAGGTGACTGCTTCGATTCCTGAGAGGTCCCACTCTCTCTCTCTCTCTCTAGTTACCATTTTCCCCCTTACGCATTTATAAAATCTTTTGGGATTGTCCTTATTGCTATCCGCCAGAGCTATCTCCTGGCCCCTTTTTGCCCTTCTGATCGCCTTTTTCAGTTTACTCCTTAATACCCGAAACTCCTCCAGGGATGCACTTGATCCCAGCTGCCTATACCTGTCCGATACATCCTTGTTTTTGACCAACTCCTCAATTTCCCTCGTCAGCTATGCTTCTTTACATTTGCCTGCTTTGCCCTTAACTCTAACGGGGACGTACATATCCTGAGCTTTCATCAACACACTTTTAAAAACATCCCACTTGGCCGATGTTCCTTTCCCCTCAAATAACCTGCTCCAGTCAACTTGAGCGAGACCTTTTCTCATATCCTCAAAGTTGGCCTTCCCTATCCCTATCCATAACCATCTTAAACCTAATCAAACTATGGTCACTGGTCCCAAAAGGCTTGCCAACAAAAACTTCATTAACTTGCCCATATCAAATTCCTAATATTAGATCCAGCGTTGCGTTCTCACCTGTGGAGGCCTCTACATACTGCTTAAGAAAACTCTCCTGAACACTTTTGTGGAATTGCACCCCATTTAAACCCTTCATACTATGATGTTAAAATCCCTTACTACAACAACCTTATTTGACCTGCAGTTGTCTGCAATCTTCTGGCATATTTGTTCTTCTAATTCCCGTTCACTATTCGGAGGTCTGTGGTACACCCCTAAAGTGACCATCCCTTTCTTGTTCCTCAGCTCCACCCATAGAGCCCCACCCATAATGTCACCTCTGATCACTGTCATGACATCCTCCTTAACCAACAATCCACCCCGCCCCCCTCTTTTCCCCTCATCCCCGTCTCTCCTGAAGCTCCTGTCCATGCATTTATCTTCAGTAGACTTGACTACTGTCATGCTGTTTTTACAGGTCTCTAAAAAATCGATTAGACAGCTGCAGCTGATTCCAAACGCTGCTGCTCGAGTCCTCACTACGACCAAGAAAGTGGATCACATCACTCGTTCTGAGGTCTGTACACTGGCTTTCCAGTCCGTCAAAGAATTGATTTCAAAATACTACTGTTGGTTTATAAAGCACTGAATGGTTTAGTGCCAAAATACATTTCTGATCTTCTGTTACATTATGAACCATCCAGACCTCTCAGGTCGTCTGGGACAGGTCTGCTTTCTGTCCCCAGAGTCAGAATTAAACATGGAGAAGCAGCGTTTAGTTTTTTAGGCACCACATATACGGAACAAACGCCCAGAAAACTGCAGGTCCGCTGCAACTCTCAATTCGTTTAAATTGAGGCTGAAGACTTTTCTGTTTGACGCTACCTTTTATTAAATCAAATAATTATTAATCTCTTACACTGCACTGTAACTGTTATTCTTGTATTTTATACCTGTCTTATTCTATTTTAGCTCATTTTTATTTTCTATTCTCTTTAATGACTGTTTTTAATTACTTTTAATTGTTCTTTAATGCTTTATGCAAAGCACTTTGAATTGCCTTGTTGCTGAAATGTGCTATATAAATAAACCTGTCTTGCCTGACACTGGAACATTGAGCTGCCAGTCCTGCCCCTCCCTTAACCAGGTATCAGTCATGGCTACAACGTCTCAGGTGCTTGTGCCTATCCACGCCCTAAGCTCATCTACCTTACCCGTCAGGCCCCTTGCATTAAAATACGTGCAGTTTAAACCAACCCTCCTTCCTCACTCTCTGCCTTTCACCTGCCTATTCTGTCCACTAACCTTTCCTACACCACCCTCCATACCAACTTCTAGCCTCTCACATGCCTCTGTCCTGTACGAGATCCCATCCCCCTGCCAATCTAATTTAAACCCTCCCATGTAGCATTAGCAAACGTGCCCACTAGGATGTTGGTCCCCCTCCAGTTCAGGTACAACCCGTCCCTTTTGTGCAGGTCACCCCTGCCCCAGAAGAGATCCCAATGATCCAGAAATCTCAATCCCTGCCCCATGCACCAACTCCTCAGCCACACATTCATTTCCCCAATCTTCCTGTTCTGACCTTCACAAGCATGAGGCACTGGAAGCAATCCTGAGATCACTACCCTGGAGGTCCTGCTTTTCAGTCTCTTACCCAATTCCATAAACTCATGTTGCAGAACCTCCTTCCTCTTCCTACCTATATCATTTGTGCCAACATGCGCAACAACCTCCAGCTGCTCCCCCTCATTCTTGAGGATGCCGTGCAACCGCTCCGAGACATCAAGGATGCTGGCACCATGGAGGCAACACACCATCTTGGAGTCTCGCTTGCTGCCGCAGAATCTCCTGTCCGCACCTCTGACTATCGAGTTCCCCACCACTATGGTTCTGCCTGACTTCACTCATCCCCGTTGAGCCTCAGCCCCAGCGTTGGAGTCACAGCCCTGACTGCCACTCAAACTTGTCGTGTCGTCCTCTCCAACAACTCCCAAGAGGGTGTACCTATTTTTAATAGGTATAGCCAACAGGGGCTCCTGCACTCCATGTTTAATTCTCTTCCTCGTTGTCACCCACCTTCGCTCTTCTTATATCCTTGATGTGCTAACCTCACTGTAGGTCCTGTCCAGGAAACTCTCGGTTTCCCGGATGGTCCCGAGGTCATCCAGCCGCTGCTCCAGATCCCTAATGCGGTCCTTCAGGAACTGCACCTTGACACAATTTCCACAGGTGGAGTTGTCAGGGGCACCAGTAGTGTCCCCGACCTCCCACATCCTGCAAGAGACACTGTAACAACTTGCCTGCCATTACGTCAGTGGACAAAATCACGAATTACGAATGAGAGACACTCAGAGTTGAATAAAACCTATTCCCTTCTCTGCTGCAGATACCCTCCTCCGCACTGCAATAAGTCACGCGTTTAAATATCAGACACACGCAGCATCAATTCAAGTGTAGCGTCCTTGCCTCAGCCTCCTCACTCAAGACTCTTGAGCCAAAGACTTTACCTCCCACAGCACTTCACCTAACAAGGCCGCTCCCAACTCATCACTGTATTTATCACGAGTGCATGTATGTTTACTGAGCTTCATGTAAATATTGCACCCTTGTGTACGACACTGTTAAACTGAATGACCCAACAAATTTACCTCTTTTCAAAAGCATTGAACAACATCATTCTACAAGTACTCACTCCAACAATAATTTGACTGGTAATTAAGATTTGTGTAAAAATCCTTCCCATCCCACGACAGAAATCACCCAAATGAACACAAGATAACAAAGTTGCACTGCTGACTTTGCTTATTGTTATCTAGTTATTATCACATTACTACTTGTGGCACACTGCACAAATTATCGTGGGATTACAATTGTAACTTGACTTGAAAGGGGCCAACTCTTGAGCAAAGGGGGTTGGAGAGAAAGGGGTTACAACCAGGAAGGAGGTTTCATCCTGATATCCCAGCTATGTTTTATGCCTAATTCAAAGTAAATTAACATGATCATATTGCTGCCCATGGAAGCCTTTATCGAAGTTTCCAGCATTAATGAGCTATCAGAAACATTACAACAGTGACTAGACTTCAAAAGCAGTTTCTGAGAAGTCCTAAAAGGCCACTGGAACAATTCATACAAGTGCTGAACTAGTGACAGCCTAAATATTTCAAGTAAAGCCAATCTTAGTTTCTGACTTCAGAGGGAAAAGTTATCAACTGAACTATATCCATATTTCCAGGCCCGGATTGGCCTCACCAGTCACTTCAGGACCCACAGTCACCAATCCTCCAACTGAAAGTGAAGTCATGGTCATCTTCGAACCCGAAGGACGAACAACATCCATATTTATGCTAATACTATTGCCCAGCATGATGCATCAACCATATTATTGGAAGAAATGGCAGCATTCAATTGTTGTGTATATTAAGGTTGTGGCCTCCAACTAAACCTAGGCGTTGTGTCGTGTCACCATTGGCTACCTTACCAGCTCTGCTATTCGTTAGGATCATAAACTGAAAATTAGGTAACACCTCTATTCTGCACTATCCCCTGTCACTTGATTTCTTTATTATCTAAAAATCTGACGATCACCATCAAAAATCTATTCAACAACTGAGCCTCCTTACCTTCTTGAGTAATGAACTCTAAATATTCACTACCGTCTGATGGTCCAAGATGGCGGCGCTGCCCTAGCAGCTGCGGCTTACCTGCAGTCCATTTGTCTTTGTGTTTTTGTTGTTTTTGTTGTCTTAATTGTAGCTGTGATGTGGTGTTTTTGTGTTGTGTACTATGTGTGGGTGTGGGGGGGGGAGGGGGGGAACTGTAACATTGTAAATATGTATCCCTTCCGAACGGAGACCCGACCTTTGTGTTCTGGGCCGTGTCTCCGTTCCTGCTGCGGCCTACCATCGGCCAAACTCCTGGAGCTGGCGGCCTCCAGGGCTCTGGTTCGCAGAGCCCGCGGACCAGACTCACCATCAGCGGAGCCGGCCGTTCTCGGAGGCTGCGGGAGCAGCTGCGACTCGCCTTAGGCTCGGGCCGCGTGGATGCCGACATCGGGAGCTCCGGCAGCGGCAGCGTGTTCGCCCGCCCCGGATTGCGGGGCTTGGGTCGGCCCGCCGCGGATATTTCACAGTCCGGCGCGGCCTGAAATAGGCCACGGAATTTTCTCTGCTCGGCGGGGGCTTCAATGTCGGGAGCCACGACCGCCCCGACTTGCAGCGGGGCTTGGGTCGGCCCGTTGCGGACATTTCACCGTCCGGCGCAGCCTGGAACATGGCAACGACAACAGCCTGACCGCAGGAGAAGACGGCAGGGGAAGAGAAAAAGACATTCTGGCCTTCCATCACAGTGAGGAGGGGACTGGAGGAGACTCACTGTGATGGATGTTTCTTTTTGGGGGGTTTTGTGTTGGTTGGGGTTGTGTAATTTGCTTATTTTATTGCTCTTATTGTTGGACTGTGGGTGACGAAATTTCGTCCAAAAAACTTGTTTTTTGGATGACAAATAAAGATATCTTGAATCTTGAATCTTGAATCTTGAAAAGAAATGTCTTCTCTACTCATCTTCTATCTCAAATTTAGTCCACATCTCCTTTACTTTGTTACAGGCTACCAATAATTTAAGATTACAGAATTTGAATTTACAAAAGCTGCAATTGACAAGTCAATATTCTGACTTTATTGAGTTTTACATTTTCCAAAACATCACCTAGTCATGTTCTCCTGACATGCTGCCTGACCAGCTAGGTTACTCCAACATTTGTGTCTTTGTTTGGTAAACCAGCAATTGCAGTTCCTTGTTATTACATTGTCCTATCTTGCTGAAAGCAATTTTTGCACATGCCAATAAAGCATTCCCCACATCTGCCTGAAGGTATACTTGGCAAATAATAATAGACTAGCAGGTCAAGAATAACAATCTTTATACACTAGGGCATTCTGATGAGATGTATGCAACTCTTAAACATTTTAAAGAGCATGTAAAACTGCGACCCATTTAAGTAAACTTTCATGAAATTAAATATAAATCTGTAGAATTGATTAGAAAGAAGGAAAAAGTAAATTGTTTAGAGGAAAAACATTTTAAATTAAAGTTCTATTGTGCAATGGCAAGAGTCATTGCACAAATGCTACCACACCCATTAGCAATTAGAATCTGTGATCATCCAAAGGTAACAAGTTGTAAACCAGGCATTCTATACACAGGGAGAAAAACTTGGCAATCACAAGGTGCTAATATAAAAAATGGAAGTTTGCTTGGAATGGAATTAGCAGCGTTTGGAAGTAAATTATAAAACAAAAGTTAAATACTGACAGGCCATCATAACTTCTTTTTTACTTGTAGCAATTTCACCATTGCTAAATTAGTTGCCTACCTTTAGCCAGTGGCTCTGTAAAGAGGAAATAATAGCTAATAGCCAGACTTAACTTTGTTTTATGCTGATTACCATAAAATACCTATTTTGTTCTTCCTGCTGGAATTGTATTTACTTCCTCAAAACATAATAGCATTTTCAAACAATATAATGGAAGTTTCACGACAGTCAAAGCAGCCAGATGGTCAACAATTAAATACAATTCCTGATTAGAAACAGAAAAATAGGCGCAGGAGTAGGCCATTCGGCCCTTTGAGCCCCAAGAGCTAAATCTAACTCTCTCTTGAAAACATTCCACAGGTTCGCAACTCTCTGGGCAAAGAACTTTTCCCTCATATCAGTCCTAAATGGCCTACCCTTTATTCTTAAACTGTGACCCCTGGTTCTGGACTCCCCCTACATCAGGAACATTTTTCCTGCATCTAGCCTGCCCAATCCTTTAAGAATTTTATATGAGGTGCTGTTCCTTCAATTTGCGCTGGGCCTCACTCTGACAATGGAGGAGGCCCAGACCAGAAAGGTCAGATTGGGAATGGGAGGGGGTGTTAAAGTGCTGAACAACCAGGAGATCAGGTAGGTTAAGGCAGACTGAGCGGAGGTGTTCAGCGAAACGATTGTCGAGCCTGCGCTTGGTCTCCCTTCGTTACACCTCCCCTTTTCCTAATCTGACACCATTCAGATAATAATCTGCCTTCTTGTTCTTGCCATCCAAGTGGATAACCTCACATTTAACCAGATTGTACTGCATCTGCCATGCATCAGCCCACTCACCCAACGTATCCAAGTCACCCTGCAGCCTCATAGCATCCTCCTCGCAGTTCACACTGCAACCCAGCCTAGTGACATCCGCAAACTTGGAACTTCAACATCATAAGCCTGGCCTTTCAAAGTTGAACTGGTTGTAAATATCACCCATCGTCTAATTAAAAAATACTATAGTTTTTGGTGAACATGATAGATTCAGGGACAAAATCAAAACAATCAAAACCTATGTTTCTATGTTTAACCAAAGGCTCAGTGCCCCAAGGAAAAAATTGGCACAAGGTCCAGTTAGTAAAATGAAATGATGATGGTGAGGAATGAAGGTTCCAGAAATGAGAAAGAAAATAGATTAAGGAATTTTAATATTACTTTGGAAACAACGGACGATATTAGTGGTGGATAGGGCTGTTGGCTAGTACAGGAAAACAGGATTTTGCTTTACAAAGCTCATAGTTGAACATGTACAGCAGAAGGCCTAGAGGAGAATTTTAGTATTATGAAATCCAAATGTGACAAAGAAATTGAAGTGTTGCCATAAATAAATCTGCTCAGTTGCCCCTGGTTTTCTGCCAGGCTATATCACAATAATCATTGATTGCACACATGTGGCATTGAGAAGTTCCATCATTAAAATTTAGGAACACAGCTTCAATCATGGCCTGTAAACAGAATCCATGGAAGCCATATTTCTAGCAACTATAATACTAAAACCAGTATAATTTTGAAACGGCGCTGTGGTAAAAGAAGATCCAATATTGATTTAAAGGTAGACTGTTCTATGCAAAGAGCAGTACGAAGTTCTCCATATACATTGTCACCATTTTTTTCCCTCAACTAAAGATATTGATATTTTAATGACCTACCGTCCGTCACAAGTCATTACATGATATTATCAAGTTTACAAAAAGATCAAGTGTTTACAAAGACAACGGAGAATGCAGTTCTAAGTAAACCATTGGTAAAATTCCCTGCTGCATTTCATTTCTAATCCCCAAAAAATAAAGTGCTTATACAAATGAAAGTAAATTACATGACTACAAAAACATTTGTTCTTCAGAACTGGTTGAGGGAACAACCAAGAATGTCCTGCATTTCAAAGCCAGAGAATACCAATATGACAAATAGCAAAAAGAATGGAGTTGAGGAAAACAAACTCCCACATTAGGTCATCAGATTTCAACGTTAGATAATGCATATTCAATATTAATGTCAGCAACTTGAGAGAAACTTCTTTTTTTTATACTTCAAGAGAACACATTCTCTCCAATCATTATGTAACGTGTTGATGGCGACACAAATGTTTCGGATGCTTAGGAAAAAATTGATAGATTAGAGTTATGATTGTTATATGAAATAGTAGTTACAGAATTCCTGTGGAAGAGCACTTCATTCTGTCACCAACCTTTGCACAAATTAGTATTTCTTTTAAACTTCTTGTCTGTACAGCTTTCCACAAAAAAAGGTTGCTCTGAGTCCTTTTCAAAACTTCAAATTACCCAAGAACCTCCTTCAATCCAGAGAATACATACCCTTTACACCATTTCTCTGCAACGTAGAGTTTAGTGCTCTGGTACAATGCTGGCATGCGTGGTACATAGTTCTCCAGGACTTGAGTAAACAGCAAAATTTGAAAATAGAGATTAACATATTAAAATAGAGATTTACATTTTGCCACCTGTTTCTCCATGACTCATTGACCACACCACCCTCCTCCACAACTCCACACTGTTTAGCTCGTTTGGATACGTTGTCATTTCTTGCTGATGCTTATCCAAACATCTGTAGATGTCTTCAGCAATAGCTTATTTTCACACCCTTTACTCAAAGTTATTCTTCCTCCTCAACATGGATGAAATTTGAGATTCTCAATTTCACAACCTCGTGCAATTGCGAATATGATTTTAGAAGTTGCTGTCCTGCAACTTCCAGGTTAATTTCTGGGATGGCAGGTGGTGGGACTGACATTTGATGAAAGAATGGATCGACTGGGCTTATATTCACTGGAATTTAGAAGGGGGAAGAGGGAATCTTATAGAAAGATATAAAATTCCTAAGGGATTGGACAGGCTAGATGCAGGAAAAATGGTCTCCATGTTGGGAGAGTCCAGAACCAGTGGTCACAGTTTAAGAATAAGGGGTCAGCCATCTAGGACTGAGATGAGGAAACATTTCTTCACCCAGAGCTGTGAATCTGTGGAATTCTCTGCCACGGAAGGCAGTGGAGGCCAATTCCCTGGATGTATTAAAGAGAGTTAGATATACCTCTGAGGGCTACGAATCAAGGGATATGGGGAGAAAGCAGGTAGAGGGTACCGATTCGGGATGATCAGCCATGATCATATTGAATGGCAGTACTGGCTCGAGGAGCCGAATGGCCTACTCCTGCACCTATTTTCTAGGTTTCTATAACCATCATCCTGGAACTTCACGTTCTCTTTTAACTTGGTGGACTTGCTTACAGCTATCTTAGCATGATGCTATAATTCCTATGTAATCCTTCTCCTGCCACCCTGCCCACCCTTAACCCTATCCTGGTCACACATGGCAAAATTAATTAAAAGATAATTTAGTGGTATGTCACGGCTGATTTTTTTTACAAGTTACAATATACATAGAAGAAATATAATATCTTTGGAATATTTAAAATATGCATCCAAAAAGCTAGCTTTTGCTGCAGTAATTTACAATCAACTCCAGACAAATCTCCAATTCCAGAAATTGAAAAATATACCCCTCCCCCACTTCGCATCCACCCAGTTCCCGTCTGAATACAACTTTGTTTTCACTTCCCCAACCCAGTCTCAGTTCCTTTCCTCTGCTCTATCCATCCAGTTCATACCCCTCGCTACTCTGGGTCCAACATTTTCCTTTTCTGCCATTTCCACCCACTATCCCTCCCTCTGGTCAGTACATTTCACTTCCCATCTTCCTTCCTTATCAGATTCCACCTTTGCAGCCTTCTAGCTCCACTTTTTACCTTGAGCCTTGGCATTCTCTTTCTACTTTGTACATCTACCAATGAACCACTCATCCAAATTACTCAATGGGAGGTGGTTGCCTCCTCCTAGAAATATATGTTTAGCATTTCAATGTATGTTGAAAGACTGGAGCGGCTAGGCTTGTATACACTGGAATTTAGAAGGATGAGAGGGGATCTTATCGAAACATAAGATTATTAAGGGGTTGGACACGTTAGAGGCAGGAAACATCTTCCCAATGTTGGGGGAGTCCAGAACAAGGGGCCACAGTTTAAGAATAAGGGGTAGGCCATTTAGAACAGAGATGAGGAAAAACTTTTTCAGTCAGAGTTGTAAATCTGTGGAATTCACTGCCTCAGAAGGCAGTGGAGGCCAAGTCTCTGAATGCATACAAGAGAGAACTAGATAGAGCTCTTAAGGATGGCGGAGTCAGGGGGTATGGGGAGAAGGCAGGAACGGGGTACTGATTGAGAATGATCAGCCATGATCACATTGAATGGTGGTGCTGGCTCGAAGGGCCGAATGCTCTACTCCTGCACCTATTGTCTATTATCCTTTCTCTCTCTCTTCCCCCCCCACATCATTCTGAAGGACCCTAACCCAAAACATTCCCTATGCATTTTCTCCAGGAATGCTGGCTGACCTGGTGCATTACTCCTGCACTTTGTCATTTGTAAACTAGCATCTGCAGTTTGTTTCCACCTACCACTTACAAGTTTTTTTCCTAACTGACCCAGTCTCTTCAGCAGTCAATTTTTACTCAACATTCCAGCATTGTGTCTGCAGGCAATTCTATATCACAATGGTGCAAATGAAAACATAACAAATGAATCTTTCAAAAAGGTCCATAAATGAAACCACATTAAAGGTTTATAACATTCTCTGCTGAAATTATGGTTGAAGCAAATCAAAGTTCAAGAATAGCCCTCCTTCTGCATGCTCAATTGATTACACACTCTTAATACAGGTATTAGTGTCCTTGCTAAACATATATTTCTAGTGTAGAATCAATCAAAAAGCTGATCACAACAGATCAAATCTGAACAACTTATCTAACTAGAAGTTACAACATTTATCTTCAATAAGAAATAACAAAATGTACCTATGTTGAAGCAATCATATGCGAACTATACAAAATTTCTTCCCAACCTCCACTCACCAACGATTGCCAGCTTCCACTTCTGAAACATGTTTTTCCTCCATCCCTCACTTCCACCACAGGTCAAACTCCCATTTAAAATACCCCTGCATACACCCCACTAAGGCTCATCTTGCCAGTCCAAAACCATTCCCTCACATAACAACTTGTTCGCTTTAGTGGTAAAATAAGTGCACCCACAAGGTAGTGATCAGTTCACGGATACAAGGAATCAGCCAGGTTTTCAACCCAAGCATCTGCTCACTTAGCAAAATGAATTTGGTATTGGCATCAGTTTACTGATGTTTACTGTCTTATAGTGAAAAAGTTTGTTTGCATGTTATCCATTCAAATCATACTATAAGAAGATAACTGCAGATGCTGGTACAAATCGACGGTATTTATTCACAAAATGCTGGAGTAACTCAGCAGGTCAGGCAGCATCTCGGGAGAGAAGGAATGGGTGACGTTTCGGGTCGAGACCCTTCTTCAGACTGATGTCAGGGGGGCAGGACAAAGGAAGGATATAGGTGGAGACAGGAAGATAGAGGGAGATCTGGGAAGGAGGAGGGACGGGAGGGACAGAGGAACTATCTAAAGTTGGAGAAGTGTGACCTTTCTGTCATGGGCCTCCTCCAGTGCCATAGTGAGGCCCACCGGATATTGGAGGAACAGCACCTCATATTTCGCCTGGGCAGTTTGCAGCCCAGTTGTATGAACATCGACTTCTCCAACTTTAGATAGTTCCACTGTCCCTCCCGTCCCCTCCTCCTTCCCAGATCTCCCTCTATCTTCTTGTCTCCACCTATATCCTTCCTTTGTCCCGCCCCCCTGACATCAGTCTGAAGAAGGGTCTCGACCCGAAATGTCACCCATTCCTTCTCTCCTGAGATGCTGCCTGACCTGCTGAGTTACTCCAGCATTTTTTGAACAAATCATACTATACATGAATACCATCAAGCCATATGCAGCAAAACAGGTAACACAAAGAGAAAAAACACTAGAATGCAGAACATGGCATTGTAGTATTATAGTGAAAATAGAAAAAGAGAGAAAAAATTGCAAGGTTGGCATTGAGGTAGTTTGGAAGACCAGGACTACACCCTGGGTTATGGGAAGACTGTTCGCTTGTCTGATAACAGCAGGGAAGCTGCTGCTCCCAAATCCCTTGGCATGTATTTAAGTTTCTGCATCTTCTGCCCGAAGGGAGAGGGAGAAAAACTGGGGCAGAAATGGTCCTTGATTATGTTGGCTGCTTTCCCAAGGCATGATGGACTGGGCTACATTCACAACTCTCTGCAATTTCTTGTGGCCTTGGGCAAAGCTGCTGCCAAACCAAGCTGTGATGTATCCTGATATTTACACACAGGAACTTGAAGCTCGCAATCATAGCTTTAAATTAGGTTCCACTCTTGGGTTGAAGAAAGATTGCAACCTGTGCCAATTCCTTTCAAGTCAAAATATTCTATCAAGTCTTAGCAAGCATTTGAATGGAAGATTAAAAAGCAACTGACCAGTATGAAATTATTCCAAAGCTAGAGTTCACCAAGTTCACAAAATTTGGGGGTATAAAAAACCTTTAAGCAACAAAAATTAAACGTGGCAGTGTTAAACCTCACCAACACATAAGATCTGCGTTGTATGATTTTGAGTCGATTAAATAATCGCACAGCTAGTGAGATGGGCGTCCATGAGCTATTAATTTAGTTGATTTGACATAATAAACAATTCAACATACACAAACAAGCTTCCTTACTTTAGGAAATTTTATGGCACATGCCACGTTCAAATATAAAAATTGATGAAAGGGAATGCTCACGAATATTCTGACTAGAACCAAATCCTTACAAGATATCCAAAACACAGTTCAATTCAACTCTCATAACAGTAGTATAAATGCTTAAGTCACTCAATACAGCACAGGATGCTGCCATTTGGTTCAGTCAGTCCATGCCAGTTCCAGCAGAGCAAATCGATCAGTCCCATCCCGCTGTTTTCCAGTAGCTTTCACATACCCACCAATTATTTTATTCGTTTGCCACTTATTAGGGAGTAATTTACAGGAGCCAATTAAGCAACAAGAACAACCCTGGGATGTGGGAGGAAATGTGAAAACTTGAGAGAAACCCATAAAATCATGGAAGATGTAACCTTTAAAAGAGAGCACCAAAGGTTAGAATTAAACACAGGTCCCTGAAGCTACGAAACAGCAGCAATAGCTGCTGTATCATAATGTTCTGCTAATGCACATGAAATAAAACAGCTATTTTTATTCTCAGAGTGGTGCTGCTGCTGTCCTCAAAAATACTGGACTGCAACAAACTCACTGCCCAGTCCCTTTAACACCTACTTATTATTGATTAACTAGGTACAATGCATTTTCTAAATTTCTTACCCCCAGTTAAACTCTTATTTACAATCAGGAGGGGATTTAGAATCTACGATTTCTGCAAATATCCAAAGACTAATAAATTGCTCCAGCCCGAAAAAAAAATTACTGGAAGTAAACCCAACCTACTCGGACACGCCATTTTTAATTTTTCTCAAAACCTACAAGGAGATACGAATTCAATACAGTTTTAACGGCCCACTTCCATCATGATGTCATGCGTTTGTGCATCATTACAAAGTTTAATTCAGCTCCACAATTCCCCACAGGCTATGCTCTTGGTTATAGTCTGGCTAAGAGCCCAGCTATCTCTGGCGACACATTGACTGTTTGTATTAGGGTTTCAACAGCTCTACATCAATAAGATTACTTCCATTTACAGACATTTAGTAACACATCTTGGTATGGTACAATGGGTATGAGAACATCACATCTTTATTGTAAATGAAAACTACAAGCAGCGCTTTCAAGTTTACTAAAAACTTTCCACAGCACTTCCAAACCTACTCAAACATTCCAGAAAATCTATTCATTATTGCTCTACTGAACAGATACAGAAAGAACATTTGGGTCAAAAAGTGTGGCAAGCTACTTTTCTAAAAAAAAAAATCCAAAAAGTTGCACTTATACTAAAAGTTATATGATTATTGACTACAAAGGGCTAACATTCAGAAAACATGAAAGCTTAAAATAAAAGGAAAGATAACGATAAAGTTATTGTTAAGGAACTGAAATTAAATTGACAGGTAAACAACCTAGGGTGAGGGAAAGTATGTGAGCATATGATGTGTACAGAATAAAGATCTTGGGTAGAGGCAGATGATCAAATAAATGGTAAAGACATAGCATAAGAGAAGCATTGAGAGCATTAACAGAAGTTAAACAAGTTGAAGTTGAAAGGTATTTAACAGAATAAGGTGATGGGAAGCAAACAAAAATAAATCAGGTAAACTCAGAGATTGCATTGAACATAATCACACATTCCTAGAAACATCAATTCACTCCAAACTAGTAGCTGATACCCACTGGAATATCAGAGTTAAAGAAATTGCTAATCTTTCAATTGGGCATTTTATAGCTATCTATTTATGTTAATACTAACTTTATACTTAAAAGTTAGTATTCACATAAATAGATAGCCATAAAAAGCCAATTGAAAGATGGTTCAGCTATGTTCTGATACGAACGAGGCATTTATAACCAAGGCCAGAAAGATCAGCGACCAAGCTACGTGACCTGAAGTTCAAGGTCATGCTGGTGGATTTAATAATGATAATAATATATTCCTTTATTCGTCCCACACCAGGGAGATTTACAGTGTTACAGCAGCAAAGTGGATAGCAAGAGAGCAAGAGATCATTCATTATAAATAAAAGATACATAAATTATCATCAGTTTTTTGTGTGTTCTTAGCTGTTATTGTTGACTCGTCTGCTGGGAGCAGTGCTGGTTGTGCAGTCTCACAGCAGCGGGAAGGAAAGACCTCCTATATCTCTCCTTCACGCACTTGGGGTGAAGGAGTCTGTCACTGAAGGAACTACTCAGTGCAGTGACAATGTCCTGCATGGGGTGGGAGTCGTTGTCCAGCAGCGATGTTAGCAGAATTATCCAACTAATATTTGCCCACCCGAACCTAGTCAAACACACGCTGAGAGAGGTAAATACACTTCACCAGATTGAAAGAAAAGGCAAATTGCTGAACACTCAAGATTGTTTAGGCAGACATTGGGGAGAGGGAGGCAATTGTTATAATTAAAATTAACTGCTTAATTGGATGCGTATCTTTGAATGTTGACAAACTGCTTTCCCATTTTGCTTATCCTTCCTCTTCTCCTAGGCATGTCATCAGTATTTAGAAACATCTACCCACAACGTTACTCATTCAATATTAATCCAGTTTAGAGATGCAGCATGGAAACAGGCCCTTCGGCCCACGCTGACCAACAATCTATCCTACACTCTAGGGACAATTTACAGAAGCCAATGAACCAACAAACTTGCACAACTTTGGAATGTGGGATGAAACTGAAGCACCTAGAGGAAACCACACTGTCACAGGGAAAACGTGCAAACTCCATAGTGTCTGTAGTCAGGATCAAACCAGAGTCTATGACGTTGTAAGGCAGCAACTCTACCACTGTGCAGTCCAAATCTTCCAAATTTAGAAATTCACTTTTCACAAAATATAGCTAATAGCAATTGTTCGTAAACACAACTTGCTGCATATCTAAAACTTAAAAGTAAATAAAGATCTAGACACAATATAATACAATACATCTTTATTGTCATTGTACAGGAGTACAACGAGATTGGGAATGCGACTTCCATTTAATGCAATAAATTAATTAGCTAATCAACAGAAATTTAGACAACCCAGAGAAACAAAATTAGAAACAGTTAAAACAGTATAAAGTGCAAATAGGTCTGTGCCGGGTCGATGTGCGATGTGACATCTGAAGGAGACAGTTCATGGAGGGGAGGGGGGCACTCAGCAGGACCGGTTCAGAGCAGCTACAGCTCTGGGGATGAATCTGTTCCTAAGTCTGGAGGTGCGGGCGTAGAAGGCCTTGTAACGTCTGCCGGATGGTAGAAGTTCGAACAGACTATTACAGGGGTGTGAGGAGTCTTTATGAATGCTGGTGGCTTTCCTGAGACATCGTGTATTGTAGATGCCCACCAAGGCTGGTAGCTGTGCCCCGATAATCTTCTGAGCTCTGTAGACTACCCATGATCTGTAGACAGATCATAATTTGGTGCTGCATTGGTTGAGCAAAAATACAAACTGCAGGGGGAAATCAGCAGGCCAGGAAGCATCCTTGGGGGGAAAATAGATAGAAGGGTCCTGATCTGAAATGTCCTCTGTCCATTTCCTTCCACAGATGCTGCAGACTCTTCCACTTTGTTTTTTTGCTCAAGATTCCAGCATCTGCAGGCTCCTATGCCTGCTATGACTATTCAACTTTCCCCTTCCGGCCACGTTTATTTTTAACTAAAGATGGTGGCTATTAAAATTATTCCAAATAACTAAATATACGCCCTGATCCAAAACATACTCAGCAAGACAACACCATGTTTACATATATGCAAACCCTTCCAGTACAAACATTTGTTACAACTATGAAACACATACTTGTATACCATATCAGCATAAAATCTCTACCTAAACTTTTCATGTTGTACTTGTAATTACAAAACAGTGAGCCACATATTTCATTAATACTGTTAAGGGTTTTATTTACGCTCTTCAACATAGTCAATTCAACAAATTATTATTGATCGAGTCCCTCTTTACACAATTCAAACTCCTGGAAATATTTTCAATGATACTTAAGAAATGTTATAAACTATAACAACAATCCCTTGGGCCTGAGAGCAGATGACAATGATTGGGGGACAGGGGGATAAAACTGAACCACTGCTGAATTAGTATTCACCTAGTATTCACCTATAAATGACAGTTTACCTCCTGAGTGTCAGAAATCCTATCAACACCCTGTCTATGTTCAGAGAACAACTGTAAACATGGGCAGCAGGAACTAGGCAAATGGTGTAAATATTTTCAAAACGTTTCAGGAAAAATACTGACGAGTAGTTAAACATGCGAGTAGTTACCATCAAGAGACCACACAGTCTCTACTGACTTTTTAAACATACACCCACTGACACAATAGGGCAATAGGGATTAGATAATTTATGCTAGGATATTCATGAACAGAATAAATTAATTTTCAAGCTCAAAGCCATCCAGCCCATCATGTCTGTGTCATATAAAAATATACTTAATCTAGTTTTCTCCTGGTGCTGTAAATTTCCCCTACATATATCTGATTTCCTGTCACAAAATGCAAGGGAATTTCTTTTCACCGGCCTTTGAGACAATGCATACCAGATAATTCTTCTCCCATCCCTTATAGTTTCACCGCTAACTTTAATTCTGCATTTTCTGGTGATCAACCCACCAAACGGTGAAACTGTTTAAAGAGCTTATCAAAACCCTTGATAATTTCAAACACCTGACCTTCTCCACTAGTCACCTTTGTTCCAAGGTCACCCTTGTTCAAAGAAGAATATACCATTCTGTCCAATGCCATTTCCCCATTGTAACAACTTTCCAACAACTTAACTTCTGAAGTGAGATAGCAACATCTGAACATAATGTTAGTTAGGCCCCAACTACCAAGCAAAACAATTTAGCATAAACAGTGTAAGAATGCTAACACCATAGTTATTTTCTTTTTACATAAAGTCATAATAATTCTGCTTTCCATTTTCAAGAATTAGCCTCGAGTTGAAAGACAACCAATAATAACCATTTTCACTCTTAAAACAGTAGCACAATCATAAGACAAAATATTCTTCTATTTTACTTTAACCATCCAATTTGCAGTAGTTCTTTAGACAAGGCAGACTGATAGTTGTGTGCACTTATCTGCTTCCATTGATACATTAGCATCAAGACAAATACTCAACCAAATCCTTGGATTGATCGGATCAGGGATGAGAGCTCTGATCAGACAGCATTCTTTAAAACCAGAAATTTTAGTTTTAGAAACACATCTTCTATATGTGAATGCTACAAGTAGAAAGCAGAAACAAGAGTACCTCAAGCATGTTAGAAATATAAATTTACATATCCCTAACATGTCTATACATAATTTTCTCAAAAATAATTTAAATAGAAAGTGCTCAATAGTCCAATACATTTAAACAGAAAGTCTTACCTTTATACAATTCCTTTTTATGACCTCTAGAATCCCAAAATGCCTTACTGCCAATACACTATTAAAGTGTAAGAAATGACAAAGTTGATTTAGACACCACGAGATACAACAAATGTAATAATTATTTTCATATTTTCATATTTCAGATACAGCGCGGAAACAGGCCTTTTCGGCCCACCAAGTCCGCACCGCCCAGTGATCCCCGCACACTAACACTACCCTACACACACTAGGGACAATTTTTACATTTACCCAGTCAATTAACCTACATACCTGTACGTCTTTGGAGTGTGGGAGGAAACCGAAGATCTCGGAGAAAACCCACGCAGGTCACGGGGAGAACGTACAAACTCCTTACAGTACAGCACCCGTAGTCAGGATCGAACCCGAGTCTCCGGCGCTGCATTCGCTGTAAAGCAGCAACTCTACCGCTGCGCTAATGAATGAGAAGGAACTGCAGATGCTGGTTTAAACCAAAGATAGACACAAAAAGCTGGAGTAAATGAGGAAGGGTCTCAACCCAAAACATCACCCATTCCTTCTCTCCAGAGATGCTGCCTGTCCCGCTGAGTTACTCCAGCTTTTTGTGTCTAAATGCAATAACATGATCATGTATTACCCAATATTAATCCTTCTGCCAAGAATATAGCAAAGCCACAGCTCTTCAAAATCATGCCTCCATTTTTTTTCCCATTCACCTGGTGCAGATCTAGACTCAATGTAACATCTTATCTGAACAAGAGATGGTATAGCACTTCCTCGATACCAGAAAACAGCCTAGATTATGCACTCATGTCGTCTTCTGGCATTGATAGAAATATGGGAACAGAAAAACAAGTTCTCATTTTGTTTTTTAACCATATTATAACTGACAGAAACCCAGCGAGTCGCAAAGCAAGCTGGACGTCAGTTTTTTAATGACAGAAAATGTGGCAGCATAAGTGCATGAGGAAAGCATTGCAAGAAATTTGACTATTTATCAACCTCAAACCTGAAGTGCTACTTGAGACTTCCAAAACTAAAATTGCACACCTTAACAGTTTCCTTCACCCACTCTGCTCCCTGGTTTACCCCTGAACTCCGCGTGATGAAAACTCATGCCCGTCAACTTGAAAGACTCCGCAACAAAACAGGTCTCACAATTCACTCCCAAGCCTACAAAGACCACATACAGCACTATAAAGATGCCCTCTCCCATGCCCACTCCACCTACTACTCTCAAATAATTCACTCTGGCTCCGGAAACCCCAAAACACTCTTCTCTACAATAAACAAACTCCTCAGCCCCCTGGACACCATCTCCCAATCATTCACAGTTGACAAATGCACCACTTTCCTTTCATTCTTCCAAAGCAAAATAGACAACATCTACAGCACCTTAACCACCAACGCACCTGCTCCCCCTCAAACCACCAGCCCCCCCTTATCCTGTCAGCCCCTGCCTCAGTTCTCCCCAATCTCCACCACCGACCTCTCTGACCTCTTCACAGGAATAAAAACTGCCACCTGCTCTCTGGACCCCAACCCCTCCAGCTTTGTCAAGGCCTGCCTTCCTGCTCTCTCTCCACTTATCACTGCAACAATAAACTCCTCCCTGTCCACTGGCATCGTCCCGCCATCCCTCAAAATCGCTGCTGTCACCCCCATTCTGAAAAAACCTGGTCTAAACCCTGACACCCCAAACAACTTCAGACCAATCTCCAACCTACCCTTTCTGTCCAAAGTTTTGGAACGTGCTGTAGCTTCCCAACTAAAATACCACCTCTCTACCAATAACCTGTATGAAACTTTCCAATCTGGATTCCGCTCAAACCACTGTACTGAAACTGCGCTCCTCAAAATCACAAACGACATTCTCCTCTCCTCCGACGCTGGCAACCTCAACATCCTCATCCTACTTGACCTCAGCGCCGCCTTTGACACCATAAATCACTCCATTCTCCTCACCCGACTTGAAACCTCCCTTAACATCACCGGCACAGCCCTATCCTGGTTTAAATCTTACCTCTCTGACAGACACCAGTTCATCTCCATTAACAACTGTAAATCCCCCACCGCTCCCCTCCCCCAAGGTGTCCCCCAAGGCTCAGTCCTTGGCCCCCTCCTCTTCATCCTCTACCTGTTCCCCCTTGGTCAATTAATCCGCCGTCATGGTCTCAACTTCCACTGCTTCGCCGATGATATCCAGCTCCTCATCTCCACCAAGTCAATCTCCTCCACCACACACTCTACACTGACAAACTGCATTACTGAAATAAAATCTTGGCTTCAATCAAACTTCCTCAAACTCAATTGCAACAAATCTGAAATCATCATCATTGGTCCAAAAATGCTCACCAAATCCACCCAAAACTTCATCCTCAACATTGATGGTCTCCCAGTAACCACCTCACCTCACATCCGGAATCTTGGAATCATCCTTGATCAAACCCTCTCCTTCGACAAACACATCAAACACATCACAAAGACAGCCTTCTTCCACCTCAAAAACATTGCCCGTCTCCGTCCATCCCTCTCCTCCACAGCTGCAGAAACCCTCATCCACGCCTTCATCACCTCCCGTCTGGACTACTGCAACAGCCTCCTCTATGGCGCACCCTCAAAAATCATCAATAAACTTCAATACATTCAAAACTCCGCTGCCCGTCTACTCACACACACCTCGATCCGTGACCATATCACCCCCGTCCTTTATAAACTCCACTGGCTCCCCATCCCCCAGAGAATCCAGTACAAAATCCTCCTCATAACCTACAAAGCCCTCCATAACCTGGCCCCATCCTACCTGACCGACCTCCTCCACAGGCACACTCCCACCTGCACCCTCCGCTCTGCCGCTGCCAATCTCCTATCCCCCCACATCCGGACTAAACTCAGATCCTGGGGGGACAGGGCTTTCTCCATCGCTGCTCCCACCCTATGGAACTCACTACCCCAAACCGTTAGAGACTCCCCCACACTCACCACATTCAAAACATCGCTGAAGTCTCACCTGTTCAGTACTGCCTTCAACCACTGAAGGTCACCTCACCTACTGTCTCCTTTCTCTGTTCATTTATTTATTTACTTATTTATCTATTTATTAATTTCCCTATGTTCTCAAAATCTCTGTAAAGCGTCTTTGAGTATATGAAAAGCGCTATATAAATAAAATGTATTATTATTATTATTATTATTAAGAAAAATGCCATTGCTTACTACATAAACCAGGGGTAAACAATGTTTTAAGCATTAAACAAGCTGAAAAAGGCTAATGAGGTAGAACAAAGTCAACTTTACTCTGCTAATATCAGGACCAGAGTGCTTGCTGCTGACATCAAATACCTCGTCTTCCCCTTCCAAAGAGCAATAACCTGCCGCAAATGGAGCAGCAGAGTAAATCATAAGCAAAAAGTTTATTGTTTGGCCATTAATAATATTCCGTATTTTAAGTTTAGAACATTTATTTAGATACTACAAATGGATGTAAAGAAATTATTTTAAAGGCTTTGGTAACATTATAACAGCTGACTGCTCAGAGTACACCGGATGTTTTAGTCTAACATGGCAATTCTAAATGATTAGGATGACACTTAAAAAGGCATTAAAATAGGCATTCAGCAAAGAAAGTATAGGCAATTATTTATAATGACAATGTTAATGATAAATAGTGACGTTCAGCCAGACCCACAAAAGCATTAAGGAATTATGCACCATAAAACTCAAAAAGATGTGTACATTAAAAACTTGAAAACAAAGTAATAGTTGAAAACAACTCAATGTAAAAAAAGGGCATGTAGAAACCTCACTCCTCTAAAACTGAGATCATCAATATTTGCTTTAATCCAAAACATGCCCAGAGATAAATTTGGCATTCATCCCAAGTGCCTTTCGGTAGTTAAGAACATTAACTATAAAATGAGAATGGCCATCTGGCCCATAAAAATCTACTGGTACCAGAGACTATTAAAAACTCCAAAATCTATCATATGCAAAAGGCAATTTCTACAGGAAATATTTAATTCCCTCAAGATTATCAAGCAAAACTGCAGAATAAATCCATCTGAGCCATTAGACTAGTTCATCTTCACACCAGGCAACAAGAACCAAGCAGGCATGATGCTAGTTTTACATTCAATTATCTGTCAATACCAGTTTCCATCATGTGGAATATCATTCCCAGATGTTCATTTAACAATTCTTTCAAGGAAGTAATCAGCAGCTCTACTTGGTTAGGTCAAGGGTCTATTCCTGAATTCCATTGGATTACAATTCTTCCGACATTAAAATTAATGCTCATAAGGCTGTTCAAATAGTCTGTTCTTAGCTCCATTACAAATCTCAAAGTTCTAAAGAAATGGATTATGCAGACTCTTAATTTGTATCAAACAGAAAGTCTGTTTTGCAAGTGCCTTTCGAAATTTAAGGATTAGAATCATACTGATGCCCTATTTCTTTTCTCCAAATGTCATTCAAGATGTGCTGTCAAACATTTTTTACAAACTATATGCTCTAAATTAAAATATTTAGATTTAAACAGACTGAAATGTTTACATTTGCTAATCATTTCTCTTTGATTGAAAACAAGAGAAATTTATCACATTCCGCTCATTTTGCAAATATTAAAAGGCACTGCAAGTTTATTTTTTAACAAAAGTCTTCTTAAATGAGCATTGGCCAAGCATAAGACAATGAGGGAAATGGTTAGGAGTCATCTGTGGAAAAAACAGGCTGGGATATGAAGGAGTGGCAAAATTCTCCACACTCAAGCTCATGAAGAGCCAGTGAACACTGACAAAAATCATTCCTGTGGTGGAAGACAAAGTGCTATCAAAGCTATTTCATGCTGGTGCAACAATGTGGAAACTTAACAATGTAGAAAATAGCAGGAAGCCATTAGGCCTTGTTCTATCTATCATTTGGCACTATTATGGCAGATCATATACTTCAATGACCTGCCCTGGCTTTCTTCCTACATGTCTTTTTTTTTTACTTTCTTTTTTATTTTTATTATTTTTTTACATACATACAAACACAAACTAAACAAACATAGGAGATGCATATTGATTGTAAATACCCTTACTTTAAGTTCCCAAAAACGGAAGAGACTCGAGTCCCGGCATTGCCTGTATTAATAATGACCATCTTTTATCAAACATGTCTGTTGTCAACTGTAACCTTGCTGTGATTTTTTCCATTATATACACATTTTTTACCCTATCTCTCCATTGCATTATGCTTGGAGGCTGTGGTTTCAACCAAGAGGTTGTTATCATCTTCTTTGCTATCAGCAGCAGGATTGTCAGTAAATGTTTCGAACTCTTATCTGTCATACTGTCAGGAATTATACCCAAAATGTAAAGTGCTGGTTCCAGAGGGACGTTAATGCCCATAATCTGTTTAAGTTCCTTTTGAATATTCTTCCAGAAATCCTGTATTTTTGGGCAATCCCAGAATATATGAGTGGAGTCCCCAACTTCTCCACACTCCCTCCAACATAAATCAGTTGTATTACTATATTTCGATGTAATGAATGGAGTATAAAAGTAACGCATTTTAACTTTCCAGTCAAATTCCCTCCATGTTGGGCTCTTAGTTAGTTTATGTCCCTCTTTAAATGATTCCTCCCACCCTTCTTCTGATATTATGATATTCGCTTCCAGTTCCCATTTTTCTTTGATATGTCTTTAACATTAAGGAATATATCTATGTCCTCCTTGAAAACATTTAATGAAATGGCTGCTTTTGTCTTCTGAGATAGAGAATTTCTTGGGTTACAACCCCCAGTGGGTTGAGGAAACTCTTTCTGATCTCTGCTCTAAATGGCATATTCAAGATTGCAAGACTGTGATTGTGAATAGACTGCCATAGCAAGTCTATTCACAACAAGAACATCCTTCCTCACTTAAGGAAACCAAAATTCACAGGCATCTTTAAATAGGGCCTCATCAAGGCCATGTACAGCTGCAAAGATATTCTTGCCCTTCTAAGGTTAATATTTGCCTTCCTAGCTGCTTGCCACACCCACATGCTTGCTTTTAGGAAAACAAGGAAAGTCTTGGCGCTCATCATACAAATATAAAAACCAAGACTGCAGATATTAAAAATTCAAAATAAAACAGAAAATGCTGCAAACAATCCGCAGATTGGAAAATGCGTGAAAAGAGTAACCGTTAACTTTAAGATGAAGTCTTCATATTGTTGCAACTTTCCATTTCCCCAAACACCAGTCAGATAATAATCCATCAGTCTGAAGAAAGGTCTCGATCCGAAAAGTCACCCATACCTTCTCTCCATGGATGCTGCCTGACCCGCTGAATTACTCCAGCATTTTGTGTTAACCTTCGATTTAAATCAGCATCTGCAGTTCTTTCCTACACAATAATCCATCTAAACATAGCACAAAAAGTAAGGAAATTTGTGTTTAGTAGATTATTTCTTTGTTGTAACAATGCTTCTTGGCAATAAATCTTATACCGTTGGAAAGCCTGTTTATTTCCCTTTTAAATGGTGCCACATTTGTAAGGAACATGCATTTGTGGGATGAGCAGCAGAGCTGAGTATGTGGGTTGCGCCCATGAAAAATCTGCCAAATCTTCTCTGCCAATGCCAAACAGCTTATTCTGCCATTGACTCTTGTTCGGTGTTGTTTGGTGGATTGGATGATTGAAGTCTGAAGAAACATGACATATTGGCAATTTAACAATTTATTCATTTAATAAACAGGAGCCTCGGTAGCGTGTGGAAGAACCACACACAGCCACAACAGCCTGGCACCTCCTCCTCATCCTGGTCACCAGCCTGGTCACACACTGTTGTGGGATGGCATCCCATTCTTCAACCAGCATTTGTCGCAAGTCAGCCAACGTGGTTGTGTTGGTCACTCTGGCACGAACAGCACACCCAAGCTGATCCCACAAGTGTTCAATGGGGTTGAGGTCAGGACTGCTGGCAGGCCATTCCATCCTCTCCACTCCCAAATTCTGGAGGTAGTCTCTGAGAAACCCTGCTCTGTGGGGGCGAGCATTGTCATCTTGGAGGATAGAGTTCGGTCCCAGACTGTGGAGATATGGGATTGCCACTGGTTGCAGAATCTCATCTCGATATCTCTCTGCATTGAGATTGCCTCCAATGATGACAAACCTCGTTTTTCCAGTGAGGGAGATGCCGCCCCACACCATCACACTGCCTCCACCAAAAGATGTTACTCTATCGGTGCAGCAATCAGCATAGCGTTCTCCGCGTCTTCTCCACACTTTGACCCTATGATCCAACTGCTGTAGGCAGAATCTGGACTCATCGCTCAACATAACATTCCTCCACATGTTCAGGTTCCAGTGCACGTGTTGCCGACACCAGCGCAAACGGGCCTGACGGTGAAGGGCAGTCATGGCAGGCCTCCTGACAGCCCTATGAGACCGGAGATCAGCTGCGTGCAGTCTGTTCCAAATTGTCTGGGCAGAGAACCGTCGGCCATATCGTCCTGCAAACCTTGACTGCAAATCTGTAGAAGACAGCCTACGGTTCCTAAGTGCTGACAGGGTGAGGAAACGGTCTTCTTCGGGTGTCGTCTTCTTGGGACGCCCACTTCGCAGCCTGTCTCTGACATCCCCCGTTATATGGAACTTGGCCTTCACTTTGGAGATGGTACTAGGGCTCACTCCAAATAATGCCGCAACTTGGTTTTGCGGAACACCAGCTTGAAGTTGCCCTATCGCACGGGCCCTATCCAGATCAGTCAAACGTGGCATGCCGATTCTTGGAGCAGACACCTACTGACCACTGTAGCAGGGCCCATGCTCACAGATGCTGCCAATCAGGTGCCAATCAGGCACCTGATTGTCAGCACCTGGGGGTACCAGAAGCTCAAAACAAAAGTCAATAGCAACAGCAGAATAAGCTGTTTGGCATTGGCAGAGAAGATTTGGCAAATTTTTCATGGGCGCAACCCATATACTCAGCTCTGCTGCTCATCCCACAAATGCATGTTCCTTACAAATGTGGCACCATTTAAAAGGGAAATAAACAGGCTTTCAAACGGTATAAGATTTATTGCCAAGAAGCATTGTTACAACAAAGAAATAATCTACCAAATACAAATTTCCTTACTTTTTGTGCTATGTTTATATGATTTTAGAAAAAGTAAATAACGATAGTTATCCATGTTAAACTGAATCTGCCATGCATTTGCACACTCACCCAATTTATCTAAAGCACATTGCTTTGCTTTCTCTTCCTCAGCTCATATTTTTTCTCCTGCCAATTTATATGTCATCTGCAAAACTGGGAGATACTTAGATCACTCATGTAAACCACACATATACATACACATATTGCAATTAGTGAGAGAGGTACAGGGGAGGCACAGGAAAGACAGGGGGCATGAGGAAATTACCTATCCCTGCGACAGCCCCCCAGTCGTTGCCAGTCACATGGAAAATACTATTATATTCACAGGTAATATCAATTTTCAAAATTGCATGTAAACTAGCTGTGTGGAGCAAGCTTAAAGAAACAATTAAAAATACAAGTAAAATATTCCCAACGTTTATGGAAATTATGCCACATTGAACTAGCTACAAGAGTCCCTCCTGGCAATACCCTTTTTAAAAGGTCTAATAATTGAAACAGCTTATTTTGGATAATTTCCTAACACTCGTTTACTACATTCAATGTTGCCAATGTGGCCTTCTGCAAATCGGCGAGACATAGCATAGACTAGGCGACCACTTTGCTAAACTCTTGCGCTCTGTCCACCAAGAACTGCTGGATCTCCCTGTTAATAATTTTAACTCCCTTTTCCATTCCCATGCTGATCTTGGAATCCTCTATCAACAGAGTGCAGCCACACATACTGGTGGAACAGCACCTCATATTTTGCTTGGATGGCTCAAGTATGAACTTTGAATTCTCAATTTCAAGTAATATCCCCACACTCCCTCTTTCCTGTGCCCCTGCACCCTAGTGCACACCCATTTATCCCATTATTTCCTACCTCCCCCTCCCCAGGCACCATGCTCCTATCCCCTCCTTGTATACTCAACTCATCGTCTTTCATTTCTCTTTTATATCCCCCCATCTTTTCTCTCAGCTGTCCCCTTACAGCTCTATTCCTTCTTCTGCCTTTACAATTCACTCCGCTTCTCTCTTTATCTGACACCCATATCTCATTTTCAACTCTAGCCTTTGTTATTTACTCCACTCAGCTGCCAATCAACCCCACCCCCTCACCTGTATCCAGCTATCACTTGGAATGTTTGAGTTTTTCAGATGCAGCATGAAAACAGGCCCTTTGGTCCACTGAATCCACACCAACAATTGATCACCTGCATACTAGCTCCATATTATCCCACTTTCGCAAACTACGCACTAGGGGTCATTTACAGAAGCCAATTGTCCTACAAACCTGTACGCCTCTGGAATGTGGAAGAAAAATCCGGAGCACCTGGAGAAAACCCAAGCAATCACAGGGAGAACTTACAAACCCCATACAGACAGCACCCATAGTCAGGGTCCAACCTGACTATCTCTGTGAGACCGCTACACCACTGTGCCTGCCCCAGGCTTTATCGTGACACCCAGCTCACTTTTCCAGCATTCTCTCCTTACTACAATCATTCTGAAGGGCCCCACCTCAAAACATCACATGTTCATTTCTTCCACGGATGCTGCCTGCCCACGGAGTTCCTTCAGCACTGTATTTTGCTCAAGATTCCAGCATCTGCATCCCCTTGTCTCCATCCCCTAACCCTGCCTGATGCTCAATTGTTCATTTTGTCGTCTTCAGAGATTCAACTACATTAATTTCCCTTCCCCATAAATTACCCCCCCCCCCCCCCCCCACCACCTTCCAACACTAATTCATGCCCAATAATAATAATAATAGTAATATATTCCTTTATTCGTCCCACACCAGGGAAATGTACATACAAAAATACAAAATACAGTCTGTCCTGCGCAATGAGCAGTCCCAATTCACATCTTATTAAACCCTTCACTGAGTAACTAAGAAAGTGTAGATAATTCAAATAGTTGACTTTTTCACAGGTCTTGTATTGGTTTCAGAAAAGTATAATTCGATTTTCAGTGCAGTTCGTTTCAAAATAATCCAATTTTGGTCATGGAAAAGTCAGTTGTGCCATTTGTGTGTGAGACATAACTTTAATAAAACACAATTTCAGCAAGTTTTTTTGCAGAAAAATCCAAACTCAGCAGAACTTACAATCCATTAAGTGAAAATCAAGTTCAACGTTATATAAATGACAAAGGAAAGTACAAATACCACATTAACTGCCTACGCTTTTAGTTTCCAACCTGCCTAGTTTTGAAACATACCCAAAGGTTGACAGGAAGCCACACAAATTCTTATCAAGATTTAAACTGAGAATGATAATTTTATTTGCAAGCAAGAGGCATCACCACTCAACCCATTCAAGTTCTGTTTGGCTGCTGCTCAAAATTCTGTCCAGGCCCGTTCACTCACTTCCTGTGATTCAGTCATGTCTCCTTTCATTTCTCCTCCTTTATGAACAGAAATCCATGTCTTGTCTCGGCCCGCTGTGGACCGTCCGGCGCGGCCTGCAACCACAACAGCCTGACTGCGGGCGAGGACAGCAGGAGAAGGGAAAGACATTGTGGCCTTCCATCACAGTGAGGAGAGGACTGGAGGAGACTCACTGTGATGGATGTTTCTTTGATGGATGTTTCTTTTTTTGTGTGTTTTTGGGGTTGGGTAATTTTAATGCCTATTTAATGCTTTTATTGTTGGACTGTGTTTTGGGGGTTTTGGGGTTGTGTAATTTTAATGCCTATTTAATGCTTTTATTGTTGGACTGTGTTTTGGGGGTTTTGGGATTGTGTAATTTGAATGCCTATTTAATGCTTTTATTGTTGGACTGTGGGTGACCGAATTTCGTCCAATATTGGATGACAAATAAAGCTATCTTGATCTTGATCTTGATCTTGATCCGTTAGGGCCAACCAACACACACTGCTCCTCCAGCAAATGAACCATTCCAGTAGATGCCCAGGCATTATCTCTATTCCTTTATTTCTGCCTCATCAAGATGTTCTATAAATAGGTTTAGTACATTTTCTACAGCAGCAACTACTTTAATTTCATTTGCTGAACTGATCAGCCACTCAAGACAAAAATCAATCCCGCAGTGTTTCCCTGTACACCTATCAGTTCAATACTGTACATAAACAGGATTAATATGTAATCCAAACTCTATTAACCGGACGTTTTCCCGCATTGTTGTAAAGAAAATTCATCCCATTGCGCATTCATACTGGTCTGAACGCACTTAAAGTTACTACTCGCAGCACAGTATCACATTTATCTGCTGGATTTTAATAATCATAGATTTTAAAGATTGTTGCGTGTAGAGGTATAGTGAAAAGCTTTTTTTTTTGCATGCAATCTAATCAAATACTATACATAAATACAATAAAGCCAAACTCAAGTTTACTATTGGTAGAGCAAAGGGGAAGATACAGAGCACAGAATATAGTTTGCAGCCTTGTAGCGCACCAGATCCAAATCTGCAATGGGGCAGAGGTGAAGCAGACAATATCCTAGTTTACCGAAGGACCGCTCAGAAGCTTGATAACAGAGGGGAAGAAATTGTTCCCGAGTGCGGTGGTGTGCTAAAGTATTCCACGATAATACTTTTTCTTCACTTCAGCTTCCAGTCTCCCTCTCTAATCTAACTCATTCATTCCAAATCAAATCTGAGAGTTGGCTCTCTTCCAAATTCCAACAATGACATCCTTCTACCTCATGGCTACAAGCTGTGTATCCAACATTGTGAATGATAAATTATTAAACCCACTAGCGTCTCCAAAGATCCAGTAAGTTTGGTGAAAAGGATTTGAGGAAAGAGGTTGCGCAACTCTGCCAGGGTAAGGCTTAGAGAGGTTGCCATTTTATCATTGCTGTTGATTTCTGATACTCGTTTAACATTGGATAAGAGAAAAACCCATACTGTTACCAGACTGCTGACACTTTAAAAAATAAGAGCACATAATGTATTCAAACTCTTACGCAACCCAATTCTAGGGTCTTGTTTTCATACTCACTCCTTTAACATATCTAAAAGGTTAAGCATCGCCTCTCATCCCACCTGTTACTGTCAAACATCTGTCTCATTTCATTATTCGTGGAAGATCCGTTTGTCAGTTTTACTGAGATGGCATTCAGTTCGATATCTCCACTCCTTACCCTTAAACCCACAACCACCTGTGTTGCCAAGGCCCCATTCTGAATCACTAAAGCTTCCTTCAACTATCGCAAACATTATATGCATTAAACGTACAAAAAGGGCTGAAGATAACGACTTTCCACACCATCCAGTCCCTGAAGCCAGACAAGATGCAAAATCATGATGTACATGCTGAGCTTTAAACCCAATATCCTGTCCGGTTAGTGTATTCTTGTATCTGCACGCTGTACATCTAACTTTTATTTCAGCCCACAGGTTCCTCTTCACACACGCTGGCTGTGTAGAGAGAATATTTTGTGCATTATGCTTGCAACTTTCCTTTATTCTCCGTTCTCCATAAATTCCAATTGTCCAAAACTTAGTTGCTGTTGCAAAAGAAACAAAACCAAAGATCAAAATTTTAATTAGCCTTTAGCCGAAGAGTATCTGAAATCAAGAGAGGATGTTTCAATTGCACAGACTGTTGATCAGGCGTCGTAGGAAGTACCACCTTCAGTTCTGGACAACACAACTGCAAAGATCAACTTGGAAGTAATGAAGCTTCAGGAAAGGGTCAATTGCTCCACTTAAATAGCCTTTTCTTTAGACTTTAGAGATATCTAGCGACAATTCAGATATCTGGAAACAGACCCTTCTGCCACTGTCCACGCCGACCAGTGATCACCGCATACACTAGCATTATCCTGCACACAAGGGACAATTTTACCAAAGCCACTTAATCTACATAGCTATGCTTTTGGAGTGTGGGTGGAAACCAGTCCTAGAGAAACCCCCTGCGGTCACAGGGAGAACGTACAAACTCCATACAGCACCCATAGTCAGGATTGAACCTGGGTCTCCAGCACTTTAAGGCAGCAACTCTACCATTGCCCCACTGTGCCACCCTATGTAGTTGTAAAACCTATAGTACATTATAGTACAGATGTTTCTCACTTGCCCAGAGTTATGGGATCTCATAGAAAAGGTGAAAAAATGGATAACAAAAATTAGAGGCAAAGAAATCTGGAAATTCCCTATGAACTTTGATTGAACCAATCCACAAGACCTTAATTTGTACTTCAGTATACAAGAATATCTTTGCACCATACATGTCTGATTCATTCAGCATATTTCATCAAGTACAATTATTCATCTCACAATACAACAACCTGTTCTATATCCTCACTCTTCCCCGAGGAGATATCATCTTTCTGTAGAAATTATTGTACGTGACCCCCACACTTCCCAGATCTGTGCAGGTGATGGACTGGTTTTACATGAACATAACCCTACATTGTATTTTTTATGCAAGAAGGAACTGCAGGTGCTGGTTTAAACCGAAGATAGACACAAAAAGCTGGAGTAACTCAGCGGGACAGGCAGCATCTCTGGAGAGAAGGAATGGGTGACGTTTCAGGGTGAGACCCTTCTTCAGACTGGTTAGGGATAAGGGAACCTAGAGATATAGACGATGATGTGGAGAGATAAAGAACAATGAATAAAAGATATGCAAAAAAATAACGATGATAAAGGAATTAGGCCACTGTAAGTTGTTTGAAGGGTGAAAATGAGACGCTAGTGCGACTTGGGTGGGGGAGGGATAGAGAGAAAGGGAATTCCAGGGCTACCTGAAGTGAGAGAAATCAAAATTCATACTGAAAGGCTGTTCCTCCAATTTGCATTTAGCCTCTGACAATAGAGGAGACCTAGGACAGAAAGGTCTGTGTAGGAATGGGAAGCAGAATTAAAGTGACCAGCAACCAGGAGATCAGGTTGGTTCACGCGGGCTGAGTGAAGGTGCTCCGCGAAACGATCGCCCAGTCTGTGTTAGGTCTCGCCGATGTGTAAGAGTCCACATCTTGAACAACGGATACAGTAGATGAGGTTGGAAGAGGTGCAAGTGAACCTCTGCCGAACCTGAAAAGGGTGCCAGGGCCCCTGGATAGAGTCGAGGAGGTATAGCGACAGGGTGCAGGAGGTAGCACTGACGCAGTCATCAATGTAGTGGAAGTGGAGTTCGGGGATGGAGCCAGTATACGCCTGGAACAGGAAGTGTTCAACGTATACTACAAAGAGGCAGGCATAGCTGGGGCCCATGCGGGTGCCCATAGCTATGCCTTGGACTTGGAGGGTAGGTGGAGTCAAAGGAGAAGTTGTTGAGGGCGAGGACCAGCTCTGCCTGCCAGAGTAGAGTGTTGATAGAGGGAAATTGGATGGTTCCGCAATCGAGAAAGAAACAGAGGGCTTTAAGGCCTAACTGGTGGGGGATGTAGGTATAGAGTGACTGAACGTCCATAGTAAAGATGAGGGAGTGGGGGCTTGGAAAGCAGGTCATTAAAGAGACAAAGGGCACGTGAGGTATCTTGGACATAGATCGGGAGAGATTGGACTGGGGGGATAGGATGGAGTCGAGGTAAATGGAAATCATTTCTGTGGGACAGGAGCAGGCAGAAACAATTGGTCTGCCAGAGCAGTTGTGTTTGTGGATTTTGGGGAGAAGGTAAAAACGGGCTGTGCGGGGCTGGAAATAATAAGGATGGAGGCTGTGGAAGGCAGGCTGCCAGAAGTAATTAAATCAGTGATGGTGTTTGAGATTAAGGCCTGGTGCTCATCTGTGGGATCATGGTCCAAGGATAAGTAGGACGAGGTGTCTGAGAGTTGTCGCCTGGCCTCAGCCCGGTAGAGGTCAGCGTGCCAGACTACCACGGCACCTCCCTTGTCGGCGGGTTTGATTATGTCAGGGTTGCTGCAGAGCGAGCGGAGGCCTGACCGTTCAGAGGGGGTGAGGTTGGAGTAGGCAAGGGGAGTGGAAAAGTTGAGATTGTTGATGTCACACAGGCAGTTAGAAATAAAGAGGTTTAGAGAGGGTAGAAGGCTGTTCTGGGGAGTCCAAGAGGAGGGAGACCGGTGGAGATGGGAGAAGGGGTCATCACTAGCTGATGAGGACTCCTTCCCATAGAAAAAGGCTGGGAGGCTGAGGAAGAAAAGCTTGACGTCCATTTTTATGATTCTTGATTAGATCAGCCTAGTCTATAATTCAGAATATCCATGCACTTTGATCTTGCATTGGAAAGTGAGGAGTTTCAACTGCATATTAATATTATGGACATCCTCAACTATTTTCACAAACCTTCCTAGAGCAAGAGATCAAAAACAGACAATATTCTGAAGCCTAAACAGTGTTGCATAATGCCAAAATAGCAAGCTTTGTCTCATCATAAATTGTGCCATGTTAGAGCGAGTTTTTTTGGTTTTGCCACAGCTACTGTCATAAACCTTTAGAGAGTGATTTTACTTTCACCATTTACTCATTTGTTGCAGATTTTTTCTAATGCACAAGTTACCTTCATTTCTCTTTTTCAGTTCTTCCAAACCAGCAAATGTGTTTGCTTATTCATGCAAGAACATTTACACAGTAGCAAAGAGAATCTATTCTCAGGTATACAGGTCATCAGATTCTAGTAAATAGTTAAAGACTGATTTGTAAATGCTATCATAGTCATCAAGGGAAAATGAATTAGAAACAGTCTCAGTTTCAGCTTAGATCAACTAGGTTGGTGGAAAGAGGAAATACAGCACTAACTATGCACTCAAGCATCCCACTTACCAATACCAACATATCTAACTAAATGTGATCTTCTTTAGTTCAAACTGATTCAAGGTACAATACAGTGAGGTCTGGAAAATCAGATTTGCTTTTGAAATTTATTGGATCCCAATCACAATGTAAAAAATATTTGGACTCGGGACTGTGGCGCAGCGGTAGAGTTTCTGCCTTACAGCGTCAGAGACCAGGGTTCGATCCTGACTACAGATGCTGTCTGTACGGAGTTTGTACGTTTACCCAGTGACCTCCGTGGGTTTTTTTCCCCCAGGAGCTCCGGTTTCCTCCCATTGGCTTGGTAAAATTGTAAATTGTCCTTTTTGTGTGTAGGCTAGTGTTAGTGTGCTCGGATCGCTGGTCGGCGTGAACTCAGTGAAGGACCCGTTTCTGTTCTGTACATCTAAACTAAACACATCCAGATTCCAGCATCTGCAATCTGTGTCGCCAATAACATGGCTAGTTCGCAGACCATTGTACTACCTAATGCTGGATCCATCTCATTTGCATATAACCAACCAAGCTTTATCTCACAGCATGGACTCCACGTATACTCTTAACATTATCTAACATATCAATGCACCATGTTTTCACAAATGACCTTGTTAGATTATTTACTCAACATCAATTGACAGATAGACTAAAGCTTCCTCTTGCTGTACACAGCACAAAACCAAGCCTTGAATCAGGTTTTCAGATTCTTATCAAAGCTTGACATCCAGGCTTCAGTTTACTGAATTCTTGTGAAGCCCTTCAAATCTTATCCATGCTCTTTGTTAGAATAACGTAACCACCTATAGCATTACTCACCTTTATTATTCCCGCATACATTCTATTGCTGAAGCACCCGCACTTTTATTGTATTTCAACTCCATGATCATCCTCTCAAATTTCTCCCAACCCAAAACCCAATACTCCCAAACTTCTATTGCTTGCATTCTGAAGTCACGGCATTCCCATTAAGTTTTATCTTGAAGCCTCTCTCCAAAACCTGTGTACAATAACATGATTGTTATTGTAGTCAACCAGAGTCAGTTCTATGGTATAGAAACAGGCCCTTTGGCCCACCACATCTATGCCTACCATCGTAATCCCACAGCCTGCATTAATTCCATATTTCTCAATGTCTTGCTCATTGAAGCACCTGTCCAGGAGCCTCTTAAACATTGTTACTGTTCTTGCCTCCTCCAACAGTTCATTCCAAAGACAAATGACTGTCAGTAAGGCATGCTTTTGAGAAGCTAATTTGGAGTCTGATAACATCAAGGAAGAAGTTTTGTTGAATCTGGTGGTACATGTTTTCAAACCTTTGCATCTCCACCCATCAGGAGAGGAGAGATGAGAAGAGAAGAGGAGAATGACAGGGGTGTATGTGGTCCTTTATCAAGTCAGCAGCTTTCCTGGCTCAGCGTGAAGTATGGAGTCAATAGACAGAGTGGGGAAAAAGGAGTGCTGGACCGACCGGGCTGTGCTCACAACACTACAATTTCTTGCTATCTTGAGAAGAACAGTTGCCATACCACACTGAAATGCATCGTGACAGGATATTTTCCAGAATGCATTTGTGGACATTGGTATGGGTTATTGGATTCATGATGCATTTCCTTGGTCTTAGGAAGTAGAAGCATTGGTGATATTTACACCTAGGAATTTGATGTTCTCAACAATCTCCACTTCAACATCATTGACTGAGTGAGTACTCATTATTCTTAAGTAACTTTAAAAATGTGAAATTAACTTTCCCGCTGATGTGGAGGTGACCGCCAAAATGGAAGGGCAGAGGTAAGGATGGCTAGTTCCAGATCAAGAGCTTCCAACACAGCATTTAATTCTAGTATGAAATTAATGCAATTCAACTTTCCTGATAACATACAAAGACCTTTCCACCTCCTCCTCTCACATCCCCCCCACCCCTCAAATCATAACCTCGTCACAAGCATCAATTTTGTCTAATCATGCACAAGGGCAGGGCAATAAATTATAGGTGCTTTAAGTTTTGTATGGACTGCTACCTCTCAGATGTCAACAGCATTTTAACTCGAGCTCGGAGGAAGGCCCATGCAAATTGGTTAGGCTAATTCATAGTCCCCATTACTTTAGCTGTCAACAAAATAAAATGCAGAAGGGAGGGAAAGAGTTGTTAAAAACAGCAATCTTGTATAGAAAGTCAAAATATTTTGGTTTCTAAAGCATGACAAATACTTAACCGATTGAAAGAAATACTAATAAATGAAATATTGCTATTTTTACCGGTTGATCAGGTTGCACATACGAGACCTTACCAAGTTCACCACCATACTTCACATTGAATTGGGTGGTATGGTCCGTACTCAAGGACTCAGCCACCAACCTAACTGAGTCACCCGACTTTGTACACATGGAGAGAATTGTGCGCCAAAGAGGTCAATTCCTGAGTGATGACCAAGTCTGAGACATTCAGGTCAGATGACACTGACCTGTGAAGGAAATTTAGGAACGACCTTTGCAAAGCCATTAAGGATGTCAGGAGATAATTATAGACCAAGCTAGAGTCCCAGTCTAATCACAGAGATTTGCATGTTATAAAGGGGCACAAAGCAAGTTGGACATAATCACTGGCAACAATGCATCTCTCCCCAACAGGGTCAATGCATTCTATGCTTGTTCCGAATGGAAGGTCAGTGGAATGATATCACCTGACAACCTGTGTGCACCTGTAAGTAGGGTCACCATTGCAGACATCAGATTGACCTTCCTGACAGTGAACCCAGAGAGCAACAGGCCCAGATGAAGTCAATGGCCATCTCCCCAGAATCTGCGCAGACCTCGAGTATTTGCAATCACCCTTTACCCCTCCCTACTCCAATCTGGGGTTTCTACCTGCATTAAGAAAACCTCCATCATCTCAGTGTCAAAGAAAAACAAAGTTGCGCGCCTTAACGACTACCATCTGACACCCAACATCATGGAATGTTTCAAGAGGCTGGTTAAAGTTCACCTCATCTCCAGCCACCCAGACAGCTTTAATCCCCTACAAGTAGCCTGCAGCCAAAACAGGTCCATGGCAGAAACCATTTCCCTGGTACACATTTCCCTGGAACATCTGGATAACTAAGATACCTACATCAGACTCCTATTTATTGACTAGGTCCACCAACAGCACCGTGATTCCAACCAAACTCGTCTCCAAACAGTTGGACAAGTACATAGATAGGACAGGCTTGGAGAAATATGGCCAAACGTACACAGGTGGAACTAGTGTAGCTGGAACATGTTGGCCAGTGTGGGCAAGTTGGGCTGAAGGACCCGTTTCCACCCTGTATCAATCTAGCCCCTTAACTTTCTCACCCATAGACCACAATCAGCAAGGCGACAAAATTTCCTCCATGATAATTCTCAACACCAGCACCTGCAAAAATGGGTTCTCAGTTCCTTAATGTAAACCTGTACACTCACGACTAGGTGGCCATATTCTGCTCCAACTCCATTTATAAGTTTTCAGATGACACCACTGCAGTGGGCTAGATATCAAACAATGACGAGACAAAATACAGGGGAGACAGAGAGCCGAGTAGCACAGTGTCAACTCAACACCGATGTCGGCAAAATGAAGGGGTTGACCATAGACTTCAGGAAGCAGGGTTGAGTACAAACTCCAGTCAGTCTCAATGGTGCTGAAGTGGAGATGGTAGAGAGCTTCAAGCTCTCCTAGGTGTAAATATGATCAACAATTTGCCTTCGTACAACCACATTGAAGTCACAGGCAAGCAACTACACCAACTATACTCTCTCAGAAGGTGAAGGAAATTAAGCCTGTCTCCAATGACTCTTATCAATTTCTTTAGATACACCAGATTAAGAATCCTATCGAGAAACATCACAGGTTGATGTGGCAACTGTTCTGTCTGCCCAGGACTACAAGAAATTGCAGAGTTGTAGACACAATCCAGTCCATCACTCAAATCAGCCCCATCTCCCCCCAAATCTATTCTATGTATACTTCACGCTGCTTTGGGAGAGCAACCAACATTACTCGGGACTACTCGCACCCCAGCCATTCTCTATTCTCCCATCTCCCATCAGGCAGAAGATACAAATGCTTGAAAGCATGTGTTATCAGATTCAAGAACAGTTTCTTCCCCACTATTACAGACTCTTGAACGCCCCTCTCATATGTTTAGGAAGAATTCCCAATCTACCTCATTGTGGTCCTTACTCTTATTCTGTCTGCATATTCTCTGTAGGCGTAACACTATATTCTGCAGTCTGGTTTTGTTTTTTTAACGCTCCACCCAATGTACCTGTCTGTGTAGGTCATGATTTGCCTGGATAACACGCAAAACAACTTTTTTTACTGTATCCGCAGTACATGTGACAGAATACCATTAGTGGCATATTTTAACAAACTCCAGTATTAATTAATCCACACAAACTGAAAGTTCTGAACATCATGAACAACAACTGAACATCAAACCACATTTATCTAACATTTTGTGGTGCACATATCATGATTTTCCTAAGTTGGCTTTGTTTTTATTTATAATGGTACAACTAAGTTGCCTCGCCGAAGAAACCACATCCAAATGTCAGTTTAATTAATATCCACAACAAACCATTGTTGCAAATCATTAGGAGAAACTGGAAGGTTCACAAATTGCGTGGCAAGGAAGGCTCAAGTGAAACCAGTTCAGGAGAAAAAATAATGGGGAGGGAATCCAGGTCTTTTTAAACTCACTTTTGTCCAAGCATGATGATGTTCCTTCCTCAACTCACTCACTGCCTGCCTGCCTTCCCTTGGTTTATTTAAGTCAGCTGCACTAAAGGCCCCAACAACACATTTTCCAGAGAGAGAGAATGGGCAAATTAAATACTTCCGACTTGTTCGCAGACGAGCTCCCACACAGCGTAGATCTCTCGAAGATTTATTTAACATAAAACACCATTAGGAATAAAAAACACCTCGTGTGGATTTGTTCTTGTTCTGGCCCCCCTCCTCCTCTAACCCTCTCCCTTGCTTTAGCTACTAGGCCGAACGTGAAGCCTCGGGCTGGTGGTAGACGAGAGTGCCCGCCGACTGCCGACCCTGCGCGGCTACTGCCGCCACACACACACACCTGGCTGGACCTCGTTTTTTTTTTGTGTTTTTTTTTAAAAAACCCCATATATATTAAAGGGTGTATGAATTAAAACCCAAAAATACAAAAAACATTTAATTGGAGAAGCGGGTTCAGAGAGCCCTTCAAGCATTAATAACGAGGGGCTAAATGTCGACGGTCCCTCATAAACGGGTCGCTCTGATGCTCGACAAAACCCTTTTCTTTTTAATATTTTTAAAACAAAATCATTCGCCGCCTTTTCTTTTCAGACGAATTCTTATTTAAGAAATTAAATTAAAATCAAGCAGGGGGGTTTGCCTCAGTGAAGCCCAGAGAGGTGTGTGCGTGTGTATGGACGAGGAGGGTGGCCATTCATTATTACACACATATATATATATATATATATTATTTTTATTTTATTTTTTCGCATTAAAAATTGAACTAACCTTCTGTCGTCCCTTCCGCCAGGCGTAAACAAGCCATAATAAATAGATGAAGGAGTCCCAAAAGTAGCCGTATCGGCGGCGAGGGAGCAGTGGCGACGACGGCGGCACCGCCGCTCCACCGCGGCTGCTGTCCGTAGCTGTGCGAACCCGCCGCCTTCCACTTCGCCATGCTGCTTTCCGACTGACTGCCTGCCTTGCCTGCCACTGACTGACTGACTGACTGGGAGGGAGAGTGAGTGAGTGAGTGTGTGGTTGCAGCGAGGGGAGGCGCGGACCCCCTCAGCCCGCGTGTTACACACACACACTCTCACAACTGACTGACTAACTCGCCCTGCCTCTCTGGTTACCACCCCCTCCCCTCACACACACACACACACACAACAGACTAATAGAGGAAATGCACATATGCATCAACACAGAATAATGAACGCTGTTCCCTTCCTTGTGTCTCCTCTTGGTTCCACTGCTACTCCCTCTCTCTCTCTCTCTCTCTCTCTCTCCACGTCTCTTTCCCCCCCCCCACACCCACACCCACCTCACTTCTCTTTCACCTTTCTGCTTTATTCTCTATGTGTAATTTTTTTTTCTCCACGTCCCTTTCCCGCTTCACTTCCACCTTTCTGCTTTACCTCTCTCTCGCTCTCTGCCACATCCTCTTTTCTTTTTCTCTCTCAAACATGCAATCTTCTTACCCCGTAGCGCCCCACCCCCTCTCTCCTTTCCTCTACCCCCTCTCTCCTTTCCTCTACCCCCCTCTCTCCTTTCCTCTACCCCCTCTCCTTTCCTCTACTCTCCTTTCCTCTACCCCTCTCTCCTTTCCTCTACCCCCTCTCCTTTCCTCTAACCCCTCTCTCCTTTCCTCTACCCCCTCTCTCCTTTCCTCTACCCCCTCTCTCCTTTCCTCTACCTCCTTTCCCCTACCTCCTTTCCTCTACCCCCTCTCTCCTTTCCTCTACCCCCTCTCTCCTTTCCTCTACCCCCTCTCTCCTTTCCTCTACCCCCTCTCTCCTTTCCTCTACCCTCTCTCCTTTCCTCTACCCCCTCTCTCCTTTCCTCTACCCCCCTCTCTCCTTTCCTCTACCCCCTCTCCTTTCCTCTACCCCCTCTCTCCTTTCCTCTACCCCCTCTCTCCTTTCCTCTACCCCCTCTCTCCTTTCCTCTACCCCTCTCTCCTTTCCTCTACCTCCTTTCCCCTACCTCCTTTCCTCTACCCCCTCTCTCCTTTCCTCTACCCCCCTCTCCTTTCCTCTACCCCCTCTCTCCTTTCCTCTACCCCCTCTCTCCTTTCCTCTACCCCCTCTCTCCTTTCCTCTACCCCCTCTTTCCTTTCCTCAACAAGAAATGTCACCAATTTAAGTATGGACTCTAAATCAGAGAACGAAGAAATAGACGAACTGGACACTAATATCCAACACTATCACCAAGTGACGTTAACTCTTCGCCAACTCAAAAGGCACAGAACTCCGCCCCATAAAACTGACAGACATGAAACTAATCTGCTTCATAGCTTGTTTCCCTTTCGACACCAATCACAAACTCCCGTCCCGCCAAAACCACCGCCATAAACAAAATAAGGAGACCACCGATTGGAGGCTGTGAAATAATAAGGACAAGTGCATTTTAAACGTTGTTAACCTTTTTAAGGAGTAGGAATGTATCTAAATACAAGGTCAAAATGTGCTGAACTGTTAAATATGGACAATGAAACCCATCCAGGAATGGTTACCTACACACATAGTATTAATATAGAGTTTTTTAAATAATGTAACTTGTATTCTGATTGCAGGCAACCTCAGGACATCATTAAAGGCTTTACGCCCAATTAATTACATTTTATACACTGCCAATGTTCTTCTTAGGTTGTCCATTGGGATTGAGAATGACTTGCTTTATCTCCTGTTATGTGTTCTTAGATGCTTATTGAGGCCAAAGTGACTACCATAGACTCTTCCACAGATGGGTTAGGAGATGGCTGATGGGGCGGGCGGGTGAATAGTTTGTGAAGTGGGGCACTTCATATGCCACTTATGCAGGGCTCTCTGTGTGTTTCTGATGCATTAAAGTTCTCAATACTCTTGCAAGTGTTCCAATTTGAGCAGCCTTGAGCCAGAGATTCTCAGGAATTCGCAAGGACCAAATAGGAAGGTGTAGAGAGTCAAGATGGCAGCGGATGTAAGAGGATCTTAACTTCTTACCTTCCATACCCTCAAGGTCAGTTGCCAGAGGCGCCCCTGGAACATAAGGGTTGAATGGTGGCTGGTGCCGAGAGAGGGACAAAATTTGATGGCTGGAAGCCCTGCAGCAGTCTGGGGCCGACTCGATCGAGCGCCACTCCAGGAGACCGAGCGTGTGGCCTGCAGCAGCACAGGGCGGTGGAACAGCGGTAGTGGGCACTTTGCTTGGCCAGGCCAAACCTGCAACATCTTCACGACAACGGTCCTTTATGGCCAATTGCACTTAAAGCAACTTGGACTTTGAAAATGGCGCCAAAACCTGGTGACTCTTGAATATGGTCTCAGTGGATTATTTGTATACTCTTTGTACTTAATCTGGCATTAATTATATATTATATATAATTAATTATATTATATTATTATTATTATTGTGTTTATGCACAATGATAATTTAATGAACTGTATGCAAAAAATATATATCACTGTACTGCGCGGTGCATGTGATGATAAAGAACCATTGGACTATTGAAATCCTCCTTTTCGCAGATGTGGGCAATGTGATTGTAGATTTGTTACTGAAGATCTTCATTGCCAAGCTTTAGGATTCCACCAGGTGTACCATTTGCTCCCAGAGCCTAGTTTTTTTTCAAAAGCGATATAGCTTCAACTTTTGTTACATACAAGGATTTTCAAGATCGGAATTGAAATCCCCTTATGTTTCATCTGGCGATTCCAGGGCTAGGCCATTTGTACCATGCATTAGTTTCATGTTAGATTGAATTATTGTGTTTTAAGACATTTGCTCATTGTACAGTGGAAGTTACCGAAATGCTGGACTAGCTCGCATCCTTGAAGGTGAAGCTCTCTCGATAAAGACAGCACTCCTCCTCTGGTTTTCTCTGGAAGAAAGTATACTCACTCCCTTGAAAGTGACACAAAAAGCTGGAGTAACTCAGCGGGACAGGCAGCATCCCTGGAGAGAAGGAATAGGTGACGTTTCGGATCAAGACCCTTCTTCAGATTCACTACCTTGTTCATTAACATGGTCATCTCCTGTCTGCCGACTCTCACTCAGTATGGCAATGTCAATATCAAAGCATCTGGATTCCTGATAAAGGGATGCTTATCTGCACATAAACAATACAATCATTTTTTCTTGGATATAATTAAACATTAAAAAAGGAACATGAGAGTTCCATTTATTTAAGTCTGGTCAGGGCATCCTTTATATCTATTAATTAACATATATAGGCATAAGGGTACAGTTAAGAAATGTACAGACTGTATCATATGACTTTTGTGCATTGTCGAACGAGACACTATTATTTAGTTGAGTTACTTCCTTCAGTAAAGCTTGGACTGTTTATAGCTCTATCTCTATTTATTTGCTTATGCAACACATGAGCAATCTACAAACATTGTAATGCGATGTTGCTGCTTTGCCAAATAACTCGACAGTGATCTATTGAGAAGCAAGTAAAGGATGTGGTTCCTCAAGTAGAAATGGACAAATAGCAGGCAGTGGCCTGACAAAATAACAAGAGATTTGGACATACATTATGCTACCAAATAGGGTTAGCCTGAAGATATTTTCTCCGGGTGCTCCAGTTTTCTTCCACATCCCAAAGTTATGTGAGATTGTAGTTGTATTTGTCTCTGTAAACATTCCCCCAAAGTTTAAGGGAATAGATGAGAAAGTTAGATAACCTAGAACTAGTGTGAAGAGCGATCTTAGGGCTAAGGGAATCAAGGGACATGGGGATAAAGCCGGAACAGGATACTGATTTTGGATGATCAGTCATGATCATATTGAATAGTGGTGCTGGCTCAAAGGGCCAAATAGCCTACACCTGCACCTATTTTCTATGTTTCTATGTTTCTATGATCGATGGTCAGTATGGACTCAGTGAGCCGAAGAGCCTGTTTCAATGCTGTATCTCTAAACTAAACTAAACATCATGACAGAGACCAAAGAGGATCACTTGACAGTATGAGACGGGTGCTCAATAGCTAACTAAAATGGGACAAATTAACTTCAACACAGCCATACTTGTGTACCTGTGATTCGGAATCACCAAGAATGGGCGACTGTAGAAGTTGCAGCAAGGACAACTAATGTTTTTGAACTTTGCTCCTTCTTCACCTGTAACTAATGGGTAGAATCCAGGGGGTAAGCTAAAACATGTGCTGCTTATTCATGAAGTGTAGAGCTAATGATAACTATGCAGTTGTCTGGTTGGACACATCACATCAATGGTAAGGTTGGAAGAAAAGCTGCAATATGCTAGATGCAACAGCAGTAACTTGTATTTATATAGCTCCTGTGAGTTATTAAAGAGACCCAACCATGTTTTACATTATATTGAGCCAAAATATTTTATATAGCTCCTGTGAGATATTAAAGAGACCCATCCATGTTTTACATTATATTTAGCCAAAATATTTTATGTCAAACCACATTAGGATAAAAAGAACATTAAAGGTAAAAAAGATAGGGAGATTGGTGTAGAAACATAGGCCTTGGCACCTGAAGGTACAACTGGTGATGATGGATTGATTAAATTCAGTACTGATTAGAAATTGAAGAATACATGGATCTAGGAGGATGGCTGGGCAGGAGAAAATTAGAATCAAGTTGGGACAATATCATAGAGGATTTGAAAACAACCTTGAAAATTTTACAATTGAGACTTTGTTCAAATGAATGTTAATATAGGTTGTGAATATGTTAGTTTAGTTTATTGTCTATTGTCAAGTGTACTGAGGTACAGTGAAAAGCTTTTTGTTGCATGCTATCACCAATGGGAACACGAGAACACGATGGCAAAGTATTCAGTGATTCCACGTTTTCAGTGGGTAGAATGACAGAGAGCAGTTACCAAAAAGGTAACAGTGAAAGGGCTTTGACCTGAAACATTCTGTTTCTCTCGCCATTGTTGCTGTTTGATACATGGAGCGTTTCCAGCATTCTCTGTTTTTATCACAAGCGCTGAACTGCAAGAATGTGCATGTACAATTAATTGTTCAGTTGTAATTAATGAACTTTTAAAGGTTCACAAGAGCTAACTAGATAACAAGTATACATTTTTTTTTTAAATGTTCATCTCATTTTGCTGAAATGAATGCTGGAAACGCTCCATGTATGGATGAATACTAAATATGAAATAGTTTGTCCTGCAGGCCAGAACCTGTGGATATTGATCACTGCTGTAATATGAGCAGTTTTGGTGGTGGAGATGGAAATCATCAGGCTAACATATGCAAAAAAGGGAACAAACATGACATAATGTGTTCAAGTCTCTGATAATGTGTTCAAGGTCCAGATAATGTTGTTCAACTTTAAAAAAAAAGTTAAAACCAAAGCACCATTGCTATTGCAAAGCAAACCCACAGACAAGCAGGGACAAGACGTAAAACAGACTTATTAATCTAAAGAGCAAGCAACATCATATTAACTGAAGAAATATTCCCAAACTTCTCATCATCGTCAAAGCAGAGGGGTTATTTAAACTGTATGATATAGTAATTCGTACAAACAAAATAAATATAAGTTTGAATTTTAAAGGCAGCATCTCTGGCGAGAAGGAATGGGTGACGTTTCGAATCGAGACCCTTCTTCAGATTGGAAATTAACAAGCCTTAGTACGCATTGCTGTTGTGCGCACACGTTTTTACATGTAATTAATCAGAGTTTATAGCAGGCTGGTGAACACTGATGTTAGTTCTGGGACTATGAAAGAGTTTCATTTTAAGAGGTTTTGTCAATTTTTGTGCAAACGTTTAAGTTTATTAAAGATTATTTTGGACCGAAGGGCCTGTTTTTGTATTGTATGACCACGACTCTCTTTTCTATTCACTGCAGTTGACCTGCCAGAATCAGTCGTTGTGTCAAAGAGAATGGAGAAGTTTGGCACAGTACTTTGTGCAGAGATGGAGCCCATCGATTGCAACATGAAAGTGCTGCAAAGCTCCAATGGTGTGATGCAGCATCTGAATGCCAATATCTCAGTTTGCATCACAGCACCAGACAAAGCCAGTTGCTTCCTATATATCCTCAGGCTGCTGCCACACTGCCATAGATATTAGTGTTCAAGCAGGCATGTTAGGTCCTACAATGGCCCTGCTATATGTCCTCCACTAGCTTACTCATTTTGCTAACTCAGGTACTGATCCTGGAGAATGGAGATGGCTCCAGAGCTCAGCCCCGTTACTACATCTCCAGGATGCCAACAAGCATCTTCCCAACTTCACAAATCAGCCAGTCCTTTAATGTGCCTGACAACCAGCCATAAATGCTTCCATCCGTGCCAAAAATGATGCAGTCCAAATCTGTGCCTTTTAAGCCTAGATTGGCTCAAGTTGTCTTCCAAAGCTAACAACTGTCATTAGACGAAGGGATTAAAAGTACCATTAGCAAATTTGCAGATGATACTAAGTTGGGGGGTAGTGTGAATTGTGAGGAAGATGCAATAAGGCTGCAGGGTGACTTGGACAGGTTGTGTGAGTGGGCGGATACATGGCAGATTCAGTTTAATGTAGATAAGTGTGAGGTTATTCACTTTGGAAGTAAGAATAGAAAGGCAGATTATTATCTGAATGGTGTCAAGTTAGGAGGAGGGGGAGTTCAACGAGATCTGGGTGTCCTAGTGCATCAGTCAATGAAAGGAAGCATGCAGGTACAGCAGGCGGTGAAGAAAGCCAATGGAATGTTGGCCTTCGTAACAAGAGGAGTTGAGTATAGGAGCAAAGAGGTCCTTCTACAGTTGTACCGGGCCCTGGTGAGACCGCACCTGGAGTACTGTGTGCAGTTTTGGTCTCCAAATTTGAGGAAGGATATTCTTGCTATGGAGGGCGTGCAGCGTAGGTTCACTAGGTTAATTCCCGGAATGGCGGGACTGTCGTATGTTGAAAGGCTGGAGCGATTGGGCTTGTATACACTGGAATTTAGAAGGATGAGGGGGGATCTTATTGAAACATATAAGATAATTAGGGGATTGGACACATTAGAGGCAGATAACATGTTCCCAATGTTGGGGGAGTCCAGAACAAGGGGCCACAGTTTAAGAATAAGGGGTAGGCCATTTAGAACGGAGATGAGGAAGAACTTTTTCAGTCAGAGGGTGGTGAAGGTGTGGAATTCTCTGCCTCAGAAGGCAGTGGAGGCCAGTTCGTTGGATGCTTTCAAGAGAGAGCTGGATAGAGCTCTTAAGGATAGCGGAGTGAGGGGGTATGGGGAGAAGGCAGGAACGGGGTACTGATTGAGAGTGATCAGCCATGATCGCATTGAATGGCGGTGCTGGCTCGAAGGGCTGAATGGCCTACTCCTGCACCTATTGTCTATTGTCTATTGTATGCAACAAAAAAAAAGAATTTCACTGTAGGTGTGTACACATGACAATAAAGTACCATTGAACCATTGAACTATCTCTCCAATGAAAGCGAGCAGCCTTCCATTTTTCACCTTTAGCCAACAGATTAGCATTGCATATTGGATAGGCCAGGCAAACGCTCAATGAAGAGAGAAATTAATTAAGCACACAGGGTGGTTAATAGAAATTTCCATGCATGAGTTTTGATAGATAAATTTTATTTGCAATATTTATTTAGTGTTGGCTTTTTTATTTGTCTTGAGGCCAAACAGAGTTTATGATGGGTAAAAGCAGACTGAAAGTAAGTTATGGTTCTGCTGGTGTGAAGACCTTACTTAAATTGCAGTCAAATGAATTGTCAAATTAGACAATGAGTCTAACGGAGGGTCCCGATCTGAAAGGTCGCCTGTCCATACCCTCTCCAGATGCTGCCTGACCCTCTGAGTTCCTCCAGCACTTTGCATTTTCCTCTTCCTTCTCACCTGTTTGTCCATCATATGCATGGATGTTATGGCTGTCCACCATATATCTGGCAGGAAACACTATGCCTGCAAGATGTTGATGTGCAACATCCTGTGGTTACCATAATGACTTGACCTGCTCTGCCAAGACAGAGCGCTCCTCTAAAATGTTTTAATCAGCAAGAGAGAGTTGTATAAACACAGTGATAGCCTGTTGGGTTTCATTTTATGTAGCTGTATGATTTCCGTTTAATGCATGCTGCCCTCAGCTTCCATACCAGAGTCAGGAGCAATTGCATCAGCCATGCCGCCTGTTCCCTGCTGGAAGTGGGAGTTCACTGTTAAGACTACAGACCACCGAAGAAACCAATCTATATGTATTTCATACATGTAGAATATGTCTCTTAGGGCTGAGGTCAACGGACAGAGGAATATTGTTGATCTTCCTTCCTCCTCTGTTGTTTCTTGACCAAGACGGATCTCTAGTTGCCCAGTCAAGAAGAGAGAGAGTCAAGAGTGGTTCATTGTGATATGTACTGACAAAAGAACAATGACATTCTTACTTGCTGCAGCATAACAGGGCTGTAAACACAATACACATTGTAGATAAAACTTCAATACATTAATAACTACAATAATATGGAAATTGTATAGTGCAACCAAAGAGAATCCACAGAAGTTCACAGTTGAAGTTGGTGTTATTGAGTCAGTGTGGAAACAGGAACCTTTGGCCTAACTTGCCAACACCGGCCAACATGTCCCAGTAACACTAGCCCCACCTGCCAGCATTTGGTCCATACCCCTCCAAACCTGTCTTATCCATGTACCTGTCTAAGTGTTTCTTAAATATTGGGATAGTCCCTACCTCAACTATCTCCTCTGGCAGCTTGTTCCATACACCTTCCACCCTTTGAGTGAAAAAGTTACCTCTCAGATTCCTATTAAATCTTTTCCCCTTCACGTTAAACCTATCTCCTCTGGTCCTTGATTCACCTACACTGGGCAAGAGACTCTGTGCATCTACCCGATCTATTCCTGTCGTGATCTTATACACTTCTGTAAGGTCTACACTCATCCTCCTTTGCTAAAAGGAATAGAGTCCTAGCCTTCTCAACCTTTGCCTATAGCTCAGACCCTCTGGTCCTGGTAGCATCCTCGTAAAACTTCTCTGTATCCTCTCCAGCTTGACAACATTTTTCCTATAACATGGTGCCCAGAACTGAACACAATACTCTACATGTGGCCTCACCAACGTCTTATAAAACTGCAGCATGACCTCCCAACTTCTATACTCATTGTCTAGTGTTCAAGGCCCCGATGGTCATTGGGAAGAAGCTGTTCTTGAACCTGGTGGTCACGGTTTTCAGACTCCTGTACCATTTTCCCCATGGTGGGAGAGAAGTGAGGGTATGGCAAGGGTGATGTGGGTCTTTAATAATATTGGCTGCCATTTTCCAGCATTGCCTCCAAAAGATCTCTTCAATAGTGGGGAGGTCCAAATCACTAAAATGCAGAAAGTCACTTAATTCAACTACGGAATGAAGATATTGTGACTGCTGCCCAAATACTAGGCGTTGACTTGTATTATTCATCGCCTGTGATCACACTGATAGGACACTGAACGAATAGAATTATTTTCATTTCTAGTATAGGCAGAGTTGTCTTGTGTGGTCAATGTTACCATGCAGCACCTGGATTCCAAGCCTGTAGACGTTGTCTCACCTGTTGATCTCTGGCAACAAGTAACAACGTACTCAGCTCTCTTCGCATTATGACATCTCCCTCATAAAACAGTAACTGTCAAACAATGAGGATCGCAAAAATGTCTAACATGAAAGTAATTGGAAATACGATCATTATAGACAATAGACAATAGACAATAGACAATAGGTGCAGGAGTAGGCCATTCAGCCCTTCGAGCCAGCACCGCCATTCAATGCGATCATGGCTGATCACTCTCAATCAGTACCCCGTTCCTGCCTTCTCCCCATATCCCCTCACTCCGCTATCCTTAAGAGCTCTATCCAGCTCTCTCTTGAAAGCATCCAACGAACTGGCCTCCACTGCCTTCTGAGGCAGAGAATTCCACAACTTCACCACCCTCTGACTGAAAAAGTTCTTCCTCATCTCCGTTCTAAATGGCCTACCCCTTATTCTTAAACTGTGGCCCCTTGTTCTGGACTCCCCCAACATTGGGAACATGTTATCTGCCTCTAATGTGTCCAATCCCCTAATTATCTTATATGTTTCAATAAGATCCCCCCTCATCCTTCTAAATTCCAGTGTATACAAGCCCAATCGCTCCAGCCTTTCAACATACGACAGTCCCGCCATTCCGGGAATTAACCTAGTGAACCTACGCTGCACGCCCTCCATAGCAAGAATATCCTTCCTCAAATTTGGAGACCAAAACTGCACACAGTACTCGAGGTGCGGTCTCACCAGGGCCCGGTACAACTGTAGAAGGACCTCTTTGCTCCTATACTCAACTCCTCTTGTTACGAAGGCCAACATTCCATTGGCTTTCTTCACTGCCTGCTGTACCTACATGCTTCCTTTCATTGACTGATGCACTAGGACACCCAGATCTCGTTGAACTCCCCCTCCTCCTAACTTGACACCATTCAGATAATAATCTGCCTTTCTATTCTTACTTCCAAAGTGAATAACCTCACACTTATCTACATTAAACTGCATCTGCCATGTATCCGCCCACTCACACAACCTGTCCAAGTCACCCTGCAGCCTTATTGCATCTTCCTCACAATTCACACTACCCCCCAACTTAGTATCATCTGCATCAGGCTCCAACCCTTTCTCCCATGCCTCTATCCTCCTCTTCCACTTTTAAATTGTAGACTTTGGACATTAAACACTTCTGTCTCTTCTGCTCATTCTTTCAGTCATGTTGTATTCCCTGCCCAACAGTACACCCATGGGAACAACTAGTTTGTGTAGAAACAGAAGTCAAGATAAAATTCACCGACAACTGCCAAACCCCTCCCTGTAGACTTTACAATCGTGGCAACTGCTGGAAGAAATAAAACAGAACAAACCTGCATATGATTGATGATCGCTTTAAACAGTCGTGATGGGAACTCCTTTATATCATCAATAGTCTATTCAGCCTTGGGGTTAGGAAAGGGTGTGCCATGGTCCAAAATGCCAAGAAGTGCATTAAGTAATGTCTCAGAATTATGCACACATGGCAGATGTCATTCGGAATCAAAACATCATCCATCTTGCACAAAAAAAATGTACAGTATTGATTTGAAATTTGCACCCACTTTTTTTTTCTGATCAAACGTGGCCACCACATGCCTACCACCAGCTAAGCCCATAGTTTGACTTTTTTTTTAAATCTTACTACTTTGAATGTGGATGCACACATCTTGGAAAAATTGGGGAGAAAACTATTATTGCTCACTGAAACTAAACATTTTCAAGAGAATCATTGGTCAACTGTACTAATTTTCTGGTATTCTACTTATTTTTACATTGAATGTTTTCAGGATGTGGGCCTTGCTTGCATTTATTGCCTCTTTAAGATAGACACGAAGTGCTGGAGAAACTCAACGGGTTGGGCAGGAGCCCTGGAGAAAAAGGATATGTGCCCTTTTGGGTTGGGACCTGACCCGAAACGTCATCCATCTTTTTTCTCCAGAGATGAAGCCTGACCCGCTGAGTTACTCCAGCACTTTGTGTCTATCATTGGTATAAACTAGCATCTGCAGTTCCTTCTTTCTACATTTATTGCCCCTTGTTTTGTCAATAAATCTGAGGGAACAGTGGTGAGTACAACCAGTAGGCACAGCTCCTGGAAATCTTCAGCTCAGTTTTAGGTTGAAGTTTCTTACTGTCACGTGTACCGATGTGGAGTGAAAAGCTTTATTTTGAATGCTATCCAATCAGATCAAAGTTCAATTTCTTCCCCTGGTACATAATTATTATTAAATCATTTAAGATTTTTTTCCCGTTGGGTGGGAGACAGAATAGATAAGTAAATATAAATAATAACATTTTAAACAAAGGCCAAAAATCCACCGTGAGGTCAGGAAAAATGAAAGCATAAATGTTGTGGTTGAAAACAATCACAGAAAAGCTTTGCTTAGAACTATTAGTTAGAACTTAGAACTAAGAGTATTAGAGCTTAGAACTAAGACAAGCAGGCACATGCCAATAAAACATGACTCAACACAACATTGAGCAAAGCCATTGTTATAGGTTTACCTGTCAACTGAATAAGTAAGAAGGAGGTATACTTTTCAAAAGATTTCTCCACACAATCACCCCACCTTAAAACCAAAACAAAACTATACATCTTTTGGTAATGATTTAAGGATTATAAATACAATTGCAATGTTTAAAAGACACTTGGACTGGTATTTCTATAACAAAGGCCTGATGATAATGTCACAAATGGAACTCACCCATTTCTTCTAATTTAATCCTTTATGTTCCCAGGGTAACTGATTCTTCATGAGGGACTGATAAATAGGCACTTTGCTCTCGGGAAACAAGGAGGTATCTAACACTGCTCATTTATTAGATAGAAGCAGCATTGATGATAATGGCATTAAAGAAAATGAGTCTCGACCCGAAACGTCACCCATTCCTTCTCTCCAGAGATGCTGCCTGTCCTGCTGAGTTACTCCAGCATTTTGTGTCTACCTTTGACGATAGTGAGCTTGCTTGGCCACGGAGTGTACCTGTTCCCAGCCTGATGATAAGGTCTGAAGAAGGGTCCTGACCTAAAACGTCGCCTATCCCTTCCCTCCACTTATGCTGCCTGACCCACAGAGTTACTTCAGCTCTTTGTGTTTTACTGAAAATTCCAGCATCTGTAGGTTCCTTGTGTCCCCAGCCTGATCAAATTTCCATTCACTGCCTACATTTGCAAAGGAGCTCAAGAGCAGGGCACTAACCGTTTTTTCTTCTCAAGGACACAACAGGTGTCAAGGGTTATGAGGAGAAAGCAGGAAAACGGGATTAAGGGGCAGAGATCAGCCATGATTGAATGGCGGAGTAGACTCGATAGGCCGAATGGCCTAATTCTACTCTGACAACTTGTGAATTTGTGTGACCCAGACTAAGTCAGGCAAATGAGATACTCGGCTTCTCTAGTTGATGTTAACAAATGTAGCTTTGTCTAGCCCAGTCTACATATTACTGAATTCAGTAAAAAAGGTATGCAAAAGCCTAAGGATATTAAGAACTCAAGGCGGCACAGTGGCACAGCAGTAGAGTTGTTGCCTTACAGCACCAGAGACCCGGGTTCGATCCTGATTACGGGTGCTGTCTGTACGGAATTTGTACCTTCTTCCTGTGACCTGCTTGGGTTTTCTCCGGGAGCTCCAGTTTCCTCCCACACTCCAAAGCTGTACAGGTTTGTACTCTACTTGGCTTGGTAAAATTGTAAATTCCCCCTTGTGTGTGTAGGATAGTGTTAGTGTGCGGGGATCGCTGGTTGGTGTGGGCCAAAGTGCCCTTTCTCCATGTTGAATCCCTAAACTAAGCTAAACTAAATTTGCACATATAGGTATTGAGGTAAAAGACAAGAATGCACCATAAATGTGAGTTCCTCAGTATTCCAACTCACCGCTCACTCCCTCCCCTACCACTCCTCCATTCAGCCAGCCCAGTAATCAAGTTTGTTTGAAAGCACAGTCCTTGATAAGAATTTGACTTTTACCTGTTATGTGCAAGGTGCAAACAACCAATAGGTGTTTTCAAATGATTGTTAACATTTTGAACTATGTGTCAGCTTTTACTGTTGCACAAGGAGAATAGCTTTCCAGTTAAGTTATCTGCATCACCCACGGTGATAAACTGTAAGATAGACTTAAGGCCTGCCAGTGTGAATCAATTGGGTGTTACTTAAAAAAATTACATCATTAAAGTAGCAAATAGGGAAATGTTATTTTAATGAATAACAACCTGGCATTATCGTGTATGTTTCCTTGACAAACAAAACGTGACAATGAATCATCAATAGCCATACTAGAACAGGTGACTCAGGTTTGGTCAGTGAGATAGATTTGGTCATAGGAATATGTTTTTTTCGAATACGTGTTTTGCATGTTTTAGGTCTGAGATAAGGATAAATTTCTTCAAGTGGAGAGTGATGAATTTTTTGAATTGTCTACTTTGAAGGACACAGTTGTTGAATGGACAGGACTATGTTCACCAGGTTCCATTCTTACATTATGTAGGGAGGAACTGCAGATGCTGTCTAAGATCAGCCTGAAGAAAGGTCTCGACCCGAAACGTCACCTATTCCTGTTCTCCAGAGATGCTGCCTGAGTTACTCCAGCTTTTTGTGTCTGTCTTCCGTCCTTACAATCCTAAACAAAAATTATCTTCTTTATCTGCACTCACAGGACATATCACTGGTCATTGTATATTTTTCATCTATGTTTTTCTTGCCACCAATATCAGCCAAAAATGTAGCATTGATTTGTACTGACAAGACCCAGCTCTACACTCATCACCATCTTATTTGGAACATGAATTGTCAGTTTCGCTGATGTCCAGCAATAGATACATCGAAAATTCCTTCAGCTAACTATGAGGAAGACCAAAGTCACAATCCCTATCCGTGTCTCTTACAACTGCCTTGGAATTGGACGCTATTGGTTTCCATCCTGGTGTCACATTTGGCTCCAAATGGTTCTTTGGGTCACATGACAGTGCCATCACGCAGGCCCTCAATTTACAACTCTTTTAAACTGACTGAGCTCACATCAGCCTCAGCTCAGCTTCAGTTGAAACCCTCTCCAATTAATTTGTTGCCACTACAATTGATTATTCCAAAACACTCCTATCTGGCCTCCCTTGTTCAACTGTCTGTAAATTTGTCATCCAAAACTCTGTCCCACACGTCCTTACTTGCACCAGGGTTCTGTTCATCTGTCTCCTCTATACTTACTATTTGATCTATGTTGACAATATCTCAATTTAAATTTCTCACGTGGTCTCAGATATCTCAGTTGTGTTGTCCTCCTTGCGCAGTGATCTCCTCCAATAATACAACAACAATATCAGCACTCTCTATTCGTCACAGCCATTAGAACCTTAAACAGTTCCTATTCCTATTGCTCTTCCTGTTGCTATTGCTATTCCCAAACCAGGTGACGATTTGTGTACCGGTCACAGGAAGTGGATCTGCAATCACACATTGCAATCGCTCCACACTTCTAAATCTCTACTCCTACAGCAATATTTCTTACTTTAACTATGATTCCCTTATCACCTTATCATGTATTGGACACTGAATGGCTTGATTGTAATCATACATTGTCTTTCCGCTCACTGGTTAGCATGCAACAAAAGCTTTTCACTGTACCAGACAATACCTGTACCTGCACATGACAATAAACTAAACTAAACTAAACAATTCTTATTTATACTCCTATTCCTAATCCTATTCCTAACCCAATTCTATTTAAATTCATTATTTTGCCCATATGATACTCTCTGTACAATTTGCTCTGATTTTGGTCAATAACCTCTTGTATGACACCTTATTAAAAGTTGCTTAATGGTCCAAATGCACTTCATCAACCACTTTGTCCTTTTCAATGCTGCTGGTTACAACCTCAAATACAGGTAGCGACCTTTCGTTCTCTTCCTGCGTTACCATAGAGAACAATTTCCAATTGAGATTATTGATTAGAAACTATCGATCTGGTCCAAACCGGGGCTTTCTGTTCTTCCATATTTTTTTGTTATTTATTAACTTTGGTACCCTCAGCATTGGTAAAATCTATTAATGTGTTGAAACATTTTCAGTGCCTATCTAAGTACCTTCACAATTTCCAGGTCACTTTAATTTAATCTGCCAGGGGACAAATCTAGGGGATCAATGGAACATCACTTTTATCCTCTTTCCATTTAGAGTAAAATCTGATGGAATATAAAACTAGAGTTGTACACAATGGTATTGATTTCCTGACATAACTTTGCGATACATTTATCCCATTCTGTATTCAAAGAGTCAATAGACAATAGGTGCAGGAGTAGGCCATTCGGCCCTTCGAGCCAGCACTACCATTCAATGTGATCATGGCTGATCATTCTCAATCGGTACCCCGTTCCTGCCTTCTCCTCATACCTGCCTGACTCTGCTATCCTTAAGAGCTCTATCTAGCTCTCTCTTGAGAGTCATAGAGTTATAGATTTATTCAGCATGAAAAACATGCCATTTGGCCCCTATTTTTCTTTTATCCTCCTCTTTCTTCTCCTACCCTATCCCCCTCCATTCAAATCCCTCCCTTTGGCTTTAGATTTTATTTCTCCTCTTCCTTCCTTACCTGGCATCTTTAGCTGGTCCATATTTCACTTCTCGCCTTTGTTATTATCCCCTCTCGTGTACCAATCGCCCATCCTCACCCATATCCACCTATCAATTGCTAGGTTTTGCCCTACCCCTGCCTCACTTTGTCAGGTTTCACCACCCCACACCATCTGTCTGAAGAGGGTCCTGACCAAAAACTTCATCTGTCCATTTCCCTCCCTAGATGCCGCCTGGCCCATTGAATTTATTCAGCGCTTAGCTTTTTACTCAAATTCCCAGCATCTGTAGTCTGCTGTGTCTCCATTTAGTCCACCACGGCCAGGCTGATCAGTGGACACACATTTGTATTAATGTGTAGCAAGGAACCGTAGATGCTGGTTTAAACCGAAGATAGACACAAAAAGCTGGAGTAACTCAGTGTGGCAGGCAACATCTCTGGAGGGAAAGAATGGATGACGTTTCGGCTTGAGGGACCCTTCTTCAGACTGCTTGAAGATGGGCCTCGACCCATAACGTCACCCATTCCTTCTCTCCAGAAATGCTGCCCGTCCCACTGAGTTACTCCAGCTTTTGGTGCTCAATTGTATTACTCCTATCTCCCAGTACCTGGTCAATGTAAAGGCAATTCAAGTGCTCATCTTAACACCTCATAAATGCTGTCAACATCTCTGCTTCCACCACTTTCCCAGGCTGTGCATTCCAGATACTCAACACCCTCTTGGTGATAAAGGTCCCCCTCAGATTCCTTCAAAATTTATTTATTTCCCTTACCTTAAATCTATTTCCTCTAGTGATATCTATGTGTTATCTCAAAGTTATCACAAAATGCTGGAGTAACTCAGCGGGTCAGGCAGCATCTCAGGAGAGAAGGAATGGGTGACGTTTCGGGTCGAGACCCTTCTTCAGACTTATGTCAAAGTGCTTTGTAACACTCTTTAATTTAAATGAAATACAGATTACACTTCATGTTGGAGAGATTTATCCAGATCTAAAGGATGGGATTTGCAGTATCATTATGCTTGGAAAAGTAAGATGGATTCATTAAATGAAATATTTGGAAAAATTAACTGCATTTCGCTCATTTCAGTTCTATTCGGTGCATAAGCCTCTCTAACCATTTGGATATAAAATCCACTCAATTTGTAACAAAAACCAAGAGAAGACACAAAGTCCTGGAGTAAGTCAACGGGTCAGGCAGCATCTCTGCAGAGCATGGATAGGTGACATTTTGGGTTGGGACCCTTCTTCTAAAGTAGGGGCCTGACCCAAAGTAGTCTGAAGATGGATCACAAGCTGAATGCTTAACCCATTGAGTTGCTCCAGCACTTTGTGTTTTTCCTTGGTAATCCAGCATCAACAGTTCCTTGCTTCCACAAGCACCAAGAGGTTATTTAATGGTTCATTCAAGAACTGAGCGTAACTCAGGAGCTGAAGGAGAATATTACCACGCGTCTGCAGAACTATAGAAATAACCTACACTCCTTATCAAGGTATAAAAACTCTAAAGAAGGGTCTTGGCCTGACATATCACCTATCCATGTTCTCCAGGGAAGCTGCCTGAACCGCTGAGTTACTTCTGCACTGTGTCTTTTTTAGAAAACCTGCAACTGCAGTTCCTTGTTTCTACATATAAAAAGGATGATTTAATTTAGATTCATGATGATTCTCATTAATACAGCGTCTTAGAAGTTTTGACTATAAAGCTACAGACATAAAGTTTCTCTGGCTAGAAAGTCAAGGAATCAAAGGTTATAATCTTAATAAGAGAGAATGGATGAGAAGAAATGTCTTTACCCTGAATGTTATGAACCTTTGGGGTTTATTGCTCAAAAGGGCTGTGGCGGTCGAGTTGTGGAATATACTCAAGACAGAGATAGATGTGATTTTAAATATGAACATTAAAAAAGTAGGAGCAGAATAAGGGCACTTGGCTCCTCCAACTTGCCATCAAGTAATATATTTGCAAAATCCTCTCGCTTCGGCTGTCTGAGGTACACACCTGCATCGAAAGGGCATCTATCATATTGTGACTTTCAGGTTCAAGAACAGGTTCTTCCCAGCAACCATCAGGCTCTTGAACATGCATACCTCAGCAACTCTTATCTTCTACGGACTTTGTTTTGGCTGCACTAATTTCTTTGGTTTTGCAGTATTATTATCTGGCTACCTTGTATCTGAATGGTGTCAAGTTAGGAAGAGGGGATGTTCAACGAGATCTGGGTGTCCTAGTGCATCAGTCACTGAAAGGAAGCATGCAGGTACAGCAGGCAGTGAAGAAAGCCAATGGAATGTTGGCCTTCATAACAAGAGGAGTTGAGTATAGGAGCAAAGAGTCCTACAGTTGTATCGGGCCCTGGTGAGACCGCACCTGGAGTACTGTGTGCAGTTTTGGTCTCCAAATTTGAGGAAGGATATTCTTGCTATTGAGGGCGTGCAGCGTAGGTTCACTAGGTTAATTCCCGGAATGGCGGGACTGTCGTATGTTGAAAGGCTGGAGCAATTAGGCTTGTATACACTGGAATTTAGAAGGATGAGGGGGGATCTTATTGAAACATATAAGATAATTAGGGGATTGGACACATTAGAGGCAGGAAACATGTTCCCAATGTTGGGGGAGTCCAGAACAAGGGGCCACAGTTTAAGAATAAGGGGTAGGCCATTGAGAACGGAGATGAGGAAGAACTTTTTCAGTCAGAGAGTGGTGAAGGTGTGGAATTCTCTGCCTCAGAAGGCAGTGGAGGCCAGTTCGTTGGATGCTTTCAAGAGAGAGCTGGATAGAGCTCTTAAGGATAGCGGAGTGAGGGGGTATGGGGAGAAGGCAGGAACGGGGTACTGATTGAGAGTGATCAGCCATAATCGCATTGAATGGCGGTGCTGGCTCGAAGGGCTGAATGGCCTACTCCTGCACCTATTGTCTATTGTCTATTGTCTATTGATCCATTGCATTACTGATTATTGCATATTTAAGGGCCTGTCCCGATTTGGCGATTTTTTAGGCGACTGACGGCGACTGCCAAAGTCATAGCAGACCGCCGAACTTTTCTTTTACCTGATGACAATGACCACGACAATGCCGAGTCAGGTCGAGATTACACCGTCTTCTGAAACATCGCGAAAATTCCCACGCTGTCAATGCTTCTCCGGTGTCCAAATTTTCGCTGAAATCATTGACAAGTCGGTAAGTACTTGAGAGTTTTGAACTATAACATCTTGTATGGGTTACTTAAAAACCAAGCTTCACTGTAACAAGGAATAAACTGGATTTACTCATGGCTGTATTATTTTTTTTTAATTAAAAAGTGCTTCAGTGGATTTTTGTGAAAAGTGTGTGGACATTCTTTGAAAATGTAAGGGAGATGCATATCTGGTTTCTGGGTTGCATATCTGGGTTGGGAGCCCACTCTAAATGTAATGGCTGAGGCCAAAAACATCGCGAAAATTCCCACGCTTACCTGACCGTCAAACTGTCGCCTCCAATCTACCTGCCAAATGTCCTGACGGTAAATAAATTGGTTAAACACAAGCATTTTATGGTATTTTGAAATGTCTTTACTTATTTTAATATTATGTGCTTCTAAATGCATCTTAAGAGAACCTATCAAACCTGGGGACAGCATGCGACAGCGCCCGCAATAAGCTACGATACCTGGCGACAAGCCAGCTGTCGCCGAGAAATTTCAAATCGCTTGATTTCTCAGCGACGCGCCGAGATCCACCTCGATCCACTACGATCTTTGGAAGACTTCTCACGATCATGCCCGCGACACCCCGGCGAACTGTCAGCGACAGCCTAGTCGCCGGCAGTCGCCTTAAAATCGCCTAAGTGGGACAGGCCCTTTATTTGTGCGTTCTTACATAATGGGACTGTAAAACTGCAACAAGCAAGAATTTCATTGTTCCATAGCTCGTACGTATGACAACTAAATAGCCTTGACTCTTTTGTCTTGACTCTTAACTATACTTTCTCAGTTGTAAACTCCAACTCTCTTGCAGTAAATGAAAATATCCATTGCCTTGTGAACCTCTTGCTGAGGCTGCCTGCTACCAAATTTGTGATTGGTATACTTCTCTCATTTGCAACCTTTCACCATTTAGAACATCACCTAGTTTTAGACTCCTCTTACCATTGTGCATGACCTCATGCTTTCCCAGTGTGGCACCAGGGCCTGATCTTGAAGCTCTCCGCACCATCCCTGACCATCATTTAGTGCGGTTCCTTGCTAACATCCTTGCCAACTGCAGTTTTGTGCTCTGATCTGCTAGTTTACATTAACAATTTTTCAAACTTCTAAATTCTTTCACTCTTCGCCAAGCTGTGAATCTCAAGCTTCATTTCAACTTTCCTTTCATCTCACCTCCTGCTCTGTGCCACTTATGAATATTATGAAAATAAAATGGTCTTTGAAAAGTAAATGAGTGTATAAAACAAACAATTGATTCATTATTACGGTCTTGTGATACCATTCAAAAGCAACAAAGTCGTCAAACGCCAAATAATTTAACACGTACTTTCAAAGACATGTATTTCAGCGTGGTAGCAACCAAAGCCTAATATAAAGATCCTTCAGGGAAAATGTTTTTAATCTCCATCGCTGCTATTAATGTTATGGAACAGGATCAGATGTTCTTATTGACATCAGCAATCATTTCAAAAAACTGTTTTTTGATATTTTGTGACATTTCCTTTGCATATAATAATTGGTTATTTTGTGAGCTTGGTTGGATATTTACTTAGTTACTTAACTGTGTGCTAACTTCTGCTTTTACTGGACAAAAACATAACAGTTTGTATTACATATTGGAGTTTTGAATTACTCAAATTTACCATCTTTCTTGTGATTATTCTTTGAGTGTGTAGAATACATTGTTACTTATTAAAAATTGTATTGCAGTGGGAAAACATTGGGTGACGTGCTAAGCAGCGGTTAGTGCTGCTTCCCAATAGCTTCAGGGACCCAAATTTGATCGAGGTCGAGCGTTCTGTTGGGAGTTTGCACTTCTCTGGGTGGCCACATGGATTTCCCCTGTGTGCTGTGGTTTCCTCCCACATCCCAAAGACATGTTGCTCCTTATAGAATCACATAGCAGGGTGACCAAATGCAATACTTCATGTGTATCCTTACTACCCTCTTGTACAACTGTAACATACCATCACATTTCTATACTTAGTTCCTTGACTGATGAAAGCCTGCATACCCATTTAATGAGCCACACTGTAAAATTCTCTTTGGTATAAGTTCGTGGCATGGCCTGTGTGGGAGAATAAATTGCAGGGGTACAGGGAAATAAGGAAAGGGGGATTGGGACTAATGGGAATGGGGCAAATGGGATTGCTTCCTATAGAACCAGCATGGGCCTGATGGACTAAATGGTCTCATTAGCGTTGTCCAGCAGCATTGGCACGGGGCTCAATTGCAATTGTGTTGAATGAGGGTTCAGTGTTGGAGGTAAATCCTGGAGCGGATCAGTGTGAGATCAGGGCCATTTGAACTCTCTTTCCTCATTAAATAAATCAATGGAATATCCTACCCAAAGCCAAGAGGAGTTATGTCTGGATTAGTCAGAAAGAACAGAACTCCCTCCCAGAGCTGGAAGGGGGGCACCGTGGTGTGGCCTGTAGAGCTGCTGCTTCTCAGTGCCAGAGACCCGAGTGGAGCTGCCTGTTCAAAGTTGCACCTTCTCCCTGTGACCACGTGGGTTTCCTCCGGGTGCTCCGGATTCCTCAATAGACAATAGACAATAGGTGCAGGAGGAGGCCATTCGGCCCTTTGAGCCAGCACCGCCATTCAATGTGATCATGGCTGATCATTCTCAATCAGTACCCTGTTCCTGCCTTCCCCCCATACCTCAAACATCCCAAAAACCCGTGGGTTTGTAGGTTGATTGGTCTCTGTAAATTGCCCCTAGTGTGTATGATGGGGAAAGTGCGATAACATAGAACTAATGTGAATGGATGATTGATGGTCGACGTGAACTTGGTGGGCTGAAGGGCCAATTTCCATGCTGTATCTCTAAACTAAACTAAACTAAACTAAAGTGAACTAAGCTAAACTACATTAGACATCAGTGGTTGAGGAAATTATTTCCAACATAAAGCTGCAGGTTTTCAGTCCATATCACAATCATACTTTATTAGCCAAGTATGTTTTACAACATATGAGGAAATTCATTTGCCATACAGTCATAACAATAAAAAACAACAGGACACACAAAATACATTTTAACATGAACATCCACCACAATGACTCCTCCGCATTCCTCACTGTGATGGAAGGCGGAAAAAAAGTTCACGAAAAAAGATTAATATCTTAATAACAGGGAACAACTGGGGCTGGCAAGGTCCCAAAACAGGTCACAGTCCTGCTTTTATTTCAAGTCTTCAGCATTGGCAGTATTTTGCTTTTGGTCAACTTGCAGAACATGGGGAGTATTTGTCTCCACGCCATCCAACCAGAACAACGTGGGAAGTGTACACTTCTAAATCACCACAGGCTCAGTTCGAATCTGAGATCCCCAGCAAGGTTCAGCTTTCAGGAATAACTCTGCTCAGACTTCCCTAATCCTAAAGTAAAATAAAAAGAATTTGTGAAATAGGAGACTTGCGCTCTGAAGGAACATAGTTGGCCTTTCCGAGTTTGTAATCAGATAGGTTCAGATGATGATTCAGCTCACCAGATGGGCTAAGACATTTAAGACAGCGGTAAGGAGACATTTCTTTACTCAGGGGACAATGAACCTATGGAATTCTTTTACCAAGGTAGGCTGTGGAGGATAAGTCACTGAAAACATTTAAGAAGGAGATAGATTGATACAAAAGCATCAAGGTCTATGCAGAAAGAGTAGGAATATGAAATGGAGGATCAGCGACAATTGCTGTTTGACGAATCAATGGCGTTCTCCTGCTTCCATTTTTCTATGTTTCTATGTTTAAAATGGGCGATAAGAACCCAGCAGAAATGCACTATGACTTCCCACTCTACCACCTTAATCCATCCAGACCGGTCCAAAAATGATGATGAAAGATAATTCAAAATACTCTGTAAGTAGAAAGGCATTGATTTGTAGCTGCCAGGCATTGTTGAAGTGAGAAGAGTTAAACGAAACACTTCCAGGATTGGAGTATTTGTAGAAACAATGAACTACAGATGCTGGTTTACACAAAAGGACACAAAGTGCTGGAATAACTCAGTGGGTCAGGCAGCATCTCTAGAGAACATAGAGAGGTGACTTTTCGGGTCGGGATCCTTCTTAAGACTTGACGCTGCTGACCTGTTGAGTTATTCCAGCACATTGTGTCCTTTTTGGAATATCTGTGGCTGGAAATAATTAAAATGGTTTCAGTGGAAGTACTTTTATGGTCATATATATATAACATTGTGTGGCTTTCCAGGTCATTTGTCATTATCTGTCATCACACCACTGCAAGATTATGGCTTTGTATGAGTAACTGACTCATGCTCCAAATAACACTGGAACTTAGTCATTGTTTGTTTCCTAATAAATTGCTTCTTATCAGACAAAATAAAAAGAACTTGTGAATAATTGTAAATTATTAAAGAAGGTTAGCATTCCTTTTACCATTTAAGTTACAACAAGTCTTTTTCTAAAATGTCTTTGCTCAATAAAATATTTTAATTTAAACTACACACAGCCAAAACATTAATATATTTGATTAGCTTAACGTCCATGATCCAAAAGGTCATGGAATATTTATTCAAAGATATAACAGAGAAACAGCTATAAACTGAAAATATAATTAGTAAATGTTAGGGCAGATTTCAAAAGGCAGGATTATATTTGCGCAATCTTACTGAATTAAGATATTTGGATTTACTAAAGGGCTTCAATAAGATACTGCACGATAAACTCATGACCATGTTCGATAATATGTGTAGTCACAGGACAAATGACACAATGAATAGTAATGTTACAGCTGGCAGCCGAGACTAGCAAATGGTGAAAATAAGGATAAATAGAGTAATTCATAATTTGTATACCCAATTAGGATTTGCGCACACAAGTATAGGTTTCAGTCACAGAGTAGGAAGAAATATACAGCTGTACACTTTCTTCTTCTTTCGTAGGTCAACTACAACAATCAAAAGTGGCAATTGGTGAGGTAAGACCAATTGGGGGTTATCAAGTTGGGATAGTGGGCAGGAAGGACCTGTCACAGCACATTCCCTTAGGACATGTTTGTTGGTCTGTACTTGACCACAAGGACAGAGGTCGGTGTCTGCAATGGCCCATCTTTTCATGTTGGCTGCGAAGCAACCAGCACCAGTTCGTAGCCTGTTCAGTTGAACCCAGGCCTTCCTGCGGAGGTTGTGGCCTGGAGGGTGTGGTGACCAGGTCTCAAAGTACGGCCGGAGTCCTTCTGGGACAGCTAGTGCTGCATTGCTCACTGCAACCAGACTCTCCATGTATGGGTGCAGAGGCTTCCGTGAGGGCAACAGGCATGGGGCCTCCTTCTCATGAAGAATGTCATGCAGAAGGTGGTCAGGCTGAGCAGCTTTCTGATGCGGTCGTCCACAGATGATATCACGACAGGCTTGGGGTGGTTGAATCCCAGAAAGAAATGGTAAATGACTCAGTTGGGTGCAGCGGATGCACCCTGAGATGATCCTCATTGCTTCATGTAGGGGCACAGTGTGATACATACAAAGTCCATTTGCGGGTGCAAATGCTAGGGCCATTACCGAAGTTTTCAGGATGCTGAAGGATGCACCCCAGTTTGTGCTAGCAAGGCACCTGACTAAGGATACTCTAGCACACATTAATCATGCTTTATTAACATGACAAAACTTTAGATAAGTAGAGCATAGAAACAGGCCCTTTGGCCCACCGAGTCCACACTGACCATCCAACCACATAATTACACTGATCCTCCACTAATCTAATCCACCTCTATGCACTCCATGTTGTTATCAATACTCGCCAGATTCTACCACGTATCTACACATGCACGCAATTTATAGTGGCCAATTAAGTAGAAACTGCACATCTTTGAGATGTGGGAGTAAACTGGGGCGCTCGGATGAAGCCCACATGGTGACATGCAGAACGTACAAACTCCACACAGACAGCACCCGAAGTCAGGATGGAACCCAGATTTCTGGCGCTATAAGGCAGCAAGTCTACAAGCTACACTACTGTGGCACCAACTTTGCCTTAATTATTTCAGCAACATGGCAAGACAACATTTTCAGAATGAAGAAGTAGGGTTTTACCCTACTATTCCAATTCTGTACCTATCTGATTATTTGTTTTATTTTTGACTATTAGATTTATCGGTGGATTTAGAGCACAATCACTTTCAACATGCCATAATCCTAATGTTGTGTCACTGAAAAAAATTGGGCTCTGATTATTCTCAGCCTAAAGTAGGTGGACACAATGAAAGGAGCTGAATTCAGCCACACTTTTTACTAATTTACTTATCTATTAACATGGAATCATATGCCACACAGACAGGCCCTTCGGCCCATCATGCCCATGCCAACCATCAAAGTACCCATTCCCTTTTACCAACCCCTTGCCCATAGTCTTCTATGCTTTGTAATTTAACTGCTCATTGTTGATGCTTCTTAAATACTGAGAGGGCATCTGAGACCACCACACACTAAGGGAATATGTTACAAATTCCAATTACTCACTGGGTGAAAACATGCTTCATCAGATCACCTTTAAACCTCTTACTCTTTTTTCCTTAAATCTATAGCCTCTGATTATGGACATTGCTGCTATGAGGAATAGCACTCAGAGTTTTGTGTAAAAGGATCAAGATGATCCCAGCACAGACTCTATTGGTATCCCCTGACTCTCCGACTGAAGAAGGGTCTCGACCCGAAACGTCATCCATTCCTTCTCTCCAGTGAAGCTGCCTTTCCCGCTGAGGTACTCCAGCATTTTGTGTCTTTCTTCTACACTGGTCACAGGTTTCCAACTACAAAAGCAATTCTCCACCATCCCCTTGTTCCCTGTTACCAAGCCAACTTTGGATCCAATTTGCCAATTTGCCACGGATTCCGTGGGCTCTAAAATATTCTATCTCAGAGATACACAGAGGAAGAATCAAGATAACAAAGGTGAAAAGGAAGGAACAGAAAAAATGACAAACTTTGGTGTGGTTGCCGGTTTAGTTTTGCAATGATTTCCGCGTTCTTGTTCCTCTCAAATTTAATCAGCTTCATGCACTGCCTTGAGGACATAAAATGTTGGATGGCACAGAACTACCTTCAACTAAATGAGAGCAAGTCTGAGGTCATCCTATTCGGCCTCCCCGACTCCATCAAAATGATAACAGGCAGCCTAGGAAGCCTATCCTCCCTAGTCAAACCACTTGTCAAAAACCTTGACGTGATATTTGAATCTGCATTAAAGTTTGACAAGCAAGTCAACGCTGTGGTAAAAGCCAGCTTCTTCCAGATTCGTACCATAGCTAAAATCAAACCATTCCTCCAATTCGACGACATTGAAAAAATCATCCGCGCATTAATTTCCTCCCGCCTAGACTACTGCAACTCCCTATGCACTGGGATCAGCCAATCATCCCTGTCCCGCCTGCAATTGGTCCAAAACGCCGCAGCGAGTCTCCTGATGGGTACCTGTAAAAGGGACCACATCACCCCGATTCTCGCCTCTCTCCACTGGCCCCCAGTACAGTACAGAATCAACTTCAAGCTCCTCCTATTCACATACAAAGCCCTAAACGGGCTTGCCCCCCCCCCCCCCATATCAAAAATCGTCTAACCCACCACCCTATCTCCAGGTCTCTCAGGTCGGCCGACTTGGGGCTACTCACTATCCCGCGGTCTAGGCTTAAGCTCAGGGGTGACCATGCTTTTGCGGTTGCAGCTCCTAGACTGTGGAACAGCATCCCTCTCCCCATCAGAACTGCCCCCTCCATCGACTCCTTTAAGTCCAGGCTCAAAACCTATTTCTACTCCCTAGCATTTGAGGCCCTCTGAGGGGGCGCTGTGAACTGTTTATGTATGTGCTGTTATGTTTGTGTGCCATTGTATGTTCGTTCTTAGTACCTGAACTGATGTAAAGCACTTTGGTCAACGTGGGTTGTTTTTAAATGTGCGATACAAATAAAATTGACTTGACTTGACTTGACTCTCTCTCAAAAGACTGAAGTCTTTTCAAGACTTTCCAGTAGTTTGGCACAAGTATGAGCATGTTTTGTGTATAAGCAATTACATTCCTTGCCTATCTTGTCAGCCGGTGTTAATAATCAATTATATTTAGGATGCTTTCACAAAACTCTAAACTTTTTGACTTCCCCAAATGTATACAGTGTTGAATTTAATTTGGGTGGGTGCTAATTTAAACTGCGACTGGAATGCAGTTTGGAAATATTGACATACTGTACCATAAGTGTTCATTTATAATCCAAAATCAATTGTCAGGACTACCGCCTTGTTCAGAGCAATTAGGGACTGGCAATAAATTATGGTCCCCAGTGATACCAACATCTTGCAGATAAGTAATAACATACAGAATGGTATTGTACACAACTTACAGCCTTACGTAAAGCACTGCAATATTTAATGTGAAGAAAATGGGGAAACAGTAGACAATAGACACTAGGTGCAGGAGTAGGCCATTTGGCCCTTCGAGCCAGCACCGCCATTCAATCTGATCATGGATGATCATTCTCAATCAGTACCCCGTTCCTGCCTTCTCCCCATACCCCCTGACTCCGCTATCCTTAAGAGCTCTATCTAGCTCTCTCTTGAATGCATTCAGAGAATTGGCCTCCACTGCCTTCTGAGGCAGAGAATTCCACAGATTCACAACTCTCTGACTGAAAAAGTTTTTCCTCATCTCCGTTCTAAATGGCCTACCCCTTATTCTTAAACTGTAGGGTCAATGATGCGCAGAAAGATAATCAAAGATGAAAGTTTGGTTTCAGTGTTGGATTTAATCTGACACAATACAACAAACTAAAATGTATTTATTGTGGATTATTTTATGCACACTTTTATGCATTTGTGCATAAGTACTCAATGAGCAAAAAAAATGTTTCCATGAAAAGAAAATGATGAGGTTAATGGTGTTGACTGCTCACAGACAGCACAGCAGCTTCAGATGAGGGCCAGATATGTGATAAATCCAGACATTCAGAAGTCACTGGATCTAGGCTTGCTTTACTTAACTGCGAGCTTACTCTGTGCTTCATCATTGAAGCAGATTTAAATGGTCTGGAGCAGCTTCATTTGTGTGGTCGGCATGTAATAAATTCTCAGCTGATGCTTCAGTCCATTTAACATGATAAATATAAACTCCAAACAATTAACCCATTAGACACAGTAAATTATTATGTTTCAGGTTTTACTTGATGTTGGAGATTTAAAAAAATGAAATATTTAACTTTTTACTTAACAATTCCTTTCTTTTTAATCCTTTCGCATTCTTTATTTCTTTCTCTATTGCACTTGTTTTGACATGCAATTCAGCCGTTCAGATTTAAACATGCTGCCCAGTTCTTGCACTGTACTCGCTGGAGTTTAGAAGAATGAGGGGGGACCTCATTGAAATGTACAGAATAGTGAAAGGCTTGGATAGAGTGGATGAGGAGTGGATGTTTCCACTAGTGGGAGAGTCCAGGACTAGAGGTCATAGCCTCACAATTAAAGGATGTTCTTTTAAGAAGGAGATGAGGAGGAAAATATATTTAGTCAGAGGGTGGTGAATCTGTGGAATTCTTTGCCATAGAAGGCTGTGGAGGCCAAGTCAGGATGTATGAGAGGCAAAGATAGATAGATTCTTGATTAGTACAGGTGTCAGAGGTTATGGGGGAGAAAGCAGGAGAATGGGGTTAGGATAGATCAGCCATGATTGAATGGCGGAGTAGACTTGATGGGCTGAATGGCCTAATTCTGTTCCCATCACTTATGATTTTATGATCTTATGATACCAATCAATCTCAGGACAACAGGTAGAACTACAAAGAAAGAGAAAATATTTAGCATTTTGTGGCAAGCCTTCCTAGAACATGAATAACTTCCAATTTACAGATAATTATTTTTTTATTCTACTGCTGTTTAGTCATATGTTCATAAGTCATAGGAGCAGAATTAGACCATTTGGCTCATCAAGTCTACTTCGCCACTCAATCACGGCTGATCTATCTTTCCCACTCAGTCCCATTGTCCTGTTTTCAACAGTTCTTGTTTCTTTAAGAGTTAGATAGAGCTCTTAATGATAACGAAGATAGCGGAGTCAAGGGATATGGGGAGAAGGCAGGAACGGGGTATTGATTGTGAATGATCAGCCATGATCACAGTGAATGGTGGTGCTGGCTCGAAGGGCCGAATGGCCTACTCCTGCACCTATTGTCTATTGTCTAAGTTTAAAGTTCTGCCCATTGTTTTCACTTGCCTGGATGTATTTCTCCAGGTGGGCCTTTTCCACAGTGGTTAGTATTGGGCAAACTTCTGAAAGTTGAATGCTCTTTCACCTTCTTCTGGAAATTAACTCAGGGTTTTCTAGATGTCTTTCACAGGCCAGTGTTCTCATGCTGGGAATCAGTCCCAGGCACTTTGCTGTCATCCTTCCGGAGGTTGAATGTTCTCCTTGTCCCTTGGTAAAAGCTGGTTCCATGGTCCAACTGCACTCACTGTTCCCATTGGATAAATAGTGGGTAATGGCTTACTCCAGTGAAAATATACACTATATATACTAAAGGTGCTCATCTTATAAATAGCAATTATAACCACACGCGAAGAAAAATATACAGATTTTGTGCCAGTGGTTCCAAATTATATCCAAACAAGGCCAATTTATCTCATTCATTCGGCATAAATAAATATAGACACAATTTTACCTCAATCTTGTTTTTAAAGAGGGCAATAGATCTTTGGAGGTAATATTAAGCTGAGCTGTTTGACGGGAAACTGACTACCTATTTTACACCCTGTCTGTTTCTTGCTTTCCTATCACCGCAGTAGAAGGTAAAATTGAGCACCTGTAATGTTCTGGCCAATTCCATCAGTAGCCTTTTGCTTGTGTGGAGGGGGAGAGAGGGTAAGACTAGTTCCTTACTTCCTGCAACTTTTCTCCCTTTGATTCTTTGCCTCCATCTAAAATTGTTGCAGAAAACTGCCTATGAAAATTATCGGATGTGTCCATTTTTTAAATGGAAATGCAGGCACTCTAGACTGACTGAAGGTCAGAGATCCTGTTCTGAAGTACCTTTTGCAATACCTGATATATCTGGTGAAGGCCGTACGTAGTCCATTGGCTGTACCACCGCCACTGTGTATCTTGATGCTCGAGGGAAGCTCTGAAGAAACATCTCCTCTTCTTCTCCCAGTGAAACAAGGTCGGTAATTGCTCCCTCTGGTTTAGTTTGACGTCTTTTGCAAATATTTTACTTATTAGTAAGAGTGGACGAACAGAAAATGTTAGAGATTCCAGCTGGAATTGTCCCGATGTTTAAACTAAAGCGTCATTAAGATTCCAATCATTAAGACATTTGTAGTTTAGGCTGAGCATATCATTGAGGAAATTGCCTTCAAAATGTTTGCCAAGAATTCTTGTTCAGTTCCATCCATGCAAACAGAGCCAAAAATACCTAAACATGAATCTACATGTTTAAGATGTTGGTACTTTGCTTCCTGGACTACAGAATTGTAACATAATTTGCAAGGAAACGTGGAACATGGAATAGTGCAGTACAGGAACAGGTTCTTTGGCTCACCATGTATGTGCTGAACATGATGCCAATCCAAACTAATTCCATCTGTCTGCACATGATCAGTATCCCTCTATTCCTTGCCTGTCTGTCTAAATGAGACTTAAATTTTGCTATCGTATCTCATTCAACCACCTCTCCTCCTGGCAGCACATTCCTCTGTATGCACAAAACTCGCCTACCTCATCTCCTTCAAACATTCCCTTTCACACCTTAAACCAATGCCTTCTAGTATTTGACATTTACATCTTTGGAAAAGAACTCTGACCGTCTACGCTATTTGTGCCTCTCATCATGTTATATACTTCTATCAGATGGAGCCCCAGCCTCTGATGCTCCAGAGAAAACAATCCAAGTTCCTCCAACTTCTCCTTGTAGCTAATAAACTCCAATCTAAACAGCATTCCTGATGAATCTCTTCTGCACCCTCTTCAAAGCCTCCATTGCGTTCCTACAGTGTAGTGACTAGAAACATAGAAACATAGAAAATAGGTGCAGGAGGAGGCCATTCGGCCCTTCGAGCCAGCACCGCCATTCATTGTGATCATGGCTGATCATCCACAATCAGTAACCTGTGCCCAACTTCTCCCCATATCCCTTGATTCCACTAGCCCCCAGAGTTCTATCTAACTCTCTCTTAAATTCATACAGTGATTTGGCCTCCACTGCCCTCTGCGGCAGAGAATTCCACAAATTCACTACTCTCTGGGTGAAAAAGTTCCTTCTCACCTCAGTTTTAAATGGCCTCCCCTTTATTCTAAGACTGTGGCCCCTGGTTCTGGACTCCCCCAACATTGGGAACATTTTTCCTGCATCTAGCTTGTCCAGTCCTTTTATAATTTCATATGTCTCTATAAGATCCCCTCAAAGAAATGCAAACAATACTCCACATGTGGCTTAACCACATTTTTCTTCAGCTACTTCATGACCTTCCAACTTTTATTCTCGGTGCCCCAACAAATGAAGGCAAGGAGAGGCAAGTGAACGCCTTATGCCTTCTTTGCCATCCCATTCATTTGCTGAAGCTTGCATTGCAAATTCTGTCTGTACATCGGTGCTCTTCAGGGTCCTGCCATTTACTTTGTATTTTCCTCGTGCAGTTGACCTCGCAAAAATGCATCACCTCACACTTGTCCAGTTTAATCTCCGCCTGCCATTTCTCTGCCAAAATTTCCATCTGATCTATCCCCGGCTGTATCCTTTGACAACCGTCTTCACTGTCCATAGTCCCAGTATATTGTAGCAAGAGTTGCTTAGGGTGGTGATCTGGGAGCTGCAACTGGTGATGCTGAAAAAAGTGTCATCATGATTCCAACAAGTCAATGATTTGTACTGTATCCTCAGTGTATCTTAAAATGTCTGCCATGAGTTCTTGCACATAGTGCATAGTGCAGGAACTTGTTCCATGTCCAGGGTTTCCAACCATGTCAACAGTGGCAAAAATGCCCAAACATGGCATGCTTTCAGAATGACCTTCCCTGCATTAGGCCAGATGCTCACTGTTGATTGGACAGCATTCAGTCCTAGTTGGAACCAAAGGTACTAGAGGAGCAAGATAGACCACTCGACCCTAAAAACCGTAGTATGTCATGGCGCCATTTTAGTAGGCAGAAACTTGCAGAAACATTTAAAAAGAAAAATAACAAAACTCTGTGAGTTGATAGATGAGATATATTCTGCATTTTTATGGTATCATCACACATACTGTTCCCCAAAACACTGGTTACACTGCGAGAGGCATAGTGAACGGCAGGTTTTGCTAATTAAAATGGCGGACATTACGCTCCTTTGCGTACTACACTTCAGTATAGGCGATTTTGACGGAGTGGTTCATCTTGCTCCTCTAGTATCTTTGGTTGGAACTCTTCTGCTTGTAGATCAAGTGAAAGAGCTAGATAATGTTCAGGCAGGGCTTATCAGTAGAAACTAACACCAATGTCACTGGAGAGCCAGTAAATGACTGTGTCCAAATAAAGTAATTGACTACCACTCCTTTACTATCAAAAGCATTACCATCGTTGATTCCCTGGAGCTCAGCACTGACCAGAAACTTAATTAATGATGCCAGCCACATCAATACTTTGTTGACAGAGCAGGCTGGAGGAAGGCACTGCAGATGCTGGTTTACACTGAAGATAGATACAAAATGGTGGAGTAACTCAGCAAAAACCTCAGAAAGGTCTCGACCCAAAACATCTCCTATTCCTTTTCTCCAGAGATGCTGCCTGACCTGCTGAGTTACTCAAGCATTTTCTGGACTCTAGTCGAATCACTGAAGTTGGTGTAGTAATGGTCTATTCATAACAAGGTTTCCTTCACCACACAACCGCAGTAGGTGATTTATCTCCACACTCACCAAAGGTTTTCGACAGCACCATAGTCTCCACACTTGCATGAATGAGCTGCAACAACATGCTGGAAATCCAACAGGATTTGGTTTGATTGTTGTCGTACCTAACACTGACGCATGTTGGCTGCAGCCAACTGCACCATCTACAACCATCAATGTACCAAGGTTCTTCGACAGAGCCTTCAAACTCTACTACCTCTATCAATAGTCAATAGTCAATAGTCGTTTATTTGTCACATACACATAAATGTGTAGTGAAATGAAACATTACCCGCAGTTAAACAATAAGACCAATAAGAATAATCAATAAAAATGCAATAACACATACAATCACAACTAACACCAAACAAAAAGAAACATCCATCACAGTGAGTCTCCTCCAGTCCCTCCTCACTGTGATGGAAGGCCACAATGTATTTTTCTCTTCCCTGCTGTCTTGTCCCACGGTCAGGCTGTTGGAGTTGCCACGTCGGGGCGGTCGGGGCTCCCGATATTGAAGCCGCCGCTGGGCGGTGAAAGGTCAACGGCCTATTTCAGGCCGCGCCGGATGGTGAAAGGTCCGTGGCGGGCCGACCCAAGCCCCGCGATTCGGGGCGGGCGAACACGTTGCCTCTGCCGCTGCCGGAGCTCCCGATGTCGGCCCCCATCCAGGGGTCTGCGGGCTTCCGACGTCCACGCGGCCCGCGCCGGAGCCTCCGGAGACGAGTCGCAGCCGCTCCCGCAGCATCCGCAGGCAGCCAGCGCCGCAGGTGGTGAGTCTGGGCCGCGGGCTCTGCAAACCAGAGCCCCAGGTGGTCCCAGGTGCATGGCCGGTGGTAGGCCGCAACGGGAACGGAGACACGACACAGAAACAAAGGTCACGTCTCCGTTCGGGAGAGAGAATTTTACAGTTCCCGTTCCCTCCCACCCCCCCCCCCCAAAACATAACATATTAAAACTACAATTCATACAAAAACAACAAAAACACAAAAGACAGACGGACTGCAGGCAAGCCGCAGCTGCGACGGCAGCGCTGGCTCCGTCAAGAGAAACACGGCCAGCAGATGCTTAGATTCACTATCAAGCTCCCCTGCAAGTTGACCAAGGTTCAAAAGGTAACACCCTTGTTTCTGAATGTGAAGGCTGTGGATTCAGCCTCATTTTCTGGAGCCTGAATGCAAATGTTTATGTTGGCACTCTAGTGTTTCACTGAGAAAATGCTGCATCGGCAGATAAAAGTTTAAATCACTGAGGCCCTGTCTGGTTTCTTGGATGAATGTAAAAGATCTCAAAACACTATTCTATGGTCGTCTGGGAATTATATTTTCATTGATAAGTCATCACAGTAGATTACTTATTCATTGCTATTTTTGGAAGATTACTGTGCACAGACTGGCTGCCTCAGTTCCAATATATAAAAGGTGAAAATGCATTCTTTAGCGTCGTAACTTGCTTTGAGTGATCCTGGGATCGTGAAGTGTGAGACATTAATGCGAGTCATTTTTTTTCACGTCATGCATTATTTTGACTTACAAATATACAGTCAACAGCAGTAGTCATGCGCGGTGGTGCAAAAGGCAGCTCATCGGTACCAATAGACAATAGACAATAGACAATAGGTGCAGGAGGAGGCCATTCGGCCCTTCGAGCCAGCACCGCCATTCAATGTGATCATGGCTGATCATTCTCAATCAGTACCCCGTTCCTGCCTTCTCCCCATACCCCCTGACTCCGCTATCCTTAAGAGCTCTATCCAGCTCTCTCTTGAATGCATTCAGAGAATTGGCCTCCACTGCCTTCTGAGGCAGAGAATTCCACAGATTCACAACTCTCTGACTGAAAAGGTTTTTCCTCATCTCAGTTCTAAATGGCCTACCCCTTATTCTTAAACTGTGGCCCCTTGTTCTGGACTCCCCCAACATTGGGAACATGTTTCCTGCCTCTAACATGTCCAACCCCTTAATAATCTTATACGTTTCGATAAGATCTCCTCTCATCCTTCTAAATTCCAGTGTATACAAGCCCAGTCGCTCCAGTCTTTCAACATATGACAGTCCCGCCATTCCGGGAATTAACCTAGTAAACCATTCCAAGGCCAATTAGGGACAGGCAATGAAACTGGATCTTGCACCTTCATCTTAACCATTGACTAGTTCCATCTCCAGGGTAGATGTGCATGCTCTGCATTAGTGATCAAGGCTTCAACCACACCCAACACCTTCAATGACAAGAATAACAACAACAAAAACAGGAACATGATCACAATTGACATTTCCCTCAAAGGCAGCTGTGGGTCAGCTTGTAGCACTCCTGCTTTAAGATCTAAAATAACAAGAGAATTTAGAAATTTACTATCTGTGTGTTCCGTTGTATTGCCTGTGAAGAGGCGCTGAGATTTTGAGGATAATTAAAGTACCTAATGCTAAAGACTTTGCTCAGATTAAAGTGATAATCTTCCTGATATGTATTCCCAATTTTAGTGGATTACTGAGAGAGTGCACACTGGAAGAGGTGCTCTCTTTCAGATTAAAGTTTAAACTGGCCCCCTTACTGGCCTCTTCGATGGATGTCAAAGTAGAACTACTCTAAAGACAACTGTGAAGGAATGACATGCATGGAGCTTACCTGAATTTTAAAGATCTCATAAATCATGCTGGAGTGATGGAAAACGGGCGATAATCTGGTATTTGCATGACCATAGAAGATAGTTATCTCAATGGTAACATTCAAAACATGGAAGGACTGAAAATGGCACATCATAGAAATGCTGATGCAAGAAATGGCAAAGAATTTGTTTAAAATTTAATTAACTCTTATGTTTGAACTCCAGACTATGCCATTTTTGGGGGATTCTTTTGCAAATTCTTATGGATTTGCTATAACTTGTTAACTGTATGTTCAATTATTATTAAAAAATAGTTATTGTTATATATTTAACAAGATTTCTACCTGTATTCATTATTTGGAAGAGTATTGTATAAAACCCTTCTAAAAGATTGAAAAAGCATACTGATTGATATCAGTACATTTATGCACTTCTGCGATTGAACTGTTGATCTTCTGCCTCACTTGAAATTTAAGGTAATGTTTTTAACTGGCTGTTCTGTTGGGTGTTTTGCACAATTATTCATAAATTCATTATTTATAGCAGAATTAGGCCATTTGGCCCATCAAGTCTACTCCACCATACAATCATGGCTGATCTATCTTTCCCTCTCAACCCCTGCCTTCTCCCCAAAACCCCTGACACCCGTATTGATCAAGAGTCTATCAATCTCCACCTTAAAAATATCCTTTGACTTGGTCAGCGGCAATGAATTCCACAGATTCACCACCCACTAACTGAAGAAATTCCTCCTCATCTCCTTTCTAAAAGTTCGTCCTTTTATTCTGAGGCAATGACCTCTGGTTCTAGACTCTCCCACTTGTATCAGAATTCCCGGTTACTTCTCAAGTAAAAGTCTTATTTCACAAATTTTCCTTCAAAATTCGCATTTGTGGCCCTGATACTGAGCGTGACATGTATTTTACGAGAGAATGGAATTGAGCAGGTTGGTTGATGTGGTGACACCTGTTCTCTGACATATGGCTGGTTAGCACACAACAAAAGCTTTTCACTGTACCTTGGTCGGTACACAGGACAATAAACTAAACTGAATGAGCAGTGCAGTAAGGATAAATGTTATGCTTTATGAATATACTTTATTCATAACATTTACAAATATACAATATATTTATATTTCCCTATTCATAGTACAAGACATGCCATTTCACATGCTTACATGATTTATACTAGAGCAACATGACATTGATTATTTTTTCACCTGTACTCTGTGGCCAATATGGTTCAATGTTTCATTGTTTGTCATTTGTGCAACAGCACAGTGGCATTTTTTTTGCATATATTACACATGAAGGCACCATCTTGTTTTGGCGCCATTTGGTGCCATAAGGCAAAGTAGAGTGATACAGTGTGCAAACAGGCCCTTCGGCCCAAATCACCCACACCGGCCAACAATGTCGCAGCTACATGAGTCCCACTTGCCTGCGCTTGGTCCATATCCCTCCAAACCTGTCCTATCTTGCCAGATGCATTACAAGACTTCAGAGGACATAGGTTTAAGGTAAAGGAGAAAAGATATAGTAGGAATCTGAGGGGTAACTTTTTCCACACAAATGGTGGTGGGTGTATGGAACAAGCTGCCAGAGGAGGTAGTTGAGGCAGGGACTATCCCAACGTTTAAGAAACATTTAGACAGGTACATGGATAGGACAGGTTTGGAGGGATATGGGCCAAAGGCAGGTGGTGGGACTAGTGTAGCTGGGACATGTTGCCCGATGTGGGCAAGTTGGACCAAAGGGTCTGTTTCCACGCTGTATGATGCTATGACTCTAAGACAAAGTAGATGCATTAGATTGGTTTCACACCATCAGCATGCAACAATGGAAGGCCATTACATGTTGGCTTTTCTCCAGATGCAATGATTATGGACATCATCTTTTGTGACGTGGGTTCTTGAGCCCAGGACCCGAGAAAGTAATGGTCAGCAACATTCAGAGCTGGTCAGCTTCTTGTTCTGGAAGACCACCAAGCCTTGGGATGAATAGAGGGCATCTTTCACCTTCGATAATCGTCCACCAGCAGTTGATGTTTGCCTCGGTGTGTGACAGTGGGAACGACCCATTGAGGACAGAATCTTTTGTCACGTAGCTCCTCGCGTTGAAATTCAACAAAGATGCCTCTACAATATCACTAGAGCTGTACAGAGGTTAGCTTCACCTTAATTGTCTCTGTTGAGCAGTTAAGTTACCTGACACCCAAAAGGCCAGATTTTCTCCCATGTATGAAAACCTGATCAAGTCTCCCTGTCTCATTTAAATCATTAAGCTGCCTCCATGGAATGTATTTACCATACACCCTCAACTGCCCTTCCCACTAAAATCCACACAACCTTACAGCATGATTCACCCCTGTGGACTAATCTGTGGCTCTTTGCTGGACTTCTTCCAGCACTTGAAGGTCTCCCTTGTGTGTTGAGCTCCTCAACCACAGGAATTTCCCAGTAATTCAATGAGCCAAAAACAAAAGAGGCGATTTGACACCTCATATTGAAAGCAGAACTTGTGTAACCTACTCAAGGCATCTCCAATTTGACGACATTGAAAAAATCATCCACGCATTAATTTCCTCCCGCCTGGACTACTGCAACTCCCTATACACTGGGACCAGCCAATCATCCCTGTCCTGCCTGCAATTGGTCCAAAATGCCGCAGCGAGACTCCTGACGGGTACCCGTAAAAGGGACCACATCACCCCGATTCTGGCCTCTCTCCACTGGCTCCCAGTTCGGTACAGAATCAACTTCAAGCTCCTCCTATTCACATACAAAGCCCTAAACAGGCTTGCCCCACCCTCCCCCCATCAAAAATCTTCTAACCCACCACTCTATCTCCAGGTCCCTCTGGTCGGCCGACTTGGGGCTACTCACTATCCCGCGGTCTAGGCTTAAGCTTTTGCGGTTGCAGCTCCTAGACTGTGGAACAGCATCCCTCTCCCCATCAGAACTGCCCCTTCCATCGACTCCTTTAAGTCCAGGCTCAAAACCTATTTCTACTCCCTAGCGTTTGAGGCCCTCTGAGGGGGCGCTGTGAACTGTTTATGTATGTGCTGTTATGTTTGTGTGCCATTGTATGTTCGTTCTTAGTACCTGAACTGATGTACATCACTTTGGTCAACGTGGGTTGTTTTCAAATGTGCTATACAAATAAAATTGACTTGACTTGGCTTCCTGATCATTGAACACTGGTGTCTCTTGTAATTAGCTGTCAGGAGACCAACTAGACATTAATTTCCTTTATTCAGTTTAACTACCACTTTGAGACTCAGTTTTTCAAAAATAAAATAGGACATCCCGATTTTGTGATCCTGAGTTAATTTTAGTTTAGTTTAGTTTAGTTTAAAGATACAGCACGGAAATAGGCCCTTCAGGTCCACTGAGTCCGCACTGACCAGCTATCCCCACACACTAACATTATCCTACGCACGAGGGACAATTTACATTTATACCAAGCCGATTAGCCTACAAATCTACACGTCTTTGGAGTGTGAGAAGAAACCAAAGATCTCGAAGAAAACCCACGCAGATCACGGGGAGAATGTACAAACTCCGTACAAACTCCATACAAACAGCACCCATAGTCAGGATCGACCCTGGGTCTCTGGCGCTGTAAGGCAGCAACTTCACCTCTGCACCACTGTGGCACCCTGATGATGATGGTTATTCTCTATCTGCATCATATTTAATTCCTAATTCCACATGATACAATCATTCACCTCCCATTTCAATAAAACTGCATTGCTATAAATACAACTGCCTCAAAGAATTGTTCCTCCAACTTGACCTTCTCCCTTTGATTTAATACTGTGGGGATGCTATCAATATAGGGCACCTATCAACCATGGAAAGTCAATTGAAAGCATTGTTGCAGCAATGATGTATCAGGGGATGGTTCTGACAGGCAGCAAGCCATTGCCCTGCAGGAAGAGAGGGGAAAAAGCAAGAGCTCACCTTGACTTACAAGCCAGCTCAAGTTCACTTTTTGTAGGAAGGAACCACAGATGCTGTTCTACGCCGAAGGTAGACACCAGATGCTGGAGGAACTCAGTGGGAGAGGTAACATCTCTGGATAAAAGGAATGGGTGATGAAGAATGGGTGACTTCTGAAGAAGGGTCTCGACCCGAAACATCCAGTGATGCTGCCTGTCCCACTGTTATTCCAGCATTTTGTGCCCATCTTCAAGTTCACTTTGACAGATATACATTTTTAGACTACCCAATTTATCCATCTGACTGCCAAAATAGAATGAATGTATAAGAGAATCAGAAAAAGTATAAAAGGTGAAAACTGTAAGATCTGCTTTGATAATTATAGCATTATTAGCCTCCACACTATAGACAGACATAAAATGTCAGTGTGTCAGGTAGCATCCCTGGAGAACATGGATGGGTGACATTTCGGGTCGTAGGAACCCTTCTCATAGGTTCATAAGTTCTAGGAACAGAATGAGGCCATTTGGCCCATGAAGTCTACTCTGCCATTCAATCATGGCTGATCTGTCTTTCCCTCTCAACCCCATTCTCTTGCCTTCTCCCCATAACCGCTGATGTCCTTACTAATCAAACCCGAAACGTCACCTACCCATGTTCTCCAGAGATGTTGCCTGACCCGCTGAGTTTCTCCAACATTTTGTGTCTATCTTTAGTATAAACCAGCATCTGCATTTCCTTGTTATTACTTTTAGTCTCAACACTGTTATGGTTTCAAGAGGAAAACTAAACTAGGCAAAATCATGTGCTGATAATGTAATGGAAAACAATGAGATATATTTGCAATGCAAATTATCCTGAGCCAGTTCACAATGCTCACATCATTGTGTTTTGTGTGTACACGTTCGGGGGAAAAGCATCAGGATAAGACATTTAACTAGAGTTACTACTCAGGCTGCGTAAATAAAACAGAAGGTATAACTTTTTTTGTGTAGAATGTGTGGCAGATAATTGTTTATAAAGGTTTTTCTAATATGTCTGTGAACTCCTGTCTGTAATAGAAAGGATAATAGAGTAAGCAACAAATGGCTAGGCTAACTCAACGGGACAGGCAGCATCTCTGGAGAAGGAATGGGTGACGTTTCGGGTCTAGACCCTTCTTCAGATTCAGGCAGTCTGGCTGTTAGGCCATTCCAGAACCCTTTTTAATAATGCAAAGCAGAAATGTAATTGTCAAGTGGAATGTGCTGCATCTAATAATAAAAACGTTACAATGCATTGATGTTTAGCATTTAGTATTAACAGCAAGGGAGTAATGGTAATATGTAAAACCAAATACTCATCCCCACAAATTATGCTGGCACGGTGGCGCAGCGGTAGAGTTGCTGCCTTACAGCGCCAGAGACCCGGGTTCGATCCTGACTACGGTGCTGTCTATGGAGTTTGTATGTTCTCCCCGTGACCTGCGAGGGTTTCACCGGGTGCTCCGGCTTCCTCCCACACTCCAAAGCCATACAGGTTTGTAGGCTAATTGGCTTTGGTAAAATTGTAAATTGTCCCTGGTGTGTGTGAGATAGTGTTAGTGTGCGGGGATCGCTGGTCAGCGTGGATTGGTGGGCTGAAGGGCCTGTTTCTGTGCTGTATCTCTAAACTAAACTAAACTACACAAAAAAATCACAAGCCTGAGTAACACGTGCTGCTGAGATTCTGGACTGTCAGCATTATGATTTTTCATGTTTTACAACACTGGCCCTTGTATCTTCCGATACCAAATCCCTATTCAATGGAACTTCCTCCCTAAACTTACCAAATCCTCTATTTCTCTTCCCCTTTAAGACGTTCCTTAAAACCTATGTCTCTGTGCAAGATTCTGGTCAGTGGTTGTAATATTTTATGTGGCTCTGCAACTGTTGTTTGATAATTGAATTGAACACCTAAACTAGCAACTAGGAAGGATTTAACCTGAGTTTAAACAGAGCAGTGTAGGAAGGAACTGCCGATGCTGGTTTACTCCAAAGATGGACACAAAATGCTGGAGCAACTCAGCGGGACAGGCAGCATTTCTGGATAGAAGGAACGGGCGACGTTTCGGGTCGATACCAAGAAGGGTCTCGACCCGAAACGTCACCAATTGCTTCTCTCCAGAGATGCTGCCTTTCCCACTGAGTTAAACAGAGCAGATTATATCTGACTAACCCCCTTCATGTTTCTGAGGAAATGCCGACCCAAGTAACCCCTGTGAGGTTCTGATACACTCTACTTCCGATTAGTAAACATTTGATGGTAGCATTATGAAAAAGGATTGACTGTGAAAAAATCATCCTAGATAAAACCCAGGGGTGGGAAGAAAATTGACTGGAGGTGAGGCCATTGCAGATATTGGTGAGGAGACTGATAATGGACTGTGGAGATGCACCAGTGAAAAAGATGAATCCCACATTGTTCCTGATCTGTATGACTTGAACGTGAACCTAGAAACATTAACCTGATGGCAAGGGCGGAGTGTCTGCAAGAAAAACCCAAGAAATGACAAAATCCACCCCCCCCCCCCCCAAGTTTACTTTAGGTTTTAGTTTCCGAGTCGTGTTCGTAATCTGAACAGTTTGCAAGTCGAAGATTCAGCCGCCCGACAATATATTTACAGGCCAACCAAGGCCAACGTGTAGTTAAACCAGGGCGTTTAACTCAACCGTTCAGTTAGAGATAGACACAAAATGCTGGAGTGGCTCAGCGGGACAAGCATCATCTCTGGAGAGAAAGAACGGGTGAGGTTTCAGACCCAGACCCTTCTTCAGAGCCTCGACCATGGAAACGTCAACCATTCAGTTGTTGCCGTGAACCAATCTTCCACACTTCCGAAGATGTCTGCCGCACCAAAACAACCGGAAAATCCATCCCGCTGGCACCTCAAACACTTGTTTTTTATTTACGAGACTGTACGTAATTCGAGTGTTTGTAACCTGGGGAATACGTGCAACCTGGAATATACTTGCAAATTAAATAATATAAAGCAGATGAATTCAATACAAATCATCCTCTCTTGAGGCACTCCTCCAGGGTGGAGGGTGACCTGCTTCTAGTTCAAGTCTGGTTGTGGAATATGTCCGATCATGAATTCTTTTAACATGGGAACACGGCCAGCTACTACATGCATCTGACTGAGCAAGGTCTTGGTTCAGTGGTACGATGAATGTATACATACACACACACACATACACACACACACACACAGTAAATGGAACAGTGCAGCGCTGAATTAGTTAGGAAAGGCACCAGTCAAAGAGCACCGTGCAACTGGCCATGCAGAATGACTGCGGGGCAGCAATTGTCTCGGTAAACAGAATCCTGAGCTCTGTTGCCAAAGCAGTAGCCTGAGTCAGAGGATGCATTTCGAAAGCCGCACAGCGTGGAGCTCGGGCTGCACCTTACATATTGCATCATCCAAGCCCTGGAAACGTTGCAGTTAAAGGCTCTGCGGCCGACTCTTCAAATGCTGCAGTTGAGTTAGTGGGGAAATCTGGAGATGGATTTTGGCTGTGTCGGAAGCGTGTGAACTATATCTGTATAGCTAATTGAGAATCCAGATGTGTCCACATCCTTTTCACAAGTAAATAAGAACCTTTAGTGTTAGAAAATGCCTGCTATATGATCTCCTTGAATATATTTTATATATAATATTATATGTTCGTAAGTTGAAGGAGCAGATTGGCTCATCATGTCTACTGCTCTATTTAATCATGGTTGATCTATCTTTCCGTCTCAACCCCATACTCCTGCCTTCTCCCCATAACCCCTAACACCCGTACTAATCAAGAACCTATCAATCTGGACATGTCCCATCTACACTAGTCCCACCTGCCTGTGTTTGGCCCATATCGCTCCAAATCTGTCCCAACCATGTACCCGCCTAATTGTTTCTTAAATGTTGCAATAGTCCCTGCCTCAACTACCTCCTCCAGCAGCTCGTTCCATACACCCACCACCCTTTGTATGAAGAAGTTACCCCTCAAATTCCTATTAAAACTTTCCCCCTTTCACCTCAAACCTATGTCCTCTGTTTCTCGATTCCCCTACTCTGGGTAAGAGAATCTGTGCGTCTACCCGCACAGTCTACGCATCTTCTAATTGCCATCTCTTGGGATATCACCAGTGCTGCTAAAACATGTTTTTCTTTGTGTCCTTTGCCTCTGCAGTTTCTAATGAGCACAGTTGGATGGGTGACGAGTTGACTTCCTGTGAGCAGGCCTCGTTTCCTATTGATGTCGATCCCTCACTTCCTACTTGTTGACGTCATGAACAATAACTATTGATCGACTGTGATTCCTTTTCTCTCTTTAAACATTCTAAATCATAAGGTGCGGCAACAAAAGAAAAATCAATAATTATTTTGTATTATGAGATTTATTGAACTGATTAAAAAAAATACTCTATTAGTCTCCAAAATATGCAACAGCCAGAATCCTGCCCACTGTTCTCTGGGTTCGGTGTTCGTACCGCAAGGGCCCGAAATAAGGCCACACTAGGGCATGGACTTTTTAAAAGATTTTCCATGTAACTTTGCTGACATCAAAATGAAAGCAAAACGGAAATCGTCAATGGAAAACTCTACATTATGTTCAGCAACCTACTTCCCTGAAGCATAAGAGTGCCATCTGCTGCATCAGAAAGTAACCTCTGACAGGGGGGATCTTTTGGTCAACAGGGCATTTAGTTGTGGCAAATGTAATCTCCTTAAGAAAGTATTTAAGTTTCAACATAGGGAAGACAGTCAAACCCCTTTTTCCAAGGGTGGAAATGTCAAAGACTAGATGCCATATCTGTGAAAGGGAGGTGAAAGGGACAAAGGTTAAAGAAGACGTGCGGGGCAATATTTTTGCACAGAGAATGACTGGAAAGTGCTGCCAAGGGTGGTGGTGGAGGCAGACATTACAGTGGCATTTAGGGAGCCCTTGGACAGGCACATGGACATGCAGGGAATGGTGGGACATGGATCATGTGCAGGCAGATTAGATTAGTTTATCCTGGCATCATGTTCGGCACAGACATTGTGGGCCGAAGGGCCTTTTCCTGTATAGGAAGGAACTGCAGATGCTGGTTTAAACCAAAGGTAGACACAACAAAGTTCAACTCAGCGGGCGAGGCAACATCTCTGGAGGAAAGGAATAAGTGACGTTTTGGGTCGAGGCCCTTCTTCAGACGATGCATTTTGTTTTGCCGATGTTTTGGGTCGAGACCCTTATCCTGTTCCTGTGCAGCACTGCTTTGCGTTCTATGTTGTAACTGTCTCATACCAGTTCAATTGAAGATCAATTCTGAATGAGGAGATGAAAGATCCATCATTGGCGGGTTGTCAAGAGTCAATAGTCTAGAGTGTTTTATTGCCATATGTCCCGAAACGGAACAATGAAATTCTAACTTGCAGCAGCACAACAGATATGTGATCATAGTACCTGCACTCTGTAAAACCTTTAATATAACCCCCCATGATATATGCACCAACTTGAATGCTAACCTCTTGAACATGCGTTAATTTAATCACGATGAGGCATACCTTCTTCAACCAAACATGAAACTCTGCAATACAATTCGCCTATCCTTCCATGCCAACCCGAATGTCTCCAAATCTATTTGCTCCTTTAAAATGCTCCTTAAAATCAACCTTTGGACCATCTGATGTTAATATACAATTGTTTGTGTTGGTTTGAAATTTATATGGCATTTCCATTGATCTTTACAACATAGAAGGAGGACATTCATTCCCCTCTAGCCATTCCCACACTTTTCCTTGTGGCCTGTATTCCCCATATTCCAGTCAACTCCCTCCCCCCCACCCTCAAGTTTCTCCCACCACCTAAACAAGGGACAATTGACAGTGGCCAATTAAACTACCAATGCCTGCGCCTTTGGGACATGGGAGTGCCTGAAGGAAACCCAAGCAGTCAAAGGGAGAACATGCAAACTCCACAGAGAGAGCACTGGATGTCAGGACTGAACCTGGCTGCTCCACCATCTGCAGCGAAGATAGACACAAAAAAAGCTGGAGTAACCGAAGAAGGGTCTCGACCCGAAACATCACCCATTCCTTCTCTCCAGAGATGCTGCCTGTCCTGCTGAGTTACTCCAGCTTTTTGTGTCTATCTTTGGTTTAAACCAGCATCTGCAGTTCCCTCTACCACCATCTAATTTTCCTGCTGTGACTTGATTCTCTGCATTTAAGGTAGAGTATAAACAAAACTTGCTTTTATTGGCAGTTTGAGTCTGTGAGCTCCGTAAAATTAATTTAGTGAGTGAGCCCGCAAATAATCTGAAGAATGTTACTGCAAAAATATTTACAACACATTTCACATTTCCTCTTTAAATGGGTCAGTTTTTTTCCCCCCACTAAAATAGCTGAGAGAGGGGAATTTGAGATGAATATATTAAACCACATTAAATTATCATGATTATGCCACCTACTTTAATTTCTAGGTTTATATTTGCAGTGAAGTAACTATTAATCGTTTCAAACACCACCACTCAAATCCAATAATGGGCAGCTGAGGTTTCGTTATGTGACTGAACGATGTCAGATGTTTGCAAATGACACCTTTCTTCTTTTACATTGATAGGACCGTCAAGTCAAGTCAATTTTATTTGTATAGCACATTTAAAAACAACCCATGTTGACCAAAGTGCTGTACATCAGTTCAGGTACTAAGAAACGAACATACAATGGCACACAAACATAACAGCACATACATAAACAGTTCACAGCGCCCCCTCAGAGGGCTTCAAACGCTAGGGAGTAGAAATAGGTTTTGAGTCTGGACTTAAAGGAGTCGATGGAGGGGGCAGTTCTGATGGGGGAGAGGGATGCTGTTCCACAGTCTAGGATCATCATGCCTGGATAGACACAAAATGCTGGAGTAACTCAGCGGGACAAGCAGCATTTTTGGATAGAAGGAATGGGTGACGTTTCGGATTGAGAACCTTCCTCAGTCTGAAGGTCTCGACCTGAAACGTCACCCATTCCTTCGATCCATTGATGCTGCCTGTCCTGCTGAGTTACTCCAGCATTTTGTGTCTATCTTCGGTGTAAAGCAGCATCTACAGTTCCTTCCTACACATCATGCCTTGAGATACTGCCTCTCATAAGTTCATTGGCTCGGCGTGTCAAAATTGCCAATTCACCAGTGCTAGCTGCATTTCTAGACACTTTTCTAGACAGATTTAGGTGAAAATCGTAATTTTCTCCTGTGATTGATCGCTGAAATTCCAGCCACTTAACAACCAGGGCTATGAAAGTAGGTCAGATGCTGGCAAGTCTGAAGTGAGTGTCCCACCTCCTGACATTCCAAGGCTTTACACAATCTACAAGACACCAATCAGCAGTATTTCGTCTGGAGGACTTCAAGCCAACGAGTTTGCCTATGACTCTATGACTCTAAGCCTCAAGAAGCTCAACATCACCCAGAACACAGCAACCTCAGCTTGTTTGACATTACCAACAACCATCCTACACTTTCATCCTCTCCACTTAGAGTCATAGAGGCCAACATTGCCAGGACTTGAGGGTCTGAGTTACAGGAAGAGGTTGAGTAGACTGGGTCTCTATTCCTTGGAGCACAGGAGGATGAGGGGTGATCTTGTAGAGGTGTATAGATCATGGGAGGAATCGATCGGGTAGATGCACAGAATCTCTTGCCCAGAGTAAGGGAATCGAGGACCAGAGGACATAGGTTCAAAGTGAAGGGGAAAAGATTTAAAATAAATCAGAGGGGTAACTTTTTCACGCAAAGGATGATGGGTGTATGGAACAAGCTGCCAGAGGAGGTATTTGAGGCAGGGACTATCGCAATGTTTAAGAAACAGTTAGACAGGTACATGGATAGGACAAGTTTGGAGGGATATGGACCAAATGCACACAAGTGGGCCTAGTGTAGCTGGGACAAGTTGGGCCCAAAGTGCCTGTTACCACACTGTATCACTCTATGACTCTAAGTCTCAAGGAGCTCAACATTATCCAGGACACAGCAACCTCAGCTTGTTTGACAACATAACAACTATCCTACACGTTCATCCTCTCCACTTAGAGTCATAGAGTCTTACAGCATGGAAAATGGCCCTTAGGCTCAACTTGTCCACACCAACCAACATGTCCCAGCTACACTAGTCCCACCTGCTTGCGTTTGGCCCATATCCCTCTAAAGCTGTCCTGTCTATGTACCTGCCTAAATATTTCTTAAACATTGCGATAGTACCTGCCTCAATTATTTCCTCTGGCAGCTCGTTCCATACACCCACCACCTTTGTGTAAAAAAGTTACCCCTCAGGTTCCTATTAAATCATTTCCCTCCTCACCTTAAACCCATGTCCTCTGGTTCTCGATTCCCCTACTCTGGGCAAGAGACTCTGTGCATCTACCCAATCTATTCCTCTCATGATTTTGTACACCTCGATAAGATCACCCCTCACCCTCATATGTTCCAAGGAATAGAAAGGCTCAACCTTTCATAAGGTCATAAGGTCATAAGTGATAGGAGAAGGCCATTCGGCCCATCAGGTCTACTCCGCCATTCAATCATGGCTGATATTGAGGTTGCTATTGAGGGCGTGCAGCGTAGGTTCACTAGGTTAATTCCCGGAATGGCGGGACTGTCATATGTTGAAAGACTGGAGCGACTAGGTTTGTATACACTGGAATTTAGAAGGATGAGAGGGGATCTTATTGAAACGTATAAAATTATTAAGGGGTTGGACACGTAAGAGGCAGGAAACATGTTCCCAATGTTGGGGGAGTCCAGAACCAGGGGCCACAGTTTAAGAATAAGGGGTAGGCCATTTAGAACAGAGATGAGGAAAAACTTTTTTAGTCAGAGAGTTGTGAATCTGTGGAATTCTCTGCCTCAGAGGGCAGTGGAGGCCAATTCTCTGAATACATTCAAGAGAGAGCTAGATAGAGCTCTTAAGGATAGCGGAGTCAGGGGGTATGGGGAGAAGGCAGGAACTGATTGAGAATGATCAGCCATGATCACATTGAATGGCGGTGCTGGCTCGAAGGGCCGAATGGCCTTCTCCTGCACCTATTTTCTATCGTCTATTGTCTATAACCCCAATCTCCTGCCATCTCCCCATAACCCCTGACACCCGTACTAATCAAGAATCTAGCTCTGCCTTAAAAATATCCATTAACGGCCTCCACAGCCTTCTGTGGCAAATTCACCACCACAGATTCACCACCCTATGACTAAAGAAATTCCTCCTCATCTCCTTCCTAAAGGAATTAGGAATCAGAATTTAATTCTGAGGTTATGTCCTCTAGACTGAGGCTATGTCCTCTAGACTGAGGCTATGTCCTCTAGACTGAGGCTATGTCCTCTAGACTCTCCCATGGGTGGAAACATCCTCTCCACACCCACTCTATTCAAGCCTTTCACTATTCAGTAAGTTTCAATGAGGTCCCTCCTCGTCCTTCTAATCTCCAGCGAGTACAGGCCCAGTGCCGACAAACGCTCATCATATGTTAACCCACTCATTCCTGGCATCATTATTTTAAACCTCCACTGGACCGTCTCCAGAGCCAATACATCCTTCCTCAGATATGGTGCCCAAAATTGCTCACCATATTCCAAATGTGGCCTGACCAGCGGTTCAGAGAACCTCAGAGCATTCCCTACAGCTCAGGCCCTCTAGTCCTGGCAACATCCGACTAAAACTTCCCTGCACCCTTTCCAGCATTGTGGTGTTTGCGATGCATTTTGGCAGCAATAGGTGCCATCTACAAAATGAACTGCAGTTACCCACCCAGAATACCGACAGCACCACCAAAACGTTGACCTTTGTTACCGCTGGAACAAAAGCAGTAGGTTTATAAGAGCTGCACCACCTGTAGTTTCCCCTCAAGTCCCACAAATTGGAAATGTATCACGGGCCATCCATCGTTGTTTTAGTTTAGTTGAGAGGTACAGCGTGGAAACAGGCCCTTCAGCCCACCGAGTCCGCACTGATCAGCGATCCCCACACATTAACACTATCCTACACTGCCCAGGGACAGTTTTACATTGATACCAAGCCAATTGAATTGCAAACCAGTATGTCTTTGGAGTGTGTGAGGAAACCAAAGATCCCGGAGAAAACCCACACGGTCACGGGAAGAACGTGCAAACTCCGTACAGAAAGCACCCGCGGTTGGGATCGAACCTGGGTCTCTGGCACTGTGAGCGCTGTTAGGCAGCAACTTTACTGCTGTGCCACCGTTGCTAGGTCTAAATCTTGGAACTCCTTGATGTGGTTCAAGGAGGAAGCTCATTGCTATCATCCTCAAGGACATTTAGGGATGGGCTTGTCAGCCATGCCTGCATTTCAAAAAAGAATGCAATGAGAACCTGCGGTGGTTAGGAATGAACAAAGATTGGCCGATCAGGATTTTCTGGTATTTCTTTTGGAGCGCAACCAGAAGAATTAGAAGCATTTTAAACACGCTGTTTTGAAAGCCTATTTATTGAAATTATGTTTATTTTGTACCTTTGTTTTCTCATAGACTATCTCATGGCATGTTGGAAACATTTCCAGAAGTAAATTATCTGATCATTCCTTGATAACCGTGGGATGCACCTCTGTTGACCACATAGCAAAAGGTGTTGGGTTTCAGAAGTAATTTATTGTCTGTAAAAAGCTTTTGGTATTTTGAGATATGACAACGTGCAACACAGAATCATAGAACCATTACAGGGTTAGTGGGTATTAGACAATAGACAATAGACAATAGGTGCAGGAGTAGGCCATTTGGCCCTTTGAGCCAGCACCACCATTCAATGTGATCATGGATGATCATTCTCAATCAGTACCCCGTTCCTGCCTTCTCCCCATACCCCCTGACTCCACTATCCTTAAGAGCTCTATCTAGCTCTCTCTTGAATGCATTTTCAGAGAATTGGCCTCCACTGCCTTCAGAGGCAGAGAATTCCAACTCTCTGACTGAAAAGGTTTTCCCTCATCTCCATTCTAAATGGCCTACCCCTTATTCTTAAACTGTGGCCCCTGGTTCTGGACTCCCCCAACATTGGGCCTCTAACGTGTCCAACCCCTTAATAATCTTATATGTTTCGATAAGATCCCCTCTCATCCTTCTAAATTCCAGTGTATACAAGCCTAGTCGCTCCAGTCTTTCTGGATCTATTAGATCCAGGGTGAGGTTGGGCAGACTTGGATTGCTTTCTCTGGAATGCTGAAGGTGGCAGGGAGACCTGATAGATGTGGATACAATTATGAGAGGCATGGACAGGGTAAACAGTCAGAACTGAATTCCCAGAATAGAAAAATCAAATAATGGAGGGCAGAGCTTTAAGGTGTGGGGGGCAAAGCTTAAAAGATATGTGCTGGGAGACTTTTTTTACACAGAGGGTGCTGAGCGACTGGAATGCACTGGGTGTTGGCGGAGGCAGATATGCATTTTAGAGCCCTTTGGATGAGCACATGGATATGCAGGGAATGGAGGGAGGGGAGCAGCTAGATTAGGGATGCTCTTGGCATCATGTTCGGCACAGGCATTATGGGCCGAAGGGCTCGTTTCTGTCCCGTACTGATCTATGTTCAATGAGGCCATTTAGCCGAACAAATCCATGCCAGCTTTTGAAAGGCAATCATTTCATTTCCGATTTCTGTAGTTTCTCCATCTCCCACAAGTTTCTGTCCAGTTTTTTTGAAAAATCTGATCAACTCTAGTCCCAGAGTATCACAAAATGCAGGAGTAACTCAGCAGGTCAGGCAGCATCTCTGGAGAGAAGGAATGGGTGACGTTTCGGGTCGAGACCCTTCTTCCGTCTGAAGAAGGGTCTCGACCCGAAACGTCACCCATTCCTTCTCTCCTGAGATGCTGCCTGACACGCTGAGTTACTCCAGAATTTTGTGATACCTTCGATTTGTACCAGCATCTGCCGTTATTTTCCTACACAACTCTAGTTCCACCAATCTTTCAGGTAATTTTCCATCTCATAACCCTCCCACTGTGCAAAGAAAGCTATTCCTCACTTCCCTCTGAAGCTTTAGCTGACTCATTTGATTCTGTGTCCTTGAAATTAAATAGCTTCCTTTTGCTTACCATATCTAAATACATTAAGATCTTGTCCAAGATCTGTTAAGTCTCCTCTCAATTTCCCTTGCTCGAAGGAGAACACCTCATCTTCTCTAGGCCATCTTCATAGATGAAAGTTATCTATGAAGGATGTACAGAGGTTGTATAGAGGATGTATAGAGGTTGTGAAATGTAGAACACCTCATAAGGTTGTGTTCGAGGTTGTGTTCGAGGTTGTGAAATGACTTTGTCAAACAGGATTGAGGGGCGGGTAAGAAGGGAGCTCAGGAAGTGGTAGGTTCCACTCAGAGAAAGGAAGGGAGTGAAACGTTTTTTCAGAGGAAGTCGGTGAGGTCCCTTTCACCAAGGAGAAGGACATGGATGATGGTGAGGTTAAGGAAATTAAGGGGCTTTTAGATAGATTATAAAGTCATAAGTGATAGGAGCAGAATTAGGCTATTCGGCCCATCAGGTCTACTCTGCCATTCAATCATGGCTGATCTATCTCTCCCTCCTAACCCCATTCTCCTGCCTTCTTCCCATAACCCCTGACACCCGCACTAATCAAGAAAGGTAGGCACATGGATGTGCAGGGAATGGAGCAATATGGATAACGTTCATGCAGATGAGATTAATTTAATTTAGCATTGTGTTCCGCACAGACATTGTGGACCGAAGCTACTGTTCCTGTGCTGTAGTGTTCCATGTGTAGGAAGGAACTGCAGATGCTGGTTTACACTGAAGATGGGCACAAAAGGCTGGAGTAACTCAGTGGATCAGGCAGCATCTCTGGAGAAAAGGAATGGGTAACATTGAGGGTCAAAACATCATCTATTGTTATACAGCTTGTTATCACCTACCCCACAGCGAACAATAGACCCTTGTGGGCTCCACCTTTCCTTCGATCGGGAACACGTCTTTATCATAATCTTTGCCACAGAAGGCTGTGGAGGCAAAGTCAGTAGATATTTTTAAGTCAGAGATAGATAGATTCTTGATTAGTATGGGTGCCAGAGGTTATGGGGAGAAGGCAGGAAAATTGGGTTAGGAAGGAGAGATAGTTCAGCCATGATTGAATGGCGGAGTAGACTTGATGGGCTGAATGGCCTAATTCTGCTCCTATTCCTTATGACCTTATGAGGTGTTGCATTTTGGGAGATGAGAAGAAAGTGCACAGTAAATGGCGGGACCCTTAGGAACATTGGTTTGCAGACGGATCTTGGGATGCAAGTCAATAGCTCCCTGAAGGTGGCATTGCAAATGAACAGAGCGATAAAGAAGGTGTACGGCATACTTGCCTTCATTGGTTGGGGGTATAAAAGTCACAAAGTCATGTGGCAACTTTACAAAACTTTGGTTAGGCCACATTTGGAGTGCTGTGTACAGTTCTGGTGCAACATTACAGGAATGATATGAGGCCTGAGAGAGGGTGCAGGAGAAGGCCCAGGAGGCTGAGGATTTGAGTTTAGGAGCAGGGAGGTTCTGCTGCAGTTGTACAGGGCCTTGGTGAGACCGCACCTGGAGTATTGTGTGCAGTTTTGGTCTCCTAACCTGAGGAAAGACGTTCTTGCCTTAGAGGAAGTACAGACAAGGTTCACCAGATTGATCCCTGGGATGGCAGGACTTTCATATGAGGAACGACTGGATAGACTGGGCTTGTACTCGCTGGAATTTAGAAGACTGAGGGGGGATCTTATAGAAACATATAAAATTCTTAAGGGGTTGGAGAGGCTAGATGCGGGAAGATTGTTCCCGATGTTGGGGGAGTCCAGAACCAGGGGTCACAGCTTAAGGATAAGGGGGAAGTCTTTTAGGACCGAGATGAGAAAACATTTCTTCACACAGAGAGTGGTGAGTCTGTGGAATTCTCTGCCACAGAAGGTAGTTGAGGCCAGTTCATTGGCTATATTTAAGAGGGAGTTAGATGTGGCCCTTTTTGCTAAAGGGATCAGGGGGTATGGAGAGAAGGCAGGTACAGGCTACTGAGCTGGATGATCAGCCATGATCATATTGAATGGCGGTGCAGGCTCGAAGGGCCGAATGGCCTACTCCTGCACCTATTTTCTATGTTTCTATGTTTCTATGGTTTGGAGTGTATTTGTGGTTGGGCAAACTATGCATGTTTCCTCTGGTGCATCAGGAGCTGACCAGTAACTTGATAGAAGTTTACAAAATAACGAGAGACAATCTTTTTTCTGAGAGTGGAAATGACAAATACTAGTTGGCGTAGGTTTAGGTGAGTTAGGAAAAGTTTTACATGAGTTTTATGAAGAAAGAACAGAAAGATATTTTCATGGAATCTCCCAGACTAGGAAGAGATCATTCATCCATATCATTTATGCTAATTCTTTGATAAAACTCCCCAATTAAATCCAACTCCCTGCACTTTTCCCTTAGACCTGCAGATACTTTCCACTAGCAGTATTTAAGTATTTATCCAGCTAATCTTTTTAATACTATAATTGAATTGATATTGCCTCAGGCAATGTATTTCCCATCCCAACACAACCCACTATGTAGCAAATTATTCTTTGTGTGGGCTCTGATTGTTTGGCAATCACCTTGGTTCGATGAACTCTAGCCAATATTGTTTTGCCACTGATAACTAAGTTTCTGTTTATTTACTCTAACATTTGCATTTTCGATTACGATCAACTCAATCAGATCAGAGGGAGATGATAAGCATCTGTGCAGTAGTATTTTGGCTTGGTTGAGAAATACAATGCAGAAACAGGTTCTTCGGCCCACCGAGTCTGCTCTCACCAGCGATTCCCACACACTAACGCGATCCTACAAACACTACGGATAATTTACAATTATACCTTGCCAATTAATCTACATACCTGTACACCTTTGGAGTGTGGGAGGAAACTGGAGATCCCAGAGAAAACCCACGCAGGTCACGGGGAGGACGTACATACTCCGTACAGACAAGCACCCGTGGTCAGGATCGAACCTGGGTCGCTGGCGCTGTAAGGCAGCAACTCTACTCTACCACTGCGCCACCGCGCCACCGTGCCGCCCGCGCCACCGTGCCGCCCAAATATGAGACAGATGTAAACAGACCATAAAAGCACGTTTATGTTAATTGAAAGATTTGTTCTTAATATTGCATTAATAATAATTGTCTATTGTTTATTGTCAACCATAATAGAGGATTTACGCTGACCTTTGGTTTGGTTTATCTATTTTGTCCAGAAATGCTGGATTGAATATGGATAGTGGTCATAATGGCTGAAGCAATTGTTTTTAATTAGATACAAAATGCTGGCAGTCTGAAGAAGGGTCTCGCCCCGAAACGTCACCCATTCCTTCTCTCCCGAGATGCTGCCTGACCTGCTGAGTTACTCCAGCATTTTGTGAATAAATACCTTCGATTTGTACCAGTATCTGCAGTTATCTTCTTATATTTCATTTAGTCTAGTTTAGTTTAGTTTACTTATACAGCATGGAAACCAACTCCTTGGCCCACCGAGTCCACACTCAACAATCACCTGTTCACGTGAGTTCTACTTTATCCAACTTTTGCATCCACTTCCTATACACCAGAGGCGATTAACCTACGTATTAACCTACATCTCTGCACATCTTTGGGATGTGGGAGGGAAGCGGAACATCCAGAGAAAAACCAGGCAGTCACAGCAACAACGTGCAAACTTCACACAGATAGCACCCGGGGTCAGAATCGAACCTGTCTCTCTGGCGTTGTGAGGCAGCAGATCTACCAGCCACCGTGCTGCCCCACCCACTCTGCTGCCCTAATATAATTCTGACAGACCGTGGATTTGATATTTCACTAAGCAGTTTTTTTAGTGTTATAGCGAATTTCTATGTATGTGGTAGAATAAGAAACTCCTTATCTCTATTATTTTAACACTCCTTAATCAGTGCTTTATAAATAGCAAACATTACAATTTTACTCTCTGTAATTGTTCTGAATTACTGGTTGCTGAAACCATTGCATTTCACTCCATAGAAAAACGTGCAGGAGCAGGCCATTCGACCAGCACCGCCATTCAACATGATCATGGCTGACCATTCACAATCAGTACCCCGTTCCGGCTTTTCCCCCATATCCCTTGATTCCCTTAGCCCTAAGAGCTAAATCTAACCTTCTCTTGAAAACATCCAGTGAATTGGCCTCCACTGCCTTCTGTGGCAGAGAATTCCACAGATTCGCAACTCTCTGGGTGAAAAAGTTTTTATTCGTCTCAGTCCTAAATGCCCTGCCCCTTATTCTTAAACTGTGACCCCAACATGGGGAACATTTATCCTGCAGCTACCTGGCCAATCCTCTAAGAATTTTATATGTTTCTATAAGATCCCCTCTCATCCTTCTAAATTCCAGCAAATACACGCCCAGTCGACCCATTCTTTCATCCAATTTTCCCCTTCATCGTGTGAGCCTGCACATGGACATAATCCGGGGGCACTGGCTGTTCTTTAGTGCACTGGCTTATTGTCACTATAGAAGCCTGTGCCACAATAAATGACGCAACTGATGCTATACAAGTGAAGAGGCACAGCTTAAACAATATTCTGCTTGCTTCATCTTTGAAAGAGAAATTATTAATAGTTTTCTTTCATATTGTGTCCAAAAAGATCACAAAATTGTGTCCATCAGGCAGTTGCTGCCTTACAGTGTCAGTGACCCATTGAATGGCGGTGCTGGCTCGAAGGGCTGAATGGCCTACTCCTGCACCTATTGTCTATTGTCTATTAACCACGGGTGCAGTCTGTACGGAATTTGTACATTCTCTGTGTGCCGGATGGGTTTTCTCCAGGTGCTTCGGTTTCCTTCCACACTCCAAAGATGTGCAGGAATGTAGGTTAATTGGCATCAGTAAATTGTAAATTGTCCCTCGTGTGTAGAATAGTCCTTGTGTATAGGTCGATCGCTGGTCGGCTGGAACAAGCGTCCTGTTTCAGCCATGATCACATTGAATGGCGGTGCTGGCTCGAAGGGCCGAATGGCCTCCTCCTACACCTATTGTCTACTGTCTATTGTTTCCACATTGCATCTCTAAAGTCCAAATCAGGAGCACTCATGTTAGGATGATTGGTAAATAACTGCAATTATTTTATTTATTCAATGTTGTGCATACCTGGGTTCAATATTGAACTTGTGTGGTGTATGTTTGCACGTTCTCCCTGTCATCGTGTGGTTTTCCAAGGGTGTTTCAACTTCCTCCCACATGTTCAAATGGGTGGTTAATTAGTAAATGTAAGTTGTCCTTCCTATAAGGGCAGGTGGAAGATGAATCTGGGGGGGGGGGAGTTTCATGGAAGAAAACCACAAATAGCACGGTTGGATGCTTGATGATTAGTATGGGTATAGTGGGCTGAAGGGCCTGTTTCCATGCTGTTTGAGTGGTTGATGATGATGATGATGATACTTTATGATCACTTGTACCAAGGTAGAGTGAATGTTTTTTTTTGCATACAAGATCCACAAAAGAGTCACCACAAAGGTGCCGACAAAGTTACAACAAGTACTCATCTGTTCTTCATCCCCCCCCAAGCCGGGGCTGGATATTGCTGTCGCTTTAGGGAGGCACGGGGGCGCAGCGGTAGAGTTGCTGCCTTACAGCGCCAGAGCCCCGAGTTCGATCCCGACTACGGCCGCTGTCTGTACGGAGTTTATACGTTCCCCCCATGACCCGGATTTTCTCCGAGATCTTCTCTTTCCTCCCACGCTCCAAAGAGGTACAGGTTTGTAGGTTAATTGGCTTGGCATGTATGTAAATTGTCCCTAGTGTGTGTGTGTGTGTGTGTATGTGTGTGTGTGTGTGTGTGTAGGATAGTGTTAGTGTGCGGGAATCGCTGGTCGGTGGGCGAAGGGCCAGTTTCCGTGCTGTATCTCTATACTAAACTAAAAATAATCTCTACCTGGTTTCATTCAGGTTGCATATTGCTGAGCTCGGGTTTTGACATAAAGCAGTTGCTCTGAGAAATTGGTGAACAAATAACCCTTTAAAATGCAGTGTTTCTGGGACATCCGGAGGCTGCAATGGATCGTTCGATCAGCTGAGAAGGTTGTTGGCTGCAACCTTCCCTCCCCATTGACGAACTGTACACTGCAAGGGCCAGGAAGCCAACAGGCAAGATCATCTCTGTCCCCTCTCATCCTGGCCACAAAATCTTTGAAGCACTTCCCTCTGGAAGGCGACTCATGACTGTCAAAGCAGCCACAGCCAGACATACAAGCAGCTTTTTTTCCCATGAGTAGTAGTTCTACTCAATAACCAAAGTCTGTGGCCTCTTTTTTGCTCTGGTTTATTTTCACCCACATGTTTAGGCCATAATGTTGTATACTTGTTGTTTTGATGTGTTTATGTTTTATTCTTAATTGTTAACTGTATGTTTGTGTTGTCATTTGTGAGCGGTGCACCAAGGCACATTCCTTGTATATGCACATACTCGGCCAATAAACGTATTCAATCATTCATTCATAATGGGCAGAGGGCCACAGAGGAGGGCAAGTTGCCAGGAGGAGAAGTGTGAGAAAAATATCTCTCACAAGGAGGTCTTACAAATCTCCAAGCAGAACAATGTGCAAGGCGTCGGTGGCTCCGTGAGGAAATGGCAAGGTGACTGCAATGGTTAAATTGTTAGCGTTGCCTGCAAACAGTGAGAGAGAGGCGAATGTGAAACCTGCATCAAAGCTAATTGTTCGAGGGTGCGGTGGATTCTGTGAATGTCAGGTATGAGTCCTGCTTGACAGTATTGAAGTGGAGAGGGTGTGGCACTTGGAAAAGTGCCTGAGGTGAGTGAGGGCATTTTCACTCACTAAAGTAAGTGGATTAAGATTGGGATCAAGGACGCTTACTTCAAAAGCCGAGTCTTGGTTTCAGGAAATTTTGTGAAGTGGTCTTTCCACCGAGCTTTGACCGGGCACTCTATCTTTGATAAGATCTACCAAGTTCTTGGTGCTCAGCCAGGGAGGGGAGAGGGGAGGCGGTGGTTTGTGTCACTAATGATCTCAACAGGGCTAAGAATCCACACCTCACCTCATTATCAGTGAGTACTGTATTGCAGGATCTCCTGACCATGATCTGTTTGTCAGATCATGTGTTTTTATGTGAATCATATCCTGTAAGAGATCTTTTGCTTTTATTGGAGTCATAATGGTTGCTCCAACCCAAGAAGGCCTTGCATTTAACCTTCATTTTGGACCTCCCGTCATTCTCATCAAAATAGTCTTGTTCTACTTAACACATGCTACCTCTCTGCCTGAAGGGGCACGCAATTCAAAGGGCCTTGAACAGATCTCACTATTCTATGGTACAAAAGCCAAGGGTCTCTTCACAGGTAAACAATGGTGGTCATGTCCTCAGCATTGACATCCAGGCCTCTCTGGACTCACTGCAACTGTATAATTCTGAAGTCCCTTTCAGAATGGCAGGCAGTGACGAGTGGGGTACCGCAAGGCTCGCTGATGGGACCGCAGCTATTTCCAATATACATTAATGACTTGGATGAAGGGATTAAAAGTAATATTAGCAAATTTGCAGATGATACAAAGCTGGGTGGTAGTGTGAGGTGTGAGGAAGATGCTATGAGGTTGCAGGGTGACTTGGACAGGTTGTGTGAGTGGGCGGATGCATGGCAGATGCAGTTTAATGTGGATAAGTGTGAGGTTATCCACATTGGTGGTAAGAATAAGAAGGCAGATTATTATCTGAATGGTGTCACGTTAGGAAAAGGGGACGTACAACGAGATCTGGGTGTCCTAGTGCATCAGTCACAGAAAGGAAGCATGCAGGTACAGCAGGCAGTGAAGAAAGCCAATGGAATGTTGGCCTTCATAACAAGAGGAGTTGAGTATAGGAGCAAAGAGGTCCTTCTGCAGTTGTATAGGGCCCTAGTGAGACCGCATCTGGAGTACTGTGTGCAGTTTTGGTCTCCAAATTTGAGGAAGGATATTCTTGCTATTCTTCCATCCTATCCCCCCTGGTTAAATCCCTCCCCACCTACGTCCAAGACACCTCACACGCTCTCCATCTCCTTGATAACTTCCAGTTCCCAGGCCCCCACTCCCTCATCTTCACCATGGATGTCCAGTCACTCTACACTTCCATCCCCCACAAGGATGGTCTCGAAGCCCTCCGTTTCTGCCTCGACCGTAGAACCAGCCAATCCCCATCGACCAACACTCTCCTCCGCCTAGCAGAGCTGGTTCTTACCCTCAACAACTTCTCCTTTGACTCCTCCCACTTCCTCCAAACCAGAGGCGTAGCTATGGGCATTCGCATGGGCCCTAGCTACGCCTGCCTCTTTGTCGGGTACGTCGAACAATCCCTGTTCCAGACGTACACTGGCCCCATCCCCGAACTCTACCTCCGCTACATCGACGACTGCATTGGTGCTACCTCTTGCACCCATGCAGAACTCACTGACTTCATACACTTCACCTCCAATTTCCATCCTGCCCTTAAATATACCTGGACTATCTCTGACATCTCCCTCCCGTTTCTAGACCTCGCCATCTCCATCACAGGAGACAGACTAGTGACGGACATTTACTATAAACCCACTGACTCGCACAGCTATCTGGACTACACTTCTTCCCACCCGGTCCCCTGCAAAAAGTCTATCCCCTACTCCCAATTCCTCCGTCTACGCCGCATCTGCGCCCGGGATGAGGTGTTTCACACTAGGGCTTCCGAGATGTCCTCGTTCTTCAGAAAACGGGGCTTCCCCTCCTCCATTATAGATGAGGCTCTCACTAGGGTCTCTTCTACATCCCGCAATTCCGCTCTTGCTCCCCCTCCCCCCACTCGCAACAAGGACAGAATCCCCCTCGTTCTCACCTTCCACCCCACCAGCCAGCGGATCCAACATATCATCCACCAACATTTCCGTCACCTACAACGGGACCCCACCACTGGCCATATCTTCCCATCCCCTCCCCTCTCTGCGTTCCGCAGAGACCGTTCCCTCCGTAACTCCCTGGTCCACTCGTCCCTTCCTACCCAAACCACCCCAACCCCGGGCACTTTCCCCTGCAACCGCACGAGATGCAACACCTGTCCCTTTACCTCCCCCCTCAACTCCATCCAAGGACCCAAACAGTCTTTCCAGGTGAGACAAAGGTTCACCTGCACTTCCTCCAACCTCATCTATTGCATCCGCTGCTCTAGATGTCAACTCATTTACATCGGTGAAACCAAGCGCAGGCTCGGCGATCGCTTCGCTGAACACCTGCGCTCGGTCCGCATTAACAAAACTGATCTCCCGGTGGCCGAGCACTTCAACTCCCTCTCCCATTCCCAGTCTGACCTTTCTGTCATGGGCCTCCTCCAGTGCCATAGTGAGGCCCACCGGAAATTGGAGGAACAGCACCTCATATTTCGCCTGGGCAGTTTGCAGCCCGGTGGTATGAACGTCGACTTCTCCAACTTTAGATAGCTCCTCTGTCCCTCCCTTCCCCTCCTCCTTCCCAGATCTCCCTCTATCTTCCTGTCTCCACCTATATCCTTCCTTTGTCCCGCCCCCCTGACATCAGTCTGAAGAAGGGTCTCGACCCGAAACGTCACCCATTCCTTCTCTCCCGAGATGCTGCCCGACCTGCTGAGTTACTCCAGCATTTTGTGAATAAATCGATTTGTACCAGCATCTGCAGTTATTTTCTTATACTTCTTGCTATTGAGGGCGTGCAGCTTAGGTTTACTAGGTTAATTCCCGGAATGGCTGGACTGTCGTATGTTGAAAGACTGGAGCGGCTAGGCTTGTATACACTGCAATTTAGAAGGATGAGAGGGGATTATTAAGGGGTTGGACACGTTTACATATATGTTGTGCTGCTGCAAGTAACAATTTCATTGTTCTGTTTCGGGACATATGAGAATAAAACACTCTTGAACTCTGCAGGTCAGGTAGTATCTGTGGAGGGAATTGCGAGGCTTATTCATTACTTTTACAGATTCTGTGGAACTCAGCAGGTCAGGCAGCATCTGTGGAAGGTTCGTCCAGCACTTTGTGTTTTACTCCAAATCCCAGCAGTTCTTCGCGTTTGTACTTTTCCCTGTCGCATGTATTTCACAAAGGGGCTCGACTCGAAACGTCACCTATTCCTTTTCTCCAGAGTTGCTGTCCGACCGGTTGATTTACTCCAGCGATTTTTTTTTCTTCCTCTGTCTAGTTTAAACCAGCATCTGCAGTTCATTTCTACACAGTCATTTCAGTGACATCATGGGCAGGTTTGTTGATGTCGAGGAAATGAAGTAGGCCATCAAGATTTGGGGGGGAAGGGGGGGAGGGGGGAAGGGGGAAGGGGCAGGGGGGAAGGGGAAGGGGAGGGAAGGGAAGGGGCAGGGGGGAAGGGGGAAGGGGGAGGGAAGGGGAAGGAGGGGAAGGGCAGGGGGGAAGGGGAAGGGGAAGGGGAAGGAGGGAAGGGAAGGGGAAGGAAAGGGGGGAAGGGAAAGGGGGGAGGGGAAGGGAAGAGGGGGAAGGGGGGAAGGGGAAGGGGGAAGGGGAAGGGGGGAAGGGGAAGGAGGGGAAGGGGAAGGGAAAGGGGGGAAGGGGAAGAGGGGAAGGGGAAGGGGGAAGGGGGAAGGGGGAAGGGGGGGAAGGGGGAAGGGGGGAAGGGGAAGGAGAAGGGAAGGGGAAGGGAAAGGGGGGGAAGAGGGGAAGGGGAAGGGGAAGGGGAAGGGGGGGAAGAGGGGAAGGGGAAGGGGAAGGGGAAGGGGAAGGGAAAAGGGAGGAAGGGGAAGGAGGGAGGGGAAGGGGGGAAGGGGAAGGCGGGAAGGGGAAGGGAGAAGGGGAAGGGGAAGGGAAAGGGGGGGAAGAGGGGAAGGGGGGAAGGGGAAGGGGAAGGGGAAGGGGAAGGGGAAGGGAAGGGGAAGGGGAAGGGGGAAGGGGAAGGGGAAGGGAAGGGGAAGGGAGAAGGGGAAGGGAAGGGGAAGGGGAAGGGGAAGGAGGAAGGAGGAAGGGGAAGGGGGGAAGGGGAAGGCGGGAAGGGGAAGGGGGGAAGGAAAGGGGGATGGGGGGATGGGGGAAGGGGCATGGGGGAAGGGGAAGGGGAAAGGGGAAGGGAAGAAGGGGAAGGGAAGAAGGGGAAGGGGAGAAGGGGGGAATGGGGGGAAGGGGGGGAAGGGGAAGGGGGGAAGGGGAAGGGGAAGGGGGGAAGGGGGAAGGGGAAGGGGAAAGGGAGGGGAAGGGGAAGGGGAAGGGGGGAAGGGAAGGGGAAGGGGGGAAGGGGAAGGGAAGAAGGGGAAGGAGAGAAGGGGAAGGGAGGAAGGGGAAGGGGAAGGGGGGGATGGGGAAGGGGGAAGGGGGAAGGGGAAGGGGGGAAGGGGAAGGGAAGAAGGGGAAGGGGGAAGGGGGGATGGGGGAAGGGGAGAAGGGGGAAGGGAAGAAGGGGGAAGGGGAAGGGGAAGGGGGGAAAGGGGGAAGGGGAAGGGGAAAAACGGGAAGGGGGAAAAGGGGAAAAGGGGAAGAGGGGAAAGGGGAAGAGGGGAAAATGGGAGGGGGAAGGAGGGGGGGAAGGGAGGGGGGGAAGGGAGGGGGGAAGGGAGGGGGGAAGGGAGGGGGGGAAGGAAGGAAGGCACAACACAACACACACTTGCACGTCGCTGGGCAAAGCCAGGCAAACGTTTGTTGCCTGACACACTTGTTGAGGGGCGAACAGGAGCGCTGTAGCTGGGGGCTGCCTCGCCTGGTAACGGCGGTCGCCAGGGTAAACACCGCAGCGAGTGGAGCCCGGAGTAGCGGCCGGGGGTCCAAGCAGCGGCGGCGCGGTAAGAACACAGCTTGTAGCGTTAACACACAACACACACACACACACACACAGGGAGACCCTTCCCTTCAAGAGCAGACTTTCAAAACTTTTTATTTTTTTCCCCTTTTTTGCGTCGGAATTGGACGGGAAGATCTTTGCTTTTCCTTTCTCGTGGGAATTGGATGGAAAGACCAAATGCCCACAGGCTTAATCCTGCCTTTGCCACAGTGTTCAAAGGCGTGTTCCACAGACGCAATGTTCTAAATGAATGAATTGGAGACTAGACCCAGTGTTGAAGTGGAAAGTGCTTAGTAAGCTGCGATCACTTTATGGGTGTATTCATGGACTGTTGTTATTCAGTGGCAATTATTGTTGAGAAACGAGTTTCCACCCCATCTGTCGGTTGGGTGGGGTGATACCTGTGCTGGAGGAGTGTACTAGACACAGGTGAATGGCCCTGGTTCCCCAGGGCCACTTGCACAGGGCTTTAAGGCCTTGACGCAGTCAGACCGAGTCAGACAATAATGAGGGTCATTTCAAGTTCTGCTGTGGACTCACGCTATAACTTTATCTCACACCTTTTGTATTTTCCATCTCTGGCCTTTGTCCAACTATCTGCCTATCACCACTCTCCCCCTCCCCTCCCCTCCCCTCCCTTCACCTGTATTCACCTACGACTTAGTAAAAACAAGGAACTGCAACTGCAGGAGATGCAACACCAGTCCCCTATACCCCTCCCTCCCTAGACTTCGTCCAAGGACCTCAACAGCCCTTTTAGGCGAGGCAGAGATTCACTTGCACCTCCTCCTATCTCATCTAATCTATCCACTGTTCCAGGTGTGGACTCGAAGGGCCGAATGGCCCTCCTCCTGCACCTATTGTCTATTGCCTATTGACTCCTATATATTGGCCGAGACCAAGCGCAGGCTTGACGATCGTTTCCCTGAACACCTCCACTCAGTCCGCCTAGGCCTATGCGGTCGACACAAAATGCTGGAGTAACTCAGTGGGACAGGCAGCATCTCTGGATAGAAGGAATGGGTGACGTTTCGGGTCGAGACCCCTACATGATCTCCTGGTTGCTAAACACTTTTACTCCTCCTCCCATTCCCACACTGCCCTTTCAGTCATGGGCTTCCTCCACTATCAGAGTGAGGCCCAACACAAATTGGAGGAACAGCACCTCATATTTCACTTGGGCAGCTTACAACCCAGTGGTATGAATATTGATTTTTTTATAACTTCAAGTAACCCAAACTTTCCCTCTCTCTCTCTGTCCCTCCCCCACCCTCGTTCTCCGACTAGTTTCACTCTCCTTCTGATTATCTGCTTCCTTGTCATCTTCCCCTCAGCTAACAATGAACCATTCTATATTTCCTTATCAACATCCGCTTTGATCTTTCGTTTTCACCTTACCCCTCCATATCTCTAGATTCCCTCTCCCCTGAGTCTGAAGAAGGGTCTCGACCCAAAACATCACCCATTCAATTCCTCCAGAGATGCTGCCTGTCCCACTGAGTTACTCCATCATTTTGTGTCTATCTGAATTAGTCCTTGCTTTCTTAACTGCTTGCTGCACCTGGATACTTGCTTTCGGAGATTGATGTTCATGATACCAAGGTCCATTTGTACATCAACACTTCCACATTTCACCCCTTTTAATTAATACACTGCCTTTCTGTTTTCCTGCTAAATAGCATAATTTAAGATTGAGATTCAGTTTTATTAATGTCACGTGCACTGAGGTACAGTAAAAAGCTTTGTTTTGCATGCTATCTTGCCCAGAGTAGGGGAATCAAGGACCAGAGGTCATAGGTTTAAGGGGGAAAAGATTTAATAGGGATCTGAGGGGTGACTTTTTCACACAAAGGTTGGTGGGGGTATGGAACAAGCTGCCAGAGGAGGTAGTTGAGGCAGCTACTATCGCAATGTTTAAGAAGCAGTTAGGCAGGCACATGGATAGGACAGGTTTGGAGAGATATGGGTGAAATTCAGACAGGTGGGACTAGTGTAGCTGGGCCATGTTGGCCAGTTTGAGTAAGTTGGGCCAAAGGGCCTGTTTCCACACTATATCACTCTATGACTATAACTGCCCTCATTTTGCTACAACAATTGGAGAGAAGGAAGTGAAAACGGTGACCACCAGATTCAAGAACAGCTTCCAGCTCATCATCAGACTCTTGAACACAATACAAACTAACCTGCACAATCTTCTAAGGACTGTGTGTTTGGTTGCACTATGGACTTTGGCTTTGCACTTTCATGCTTACCTAGTATTGAAGTTATTCATTTATTGTATTTTGATTGTTATATATTTATCTGTGTTTTATTGCGTTCAAGTAGCTGCAGCAAGTAGGACTGTCATTGTTCCATTGTTGGTAGATACGACAATGAAACTCTCTTGACGCGATGCAAGGTGAGGTTCGATTTCCAAATACAACATTTTCAATTGATGCATTTAATGGTAAATCTAGTATTTATTGCCCATCCTTTGCTCCATCTGACTAGTAGATGCAGCAGGGATCAGTGCTTGGCCACCAGCTGTTTGCAGTGTGCACCCATGTCATTAGTTAAGGCAGCTCAATGTAATACTCCCAAGTTTGCCAGCAGCAAATAACTGGGTGTCATTTGTGAATTGCAGGAGAGGACGGAAAGATGCTTCAGGGTGATTTAGTCACGTTGAACATATACGACACATAGAGTATTATACAGATAAAGCACATTAACTGTGTCAAGTTCAGTTCTCTTTTCAAATCTGACTATTAAAGGCAGCTGGCTGCAATAAGTGAAATAATTGATAAAATATGAAACCCCGACATGAAATTCACCTGACATCGTTGTAGTTTGGATATTTGCATTACGCACCTCGACCTTTTATTTTTAAGATAAATTTCAGTCTCCAGCAGACAGACGTGTGGTGATTACATTTGTTTTGCATAATAAATAGACGGTTAATGCTATAAACTCTTAGCTCGGGCGATAGTTGGGGCTTTAGAATTAATACTGCAAGATAGCACCATAGCAAGGTAACTCTTCGCATGCCCTTCCCAGAGAAGGCTCTTCTACCATCCAATACAATCGCTCTGCTCTTGTAAATCTCTCAACATTAGCAAGACCAAGGAGTTGATTGGAGGAAGACTGATGTTCTGGCACCATTCAATTAGATTTTCAATCTCCCTCCTGTATTCTGACTCATCATTGCCCAGTGTTTGTCCAACAATGGTAGTATTTTTAGTTTAGTTCATTATTATTGTCGCGTGTACTGAGGTACAGTGAAAAGCTTTTGTTTGCAAGCCGTCCAGTCAAAGAAACGACTACATGAATCCAATCAAGCCATACACAGTGTGCAGACAAAGGGTAAAGGGTACAACATTTAGTGCAAGATATGACATAGATGTCCGATAAAGTCAGATTACAGAAAGGTTTCCAATGAGGTGGATGTGAGGCCAGGACTGCAATCGAGCTGATGACAGGACCATCCGGTTGCTTGATAACTGCTGGGAAGAAACTGTTCCTGAATTTGGAGGTGTGCGTTTTCAAACTTCTGTACCTCTTGCCGGACGGGAGGCGGGCGAAGAGAGGTGAGGCAGGTGAGAGTTTGGTTATGCTGGCGGCCTTGCCGACGCAGCGTGTAGTGTAGATGGAGTCGATGGAAGGGGGGCTGGTTTGGGTGATGGTCTGGGCTACATCTACAACTCCGCAATTTCTTGGGGTCTTGGATGGAACCGTTTCCAAACCAGGCTGTGATGCATCCCGATACGATACCTTCTGCGACGCATCTGCAGAATTAGTGAGGGTTGTTGGGGACATGCCATACTCCCCAAGCCTTCTAAGGTAGTAGAGACATTCATGTGCATTCTTGGCCATAGCAACTTAAAGATGGCATTACAAGAGCCACATTGGCAGCTGTGTTTACCATAAATTTGGAAAAAAAGATTTTGCAATCAATTTGTGCATGTCCCATGTACTTTCTTCAAATTATGATGTTCTATAAAATGGAAGTCGAGGAATTCGCTGCTTCTGAGAGAATTCCTTGATGCCTGACTTTATTTTTGTCTTAGTTTATAAAATTTTAGTGAAGGACTGATTTGCATGATTTTAAAATTCCCATCACAGGCTATTGAAAATGCACAAAATCCACGAGAAAACATCACACTGTGAGCATGATGTACAAACGCTCCTCCCTTCATCAAAATGGCTTCAGCTTCACGGGCTCAAGAGAAGCCGATTGACTCTGTCTCAAATTCTGTCACAGATTGGATTTCAACACGTGCAAGGTAATGTTTACTTCGTTGCATGTGAAGTGACATCACCACATTGCGAAGCATTTGCATAATTGGTGATCTGCCAGTTAACTTGAAAGGTGTAGATGTTTGGAGGAACTAAGTCAGGCGTTTGTTGTATGTAATTATCTTATGGTATGCTTTCTGCATTGAAAATATTTCTAAAGCAGAAAAGATTTAAGAGGATGTTGCCAGGGGAATGCCTGAACTACAGGACAGGCTCGGATTGTATTCCTTGGAGCGCAGGAGGCTGAGAAATGATGTTATAGAGGTGTATAAGATCATGAGTGGAATCAAAAGGATAAATGCAGTCTTTTAACCAGAGTAGGGGAACCAAGAACCAAATATGTAGGGGTTTAAAGTAAAGGGCCTGTCCCACTTAGGCGATTTTAAGGCGACTACCGGCGACTAGGCTGTCGCCGACAGTTCGCCGGGGTGTCGCGGGCACGATCATGAGGAGTCTTCCAAAAATCGTAGTGGATCTCGGCGCGTCGCTGAGAAATCATCCGGTTTGAAATTTCTCGGCGACAGCTGGCTTGTCGGCAGGTATCGTTGCTTATTGCGGGCGCTGTCGCGTGCTGTCCCCAGCTTTGATAGGTTCTCTTAGATGCATTTGGAAGCACATAATATTAAAATAAGTAAAGTCATTTCAAAATACCATATAATGCTTGTGTTTAACCAATTTATTTACCGTCAGGACATTTGACAAGTAGATTGGAGGTGGACAGTTTAACGGTCAGGTAAGCGTGGGAATTTTCGCGATGTTTATGGCCATCAGCGATCACATTTAAAGTGGGCTCCAAACCCAGATATGCAACCCAGAAACCAGATATGCATCTCCCTTACATTTTCAAAGAATGCCCACACAAAAATCCACTTAACCACTTTTAAAATTATTGTTTTTAATACAGCTATTAGTAAACTGGAAGTAAATCCAGTTTATGCCTTGTTACAGTGAAGCTTAGTTTTTAAGTAACCCATAAAAGGAGTTATAGTTGAAAGCTCTCAAGTACTTATTGACTTGTCAGTGATTTCAGCGAAAATTAGGACGCCGGAGAAGCATTGACAGCGTGGGAATTTTCGCGATGTTTCCCAAGACGGTGTAATCTCGACCTGACTCGGTATTGTCGTGGTCATTGTCGTCGGGTAAAAGAAAACTTTGGCGATCTGCTACGACTTTGACAGTCGCCGGCAGTCGCCAAAAAAATCGCCTAAATGGGACAGGCCCTTAAGAGGGGAAAAATGTAATAGGAATCTCAGAGACTACTCTTTCACACTGAAGGTGATATGTAAAAGGAATGAGCTGCCAAAAGAGGTAGTTGAGGCAGAAACTGTACAAACATTTAAAATTGGACACGCACATGGATAGGAAAGGTTTGGAGGGCCAAATGTGGGCAGGTGGGACTAGAATAGATGGGGCACCTTGGTTAGCATGGGAAAGTTGGGCCGAAGGGGCCTGTTTCTGCCCTGTATGACTATGACTATAATCTAATATTTTTAACTGGTGCCTAATCTTTATTTCAGGAATCAAAGAAACTAGAATATAATTTATCAGGGTTGTTGGGGGTTATGGGGCGAAGGCAGGAGAATGGCGTTGAGAGGGAAAGATAGATCAGCCATGAATGGTGGAGTAGACTGCTGGGCTGAACGGCCTTATTCTGCTCCGAGAACGTATGAATCTATTACTCGGGTGTGAGAGGGTAGAACCTGGATTTAGGACTTTGTGGAAAGCAGCAGAAAGGAGAGGAGCAGTAAATTCACCACACTCTGAAAATATGTGCCCGAGTTTTAAAAATAAAAACAAAAAAATTACAGGAACTGTGGGAAGAGGAAAAACTGCTAACACCACAGGTAGAAGAGCCTTTGTTAGACCGGTGAAGGGGACAAAAGAAGCTTCTTAATCTGGAGCCCTCCTTCCCAGTTCTGACAAAGGGTTTTCGATTTCATTGATTAAAAGATACAGCCCACCTACCAGCAAACTCTCATTCACACTAGTTCTACCTTATTCCACTTTTGCATCCACTCCCCACACACTTGGGGCAATTTACAGAGACCAATTAACCTACAAACCCGCACGTTTTTGTGCGATGTGGGAGGAAACCCTGCACCCAGAAGAAACCCGCAGGTCACAAGGAGAATGTGCAAACTCCACACGGACAGCACCCGAGGTCAGGATTGAACTCCGGATCTCTGACGCTGTGAGACAGCTGATCTACCAACTGCGCCTACTTAAAATGTTAATCCTTTGCTTCTTCCCACACATCTGGCCTGACCTGCAGAGTGTTTTCAGCATTTTCTGCTTTTATTTTAGATTTCCAGCACTTGGAGTTTTTTTCTATGTTTTCACCTGAGTTTTAACAGCCTTAGTCATAGAAATGCACAGAAACAGACTCTTCAGCCCATCAAGTCCACGCTGACCATCAGGAACCCATCTATTAGTAATTCCATTTACCAGCACTTGCTCCATAGCCTTCTGTGCCTGAGATAGTCAGGTGCTTGTCTAAAGACTTCTTAAATCATGTGGAGTCTTTGCCTCCTCCACCTTTTCAGGATAATAGACAATAGACAATAGGTGCAGGAGTAGGCCATTGGGCCCTTTGAGCTAGCACCGCCATTCAATGTGATCATGGCTGATCATTCTCAATCAGTACCCCGTTCCTGCTTTCTCCCCATACCCCCTGACTCCGCTATCCTTAAGAGCTCGATATAGCGATAAGGACGATATAGCTCTCGGTGCCAACCGAATCAAGGGATATGGGGAGAAAGCAGGAATGGGGTACTCATCTTGGATGATCAGCCATGACCATATTGAATGGCAGTGCTGACTCGATGTTCTGCTTCTATGTTTCTAAGTACGTTCCCAATTGCTCCCAACCTTTGGGTGGAAATAAATCTTTCTTAAATCTTACATTTTTTTTGTTTTGGACAGCTGTCCATGGGGAAATATTTCCTATCATCCATCCTGTCTATGCCATATTTAATTTTGTACTTCTTTGTCAGTCTCCCTCCTGGCCTTCTCCACTCCAAAGAAAACAAACCCAATCCATATAGAGTCTTCTCATAAATGAGACACTCCATTCCAGGCAATATTCTGGCAATTCTCACCTGCGCTCCTTCGAGTGCAATGATGTCCTTCCTGTAATGCGGCCACCAGAACAGCATTCATTACCCTAGCTTTAACCTAACTAATCTTTTGTAAAGTTGCATCTCAACCTCTCTGCTCTTATACGCTCTGGTCTGGCTAATGAAGGCAAGCATCCCATATGCCACATCACACATATGCCACATGTCGGAAGAAGGGCCGTGACCTGAATCATTGCCTATCCACGATCACCAGAGAAGCTGCCAGACTCTCTGAGTTACTCCAGCACTATATCTTTTTTTTTGTAAATCTGCATCTGCAATTCCTTATGTCTCAATCCCACATGTCTACTTCACCACTCTTTCTACCTGTACTGCCACCTTCAGGCGTGTTTGAATCTGTAACTCAAGGTCTCTTTGTTCCTCAATACTCCCTGGAGTCCTTCCATTTTTGGTATTTGTCTTACCCTTATTAGACCCTTCCAACATATATCACCCCAAATGCATCAGTATTAAATACCATCTGCCATTGCCCTGCCCAATTTACGATATGATCAATTTCATTCCATAGACAATAGACAATAGGTGCAGGAGTAGGCCATTTGGCCCTTCGAGCCAGCACCACCATTCAATGTGATCATGGCTGATCATTCTCAGTCAGTACCCCATTCCTGCCTTCTCCCCATACCCCCTGACTCTGCTATCCTTAAGAGCTCCATCTAGCTCTCTCTTGAATGCATTCAGAGAACTGGCCTCCACTGCCTTCTGAGGCAGAGAATTCCACAGATTTACAACTCTCTGACTGAAAAAGTTTTTCCTCATCTCCGTTCTAAATGGCCTAATAGCCTATGATTACTTTCCTCGTTATCAAGACTACCACCAATCTCATGTCATTCGTAAACTTATTAATTATACTTCCCACATTCACATCTCGGAAACATAGAAACATAGAAAAATAGGTACAGGAGTAGGCCATTCGGCCCTTCGAGACAGCACCACCATTCAATATGATCACGGCTGATCATCCAAAACCAGTACCCCACTCCTGCTTTTTCCCCACATCCCTTAATTCCTTTAGCCCTAAGAGCTAAATCTAACTCTCTCTTGAAATCTTAATTATTTATGTACATAAGAAACAATGAGGGTCCCAGCACTGAATCCCTATGGTACATCACTGGTCAAAGGCTTCCAGTCACGAAAGAAAACACCGACATCACATTCTGCCTCCTATTACCAAGTCAATTTTGGATCCAATTGCCAACTTGTCTTGTATCCCAAGGGGGCTAATCTTTTGGACCAGCCTTCGATGTGGGACCTTGTCAAAGGTCCAAAGGTCTTATGGAAACCCATGTAAACAACTGCCCTCAGCAATAATTTAATTACCTCTTCAAAAAAAACAATTAAATTAGCCAGACATGATCTCCGACCAGCAAATCCATGCTGATAATCCCTGATCAATCTCTGCCTTTCCATGTGTGCATTAATTTGAGCCCTCAGGATTTTTCCCAATAATCCCCCTAACACTGACGTTATATTCACTGACCTATAATTACTGTTACTTTCAGAAACAAAGAAATATAGAAATTAGGCGCAGGAGTAAGCCATTCGGCCCTACGAGCCAGCACTGCCATTCAAAATGATCATGGCTGATCATCTAAAATCAGTATTTCATTCCTCCTTTCTTCCCATGTCCTTGATTCCGTTAGCCTTGAGAGCTATTTTTAACTCTCTCTTGAAAACATCCAGTGAATTGGCCTCCACTACCTTCTAGGGCAGAGAATTCCACGGATTCACAACTCTCTGGGTGAAAAAGTTTTTCCTCATCTCTGTCCTAAATGGCCTACCCCTTATTCTTAAACTGTGAGCCCTGGTTCTGGACTCCCCCAAATGTACCATTGAATAGTGAAAAGCTTGGGTAGAATGGATGTGGAGAGGATGTTTCCACTAGTGGGAGAGTCTAGGACTCGAGGTCATAGCCTCAGAATTAAAGGATGTTCTTTTAGGAAGGAGATGAGGAGGAATTTCTTTAGTCAGAGGGTGGTGAATCTGTGGAATTCTTTGCCACAGAAGGCCGTGGAGGCAAAGTCAGTGGATATATTTAAGGCAGAGATAGATAGATTCTTGATTAGTACGAGTGTCAGAGGCTATGGGGAGAAGGCAGGAGAATGGGGTTAGGAGGGAGAGATAGATGAGCCATGATTGAATGGCAGAGTAGACTTGATGGGCTGAATGGCCTAATTCTGCTCCCATCTCTTATGATCCTATGACACACTCATCACATCTCTTGATTCCCTTGCCAACTCCATTAAAGGGCAATTTGCAGATGTTTAATAACCTGGCAGCGTGGTTTTGGGATGTTTGATGAAAACAGAGCACCTTGGAAAATCCATAGGGCCACAAAATGTCACACCGGCAACACGAGGTCAGGAATGAATTGGGATATTTTGTGCTGTGAGGCAGGAGCACCAGTGGCGTGCCACTCTGCCATCTTCTGTCTGTGCTAGTAACCCCAGCTTAGGATCTTTAATGTTTCCGCACAGCGATTTCTCTTGGTAAACATTTTAAATTTGTGTTACAGATTTTGACTGGAGGTTGCAAAAGTCTGTGTCTTCGTGTTACGGTGAAGGCCTGTTCTATCAATACTTGCGAAAAGATGGTAGAATTTACAATGTAAGTACATTAATGACTTACCAATAAGCAATTTTTATATGCAAAACTTTTTATATTATCCTGTACAATAAATAGAAAGCAAAATTAGCAGGACTAGCATCTGATGCAAGGCAAAGGATATTTCATTTCAATGCACTGTGGTGGGGGGAAGGGGGGGGGGGGTGGGGGTGGAAAGGGATAGGATTGTGTTATGGCTGCCAAACCTGGTTACTGGGACAAATCCTTCAGGTTTTTTTTCCCAATATTTTCTCCAACATGATCTTATAGACAATAGACAATAGACAATAGGTGCAGGAGTAGGCCATTCAGCCCTTCGAGCCAGCACCGCCATTCAATGCGATCATGGCTGATCACTCTCAATCAGTACCCCGTTCCTGCCTTCTCCCCATACCCCCTCACTCCGCTATCCTTAAGAGCTCTATTCAGCTCTCTCTTGAAAGCATCCAACGAACTGGCCTCCACTGCCTTCTGAGGCAGAGAATTCCACACCTTCACCACTCTCTGACTGAAAAAGTTCTTCCTCATCTCCGTTCTAAATTGCCTACCCCTTATTCTTAAACTGTGGCCCCTTGTTCTGGACTCCCCCAACATTGGGAACATGTTTCCTGCCTCTAATGTGTCCAATCCCCTAATTATCTTATACGTTTCAATAAGATCTCCCCTCATCCTTCTAAATTCCAGTGTACACAAGCCTAATTGCTCCAGCCTTTCAACATACGACAGTCCCGCCATTCCGGGAATCAACCTAGTGAACCTACGCTGCACGCCCTCAATAGCAAGAATATCCTTCCTCAAATTTGGAGACCAAAACTGCACACAGTACTCCAGGTGCGGTCTCACCAGGGCCCGGTACAACTGTAGAAGGACCTCTTTGCTCCTATACTCAACTCCTCTTGTTCAACTCCTCTTAGATTCATCGGGCCCTGGCCTTTCCCATTGCCCTTCTCGAATGAAAATACCACATATGTTATTTATCAGGCTGTTGCTCATTGTTGTCTGATATGTCATCTGTGGCCAATAATGATTTAAGTGGTAGAGCGTTTACAGCGCCAGAGACCCGGGTTCGATCCTGACTACGGATGCTTGTCTGCATGGAGTTTGTACGTTCTCCCCGTGACCATTGTGTGTATTCTCAGTGGTATCGTTTTCCTCGCACACTCCAAAGATGGACAGGTTTGTAGGTTAATTGGCTTGGTATTAAAATGTAAAATTGTCACTAGTCTGTGTCGTGGAATGTTGATGTGGGGGGATCGCTGGTCGGTAAAGAATCGGTGGGTCGAAGGGCCCGCTTCGATGGCGTATCACTAAACTAAACTACAGTGAACCTCCACATACTATCTGACCCATTACATTTGCTTCTGGCTCTGTGGATGCAGCAGAGCATTTCAGATTTCTATTTCTGATTTCCAGCCTCCACATCTTCTTGCAGCCCCTAAAAATTGAATCCTCTACTTGCTTGACTTTGGTTGCAACAATGTGGATGAATTCCCAGTCTCCCAATCTACCCCGTTGTAGCTCTTGCACTTTTTTAAATCTGCCCTCTCTCTGTAGTAATACCTACATTCTGCACTCCCTTTCCTTTCTCTTTTTGCACTAGCAGTTGTCATGTATGGAATGATTGTACTCATCATGTATGTTATAGCACGCAGAACAACATTTTTCACCGTCTCTCGGTACATGTGACATTAATAAATCAATACCATTAGAAGTGTAGTACTTCAGTTTCCTCTTCTAAGATGCTGTCACTTCCTTCCTTATGGCAGGTGTATAGTGATCCTAAAGGAAGTGTTTATATTGGCTGCTGAAGTGGGCAAACCCTTGTCTAAAGATCTTGTGGCAAACTGCAAAAGAGTGCAATTTGTCATCAAAAGCAGTTGTTCTGGAAGTTGAATTAGCAGAAATAAGTGGACTAAAACTTGATTAGCTGGGGTTAGGTTCAGAGACTCAGGTTTGATCCTGATTACGGGTGCCGTCTGTACGGAGTTTGTATGTTCTCCCCGTGACCTGCGTGGGTTTTCTCTGAGATCTTCGGTTTCCTCCCACACTCCAAAGACGTACAGGTGTGTAGGTTAATTGGTTTGGTATCAATGTAAAAAAAAAATTTAAAAAAATTGTCCCTAGTGGGTGTGGGATAGTGTTAGTGTGCGGGGATCGCTGGGCGGCGCGGACCCGGTGGGCCGAAGGGCCTGTTTCTGCGCTGTATCTCTAAATCTAAAAACAAATCATAGTCAGGATCGAACCCGGGTCTCCGGCGCTGTAAGACAGCAACTCTACCGCTGTGCCACCCTTCAGCCCAAAAGTTATTAAGGTTATATGGTAATATGTTATTATACTTATAATGATTTAAACTTGAAGGAACTGAAGTAAACCATTGTAAATGCCAATTTTGCACTACAAGCTGAGTTGGGCCATGCAATATGGTGCCTGCCATGAAGGAAGGACAATATTGAAAACAGATGTGACCTCCTATCAGGGAATCCTGAAGAGCTACTCTCGTGTTTGTGCTTTGGCAAACTTTTAGGAGCTTTTTATGTCAGTACTTTGTAGAAATATTCATCCTGCGTTTTCAAGTTGCCCGATCCTTCCCATCTGTCAAGGTATTCTTGTTTTTCTTGGCTTTTGCTGCAGCTTTTCTTTCATAAATCCGGGCTGCAAATCAAAAGCAACATTTATTTTCTTGGAAGGAATATTGCACCATGTGGCCGTCAACTGCATTTTTAATGTACTCGTTGTAGTTGAATATTGGACTCTTAATCAAGACGGGAACATAAATGAGTTTTTTTTCTTCTGCCTACCTTATGATCATGGGCCAGGATTTTACAGCTGCTGTCAGTGCTGAGAGTGACAGCAGTTCCTGGAGAATCCACATTCACTGTCATCAGTCACTGAAAGTAAGCATGCAGGTACAGCAGGCAGTGAAGAAAGCCAATGGAATGTTGGCCGCCATAACAAGAGGAGTTAAGTATAGGAGCAAAGAGGTCCTTCTGCAGTTGTACAGGGCCCTAGTGAGACCGCACCTGGAGTACTGTGTGCAGTTTTGGTCTCCACTTTTGAGGAAGGATATTCTTGCTATTGAGGGCGTGCCGCGTAGGTTTACTAGGTTAATTCCCGGAATGGCGGGACTGTCATATGTTGAAAGACTGGAGCGACTAGGCTTGTATACACTGGAATTTAGAAGGATGAGAGGAGATCTTATCGAAACGTATAAGATTGTTAAGGGGTTGGACACGTTAGAGGCAGGAAACATGTTCCCAATGTTGGGGGAGTCCAGAACCAGGGGCCACAGTTTAAGAATAAGGGGTAGGCCATTTAGTTCGGAGATGAGGAAAAACCTCAGTGGTGAGTGGTGAAGGTGTGGAATTCTCTGCCTCAGAAGGCAGTGGAGGCCAATTCTCTGAATGCATTCAAGAGAGAGCTAGATAGAGCTCTTAAGGATAGCGGAGTCAGGGGGTATGGGGAGAAGACAGGAACGGGGTACTGATTGAGAATGATCAGCCATGATCACATTGAATGGCGGTGCTGGCTCAAAGGGCCAAATGGCCTACTCCTGCACCTATTGTCTATTGTCTATTGTCTATTTAGTTTGGTTTTTGTTTAGAGATACAGAGCAGAAACAGGCCATTCGGCCCACCGGGTCCACGCCGACCAGCAATCACCATACACCAGTACTACCCAACACACACGTATGGACAGTTTACAATTTTTACTGAAGCTAATTAACCTACAAACCTGTGCGTCTTTGGAGTGTGTGAGGAAACTGGAGAAAGCCCAAGTGGTTACGGGGTGAACGTACAAACTCCGTACAAACAGCACCCGTAGTCGGGATCGAACCCTGGTCTCTGGCGCTATAAGGCAGCAACTCTACCTCTGTCCCGCCATGCTGCCCACAGATGGGAAGGATTGGGCAACTTAAAAATGCAGAATAAATATTTCCATAATGTACTATAGTTAAACATATAAATGCATTTCTGCTAATCAATCACTAATTTTGCAGAAATAGTTAGAAATGATTTATTATGTTATCCTTTGATACCCAGAGTGTAAATGATTTTCTTTTAATTGAGTGCCAAGATCTGATCCAAAATCTAATGTTTAGCAATCTCTTAGGTAAGGAAAAATATTATTTTTTGTGTGGTTTGAACTATTTCATAACATAATGCACTTTAGAATTTTTGGCTTATTTAAAAAATGCTTGCAATATTTTGGCTCCTGTCTTAATTTTGCTTGTATGTTCCAGTCTTTACTTTGCGGTCTGCATAAATATTTAATATCTTTAAAGACTGTTTTTCACCTGCTGGTTGGCAGCCTCTGAGAATTTGAAAATGTGATTAGCGGCGAGCCTGCTTAATGTTGCTAGGCACCAGGGATCTATCTGAACAGACACTTGACAGGGGAATAAGGGGATATTCTGTTCAAGTGGGGAGATGGAATTGCTTTTGGAGGTGAGCCTTGATCTCATTAAATAGACAACTGTGCTTTGGGAGTTTCCATTTCATATCAGTCTCAGTTTAGTTTATTGTCACGTGTATCGAGGTACAGTGGGAAGCTTTTGTTGCCCTGGTACTGTACTGATCTTATCATATCATATCATATCATATATATACAGCCGGAAACAGGCCTTTTCGGTCCACCAAGTCCGTGCCGCCCAGTGATCCCCGCACATTAACACTATCCTACACCCACTAGGGACAATTTTTTACATTTACCCAGCCAATTAACCTACATTAATTAACTAATTAACAATTAACCTACACTAATTAACGTGCATACCTGTACGTCTTTGGAGTGTGGGAGGAAACCGAAGATCTCGGAGAAAACCCACGCAGGTCACGGGGAGAACGTACAAACTCCTTACAGTGCAGCACCCGTAGTCAGGATCGAACCTGAGTCTCCGGCGCTGCATTCGCTGTAAAGCAGCAACTCTACCGCTGCGCTACCGTGCCGTGTAGATAGAAGAAGGGTCTCGACCCAAGACATCACCCATTCCTTCTCTCCAGAGATGTTGCCTGTCCCGCTGAGTTGCTCCAGCATTTTGTGTCTCTCCTCGGTGTAAACCAGCATCTGCAGTTCCTTCCTACACACTTCGAAGGATGAGAGGGAATCTTATAGAAACATATACATTTCTTAAGGGATTGCACAGGCTAGATGCAGGAAAAATGTTCCCCATGTTGGGGGAGTCCAGAACCAGGGGTCACAGTTTAAGGATAAGGGGTAGGTCATTTGGGACTGAGATGAGGAAAATCTTTTTCACCCAGAGAGTTGTGAATTTGTGGAATTCTCTGCCACAGAAGGCAGTGGACGCCAATTCACCAGATGTTTTCAAGAGAGAGTTAAATTTAGCTCTTGGGGCTAACGGAATCAAGGGATATGGGGAAAAAGCAGGAACCGGGTACTGATTTGGGATGATCAGCCATGATCGTATTGAATGGTGGTGCTGGCTCGAAGGGCCGAATGGCCTACTCCTGCACCTATTTTCTATGTTTATAACGTATCTATTTCCTATGTTCTTGTGTTCTCCTTTGCAGATAACAGCCAATAAAGAACAGCTTCAACAATTTGTTGTATCCCTGATAAAGGCAACAAAATTCTACCAGCAACGGCTGGAATGGCTGAACAGCGGAAGCCGCCAACTCTTTGGTGTCATCCAGGAACGCTGCATCACTATTGTCTTAGACTTTGCACCTACGTCTCCGAGTCTCTTTCACCTTTGTTGCCACGTCCTTCGTTTGATTCTCCAGGAACAGGTGGCACTGATTGGAAAGATCAACCTTATCAGGTGAGGAAAAGCTTGTTCAATAGTTGTCCAATAGGTCATAAGTGAAAGGAGCAGAATTAGGGCATTCGGCCCATCAAGTCTACTCCACCATTCAACCATGGCTGATCTATCTCTCCCTCCTAAACCCATTCTCCTGCCTTCTCCCCATAACCCCTATCACCCGTACTAATCAAGAATTTATCTATCTCTGCCTTAAATACCGTACACCCACTGACCTGTCTTCGGTGGCAAATAATTCCATAGATTCACCACCCTCTGACTAAATAAATTTCTCCTCATCTCCTTCCTAAAAGAACGTCCTTAAATTCTGAGGCTAGGACCTCTAGACCTAGACTCTCGCACTAGTGGAAACATCCTCTCCACATCCATTCTATCCAAGCTTTTCACTATTCAATGGTACAGTATGGTCGCATGTACCTAAGTACAGTGAGATTCTTCTCTGCACACAGTTTAGTGACAACCTACATTAGACGTACATTAAAAACAATCATACTAAGTTCAAGACAATAGACAATAGACAATAGACAATAGACAATAGGTGCAGGAGTAGGCCATTCAGCCCTTCGAGCCAGCACCGCCATTCAATGCGATCATGGCTGATCACTATCAATCAGTACCCCGTTCCTGCTTTCTCCCCATACCCCCTCACTCCGCTATCCTTAAGAGCTCTATCCAGCTCTCTCTTGAAAGCATCCAACGAACTGGCCTCCACTGCCTTCTGAGGCAGAGAATTCCACACCTTCACCACCCTCTGACTGAAAAAGTTCTTCCTCATCTCCGTTCTAAATGGCCTACCCCTTATTCTCAAACTGTGGCCCCTTGTTCTGGACTCCCCCAACATTGGGAACATGTTATCTGCCTCTAATGTGTCCAATCCCCTAATTATCTTATATGTTTCAATAAGATCCCCCCTCATCCTTCTAAATTCCAGTGTATACAAGCCCAATCGCTCCAGCCTTTCAACATACGACAGTCCCGCCATTCCGGGAATTAATCTAGTGAACCTACGCTGCACGCCCTCCATAGCAAGAATATCCTTCCTCAAATTTGGAGACCAAAACTGCACACAGTACTCCAGGTGCGGTCTCACCAGGGCCCGGTACAACTGTAGAAGGACCTCTTTGCTCCTATACTCAACTCCTCTTGTTACGAAGGCCAACATTCCATTGGCTTTCTTCACTGCCTGCTGAACCTGCATGCTTCCTTTCATTGACTGATGCACTAGGACACCCAGATCTCGTTGAACTCCCCCTCCTCCTAACTTGACACCATTCAGATAATAATCTGCCTTTCTATTCTTACTTCCAAAGTGAATAACCTCACACTTATCTACATTAAACTGCATCTGCCATGTATCCGCCCACTCACACAACCTGTCCAGGTCACCCTGCAGCCTTATTGCATCTTCCTCACAATTCACACTACCCCCCAACTTAGTATCATCTGCAAATTTGCTAATGGTACTTTTAATCCCTTCGTCTAAGTCATTAATGTATATCGTAAATAGCTGGGGTCCCAGCACCGAACCTTGCGGTACCCCACTGGTCACTGCCTGCCATTCCGAAAGGGACCCATTTATCCCCACTCTTTGCTTTCTGTCTGTTAACCAATTTTCTATCCATGTCAGTACCCTACCCCCAATACCATGTGCCCTAATTTTGCCCACTAATCTCCTATGTGGGACCTTGTCGAAGGCTTTCTGAAAGTCGAGGTACACCACATCCACTGACTCTCCCTTGTCAATTTTCCTAGTTACATCCTCAAAAAATTCCAGTAGATTTGTCAAGCATGATTTCCCCTTCGTAAATCCATGCTGACTCGGAACGATCCCGTTACTGCTATCCAAATGCTCAGCAATTTCGTCTTTTATAATTGACTCCAGCATTTTCCCCACCACTGATGTCAGACTAACTGGTCTATAATTACCCGTTTTCTCTCTCCCTCCTTTCTTAAAAAGTGGGATAACATTTGCTATTCTCCAATCCACAGGAACTGATCCTGAATCTATAGAACATTGAAAAATGATCTCCAATGCTTCCACTATTTCTAGAGCCACCTCCTTAAGTACTCTGGGATGCAGACCATCAGGCCCTGGGGATTTATCAGCCTTCAGTCCCATCAGTCTACCCAAAACCATTTCCTGCCTAATGTGGATTTCCTTCAGTTCCTCCATCACCCTAGGTTCTCCAGCCCCTAGAACATTTGGGAGATTGTGTGTATCTTCCTCAGTGAAGACAGATCCAAAGTAACGGTTTAACTCGTCTGCCATTTCTTTGTTCCCCATAATAAATTCCCCTGCTTCTGTCTTCAAGGGACCCACATTTGCCTTGACTATTTTTTTCCTCTTCACGTACCTAAAAAAACTTTTGCTATCCTCCTTTATATTATTGGCTAGTTTACCCTCGTACCTCATCTTTTCTCCCCGTATTGCCTTTTTAGTTAACTTTTGTTGCTCTTTAAAAGAGTCCCAATCCTCTGTCTTCCCACTCTTCTTTGCTATGTTATACTTCCTCTCCTTAATTTTTATGCTGTCCCTGACTTCCCTTGTCAGCCACAGGTGTCTCTTACTCCCCTTAGAGTCTTTCCACCTCTTTGGAATAAATTGATCCTGCAACCTCTGCATTATTCCCAGGAATACCTGCCATTGCTGTTCTACCGTCTTCCCTGCTAGGGCCTCCTTCCAATCAATTTTGGCCAGCTCCCGCCTCATGCCTCTGTAATCCCCTTTGCTATACTGCAATACCGACACTTCCGATTTTCCCTTCTGCCTTTCCATTTGCAGAGTAAAACTTATCATGTTGTGATCACTGCCTCCTAATGGCTCTTTTACCTCTAGTCCCCTTACCAGATCAGGATCATTACACAACACTAAATCCAGAATTGCCTTCTCCCTGGTAGGCTCCAGTACAAGCTGTTCTAAGAATCCATCTCGAAGGCACTCTACAAACTCTCTTTCCTGGGGTCCATTTCCAACCTGATTTTCCCAGTCTACCTGCATGTTGAAATCTCCCATAACCACCGTAGCATTACATTTTTGACACGCCAATTTTATCTCCTGATTTAACTTGCACCCTAAGTCGAGGCTACTGTTTGGGGGCCTATAGATAACTCCCATTAGGGTCTTTTTACCCTTACAATTTCTCATTTCTATCCATACTGATTCAACATCTCCTGATTCTATGTCACCCCTTGCAAGGGAATGAATATCATTCCTTACCATCAGAGCAACCCCACCCCCTCTGCCCACCTGTCTGTCTTTTCTATACGTTGTGTACCCCTGAATATTCAGTTCCCAGCCCTGGTCCTCTTGTAGCCATGTCTCAGTGATCCCTACAACATCATACTTGCCCATGACTAACTGAGCCTCAAGCTCATCCACTTTATTTTTTATACTACGCGCATTTAAGTACAACACTTTAACTTCTGTATTTACCTCCCCTCTCACATCGTTCACAATTGGCCCTGCCCTTAATTTCTTTTCCGCTCTGGAACTTCTGTTCCCATTCTTCCTAGAGTCTTTTGCAATATCTCCTGTATTCCCTTTTACCTCATCTTCATATTCACAATTTGTTAACCCCTCCCCCCCACTACTTAGTTTAAAGCCACAGGTGTCACACTAGCAAACCTGCCTGCCAGAATGTTTGTCCCCCTGACGGTAAGATGATGGACCATGTTGAGTCTGTACACGAGTTTCCACGTTCCAGGCATCATCTTGTTCCCTTCAAATATCAGGTTTCAGCTCGAAATCCTTCTTCAGCCGTCTGAAGAAGGGTCTCAACCAGAAACGTCATCCATTCCTTCTCTCCATAGATGCTGCCTGTCCCGCTGAGTTACTCCAGTATTTTGCGTCTATCTTCAGTGTAAAGCAGCATCAGCAGTTTCTTCCTACATATGGTTTGGTTTAGCTCCTGCTGGGTTACCTTGGAAACCCCCAACTGTGCTGTGATCGACTGTCTTGCCCAATGCACAACCAGCTGAACCTAGACAGTTTAGCTACCGTGGGTGGCCACGGTAGCACAGCGGTAGAGTTGCTGCCTTACAGTGCTTGCAGCGCCAGAGACCTGGGTTCGATCCCGACTACGGGTGCCGTCTGTACGGAGTTTGTACATTCTCCCCGTGACCACGTGGGTTTTCTCCGAGATCTTCGGTTTCCTCCCACACTCCAAAGACGTACAGGTATGTAAGTTAATTGGCTTGGAGTATGTGTAAATTGTCCCTAGTTTGTGTAGGATAGTGTTAATGTGCGGGGATCGCTGGTGGATGCGGACTCGGTGGGCCGAAGGGCCTGTTTCCACCCTGCATCTCTAAACTAAACTGAACTAAAAGTGATAAGAGATTAGTTGGTGCGTGATACTAGATGCCTGTAATCTTCATGATACATCTGGTATGTGACCGAAACATAGGATGCCAGGCCGTAGCTACTGGGCTCAAAATGGTGCTTAACTGAGGTGGGTATGGATCGGCATATTGAATAGTGCTTTTACTTTAACTTTGAGATTCTGCATTCATAATTTTGTTTTATATTGCTACTGAGATATCAGTAGATGTGGCCCTTGTGGCTAAAGGGATCAGGGGGTATGGAGAGAAGGCAGGTACAGGTTACTGAGCTGGATGATCAGCCATGATCATATTGAATGGCGGTGCAGGCTCGAAGGGCCGAATGGCCTACTTCTGCACCTATTTTCTATGGTTCTGTGTTTCTATCCCTGTAATATTTATATTTTTTGGTGGTGTTCTAATCTTCGACACCCACTGATGACATTAGCTTAAGATGGCTGGAACAAAACACCAAATCCGCATATGCTAAAATAAACTACCATCTACAGATTCAGCACTGGCATAAACCAAAAGAGGTGCCTTTAAAGATTATAATAGAACAATAGAGGATGTGGATAAAGGTGTGGAAGATTTAAGGTGAGTGGGGAAATAGACAATAGACAATAGACAATAGGTGCAGGAGGAGGCCATTTGGCCCTTCGAGCCAGCACCGCCATTCAATGTGATCATGGCTGATCATTCTCAATCAGTACCCCGTTCCTGCCTTCTCCCCATACCCCCTGACTCCGCTATCCTTAAGAGCTCTATCTAGCTCTCCCTTGAATGCATTCAGAGAATTGGCCTCCACTGCCGTCTGAGGCAGAGAATTCCACAGATTCACAACTCTCTGACTGAAAGATTTAAAAGGAACCTGAGGGGTAACTTTTTTACACAAAAGGCGGTGGGTGTATGAAGGAGGTAGTTGAGGCAGGTACTATCGCAATGTTTAAGAACCATTTAGACAGGTGCATGGATAGTCAAGTCAAGTCAAGTCAATTTTATTTGTATAGCACATTTAAAAACAACCCACGTTGACCAAAGTGCTGTACATCAGTTCAGGTACTAAGAACGAACATACAATGGCACACAAACATAACAGCACATACATAAACAGTTCACAGCGCCCCCTCAGATGGCCTCAAACGCTAGGGAGTAGAAATAGGTTTTGAGCCTGGACTTAAAGGAGTCAATGGAGGGGGCAGTTCTGATGGGGAGAGGGATGCTGTTCCACAGTCTAGGAGCTGCAACCGCAAAGGTTTAGAGGGATATGGATGAAATGCAGACAGGTGGGACTCGTGTAGATGGTATATGTTGGTCGGTGTGGGCAGGTTGGGCCAGAGGGCCTGTTTCCATGATGTGTGATTCCATGATTCCATGACTCTGTTAATGAGGGGTTTTGATGAAATTAGTAAAGGGAAGCTGTTACCATAAGACATTGATATACAACAAATTAATTAGAGGAGAATGTAAGACAATGGGGAAAATTGGGTAGCACTTTCAGAGAGCTTGGGTACCCAATTGAGTAATTGGGTAGCACTTTCAGAGAGCTTGGGTACCCAATTGAGTAATTGGGTAGCACTTTCAGAGAGCTGGCAGAAGCATGGTAAGCAGAAATGTATTTTCCTGAGTTATACAATTGTTATTTATACAGCATAAGTGGAAAGGTAATACACTACCATATATTTGGTTAGATAGGACCTGCAGCACAAAGTTCAGCTCTTTGCTCCACTTTGCTCCTAGGAAATGTGTTCGACATTTGGAGGCAACATAGTATTAATGTCGGACTCGAAGAGTTAAAATAAAGAGAGGGATTATGCGACCAAAAAGTTTACTTTAGTTTATTGTCACGTGCAGTGAAGAGCCTTTGTTGCGTGTTAACCAGTCAGCGGAAAGACAATGCATGATTACAATTGAGCCATTCACTGTGTACAGATACATGATAAAAAGGTATTTGCTGGAATATAATTGATTTTTTCACGGGAAACTGATGGGATGGATGGAATCCCGATTCACTTGTAGGGAATGCCAGGATAAAGTGACGTGGTTTGACATTCGGAGCCGGCCATTTCAGGAATCAAAATGGGGAGCAGATATACCCAAAGGGCGGAAGAAATTTTGAATTCTCTTCCACAGACAGCAGTTGATGTTTAGTTTAGTTTAGATTAGAAATTCAGCGAGGAAACTGGCACTGCGGCCCACCGAGTTCGTGCCGACCAACAATCACCCATACTCTCGTTCTATCCCACACACTAGGAAATATTTACAGAAGCCAATTACCCACAATCCTGCATGTCCTTGGAGTGCGGGAGGAAGCTAGAGCACCTGAAAAACTCCCGTGCAGTCACAGGGAGAACGTGCAAAACCCGTACAGACAGCACCCGTAGTCAGGATCAAACCCGGGTCTCTGGTGCTGTAAACTGCAAATCTACCGCTGCGCTGCAATGCCACCCTATTCTGCCACTGCTCTGCCAGTTGTTCATTTTTAATCTGAGATTGACTATTTTTGTTAATCAAGGATAACAAGAGGAATGGGATAAAGGTGAGCAGGGTGGAGTTAGGTCATAAATCAACCATGATTTCATGAAGTGGTTGAAAAGGCATTTGGGCTTCTGGGGCCCACTCCTCTGCATATAGCTTCACTGTAATGAGCAAAGTTCATGGCATTAACAATATGAGAGTTATGAGCTTTCTAGAGAGCGTGCAAGAGCAAAAATCGATGTAGGGCACATGACAGACCTTTAAACCTGAGTTCTTTGCCTGTGACCGTGGCAATGTTCACTAGGTGAAAGATCAAAACAGAGTAATGAACCAATAAATATTATCTAAACTTATTAACCAACTTGTTAAAAACAGTGCATCCAATTTTGCCCAGTGTTTAGTAAATAAATGTGGAAACCAGAGCTAGTAATGTCTTAAATAAGTCATTTTTTTCTTCTATTGATTCCAGCTTGCTTTCAAATAAAACAGCTCAATTCACTCTCAGGAAGATTAATATTTGCCTTGGACCCAATTGTTAAATTCCCATTAAGCTTATATACTGATTTTTAAAAATTGCTTTGGGGCACATTAAAGACAGGGTTGATTAATATAGGAATATACTGAAAATTTTCTTACATATAAACCCTAGATGTATCGTATTGAATTTAACTCGTTCAAATGACCTGCATCCATTAATCTGAATGGCAGTAATGAAATGGTCTGCCAGTTACCTTAAGATCCATAATTAGTTATTATCAGTGCAAAATAAAAAAACTGGATATAAAGCTTTGCATCTTAAAATGGCTCTTTCTGAAAATTAGCAGATGAATAATGACAAGCATCTTTGCTTTGTTGCTGGCCATACATTCAGGGGCAATCTGCAAACTGTCGAACTAATAAATTGCTAATGTTTTCTGTCTATGTATCTAGTATGTTTGAAAATGAAAATGTTATCGGACTTGTTACAGGTTAAATGCGTAGGTTAAATGCGTGGGTGGCACATTGGGGCAGCGGTAGATCTACTGCCTTACAGTGCCAGAGACCCGGGTTTGATCCTGGTTACGGGTCTGTATGGAGTTTGTACGTTCTCCCCGTGGCTGCGTGGGTTTTCTCCAGGATCTCCAGTTTCCATCCACAGTCCAAAGACGTACAGGTTTGTAGGTTAATTGGCTGGATATAATTGTAAATTGTCCCTTGTAGGATCTGTAGGATAGTGTTAGTGTACGGTGGGTCATTGGTCAGTATGGACTCGGTGGGCCAAAGGGCTTGTTTCTGCACTGTACCTCTAAACTAAACGAAACTAAAGTTATAGAGACATACAGCATAGATACAGGCCCTTTGGCCCAACTTGTCCATGCCACCCAAGATGCCCCTTTTACGCTAGTGCCACCCGCCCACATTTAGTGCATATCTCTCTCTAAACCTTTCCTGTCCGTGTACCTGTTCAAATGTCTTTTAAACTTTGTTTTAGTACCTGCCTCAATCACCTCCTCTGGCAGCTTATTCCACATACCCATTGCCCTTAGTGTGAAAAAGGTTGCCCCTCAGATTCCTATTAAATTGTTCCCCTCCCACCTTAAACCTGGGGTACTGATTTTGGATGATCAGCCATGATCAGATTGAATGGCGGTGCTGTCTCAAAGGGCCGAATGGCCTACTCCTGCACCTGTTTTCTCTGTTTCCTGCACCTGCACCTGGTTTTAGATTCCCCCTCCTCTGGGTAAAAACATAGTTGAATGACATTTAAAAAAGTGCAGTTCTGAGTTGAACAGCAGGACTGTTGCTGGTGCAGTGGTAGTGACGACGATGTAATTATCCCTGATTGCCATCATCTCGCTTGCAGTTAACAGCAAATTTGGGATTTCCACACAAGCATAATTTAAAATGGAAACCGTCAAAATATTTTTTTGTACACAACCCTTCAAAACTCAGCTGTTTGCAGTCTTCTCCAGTGCATTCAAAGGAAATCATGGAACCCGACCTTACTGCAAGCAAACTAAAATCCCATCGCACATACTTTGAAAATTGTATTCTCCGCCATTGAGTTTTAAAAGGGATACCAAAGTCAAGTATTACGAGAAAAGAACAACTCTGCACATATCCGAGGACCGAGAGCAAACCAAAGACGTGATCTGTTGGTAAGTGGAATGAGCGCAGGTGGTGCAGCACTTAACTGATTCTTGCCGTGTGAGCGTAATCTTTGGCTTTGTCAAGATTATCTGTGGTCCAAACCCCCCCAGCCCCAAAACCCATTCTGGCTGAGAGAATGGAGGAAGTCGTATCAAGGACCGAGAGGCAGTTAGCACCTGCTTGAAAGGAGAACTTTGAAGATATTTTCAGTTGAGATTCTGTTTGACATGAATGTGCCTACCTCTATTCCACTGCACCTCAATGCCCTGCAACCTTTGCACCAGCCAGGGCAACAAGAGACGGCAAAGGCCATCCAACAGCTGAAATCCACATGCCTGTGAAGCAGGCAAAAAAAAAAAAAAAATCCTTGAAATATGATGGAGAAGTGCTTCTGGCTCAAATTTATGACCTCCTCAACCTCATCATGGAAGACTAAACCATTCTCAAGGAAACTCAGGGATACTGCAGTCATGACCATCTTCAAGATTGCGGCTGTGGCTCGCCGGCAGTCTGTCTGTCTTTTTTTTCTTTCTTTGTCTATTGTTAGCGTTTAGATGTATGTAATGACCTATTTGTAGCTGTGTATATGTGGGGGGTGGGGGAAGGGGGTTGGGGGGAAAACCTTTTTCCTAAATCTCTTCTTCAATGGAGATGCGACCTTTTTCCATGTCGTATCTCCGTTCACGCTACGGCCTAACACCGTGAAGTTGGCGACCTCCAGCTGGGATCGACCTTGAAGGCTCCGGTCGCAGGGCCTGGACTTACCATCTCCGGGCTGGCCGACTTTCGGAGGTTGTGGTGGAGCTGTGACTGTGGCTGCGACCCCCATCTTCGGAGGCTTCGGCCACGGGGCTCTGTGGACCGCGACATCGGGAGCTCGCAGGTCCCTGGCAGGCGACCGGCTTTCGGGAGCTCTAGCCGTAGCAGCTTCGACCGCCCCGAATCGCGAGGTTCGATCGACCCGTTCGCAGGACCTTCATCGTGGCTCGGCCGCGGCACCTTCCATCGCCCGGTGGGGGCTCAGGACCTTCATCGGCCTGCTCGGCTCCGCCCTGGGACCTTCCATCGCCCGGCGGGGCTTTCAAACGTCGGGAGCCTCGATCGGCTCGAAGCAGCAGTCTGACTGCCTGACCGCAGGAGAAGAACAGAGGAGGAGATAAGACTTTTCTTTGCCTTCCATCACAGTGAAGGTGCGCCTGGAGGAATCACTGTGATGGTTGTCTGTGTTAAACTTATGTAATTGTGTGTCTTGTGCTCTTTATTGTTTATGACTGCATGGTAATGACAATTTCATTCAAATCTATTTTTGAATGACAATAAAAGCAATTTGAATTTGAATTTGAATTTGAAAGGAGATAAACCCTGGTTGCAGCAATTACTCAGTAATCTCCTTGCTGCTTGCCACTGGGAATGTCATCACAAAAATACCACCATGGCTAAAATGCTCCCCATAGAATCACAGTGTGGATATCATCCATCCAGAGGTGGAGTGGATGTGGTCTTCAAGGTTTGACAAGTCTAAGGAAAGTAAAGGTGGCAGTACCGCCTGCTGCTTTTGCCACTTCCCAACGTCAACCAAGAGCATTATCGGTTACATTATTGAGCCAAAATATATACGGAATCTGTTACATTATTGAGCATCGGTTACATTGTTGAGCATTATGGAGCCAAAATATAAACTGAATCTGCCAGTTGGAGCCTTCATTTCTTAGCAAGAAATTTGACTAGTTTTGCTTATGCAAAGCCCAGGAACCTTCATCTGGAATGATCCAATGTCCATTGTTAGTTATCACTAGGCCAAGTGGACCCGTTGGGCCCAAACCTCTCCTGCATTGGTGCAGCACCCTCTCCTCCCCCCTTGTCCCCTACATTACTCAACTTTCATACAATTTGACTTGTTAAACTTATTCAGTCTTGGAGCTTTGAACATTTCTCAGAAACCCTTGTTTTTTTTTTCTCCATTTACTGCTTCTTTTATTTTTAGTGATCCGCCAGTACTTGCTTGTGAAAGTGAAAGGACGTTTTACTGTCATCTCATTGCCCAAGCATCTCTTATTTCCCATCAAGGAACCCTGGAAGTTGATGAGTGTAGCGATTTGTGTATCACCTCCGATTGTCCTCTCCATTGAGAAGCAATGATGGACAGATGACTCAACATAATTCTTCACTTCCCTTAAGTCAAAACATAAGTATATACACGGATCTGAAAGTGGCTGGAGGGTGAAAGAGCAGGGAGCTATGGGTGAATACATTTTCCAAGGTGTTTTAATGGAAAACTCATTGCTAGGGTCATTGACTCTGAGATTTCGGGCGGCACAGTGGCATAGCGGTAGTGATACTGCTTTTCAGCGCCAGAGACCTGGGTTCGATCCTGTCTACGATCAGTCTGAAGAAGGGTCTCGACCCGAAATGTCACCCATTCCTTCTCTCCTGAGATGCTGCCTGACCCGCTGAGTTACACCAGCATTTTGTGAATAAATACCTTCGATTTGTACCAGCATCTGCAGTTATTTTCTTATCCTGTATACGGGTGCTTGTCTCTATGGCGTTTGTACGTTCTCCCCGTGACCTGTGTGGGTTTTTCTCCGCAATCTTCGGTTTCCTCCCACACTCCAAAGACGTGCAGCTTTGTAGGTTAATTGGCTTGGTATGAGTGTAAAATTGTCCCTAAGTGTGTGTAGGATAGTGTTAATGTGCAGGGATTGCTGGTCGGTGCAGAGTCGGTGGGCCAAGGGGCCTGTTTTCGCGCTGTATCTCTAAACCAAACTAAAGTAAAGTTACAAAAGTACCGAACAGTCTTATCTACTGCTTGCCGCTATACGTGGCAGCAGCCCTCCCCCCTCTTGACCCCCCACTCCCCCCCCCCCCCCCGAGTCAGCTCCCCCTTTGTTCTCGACGGTCCCCCCCCCACGCCAGATCCCCCTTTGTTCTCAGCGAGTCGAGCCGGCTGGTGAGTACCGTGCACAGCGTTGGTCTCCTTATTTAAAGAAGGACATAAATGCACTTGAAGCAGTTGAAACATTAATGTCTGGGATTGTCGGAAAGTGAGGAAAGATTGGCCAGGCTAGGCGTGTATCCACTGGCGTTCAGAAGACTGAAAATATTCACAAACTTGACGGGTTTTAATAGTGGACGTCGAGAGGATGTTTCCTTTCGTGGGAAAATCTAGCACAAGGTTCACAGTTTAAAATATAGGGTCGGCAGTTTATGATGGATGAGATGGTATTTCCTTTCTGTCTCAGGAAGGGTCGTGATCTTCTGCCCATTTCCTCCACAGATGCAGAGCAGTTTATGAAGTATGAAGGAAGCTGAGGTTGGATGATTCCCATGTGAAATTATGTTACTCCTGAGAAATGAGACTACATTGTTATAGACAATAGACAATAGGTGCAGGAGGAGGCCATTCGGCCCTTCGAGCCAGCACCGCCATTCACTGTGATCATGGCTGATCATTCTCAATCAGTACCCCGTTCCTGCCTTCTCCCCATACCCCCTGACTCCGCTTTCCTTAAGAGCTCTAACTGGCTCTCTCTTGAATGCATTCAGAGGATTGGCCTCCACTGCCTTCTGAGGCAGAGAATTCCACTGATTCACAACTCTCTGACTGAAAAAGTTTTTCCTCATCTCAGTTCTAAATGGCCTACCCCTTATTCTTAAACTGTGGCCCCTTGTTCTGGACTCCCCCAACATTGGGAACATGTTTCCTGCCTCTAACGTGTCCAACCCCTTAATAATCTTATACGTTTCGATAAGATCTCCTCTCATCCTTCTAAATTCCAGTGTATACAAGCCTAGTTACTCCAGTCTTTCAACATATGACAGTCCCGCCATTCCGGGAATTAACCTAATAAACCTACACTGCACGCCCTCAATAGCAAGAATATCCTTCTTCAAATTTGGAGACCAAAACTGCACACAGTACTCCAGGTGCGATCTCACTAGGGCCCTGTACAACTGCAGAAGGACCACTTTGCTCCTATAATCAACTCCTCTTGTTATGAAGGCCAACATTCCATTGGCTTTCTTCACTGCCTGCTGTACCTGCATGCTTCCTTTCTGCGACTGATGCACTAGGACACCCAGATCTCGTTGTACGTCCCCTTTTCCTAACTTGACACCATTCAGATAATTGTTCTGAGAGCCAGCGTCTTGGTCACACCCAGATTAACCATGGATTTGTAGAGATGATAGTGAAGTCTTCAAGATGAGGTCCCAGCCCAGCATTTGGTGTCCTTATTTTGGTCAATCCCTATTTAAGTTTTTAACTTTGGTGGTTTCCTGATACTCCACCCACAGATCCAGACCTTCGGCAAAATCCTCCTCACTCCTGCCACTTATCATCAGATTTCTGGAAAGTCCCATTTCCATGCCGTTGCCACTGGGATCCCTCTGACTGCACCCTAACTGGTAGGCTTGGTTGCTCATCCCCCTCACAACCTTTCCCTGTCTCAGGCATTGATCCCGTGGTTCCTCCCCACCACAGGGTCCCCATCTCATCCACACACAACCTCCTCCGCATCACAGGTAACCCTTGACCTCCCCCCAACCCTCTTCTCTAAGGCACCCACCTCTTTGCTCCACACCACCCCAGGCCCTCATCTCCAGTATCGCCAATACCAGTTTCTAATGGGGAGCCTTGCCATCCATCCTTCTCCCACTGACCCTCCTGGGACTGGCCTAGTCCCAGCCCTACAGTATTTCCCTTGGCGAGTTGCGCAACAACTCATCGAAGAACAAAGCCTGGGGAGCCGCCAGGAAAAAAGAGGGACACAGTTTGGGGGGCCTCTGAGAACAAAGAGGGACCCGGTTTGGGAGGCCTCTGAGAATAAAGAGGGACTGGGGTGGGGGAGGGGGGGGGGGGGGGGGGGAGAGGAGGAGGGGGGGGGGGAGGGACTACATTGCAACTTTGTGGGCGCCCTTTACATGGTGACACCTGCATATTTGCACTGTATGCAAACACAGAATCTCACTGGACCAAGTACACGTGACAATAAAGTATCAATCAATCAATCAATCAATCAATCAATCAATCAGCAACATCCTTTAAATGGTACAAAGAATGGCCAAGCCCAATATTCTACAATAACTCCCGTCCTGTTGAAAGTATTAGTCTTGATGGCAAAGCATCATCAACATAAGTTATCAGATCAACCAACATGAGTTAATCCCAGTGCATGTAACACCCTCTTCATATTGTTTGTGTTGGAGAGTTTATGGTAAGCTTGTTCATGGTTGTCTGTTTTAAGTTATTTTGCCTTAGTTTGTTTAAGCCGTCGCTTACTTTTTTCCCCTCTGCCTCCTTGTTTGCATTTTGTGTGTCATGAACTTTCTGATTTGAGGAATCATCTCAATTTGTGTTATTAAAACATCTTTAACATGAAAAGGACATTGATTCTACATAGACCTTGAGTCATAATGCGATGTATTGACTTGTGTTCTCTATGGTAAACAGAGGTTTTGTATTTGTTTATATTGTGAATCATTGGGTTTCTTGGAAACGTTTCAAATGGCTGCATATTATGCATCTAGTTTGAAATGTGGTAATGCAAATATATAAATCTTACTGTACAGAGCAAAGGTTTTTCAAAATTCATGTTTGTGAAGTGGGCAATTGTGCCAAGGCCAACATTTATTGCTCATCCCTGAACTGCCCTTGAAGGTGGCGGTGAGAATTCTTCTTGAGCTGCTGAAGTCCTTCTGGTGTCGGCACTCTCTCCTGCCAGGGGAAGGAACAAAGGGGGACCTGGCGTGAGGGGACTGCCGTGAGGGAAGGGGAGGGGGGGAGAACAAAGGGGGACCTGGTGCGGGGGGTACTTTATAACTTTGCAAAACACCCTTTATGGGCGACTATTTGCATACCTTGTGACAAGAAAGTATTCAATCCAATCAATTGAATGAATGAAGAAGTTTATTGGACAAGTATTGTGCATATACAAGGAATTTGCCTTGGTGCTCCGCTCACAAATGACAACGCAAACATACAGTTAACAATTAAGAATAAAGCATAACCACATCAAAACAATAAGGATACAACATTACGGTCTAATCATGTGGGTGAAAATAAACCAGAGCAAAAATGAGGCTACAGACTTTGGTTATTGAGTAGAACTACTACTCGTGGAAAAAAAGCTGTTTTTATGCCTGGCTGTGGCTGCTTTGACAGTCCGGAGTCGCCTTCCAGAGGGAAGTGTTTCAAAGATTTTGTGGCCAGGGTGAGAGGGGTCCAAGATGATCTTGCCCGCTCGCTTCCTGGCCCTTGCAGTGTACAGTTCGTCAATGGGGGGAAGGTTGCAGCCAACAACTTTCTCAGCTGATCGAACGATCCGTTGCAGCCTCCGGATGTTGTGCTTGGTGGCTGAGCCAAACCAGACCATGATGGAGAAGGTGAGGACGGACTCAATGATAGCAGTATAGAATTGGACCATCATTGCCTGTGGCAATTCAATATTGTGCTGCTGGGTTGGGGGGGTTCAAAGATTTGACAGCAAAGGACAGGAGATATATTTAGAGGCCTAGGTGATGCGTAACTTTAACATAACATAACATAACAACACTTTATTGTCACTCGGCACAACACCGAACGAAATTTCAGCAGTCACAGCAAAAAAAGAAAAGAACACAGGACACACGACCCGGCACGGTAGCGCAGCGGTAGAGTTGCTGCTTTACAGCGAATGCAGCGCCGGAGACTCAGGTTCGATCCTGACTACGGGTGCTGCACTGTAAAGAGTTTGTACGTTCTCCCCGTGACCTGCGTGGGTTTTCTCCGAGATCTTCGGTTTCCTCCCACACTCCAAAGACGTACAGGTATGTAGGTTAATTGGCCGGGTAAATGTAAAAAATTGTCCCTAGTGGGTGTAGGATAGTGTTAATGTACGGGGATCGCTGGGCGGCACGGACTTGGAGGGCCGAAAAGGCCTGTTTCCGGCTGTATATATATGATATGATATGATATGACCCCAACACAAACATCCATCACAGTGACTCCAAACACCCCCTCACTGTGATGGAGGCAACAAAACTTCCCCTCTCCTCCCCCCGCACCCACGGACAGGCAGCTCGACCCCTACCGAGGCAACCGACACACACAGCCCCCGCAAGGGGATGGAAGGCCCCCCGGCCGAGCCGCCCCGGGCACCGAAACGTCCCGCGGCCGCACCGGGCGATGTTAAGTCCAGCGGCCGAGCCGCACCGGGCACCGAAACGTCCCGCAGCCGAGCCGCGCTGGCGATGTTAAGTCCCGCGGCCGAGCCGCACCGGGCACTGAAACGTCCTGCGGCTGAGCCGCGCCGGCGATGTTAAGTCCCGCAGCCGAGCCGCGCCGGGCACTGAAACGTCCCGCAGCCGAGCCGCGCCGGGCACTGAAATGTCCCGCAGCCGAGCCGCGCCGGCGATGTTAAGTCCCGCAGCCGAGCCGCACCGGGCACTGAAACGTCCTGCAGCCGAGCCGCACCGGGCACTGAAACGTCCCGCAGCCGAGCCGCACCGGCGATGTTAAGTCCAGCGGCCAAGCCGCGCCGGGCGATGGAAGGCCCCACGGGCGAGCTGCGCCCCGGGGAAGAGACCTAATAAAAGAAAGGTTTCCCCCGCCCCACCCCCCCCCCCCAACACACCCACCCCCCTCCACACATACACAGCCAAAAACAGAAACAAAAACCATCCCAGCACCGACACGAAACAAAAAAAAAGAAAAAAAAGACAAACAGACTGCCAGAGAGCCGCAGCCGTTAGGCGCAGCCAACTCCTCCCCAATGGGTGGTTGGTGGTGTTCTGATGTGCCTGTTACCCTTGTCCTTCTTGATGGTAGAAGGTATTGGTTTGGGAAGATAGACACTAAATGTTGGAGAAACTCAATGGGACAGGCAGCATCTCCATAGAGAACGAATGGGTGACTTTTCGGGTTGAGACCCTTCTTCAGACTGAAAAGGGGTCTCGACCCGAAACATCACCGATTCTGTTCTCTCCAGTGATGCTACGTGTCCCACTGAGTTACTCCTGGATTTTGTGCCTCTGGTGTAAACCAGCATCTGCAGTTCCTTGATCGATGTGTTGGTTTGGGAGGTGCATTCCAGGTGAATGTATTGTGTAGATTGTCTGTATTGTAGCCATTGCATGAGAGTGATGGAGTGAATGTATACTTAGCATAGGGGATAGAGTGTGGGGCAAGTGGACCACTTTATCCCGGATAGCGTTGAAGTTCTTCAGAGATGTTGCCGTTGCACTCATCCAGGTGAGTAGAGAGTATTTTCTCATGATCCTGACTTGTGCCCCGTAGATAGTGGAAAGGTCTTGGAGTGTCAAGAAGTGAGTCGTTTAGTTTAGCTTAAAGATACATCGCGGAAACAGGCCCTTTGGTCGCCAGAGTCCACGCTGACCAGCGATCCCCGCACACTAACACTATCCTACACGCACTAGGGCAATTTACAATGTTACCAAGCCGATTAACCTACAAACCTGTACGTGTTAGGAGTGTGGGGGGAACTGGAGCACCCGGAGAAAACATGCAGGTCACAGGGAGAACGAACAAACTTTATACAGACAGCACCTGTAGTCAGGATCGAACCTGGGTCTCTGGCACTGTAAGGCAGCAACCCCACCGTTGCGCAACCAGGCTTCCCACTCCACCACTGTGCCAGGTACATCCTGCAGACTGCTCTCTTGCCATGGCACCTATGTGGCTGGTCCACATGAGACCCGATCAATGGTTATCCTTAAGATAGCAATGGAGGGGAAATCCAATGAACACCGTCTGAAGAAGGGCCTTGACCCAAAACATCACCCATTCTTTCTCTCCAGAGATGCTGCCTGTCCCGCTGTGTTACTCCAGCTTTTTGTGTCTATCTTCAGTTTAAACCAGCACCTGCAGTTCCTTCTTACATTTTGTATCTACCATCCTTCACACACCTGTTTGTGGCTCTCTCCAGTTTTCAGTGAAGTGCTCATGAAACCTGGGTCTCAGAAAGTTGCAGAGGGCTCTCTGATATTAATCCTTCTCCCACACTGCTCCCAACAAACATGGGAAGTTTAAAATTGAGGACATGTTTTCAAAATTTTAACTTGTTCAGGCAAATGAACGAATAGAATTTTAAAACGTAGCCACAGATCGTATAACCAGAATATATTTTTGATCCCCTAAGAGGATTAACTGTGAAGTTAATTCAGTGGTCAAATAGCTAATCTTTGCTCTCGTGTTTTGAATGTTGTACAGGGCCGCTGAGGAGCTGGACATGTGGCAAGACAAAGCTGTTCCCGTTAATGCACAGGCAATAGCATCAGCAGTCCATTGGATTGGGAATCTTTGTCATGTGGCATCTACCAGCAAGACAAGTGCGTTGGAGGCTGTGTTGCAAGCAGCAAGTGATGAAACTGTGAGACATTGCGTTTGCTTTATAGACACAAGCAGGTGCCAATTTCCAAAATGCCTTAAAGTTTTTGTAGACATAAAATTAAATATGACTCTTCTACTTAATTGTCCGCCAAGCATCATTCTTACCACGTATCCGATATCTATAAAATAAATGTTGGCCGTGGCGCAGAGAGAAGGTTGCTGCCTTACAGCGGGTTCGATTCCGACCGTGGGTGCTGTCTGTATGGACTTTGTACGTTCTCCCCATGACCACGTTCCCTCCCACACTCCAAAGACGTACAGGTTTGTAGGTTAATTGGCTTGGTGAATGTGTAAATTGTCCCTAGCGTGTGTAGGATAGTGTTGGTGTGTGGAGATCACTGGTCAGTGCAGACTCACTGGGCCAAAGGGCCCATTTACGCGCTGTATCTCTAAAACTAAAACAAATTAAATCTGGACTATTTTAGGTTTTAACTTAATTTCTGCTCCAGAGACTCTAGTATAATAAAGTTAATACAATACACGATTGGATGTAAAAGTATAGTACAGGCCACCCATGGATAACAACCAGGTTCCCCTTTTACAGACATCTCTAAGTCGATTTTGGTTCATAAGCTGGTAAATACACATACGGCAAATCTATCATAACTACAGCATTGTAATGAATGATCCAATGACACTTTGTACCCGGGTACAGTTAAATGCTTTGTTCTGCGTACACACTGGATCTTATCGAAACGTATAAGATTATTAAGGGGTTGGACACGTTAGAGGCAGGAAACATGTTCCCAATGTTGGGGGAGTCCAGAACCAGGGGCCACAGTTTAAGAATAAGGGGTAGGCCAATTAAAACGGAGATGAGGAAACACTTTTTCAGTCAGAGAGTTGTAAATCTGTAGAATTCACTGCCTCAGAAGGCACTGGAGGCCAATTCTCGGAATGCATTCAAGAGAGAGCTAGATAGAGCTCTTAAGGATAGCGGAGTATGGGGGATATGGGGAGAAGGCAGGAACGGGGTACTGATTGAGAATGATCAGCCATGATCACATTGAATGGCGGTGCTGGCTTGTAGGGCCGAATGGCCTACTCCTGAACCTATGGTCTATTGTCAATTGTCTGAAATCATATAGCAGACCTCGCCTAGGCCGTACACAAGTGTTGCCATGTTTCGGTGCCGACAAAGTTATAAAAGTTCACCGAACAGTCCTATCTACTGCCTGCCACTGCGTGTGGCAGCAGGCGTTCCCCTCCCCGCCCACCCCACCCCCCCACCCCCACCCCCACCCCCACCCCCACCCCCACCCCCACCCCCACCCCCGCCCCCACCCCCCCCCCCCGGCCATGTCCCCCTTCATTCTCGGCAACCCACGCACTGAGCCCTCCATCTTTACATCATTGAGATGGCATCAAAAGCACAGGAGAGTGAGTGAGAAAGAACAATTATTGAAGGGAGAGAGAGAGAGAGAGAGAGAGAGAGAGAGAGAGAGAGAGAGAGAGAGAGAGAGAGAGAGAGAGAGAGAGAGAGAGAGAGAGAGAGAGAGAGAGAGAGAGAGAGAGAGAGAGAGAGAGAGAGAGAGAGAGAGAGAGAGAGAGAGAGAGAGAGAGAGAGAGAGAGAGAGAGAGAGAGGGAGGGAGGGAGGGAGGGAGGGAGGGAGGGAGGGAGGGAGGGAGAGAGAGAGAGAGAGAGACGAGTTATGTTGCTCATAACCCATGATTCAGGTCTTTGTTGGGCGTAACTTTTATAATCATGATTGGAAAATTGCATAAACAATTTACACTGTGGTCTTGCATACCGTGAAGCATATTTTTCAAATGAGTGGTTTTGGCACCTGGCCTTGTACCTTGGAAGCCTGGATGGAAACTTAGGCATTAGAATCGTGAACCCTGTTTCAATTGTTTATTCATTAATTTCAGATGTGGATTCCTGTGAAGTTCTGCAGTGCCTGCATAACTGTGGCACTAAGACAAGCATATATGATCAGATAAAGTCAGATAACTAGAAGAGAAACCGCAAAAAAAATACAACTGAAATATCTTCCCTGCCCAGTTGGAGGAAGGGTCTCGACCCAAAAACGTCACCCTTTCCTCCTCTCCAGAGATGCTGCCTGTCCCGCTGAGTTACTCCAGCATTTTGTGTCTATCTTCGGTGTAAACCAGCATCTGCAGTTCCTTCCTATGCAAATAACATCCCTTGTAACTCGAAGGTATTTATTCACAAAATGCTGGAGTAACTCAGCAGGTCTGAAGAAGGGTCTCGATCCGAAACGTCACCCATTCCTTCTCTCCTGAGATGCTGCCTGACCCGCTGAGTTACTCCAGCATTTTGTGAATAAATACCTTCGATTTGTACCAGCATCTGCAGTTATTTTCTTACACCCCTTGTAACTCGCTGAGACAGATGATTTGGGAATGCAACCTTCCTACTGGAATGGATCGGTTCATTCGCTCTTGCTGTGTTTGTCCATTTAAAGAATGAAACCAATGGAATAATTATAATTTTTTTTAAAAATGCAGATTGAAGCCATCTATTTTTTTGCTGCGGGAGATGCTCCTCAAGGAATGAGGGAGCTTTTGCGGCAGAAGTTGGCAAACAGCCCTCGCCCAGTTCACACCATCTCGTTCAATGCGAAGGAGGAAGCAACAATCCGGTTTATGAAAGAATTGGCTCAAAGCACTGCAGGAAGGTAGGACAATAAAATGGCAAGAGACAATCGTTAACTCCTTCTGACACTGCCTGAATTTCACGAGCATGGGATCATTGGGGTTTTGCAGAATTTGTTTTACTTCTGAAATGCCCAAGTTTGCACTTCACCTTTGACTTTAGAGATAGAGCATAGAAACAGGCTCTTCGGCCCACCGAGTCCGCGCCAACCAGCGACCACCCCATACCATAACACTATCCTACACGCGAGGGACAATTTACAATTTACAGAAGCCAATTAACCTACAATGGGGATGTGGAAGGAAACCAGAGCATCAGGAGAAAAGAGGGAGAACGTACCAACTCTGTACAGAGAGCATCCAGATTCAGGATCGAACCTGGGTCTGTGACACTGTAAGGCAGCAACTCTACCACAGTGCCGCCCTAACAACACCAAGAGATCACACCAAAACTGGTGGTATAGTAGACCGTGAAGATGGTCGTTTAAGGTTGCAACAGGACATTGATCAGCTGGGATAGTGGACAAAGGAAAGGAAGGTGAAATTTAATTCAAACAGGAGCACAATGATGCATTTTAGGAAGTTCCCTATAAGGGGCAATACAGGTAGACAGGGCGGTGAAGAAGAGGTAGGGCAAACTTGCTTTTATTGGCCCAGGCATCGATTGCAAGACTTGGGATGTCATGTTACTGTTGTACAAAACAATGGTCAGGCCGCCCTTGGAGTTTCGTGAGCCATTCTCGTCATTACATGACAGAAAAATTGTGGTTAACCTTGGGAGTGTGTGGAAAGATTCACAAGCATGTTGCCTGTGTTGGAGGGCTTGAGTTATTATGAGAGACTGGATGGGCTCGGTTTCTCTGGCGTGAAGAGGTGACATGATGGAGGTATATAAAATCATGAGAGGTATAGATATGGTAAATAGGCAGAGTCTGATTGTCGGGGTGACTAAAACGAGAGGGCATAGATTTAAGTTGAGAGGGAAGAAGGTTAAAGGGGATCTCTCACACCATCAGGAACAATAACTACATTGAAAAGGCGAAAGTGCTGGAGTAACTCAGCGGGTGAGGTAGCATCTCTGGAGAACTTGGATAGATGACATTTTGGGTTGAGACCCTTCATCAGACCCCCTTAAGGCCAGTTCCCTGCCACGCTTTGTCCTGCCTCTACCCTTTTCCAGTTTTCTTCCCCCCCCCCGCCGCACAGTCAGTCTGAACAAAGGTCTTGACCCAAAACGTCACCTATCCACGTTCTCTAAAGATGCTGCCTGACCTGCTGCGTTGCTCCACCACTTTGTGCCCTTTTGTGTATTAACCAGCATCTGCAGCTCCTTGTTTCAGCATTTAAGAGGCAACAGGATAAATATCTAAACAAGCAAGGCGTGGAGGAATGTAGCAGAGTTATAGTGGGCCGAAGGATCTATTTTCTATGCTGTCTGGTGTTGTGTTATGTTGCTGCACTCTAATAATTCAGCCCATCATGTCCTTGTCGACCACAATGCTAATTTAATCCGCACATCTGCCTGCGCATGATCTATCTCCCTCAACTCCCGGCCTGTTTATGTGTCTGCCTAACAGCCTCTGAAACATTGGCATCGCATCTGCTTCCACCACTTCCCCCCATGTAGGGTGTTCCCGGCACCCACCACTCTCTACATTTAAAAAAAACTCTGACTCATAAATCTCCTTTAAACTTCCGCCTTTCACCTTAAACTCTTGACATTTCCACCCTGAAGAGGAGACTAACTATCTACCCAATTTACGCCTTGAATAATTCTTCTCAACTTCTATCAAGTCTCCTCTCAGCCTCCGATGCTCTTGAGAAAATGATCCAAGTGTGTCTGCACAGCTAATACTTTCTAATCCAGGCAACATCCTGGTGAACATCTTCCGCCACTTCCCCAAAGCCTCCACATCCTTCCTGTAATGCGTCGACCAGAATAGTACGCAGTACTCCAACTGCGGCTAAACCAATTTTTTTTTTACAGCTGCAACACGATTTCCCGACATTTAAACTGACCCATGTAATCACGCATGAAATGTTGACTGTCCATTTCCCTACACAGACGCTGCCTGATCGGTCGGCTGAGTTCCTCAAGGCAATTTGTTGCTCCGTGTTCCATCATTTGCCGTCCCTTGTGTCACAATTTTACTACTCCAACGCCGTATGTCTTCTTTATCACTTAATGTGCTTATGCTGCCACTTTCAGAGTCTTACCGCACTGAAATAGGCCCTTTGGCCCAACTCATCCACGCCCATCTAAGCTAGTCCCACTTCCCCATTAAAATAAAAAGTGCTCGAGTAACTCGGTGGGTCAGGCAGCATCTCTGGAGAACACGGATGGATGATATTTTGGGTCTGGACCCTTCTTCAGAAGAAGGGCCCTGGCCTGAAATGATTAATGCCTTAATATTCTGAATCAGCCTACCGTGAAGGACCTTGTCAAAACCCTTACAAAAATCAATGTGTACGCCATTCAGCTAACTACATGCATCAATCATCTTGATCACCTCTTGTAAAACGTCATCAGGTCAGTGAGACATGATCTCCCCCACATAAGGCCATGATGACCAGCTCAAATAATTCTCTGCTTTTCCAAATGCCCAGGGTGTTTAAGAATTTAGATTTAGATTTAGAGATACAGCGTGGAAACAGGCCCTTCGGCCCACAGAGCCCGCACCGCCCAGCGATCCCCGCACACTAACACTGTCCTACACACACTAGGGACAATTTTTACATTTACCCAGTCAATTAACCTACATACGTGTACATCTTTGGAGTGTGGGAGGAAACCGAAGGTCTCGGAGAAAACCCACGCAGGTCACGGGGAGAACGTACAAACTCCGTGCAGACGGCGCCCGTAGTCAGGATCGAACCTGAGTCTCCGGCGCTGCATTCGCTGTAAGGCAGTAACTCTACCGCTGCGCCACCGTGCCAGGAAGAGGGGGGCAAATGTGTAGCGAGTCAAGAAATGGGGTGGCAGTGATCAGTGGGTTAGATGAGTTGGGGTAAAGGCCAGCTCCTGAAGGTCAAACCGTGTGTTGAGGGCGCGGATCCGGCGAAGAATAAAGTATAGTTGGGGCCCGTTGCAGGTGTGGGTGAGTGAGGACCGGCCCCCTGACATCAGTCTGAAGAAGGGTCTCGACCCGAAACGTCACCCATTCCTTCTCTCCTGAGATGCTGCCTGACCTGCTGAGTTACTCCAGCATGTTGTGAATGAGCTCCTGAAGGTCATAGTGTTATCAGTTTTCAGCAGCAAAGACGTCCTGGAATGATCCATGCAGTGTCCCCAATTTCCAATACAATATTTTCCACTAAAATTGCACGGTGTAACACAGAAAATCACAAAAGCACATGATCCCTTTTCCAGGCATAATTGTTTAGTGACAGAAAATAGTGGTTCTAAATCCCGGTTTCTGCTATGTTATGGGTGGCACAGTGGTGTATCGAGTAGAGTTGCTGCCTCACAGCGCCAGAGACCCAGGTTCAATACTGACTTCGGATGTTAACTGTGTGTGGTGCACTTTCCTCCCCATGACTCCATGGGTTTCTTCCGAGTACTGCGATTTCTGTACCGAAGCCAATTAACCTATAAATCTGTACGTCTGAAACTTGGGATGAAACTGGAGCACCCAGGGAAGAGCCACGCAGTCACGGTGAGAAGATACAATCTCTGTACCCACAGCACCTGTAGTCAGGATCGAACCTGCCACACCACCATGCCACCCCTATTTATTATTTCTGTTATTCTGATTTTATTTCCAGCACCCAATGTATTCTGTTTTCTACTGTATCCTGTTGATTAAGTAATTTCTGTTTGGTAACAATGGCCTATCAACCTTTACAGTAACAAGCTGTTTTAATCTTCTCATGGCCAGGAGTTTGTAGAGAAATGGTGGGCAAAACTGACAAAAACTGCCTTGCCTTTATCACTGATTCTCCTTTCCCACTTTGAAGCCACATTAAACGTGGTTCCTTGGCATGGTGGAGTCCTCTGGGTTATGAGCTTTTCCATGACCATCATCGGAGGGGGTTTGCTATTTGTACGTAGCCAAATGAGCAGACAGTATTTTCCTTCATTTTATCATCTCTATATCAAAAGTGACCAATTCTGTCCAAATAAAGCCAACTAGTCACAACCACCAGGCGACACGGTGGCACAGCGGTAGAGTTGCTGCCTTGCAGGGCCAGAGACTCGGGTTCGAAGGGGTGCCGTCTGTACGGAGTTGGTACGTTTTTCCTGTGACCTGCGTGGGAGTTCCAAGTTCTGATAGAGGGCCCTCGAACGGCAATATTGACTCTGTACCACAGCTGCTGCCTGACCTGCTAAGCATGTTGTGCATTTTTTACACTGTGCCTGCATTGTAATAATGACACTGACTGGAACTCAGAGCCCAAAAATGCACCTTCTAAATTAAGTGTCTACCTGCATCCTAAACCTCCAGGAATACTCTCCAATATATTGACAATACAATATCAAGCTTTCCTAGAAACAAGTTATATCCTAGATCCCGGATTTTATTCTGGCCTCCAGATACTTTCATTTGTCTATTTCATTTGTCTTTCTCGGTAGCTTTTCTTGCTGAATCAATGTTTCCCTCAAAAAGGTTTTAAAGTCTGCATGGAATTGTTACTATTGTGAAACTGCGGTGCTCATTTTTTAGCCCAGCACATGTCAAAGTCATTAAACTGGAAAGGGTGCAGCGAAGATTTACAAGGATGTTGCTGGGACTCGAGGGCCTGAGCTATAGGGGAAAGTTAAGCGGGCTAGGACTTTATTCCTTGGAGCACAAGAGGATGAGGAGGTGATCTCATAGAGGTATATAAGATCATCAGGCAGAATAGGTAGGGTAGATGTACCATGTTTTTTTTACTCAGAGTAGGGGAATCAACAACCAGAGGACAATAGATTCAAGATGAGATCAATTTTTGGTCATTAGATTTGTCAAGGGCTGTTGGGGAACTGCCAAGAAATTGAAGTTGAGACTATGATTGCATTAAATTGTAGAGCAGACTATCGAGAGTAGTTGGTCTTCTCCATCTCCTGTTTCTCATAACCTTTTATTTATCAGTCTGGCGCAGATATGCAGCCAAATGCATCAAAGTAGTTTCCGCACAAATGCCCTCTAAAATAGCCTTCCAAACTACTCATTTCAGGAGATAATCATAGAGATGAAATAAAACTGTAAGAAGTTCCAGCGCTCTAGAGGACTGTGGAAGCTCCAGAGGACATAGGTTTAAGGAGAAGGGGAAAAGATTTAATAGGAATCTGAGGGGCAACTTCTTCACACAAAGGGTGGGTGGGTGTATGGAACAAGCTGCCGGAGGAGGTAGTGAGGCCGGGACTATCGCAAGGGTTGGAAGACATTTTGATAAGTACATGTTTAGGAAAGGTTTAGAAGAATATATGGGCTAAATGCAGACAGGTAGGACTAGTGTAGTTTGGGCATCTTGGTCAGCGTGGGCTAGTTACATAGAAACATTGAAACATAGAAAATGGGTGCAACGGAAGGCCATTTGGCCCTTCGAGCCACCATAGTTGGGGCAAAGGGGCTGTTTCCATGCTGTATGACTATGACTCTACATAGTGTGAAAGCCATTGAGACTAGTGGTTCCTGAAATACTCAGTGACGCGGTGGCCCTGATGGTCATTACTAAATATTTCTTAATGTGCACGTGCTTATGTCCCGGCAGATTTCATGCATTTGCTCTAATGAATGAATATGAAGAGGAGGAAATATCTCCCACCAATGGAATGAACGACACTGATACACAAACTCCAAAGACCCACAGGAAACCTATTGGCGGTGTGCCACCAGGTGAGTGGTTCTCAGAGGGATTCACCATCAATTTAGAGACATATATTTGACCGAACCATCTTCTATTATATATATTATATATATAATATATATATTATATATATAATATATATATGACCAGGGTGGGACAAGTCTTTGATTACGTTGGTTGCTCTCTTTATATAGCTGTCAACATTTTACATATAGGAGGTCCTTCCTTCCCGCTGCTGCGAGACTGCACAACCAGCACTGTTCCCAGCAGACGAGTCAACAATAACAATAACATATATATATGTAAAATGTTGACAACTATATAAAGAGAGCAACCAATGTAATCAAAGACTTGTCCCACCCTGGTCATTCCTTCTCCCTGCTCCCGTCGGGCAAAGGCATAGGAGCTTGCAAGTGTTCACAACCTGACTCAGGAACAGGTTCTTCCCCTCAGGTCCTTCGATTCACCGCTAGCCCATTGCAGACTTTGGACTTTGTTTATGGAACTGATGCACGACAATGCTGAGAACTAGATTCTGCTCTCTGTACTTTCCCTTTTGGTACACCTTCAGACTGAAGAAGGATTTAGACCCGAAATGTCACCCGTTCCTTCTCTCCAGAGATGCTGCCTGTCCCACTGAGTTACTCCTGCATTTTGTGTCTATCTTCGGTTTAAACCAGCATCTGCAGTTCCTTCCTACACACACAGTCTGCCTCACTGCAGGTGACAAGCAATCAAGCCATTGACACATGTGCAATGATTCTCTATTGAACGATTTAACATACAACCTGCATATCAAAAAAAAACTATTAAAAAGACCTTTATTTTTGAAATCCTTGCTGTATCTCGCACTGTCATACACACTAGGGATAATTTACAATTTCACAAAGCCAATTAACCTACAAAGCTGGTTATCTTTGGATTGTGGGAGGAAACCGGAGCACCTGGAGAAAAACCCACACGGTCATAAGGAAAACCTACACACCCCACACAGACAACACCCGTAGTCAGGATCGAACCCGGGTCTCTGGCGCTGTAAGGCAGCAACTCTACCGCTGCACCACTGTTCCACCCGGGAGAATCTGCAAATTCCACACAGGCAGCAGCCAAGGGAAGGATCAAACCCGGTCCAATTTACAGAGGACAGTTAATCTACAAACTCGCGTTGTAGCAGAACTAGCTGTAGATCATGCATCACCTAGAGTGCAATGTATCGTTGACACCAACAATGTCATATTGAAGGTCCATGCCACAGCTAATGCTGTTTCTTAAGCCTGGATAGCTGACCATGTGCACAGCAATGTGAAGGGTTCATCCTCCCACTGGTGCTGTTTAAAGAAACCATCGACTACTTTTAGCTTTGCTTTCAGGTTGGTTTCCATTGCCTATTATTGCAAATCTTGTGGTCTCGTGTCGTTTCTGCTGTTGCTTTCATTTGCTTAGATCCGCAGAGAATGCTGAAGCAAAAGCTCAAGGGGATTTTACTAGCTTTGTGGGGGCTCTGTAGACCTGTGCAAACCAAATGCGATACCCCAGAGGACATTTTCATGGAGTGTACAATGGACTGTTTTTGCGATCAGTACTTTAAATAACCAACAAGAAAAAAAGACTACTTTAGATCTAGATTTCGGCAGTAAGAAAGAGTAATTAATAATCTGATGGTTAAGGGACATTTAGGGAAAATTAATCATAATAGGATAGAATTTTATATGAGGACTGAATCTTCAGCAAAGCAAACTATGAAAGTGTAAGGCATGATGGCTGCAGTAGATTGTGAAGTTACATTAAGTGGTCTTGCAATAAACAAGCTACTGGTTACTTTAAAAAAAAGTAATGTGAATATACTTCCCCTCAAGGCACAAAATGAAAACCAAATGGAAAAATGGTGCGGCTATATCTGAAAGAGAAGTTAAAGATAACGCTAGATCAAAGGGAAAGAATAATGTTGCCAAAAAGAATAGTAAGCCCGAGGAGTGGAAAATTTCAGGATTCAGCAGTGAACTACCGAGGTACTGTTAAAGACGGGGCAAATAAAATATTAAAATAATCTCATGGAAAAATATAAAAATAGCCCATAGAAAAAAAAATAAAATAATAATAATAATTGGATTGGAAGAATTTCGCAGCGTTGTGGGTGAGGAGCTTTCAGATATGAAGTCTCAAGTGGTAAATATGACAGTTGAATTACAAGAGATGAAAGCTGAATTAGTGTCCCTTAAAGGAATGAAGGGGGAAATACTATCTACTATTAAGGAGCAGTTGGATAAATCAAAGGCTGAAATGTGTGTAATTATGAATGAACACATGGAGGAAGTAACCTCCAAGTTACAAAAGTTGGACTCTGATTTTTCTGGTAAGCTGAACCACATCACCGCGTCAATAGAACAACATGATGAGGCTTTAGGTGAGTTGGAAACTTTAGCTGAGACGAGTGCTGAAACTACAAAAGTAGTATTGTCGGAGACTCAGCGTCTTTCTGATTTATTGATGAGATTAACCGAAAAATGTACTGACTTAGAGGGTCATTCAAAACGACAAAATTTAAGAATCCTTGGAGTTAAAGAAAGCAAAGAAAAAGATAAAAACGTTCGTGATTTTACTGCTGAGTTATTACAGGAAGTTTTGAAAATGGATTCAAAGCCCTTGCTGGATCGAGCCCATAGAGCACTGAGAGCACGGCCAGGTGCTAATGCGCCCCCAAGACATTTGATTCTGAGGGTGCATAATGCTCACGTTTTAGAAGATATGCTGTCAAGAATTGCTAGTAACAGAGCTTTATCATTCCGAGGCGATGAGATTCGCATCTTCAGAGATTACCCCTTTGAGGTGGTTAAGAAAAGAGCACTGTTTAATGAGACAAGATCTATTCTCAAGAAGATCCCAGCGCTCAGATTTGGTATGTTGTATCCAGCAAAACTCCGAGTGACCTACAATCAAAATGAATCCTTTTTTACTGACTATAATAAAGCACTGGAATTTGCTCGGGAGATCGAAAGGTCGCTGAAGGCTTGATTATGATTTCACGGCTATCTTAATTGGCAGACATCTGATTGGACTTTAAAAATATTAAAATTCAAAGATTTAAGTTTAGTGTATATACTATACGTATATTAACCGTAACTAATAATTATTAATTAAAAAACATATATATTTTTATTAATCATCACTAATAAGAAGTATAAGTAATATTTGATTTATGTAAACCTTACTTTGAATACTTAATTAATACACTTTAGATAGAAAAATCGATTTATTATAGACTAATTAGTTTCGGGCCCGCCCCGTTTATCTCTCTTTTTAAAAAAAACAAAAAACAAATAATAACTGTGTTAACAAACGGAGCTAGTATTAATTTTTTTTTACATCTCACGGAAGTCCTTAGATTTTTTGCCACCTTAGGGTGGCTAACACTAACTGCACTAATTGTAGTTGTAGTTTTAGTTGTCTCTTCTTTTTTCCTGCACTTTTTTAACCTTTTATATATTGATTTTTTTTTTAGATTTAACTTTTATTATCATGTCATTTTTCAGAAATTATATACTTTTGGGAGATATTTCCGGGAGGCACTCTACGCTGTACAAAAGATCATCCACCCCTCATTCAAGAAAAATGTTGTAGTCCGGGTGCCAGACCATTTGCTTTATTATAGACCATTTATCGGTTAAGATGCAAGATTCTATTAGGAAAACAGGGGTTAAAGGTATTACATTTTGTAGTTGGAATGTCAAGGGTGTTAATGAACCAATTAAAAGAGGTAAAGTACTTTCACATTTAAAATCTATTGATGCAGACATAATGTTCCTTCAGGAAACTCATCTAAAAAATGTAGCACATAATAGACTGAAAGGCAAATGGATTGATAAAGTATTTCACTCATCGTTTCCCTTTAAATCAAGAGGTGTTGCTATTTTAATTCGTAAGGGTATACCATTTATAAATACTTCCTCTATAGTCGACACTGAAGGTAGATATGTTATATTAGTGGGAGAACTATATTCTACAAAATTGATATTGGTGAATGTCTACGCACCAAATTTTGATAATCCGTTATTTAAAAAATATATATTTAATACCATTCCAGAATTTGGACAATATAACTTGATAATTGGAGGAGATTTAAATTGTACATTAGATCCTTATTTGGATAGATCTTCAACTCAAAGGAAAACAAAATCCAAGTCGTGTGAATTATTAAACTCTTATATAAATAATGCAAATATAAAAGATGTTTGGAGGATTGATAATCCTTCAGGCCGAGAGTATTCATTTTATTCACCTGTGCATAAAACTTATTCAAGAATTGATTATTTCTTGGTGGACTCCAAACTTATTCCTTATACGTATAATTCGAAATATCATAATATTATTATATCCGATCATGTCCCTTTAATATTTAGGGTAAAACTCCAAGGAGTAACGGGGAAACAGACTAATTGGAGATTTAATCCGCAAATCTTAAATGAAAAAGCATGTTATGACTATCTTAAATCGCAATTTGAGATTTTTTTTAACGCAAATGACCTTCCTGAAACATCTGCGTCCCTGCTTTGGGAAACATTTAAAGCGTTTGTGAGAGGATGTATTATTGCTTTTCAAGCGTCTCAAAACAAGAAGAACCGAGCTGAACAGAATGACTTGGAAAGTCAGATAAGACAGTTAGACATAACAAATGCCATCGCTCCCTCTATTGAAATACATAATAAAATTGCAGTTCTCAAATATAAGTTAAATTATATCCTTTCAGCTCATATTTTAAGGCTTTTTCAATATACTAAACAAAAACATTTTGAATTTGGAGATAAACCACAGAAATTGCTAGCACGTCAACTCCGTAAATTAGAAGATGATTCTACAATTCATAAAATTAGATCAGAAAATGGAGATTTGCTTAAACTACCTAAGGATATTAATCAGAGATTTTTGCAATTTTATCAGTCATTATATTCATCAAAAATAACAGATACTTCTGCGTAGATGCAAAAGTTTTTGCAGGAATGTAATCTTCCTGGTTTGAATGTGAGTGATAGAAATTTACTGGGCGCAGAAATAACTATGAAAGACGTTGAAGAGACTATTAAATCCATGAAAAATGGGAAGACTCCTGGCCCTGATGGCTTAAATAATGAATTTTATAAAAAATTTAGTGGTTTGATCTCTCCACGTTTGCAAACTGTATATAGTCACGCCTTTAAACAACAGAGATTGCCACAAACTCTGACTGAATCAACAATAATCCTCATTCCTAAAAAAGATAAGGATTCTGAAGACCCTGGTTCGTATAGGGCGATAGCTCTTTTAAATACTGATCAGAAGATATTAGCGAAAATTTTAGCTCAGAGATTAAGTCTAGTTATAGACAAATTGATACACCCCGATTAATCAGGCTTTATAGCTAAACGATATTCATTTTTCAACTTGAGACGCTTGTTTAATATAATTTATTCAAATAGACTATTAAATGAAGATTTAGCAATCATCTCGCTAGATGCTGAAAAAGCATTTGATCAAGTAGAATGGCCCTATCTTTTCTCAGTGATGGAAAAATTTCAACTAGGTGAAAATTTTTGTGCATGGGTGAAACTTTTATATACATCCCCAACAGCTAGAATATTAACTAATCAAATGCTGTCATCTAAATTTCATTTAGCTAGGGGTTGTAGACAAGGATGTCCACTATCACCACTTTTATTTGCCCTTATTATAGAACCACTTGCTGAGAGTATTAGATCAAATTCAGATATTCATGGCTACAACACTAAACATACAACCAATAAAATTTCTTTATATGCGGATGATGTATTAATATATATTACAAAGCCAGAAATTAGCATTCCGAATTTATTAAATCTCATAACTCAATTTGGTTCATTTTCAGGTTATAGAATTAACTGGTATAAAAGTGAAATTATGCCAATAATGGAGCATAATCCGGCCATACTTCAACAATTTCCTTTTAAAATTGCCTATGAAAAGTTTAAATATCTTGGAATTTACGTGACTAGGAAATATACTTCTTTATTTAAATCAAATTTTCCTCCTTTACTTGCTAAATTACACAGAAATATCCAATTTTGGAAAACACTTCCTATATCATTAGTTGGTCGTAGTAATGCTATAAAGTTGATCTTTCTTCCACAGCTACCATATTTATTTCAAGCAATTCCGATCTATCTTCCAAAAAAGTTTTTAAAAAAAATTGATTCAATTGTCACTAATTTTATTTGGGACTACAAGACTCATAGAATAAATAAAAGACACTTATGTAAGTCTAAAATTAATGGAGGAATTGCTTTACCTAACTTTTTATTTTATTATTGGGCGGTTAATATTAAAAATATAACCTGCTGGTTGGATGATTCTGATCAACAACCGGATTGGTTAAAGATGGAGAAAGAGGAATGTTTACCATTCGATATTGGTGCGATCCTCTTAGCTCCAATAAATTTAAATAAAAAAACATATGGAGGTAATCCCATTATACATAGTGTTATCCGTACCTGGAAACAATTAAAGCTTACGTTAAAATTGAGTAAATTATCTGTTTTCCTTCCTATTGCGAATAATCCTTCTTTTAAACCGTCTGTCTTAGATAGAGGCTTTGCTCAATGGAAAAGTTATGGAATCAAAAGGGTGGGAGATCTTTATCATAAGGGAACTTTTCTTTCGTTTCAGGAGTTACAGCAGAAGTACGGATTACATGTTAATAATTATTTTAGATATTTACAACTTAGAGATTATGTAAAATCACACATGCAAGAATATAAGTTTAGAGGTCCAGAAGCACTTGATGTATGCCTGAATCGATATTATAATTCAAATAAATTAATATCCTTTATTTACAATACTCTCCTTGACACTGACATTCCGTCATCAGAATCTTATAGACGAGCATGGGAGGACGAATTGAATCAATTTATAATGCAAGATATATGGGATGAAAGCTTACAACATATACATCAATGTTCATTGAATACTAGACATTCCTTAATACAATTTAAAATAATACATAGATTACATTATTCGAAGACAAAATTAAATAGGATTTTTCCTAGTATCTCTCCTATTTGTGATAAATGTCAATTTCAAGAAGCTAATTTAACTCATATTTTCGTAACTTGTATAAAAATGCAAAACTTCTGGTTGGAGATTTTTAAAATAGTTTCTAAAGTTATTAATAAAAAATTAGATATGGACCCAAAATTTATTATATTAGGATTATCAGAACATACTACAAATTTTACAGTAAGTCAGGCACATTTTCTTGATTATAGTCTAATAACTGCGAAAAAATTAATACTTAAATTTTGGAAAAAACCAATAACCCCCACAATTAAAATGTGGACTACGGAAATGACAGAGACCCTGCATTTGGAAAAAATAAGGTTTGCCTTAATCGACAAACCTGAGTTATTTTTAAAAATATGGTCTCCATTTATTGAATTTGTAGAAAAGTAAATGGGTTTGGCACAGGACTAAAATAAAAAAAATTTAAATAAAAAGTTGAAACTTGAGTTAGGGGTTGGATGTACAACTGTGGTTATTGTCTCCCGGATCTACTCCCTTTAATTTTTATTGTTAGATCCTTTTTTATTTTTTATTAACCCTCTTATTCTCTCTCCCCAAGTTTATAGTTTTTTATTTTTATTTTTACTTTCTCTCTTCAAAAATTTAAAAATTGAAGCTATGTAAGAACTTTGTAACAAATGTGTTTTTTCTTATTTCTATTTGTACATATGCTTTTCAAAAATAATTTAAAAAAAAGAAAAAAAAAAGAAGTGTGTATCGATATATGAGAACCAGATATATGAAGACCAGAGGCCATATCCTCAGAATAAAAGAACCTACCTTTAGAAAGGAGGTGAGGAGGAATTTCTTTAGGCAGAGGGTGGTGAATCTATTGAATTCATTGCCACAGGAGGCTGTGAAGGCTGTGTCATTGGATCTTTTTAAGGTGGAGATTGATAGATTCTTGATTAGTACAGGCATCAGGGGTTCTGGGGAGAAAGCAGGAGAATAGGTTTGAGTGGGAAAGATAGAACAACCGTGACTGAATGTGCGGGGTAGACTTGATGGGCCGAATGGCCTAATTCTGTTCGTACAACTTATGAACTTATGAGAGGGAAAAATAGATCAACCATGATCGAATGGCAGAGCGGACTCGATGGACCAAATGGCCTAAATCGGTTCCTTGGTCTCATGGTGTACACCGGAACCAAAGGGGAACCTCACACTTCATCACATACTCCACAGCAGCGGAGGTCAGGATTGAACCCAGAGCGCTGGAGCTGGGAGGCAACAGCACCTGTGGGAGATAACAATGGAGTTAGTGAATGCATTGGTTGATATTTCCAAACTTCTATAATATTCTACATTGGTTCCATAGATCAGAAGGTAGCAAATGTGACACCACTATTTAAGAAAAGGAGAGAGAAAGCAGGTAAAATGCAATAAGAAAGTGGTAACAAGGCATTAAAATCAAAATAGGATTGAGCAGTCCACATGAATTTGTGAAAGGACAAAAAGGCTTTTCACTGTACCTCCCCCCCACTCCATCCCCCTCAACCCACCCTTATCCTCCCTCCCTCCATCCCCTCCCTCCCTTCCCCCTCCCTCCCTAGGAGATAGATTTAAACTTTAAAATGTGAATAACTTTTAAAATATAACACCGATTTCAATGAAACGTCGTCCATTAACACCAAAGGGATGATGGTGAGTAAGGTGGGCCTAAAATTGTCGCGCTATCGTGTACCGTTTTGGCTGTAGTTCAGGAACAAACAAACAAACAAACAAACAAGAGTTTTAGTATATAGATGTCAGCAGAATAAATGTGCCTATATCAGTGCTCTTTTCCTGTTCAATATCACGAGCACTGAATTTTCGATCACGCTCAACTGACAAAGATGGTAAAACGAGCACAACACTTTGAGCTCCATCTTGCCAATTGATTCCCTGGAAGGATGAGAAAACGCTTCAAGGGTATCCTGAAAGCATCTTTTATTTACTTGACTTGTGGGAGGTCCGGGCATCAAGTCGATTACCCTGCTGGTGAAGCATCCAGGAAGGCAGTGTGCACTTTGGGTTTCTCTAACACGAAGCCTCATGGCAAAGAGCAGAAGAAGCATAGGGTTATTAAAACAATCTGTGCACCGATCTTGTCGAGCATCACCTGCCTGACCAGTGGCAATGTCTGCAGATCCCTGGAAGGAGTAGGAGGCAAATCATCCTCGAAGCCCTGGGGGGCCGCTTCAGGAGAAACAATAGGCTGGCAGGTTGCAGATGGAAGCTTTAGAGGAGATCTGAGAGCACCACAGGGAAAGGCACATACACAGCGCTTCACAGATTTCTGTCAGCATTCGCCCCTGGAGTCTCGTGCAGCTGTCAGTGAACAACTGGAAGTTTACAAGAGAACACAAACCAAATTTTGTAGATTTTTTAAACTTTGGTGTATTTCCCAGGCCCAATGGAGTGACAGACTTGTTAATGGTAAATGTAAATGTTCGTGATAAACTCAGTGAAGTGTATTCTCAGGAAAGATGAGGCAGTTTGTCTAGTATCATTATCCTGTTCAGAAGTGAACAGAATTGAACTTATCCTGTTCATAAGTGAACATAAGGGAGCAGAATTAGGCCGTTCGGCCCATCAAGTCTAATCCACCATTCAATCATGGCTATTTATTCACAAAATGCTGGAGTAACTCAGCAGGTCAGGCAGCATCTCAGGAGAGAAGGAATGGGTGACGTTTCGGGTCGAGACCCTTCTTCTGACTGATGTCAGGGGGGGCGGGACAAAGGAAGGATATAGGTGGAGACAGGAAGACAGTGGGAGATCTGGGAAGGGGGAGGGGAAGAGAGGGACAGAGGAACTATCTAAAGTTGGAGAAGTCAATGTTCACACCATTCAATCATGACTGATCTATCTCTCACAGTGTCACCAGCAAACATGATATTCATTTGGTAGACACAAAGTGCTGGAGTAACTCAGTGGGAGCGGCAGCATCTCTACTTTGAAGAAGTTCTCCTCCTCTCTCCGACGAGAGGTCAATGCTCCACCATGACATTCATTTGCTGGTTAATGTAGAGGATGTCAAACTCCAATATGTTTGCTGTTGGCATTGTGGGCTGAAGGGCCTGTCCTCTGTACTGTTCCATGGTGACTTTGGTGCTAGACTGATTTTCCAGATGGTTGGATATTATTCCTTTTAATAGGGCAGCACAGTTGGGCAACGGTAGAGTTGCTATCTTACAGCGTCAGAGACCCGCGTGCATTCCTGATTACGGATGCTGTCCTTACGGAATTTACACATTCTCCCTGTGACCACGTGGGCTTCCTCCGGGTGCTCTGGTTTCCTCCCACACTCCAAACACGTGCCGGTTTGTAGGTTAATTGGCTTCCGTAAAAATTGTAAATTGTCCCTAATGTGTGGGATAGTGCTAATATACGGAGTGATCACTGGTCAGCACAGACTCAGTAGGCCGAAGGGCCTGTTTCCATGCTGTCTTTCTAAACTAAACTAAACTAAACTAATGGTAAAACACTGTTTCCATTCACTCTTTTTAAGATGTTACAGAGCATTAGTTATCGTCTTACCGTGTGGAAATTGGCCCTTCAGCCCAACTTGCCCGCATTGACCAATGTGTTCCACCTACGCTTGGCCCTCCTGCCTGCATTTGACCCATCTATATACTAAAACTCTCGTTTGTTTGGTTGTTTGTTCCTGAACTACAGCCAAAACGGTACACGATAGCGCGACAATTTTAGGCCCACCTTACTCACCGTCGTCCCTTTGGTGCTAATGGAAGAGGTTTCATTGAAATCGGTGTTATATTGTTAAAGTTATTCACATTTTAAAGTTTAAATCTATTTCCTAGGGAGGGAGGAGGGAGGGAGGGAGGGAGAGAGGGGGGTGATGGGAGGGAGGAGGAGGGAGGATAAGGGGGGTTGAGGGGGATGGAGTGGGGGGGAGGGGAAGGATATTTTTAAGGCAGAGATAGATAGATTCTTGATTAGTTCGGGTGTCGGAGGTTATGGGGAGAAGGCAGGAGAATGGGGTTAGGAGGGGGAGATAGATCAGCCATGATTGAATGGCGGAGTAGATTTGATGGGCCGGGTGGCCTAATTCTATTCCTATTCCTTAGGGGCTGTGTCAGAAATAGGACTCGAGTGAGCGGAAAAGGATCACAGAGACTGGAGGGCGAGTGGGATGTGTGGACCTGGTGAGATGAAAGGAATCATCTCCAATATCAACTGGTGGGCTATCAGGAGATCCGATTAGCCGGATAGCAGGTTACCAGAGTTTTACTGTACTGAGGTTTTCTGAGGAAGCGCATGAAGATGGAGGGTGATGAAGCAAGATGAAGTAAGTCAGCGAGATGGCGACAACGAATAAGATGAAGATGGCTGAAGGTTACCCTGTAGATTCTGGAGGGTGGGGATGGGGAGACGCACAATACAAAGACGACTGAAAGACATGCACAATGAGGTTAAGTTTGTAAAAGAAAGCATTGGTCAAAGAGGAACATCCAAATAACGATTTTGAATTATATGCCTTCAGAAACCACTGGAAATTAGCACCGTGCAAAATGAATGAAGCTTATATAGACTGAGCACAAATATTTTGAACATTTGCTTCTCTGAAAGCCTTGAAGAAACCGAGTGGTGAAATTGAACATCCGGTTAGGCGCGTGACTACTGAATGTATGCAGTCTTATTGGCTGAATGATTATGCAGTGGGAGGTCAAACATTATATTTCCTGTTTTGTTTTAACTATTCTTTTAAGTGGAGCAATCTTCCAGGAAAAGGAAGCCTTTCTCCGAAACTTTCATTTTCATTTAAGCTGTAAATTCAAAGTTGCTGCGCAGGAGACATACAATTCAAAGTCGTTATTTGACACGACGTCATGTAATTCAAAAATCGTTATTTGACTCGAAGCCGTAGCCTCAGAATTAAATGACTTTCCTTTAGGAAGGAGATGAAGAGAAACTTCTTTACTCAGAGGGTGGTGAATATGTGGCATTCTGTCACAGAAGGCTGTGGAGGCCAAGTCAATGGATATTTTGAAGGCAGAGATAGATAGATTCTTGTTTAGTACGGGTGTCAGGGGTTATGGGGAGAAGGCAGGAGAAAGGGGTTAGGCGGGAGAGAAAGATCAGCCACGATTGAATGGCAGAGTAGACTTGATGGGCCGAATGGCCTAATTCTGCTCTTATCACATGACCTTATGAGCAGAGCATTGCAAAATGAGAACACAAATGTTTGTCACAGGAACGATTTCCATCACAAAAAGGAAGAGAAATTGAATCAGGAGCTTTGTTTAATTCTTTAGCATTTCAAAAAATCTAGTTTGCAAACTATTTCTGCTTAATATACTGTTATTAAAAATAAAATGGCTATATTGTAATTTATTTAGTAAGACTTCTTTGTACAAATGTCCCGTCAACAGTTGTTGAATATTTATACGCTGCCCTTTTTTAACCAACATAACGGGTGCATGTGAACAATGTCAGATAATAAATAAGAACCATTATGACAGGACTTACTGCAACAAAAGATTTATTTGAGTATAAGTTCAATCTTCCAGATACTTACCATGCTTAGCAACAGAATGACCAATTGAAGCATGCAGCTCACACTGAGTTGCGCATTGCTTAAGATTTGTGCCAAAGCTTACAGCTTATCTCATCAGTTGTATGTTTTGCATGGTTTTCAGTTGCGTCCAATTCTTCAGATTTTAAACTTCTCAGGTGGTGGTTAAAGATCTGATCGATAAAGATTGCGATACGAATCAACCAGCGTAATTGGTCCCCTTTCTTTCAGGAGCCGGAGTCAGAGAAGATGTTTTTCTCATCTGGTGCGAGATAGAAGAAGCCAGAAACACATTGGCAGAAGTTCAAACCATTGTCACGGGCGCCCCGCAGACCACGTCTATTGCAGGTGCTATATTTTAGTGATTGGCCTTCATAGAATGAATCACGTGAAGCATCTGCATAGCTCAATATGTAAGAATTGTGTACATTTGAGTGATGCATTTTCATAGACTGAAAGCAAGGCACAAAGTGCTGAAGTAACTCAACGGGTCAGGCAGCATCTCTGGAGGACATAGATAGGTGATGTTTCAGGTCAATAGACAATAGACAATAGGTGCAGGAGTAGGCCATTCGGCCCTTCGAGCCAAAACCGCCATTCAATGTGATGATGGCTGATCATTCTCAATCAGTACCCCATTCCTGCCTTCCCATACCCCCTGACTCCGCTATCCTTAAGAGCTCTATCTAGCTCTCTCTTGAATGCATTCAGAGAATTGGTCTCCACTGCCTTCTGAGGCAGAGAATTCCACAGATTCACAACTCTCTGACTGAAAACGTTTTTCCTCATAGAAACATAGAAAATAGGTGCAGGAGTAGGCCATGCGGCCCTTCGAGCCTGCACCGCCATTCAATATGATCATGGCTGATCATCCAGCTCAGTAACCTGTACCTGCCTTCTCTCCATACCCCCTGATCCCTTTAGCAAAAAGGGCCAAATCTAACTCCCTCTTAAATATAGCCAATGAACTGGCCTCAACTACCTTCTGTGGCAGAGAATTCCACAGACTCACCACTCTCTGTGTGAAGAAATGTTTTCTCATCTCGGTCCTAAAAGACTTCCCCCTTATCCTTAAGCTGTGACCCCTGGTTCTGGACTCCCCCAACATCGGGAACAATCTTCCCGCATCTAGCCTCTCCAACCCCTTAAGAATTTTATATGTTTCTATAAGATCCCCCCTCAGTCTTCTAAATTCCAGCGAGTACAAGCCTAGTCTATCCAGTCTTTCTTCATATGAAAGTCCCGCCATCCCAGGGATCAATCTAGTGAACCTTCTCTGTACTCCCTCTAAGGCAAGAACGTCTTTCCTCAGATTAGGAGCCCAAAACTGCACACAATACTCCAGGTGCGGTCTCACCAAGGCCCTGTACAACTGCAATAGAACCTCCCTGCTCCTAAACTCAAATCCTCTTGCTATGAATGCCAACATACCATTCGCTTTCTTCACTGCCTGCTGCACCTGCACGCTTGCTTTCAATCTCAGTTCTAAGTTCTAAATGGCCTACCCCCTATTCTTAAACTGTGGCCCCTTGTTCTGGACTCCCCCAACATTGGGAACATGTTTCCTGCCTCTAACGTGTCCAACCCCTTAATAATCTTATACGTTTCGATAAGATCCACTCTCATCCTTCTAAATTCCAGTGTCTACAAGCCTAGTCGCTCCAGTCTTTCAACATATGACAGTCCTGCCATTCCGGGAATTAACCTAGTAAACCTATGCTGCACGCCCTCAACAGCAAGAATATCCTTCCTGAAATTTGGAGACCAAATCTGCACACAGTACTCCAGGTGCGGTCTCACTAGGGCCCTGTACAACTGTAGAAGGACCTCTTTGCTCCTATACTCAACTCCTCTTGTTATGAAGGCCAACATTCCATTGGCTTTCTTCGCTGCCTGCTGTACCTGCATGCTTCCTTTCAGTGACCAGTGATCAGATTTTGATTCTGAAGAAGGGTTCCCATTTGAAACGTCACCCATTTATTATCCAGAGATGCTGTTTGACCCGCTGAGTTACTCCAGCACTTTGTGCCTTCTTTTCCCCCGTAAACCAGCATTTGCAGTTCCTTGTTTCATCATGCTCATGGACTGATGGTCTCCACTGGGATATCTGTGATGGCAGAGTTTTACCCAAGTCTCAAAAGAAAGAGAAACTATGATTGCACTTTGATCTTGCTGCTTCCACCAACAACAGATTAAAGTATGGTTGTGTAGAGTGTTGGGAATGAGTTGCCTCTCTGCTCTCTTTTTCCAAGGTTGGGTGTCATGGTGAGATTAAATAAATCACAACCAATGACTGAAATGTGTTGTGTCCCTCCACGAATAGTTAACTGATTGTCACTTTGACTATATTTTCATCTGCTAATAAACTACCAGCTAAATTATCTTTGGCTGCTAGTAATCAATATTTTAAGGGGAATACAGAAATACCGAACAGTTAAGTGATGAGGACCGCACACAATTTAAAAATTGCAGAAACATTTAATTGTAACATATTTTCACTATATTTCTCACAGTTCTACTCCATCTGAGTGATTGTATCCTGAAATGAACATTTTGGAAGGCTATTTTAGAGGGCGTTTGAGAGGCAATATCTCGGCCAGACTGATTAATAAAAGGTTATGAGAAACAGATGGAGAATAAATACCAAGCGCTCCCTGTAGTCTGCTCTACAATTTAATGCAATCATGGTCTCAACTTCAATTTCTTGCCCGTTCCCAACAACCCTTGACAAATCCAATGACCAAAAATCTATCTCCATCTTGAAAATAATGGCAAATTTCATTTCCCGGTGGGCATTAGTGAACTAATGACATTCCAGTGGTTTTGTAGTCATAATTATTGATGCTTAATTCAAAATTTATTTAAGTCACTCAATTTAAATTCTCCAGTGGGAATTGAAACTCATGTCTCCAGATACTCGGGGCCCCTGGTTGTTTGACCAGTAACCTAATCTCAAAATGTATATTTTTAAAGCAGAGATAGATAGATTCGTGATTAGTACGGGAGTCAGGGGTTATAGGGAGAAGGCAGGAGAATGGGGTCAGGAGGGAGAGACAGGTAAGCCATGATTGAATGGCGTAGTAGACGGGCCGAATGGCCTAATTCTGCTCCAATCACATGACCTTATGACCCAAAGTCTAGTTAAGCATGTAGCTGATAGACTTGCCTCGGAACTGAATCCTGAGCTTTTGTTCACTTGCAAATATTTTACATCTGTGAGGGTGGCTTTTGGTTGTCATGGCTACATTAACATCAACAAACCGCTCTGTATTCATTGGCAGGACCGCTGTGTAAGTTGTTAAATTAAATAGAAAGTAAGCTGTTTGCTTTCTCGAATCCAAAGATCTGAGTGAGAGTGGAAGAGATGATGCATCAATAAACTCGGGGACACAAATATTGCATGAAGGGCTTAACTATGGGGCAGGCACGGTGGTGCTGTGGTAGAGTTGCTGCCTTGCGGCGCTGGAGGCCCGGGTTCGATCCCGACTCCGGGTGCTGCCTGTACGGACTTTGTAAGTTCTCCCCGTGACCGCGTGGGTTTTCTCCGAGATCTTCAGTTTTCTCCCACGCTCCAAAGACGTACAAGTTTGTAGGTTATTTGGCTTGGTATAAGTGTCAATTGTCCCTAGTGTGTGTAAGATAGTGTTAATGTGCGGGGATTGCTGGCCTGTGCGGACTCGGTGGGCCGAAGGGGCTGTTTCCGCGCTGTATCTCGTAAAGTAAAACAATAGAACAAGGCTGCATAGTAAAGATGTTTTCCCGACGGGAAACCTAATTCCTGTAATAAATTATTGTTATCTGCAAAGTAAAATATGACTGGGAATTGTTGCTTTTATTGAAATGTGTACACATACCTGCTTATATTAATAAATTATTTGTCCCTCTGTCATCCTTTCCCTTGCTATGTCTTTGCTTCGACGAGGAAGCTGTGACTGTCCACCAGCCAGTGTCACCCTCAAGAACAGAAGACTACATCACTTCAAAGCAGTGGCTCGTGAAGTACGGATTAAAGGCTCGTAAGTTGACCTTCTACGACACACTTGTCGACTGTGCCTTTCGGCATTCCGATGGCGTCGTGGACATAAAGGAGAAGCCTGAGAATGAGAGCATTCAGACTGATGCAGTAAGTGAGGTTTAAAACACGGAATACGATACGATATGATACGATATTTAGAATTTAGAAGGATGAGAGGAGATCTTATCGAAACGTATAAGATTATTAAGGGGTTGGACACGTTAGAGGCAGGAAACATGTTCCCAATGTTGGGGGAGTCCAGAACAAGGGACCACAGTTTAAGAGTAAGGGGTAGGCCATTTAGAACTGAGATGAGGAAAAACTTCTTCAGTCAGAGAGTTAGTTGTAAATCTGTGGAATTCTCTGCCTCAGAAGGCAGTGGAGGCCAATTCTCTGAATGCATTCAAGAGAGAGCTAGATAGAGCTCTTAAGGATAGCGGAGTCAGGGGGTATGGGGAGAAGGCAAGAACGGGGTACTGATTGAGAATGATCAGCCATGATCACATTGAATGGCGGTGCTGGCTCGAAGGACCGAATGGCCTCCTCCTGCACCTATTGTCTATTGTCTATTGATAGCACTTTATTTATCCCAGGAGGGAAATTGAGCTGCCAGCAGTCATAAAACACACCAACATACATGAAACATGAAAGTCCAGGATGTGGGATGTGTAAAGATTGGGGGGAGGGGGTTGGAGGGGGGGGAGAAGAGGAAGGGGAGTCAGTCCACCCCACGACAGAAGGGGGAGGAGTTGTACAGTGTGATAGCCACAGGGAAGGAAGATCTCCTGTGGCGTTCTGTGCTGCATCTTGGTGGAACCAGTCTGTTTCTGAAGGTGCTCCTCAGGTTGACCAGTGTGTCATGGAGGGGGTGAGCTGTATTGTCCGAGATGCATCCGCCCCTCCAAGACTATCTCCAGGGATGGAGCCAGCTTTGCTGATGAGCTTGTTAATTCTGCTGGCATCCACGGCCTTCGCCCTGCTGCCCCAGCACACGACAGCAAAGAAGGTGGCACTGGCCGCCACCGATTGGCAGAATATCTGCAGCATCTTACTGCAGACGTTGAAGGAGTGGAATAAACATAAACTCTGTGTTTTTTCTCCACAGATGCTGCCTTCATAGGTTAATGAGTTCATAAGTCCTAGGAGCCACTCAGTCCATCAATTGTGCTCCACCATTCATTCATGGCTGATCTATCTTTCCCTCTCAACCCCATTCTTCTGTCTTCTCTCCATAACCCCTGACACCCTTTCCAATCAAGAATCTGTCAATCTCCACCTTAAAAATATCTATTACCTGGCCTCCACAGCCACCTGTGGCAATGAATTCCACAGATTCGCCACCCTGCCTGACCTGTTAAGTTTTACCAGAAGATTTTCGCTGATTTTCTATTTCAAATCTCCAGCATTTTCAGTTTTTGGGGGTTCTCACTCATAAACGTAGAAGGTTGTTGAAGACGTTTTGTCCACTTGCTGGAGAGTACATCATACATGGTACACACAGTGCAGTAGTCGTGGAGAGGTGGATGTTTAAGGTGGTGGATGGGGTGCTGGTAAAGCAGGTTGATTTGCTTAGGAAGGTAGTCCTTGAAGGTTGACACAAAATGCAGGGGTAACTCAGCGGGCCAGGCAGCATCTCGGGAGAGAAGGAATGCGTGATGTTTCGGGTCGAGACCCTTCAGACTGAAAGTCAAGGGAGAGGGAAACTAGAGATATTGAAGGGTACAAAGAGAATGTACAGTCTGAAAAGGACAGATCAAAGCAGACGATGATCAAGGAAAGGTAGAATGGTTCATTGTTGGCTGAGGGAAAGATGACAACGAGGCATACAAGCAAATTAATCCGGTGGACATTGAAACTAGTTGGAGAACTAGGGTGGGGGAGGGACGGAGATAGAGGGAAAGCAAGGTCCTTGAAGGTTGTTAGAACTGGGCTTATCCAGGAGAATTGCACACCTCGTAGATGATGGAAATGCTTTGGTGTGGCAGCAGCTAATTCACTCGCCACAGGATACCCAGCCTTGCACCAGCTCCAGTTAATGCTTCTTTTTCTTGAGCAGTGACTCAAGATTAAAGATGACATGGGTTCTGAGGTGGCTAATGAGGCCAATACGGAAACTGGTGGATCGTTCAAGGATGGGCAAGAGGTGCTTGACAGTTTGGATGGGTGCGTAACTGCTTTGCTCCTTCAGCAGCTTACTCAATGCTATTGTAAGCTTCCAGTGCATGGATCTAAGATTCTCAATGACACCCTTCTCTATTTTGGATGCTAGGGGGCCGCCATTTGGGTATTTTTAAAGCAGAGATTAGTAGGTTCTTGATTAGTAAGGGCATCAAATGTTACGGGGAGAAGGCAGGAGAAATGGGTTGAGAGGGAAAAATAGATCAGCCATGATCGAATGATGGAGCAGACTTGAAAGGTCAAATGGCCTAATTCTGCTCCTATGTCTTCTGGTCTAATTGGTCAATGATCCTGAGGCAGCGCAGTATTGCATTTCTTCATGCAGGCTTTGAGCAATCTTTGAAACATTTCTTCTGTCCATCTGGTAACCTCTTCACATGGTCGGGTGTTGTTTTAGAACCATTTGTGAACAACCAGGCCAACATGGATGAAACATAGAAACATAGAAAATAGGTGCAGGAGGAAGCCATTCGGCCCTTCGAGCCAGTACCGCCATTCGTTGTGATCATGGCTGATCGTCCCCAATCAATAACCCGTGCCTGCCTTCTCCCCATATCCCTTGATTCCACTAGCCCCTAGAGCTCTATCCAACTCTCTCTTAAATCCATCCAGTGAGTTGGCTTCCACTGCCCTCTGTGGCAGAGAATTCCACAAATTCACAACTCTCTGGGTGAAAAAGTTTTTTCTCACCTCAGTTTTAAATGGCCTCCCCTTTATTCTAAGACTGTGGCCCCTGGTTCTGGACTCGCCCAACATTGGGAATACTTTTCCTGCATCTAACTTGTCCTTTTATAATTTTATATGTTTCTATAAAATCCCCTCTCATCCTTCTAAACTCCAGTGAATACAAGCCTAGTCTTTTCAATCTTTCCTCATATGACAGTCCCGCCATCCCAGGGATCAATCTCGTGAACCAACGCTGCACTGCCTCAATTACAAAGATGTCCTTCCTCAAATTAGGAGACCAAAACTGTACACAATACTCCAGATGTGGTCTTACCAGGGCCCTATACAACTGCAGAAGAACCTCTTTACTCCTATACTGAAACCCTCGTGTTATGAAGGCCAACATTCCATTAGCTTTCTTCACTGCCTGCTGTACCTGCACGCCAAATATCAGTGACTGGTGTACAAGGACACCCAAATCTCGCTGCACCTCCCCCTTACCTAACCTAACACCATTTAGATAATAATCTGCCTCCTTGTTTTTGCCGCCAAAGTGGATAACCTCTGAGGGTAACTGAGCCCTTAATGCTGTGGATGTCAGTCTGGGAGAGGACATGGATTGCTGAATGTTTGTGATTCAATGACTTCCGCACAATTGCATCAAAACAATAACCAGAAGTGAAGAGGCTGGATGTAATCGGAGTTGCAGTGCCCTCTAGTGATGATGCCAATGGACAACCTTGTTTACATCTGGACTTAAATGGCTCGAAATTGGACTGCACCCTAAAATGTGATTGATTGATTGATTGAAAGATACAGCATGGAAACAGGCCCTTCAGCCCACCATGTCAATGATGACCATCAATCACCCATTAACACTGGTTCCGTGTTATCCTATTTTCACATCCACTCCCTCCAAACTAGGCGCAGTTTACAGAGGCCAATTAACCTATAAAAAACTGCATGTCTTTGGAACGTGGGAGGAAACCGGAGCACCCGGAAGAAACCCACATGGCCACAGGTAAAACGTGCAAACTCCACACAGGGAGAATGTGAAAACTCCACATAGACAGCACCTGAGATCAGAATCGAACCCGGGACTCTGGCGCTGTGAGGCAGCAGCTCTACCACCTACGCCACTGTACCAATGTGCTATGCAGAAGACAAGTTTTAACTGGGGTCACACTGGGGTGGTGGGGGTGGCTCTTAGTCTGGGTTTTATGCGCTGGGTGTGGTGTGGGTAAGGGTTCTGTGGTTAACTATTTTCTCTTTCCACAAATGCTGCCTGACTGCTGAGATTTTCCAGCATTTCCTGATTTTATTTAAGTAGCAGAATGTATTGGCTGATGGTTCTTTCACCGATTTAAAATGATGAGGAAAAGAATCTTTAAACTTTACTTTAGACTTTAGAAATACAGCACGGAAATGGGCCCTTCGGCCCACGGAATCTGTGTCAAGCAGCGATCACCAGTCCTCCAGTCCAATCCTACACACTGGGGCCAATTTATGGAAGTCAATTAACCGACAAACGTGCACGTCTTTGGAATGTGGGAGGAAACCGTAGCACCTGGAGGAGACCCACACAGTCACAGGGAGGATGTACAAACTCCGTACAGACAACAGTCAGGATCGAACCTGGGTCTCTGGCGCTGTAAGGCAGCAACTCTCCCGCTGCGCCACCGTGCCGCCCCAAACAAATTGAAACGGGATGCCAGGACAAAAGAAATATCGCTCAGATGCGACCTGGAACTTGGTGCCTGCAGAGTGAAGACATGGTTAATCAGAATCTAGAGAGAAGGGAATTGGATAAGCTTGTGTGAAAATAATTTGCAGAGCTATGGGGAAAGAGCAGGGGAATGGGACTGAAGGGATTTCTCTGCAAACAGCTGGAGTGCCTCAACAACTGGGCTAAAATGGTGATTCACCTGGGAGTTGAATGAGAATTTGCAAACAGACGTACGCTGTGCTGAGATCCAAGGTTGATAAAATAGACAATAGGTGCAGGAGGAGGCCATTCGGCCCTTCGAGCCAGCACCACCATTCAATGTGATCATGGCTGATCATTCTCAATCAGTACCCCGTTCCTGCCTTCTCCCTGTACCCCCTGACTCCGCTATCCTTAAGAGCTCTATCTAGCTCTCTCTTGAATGCATTCAGAGAAATACATCTCTTGATGCTCCTGAACACATCATCAGTGATGTCATTGGGTGTTTCGGGTCTTTCGACATCAGACACCCCCACCCGAGCGACCCAGCTGTGGTTGTTCAGACCACAACGTGTTCAGGTGGCATTAGCTCCTCCCCATAGATCTCCCCTCCTGATCCAGAGCCATCTCGAGGCTTTCTCCGCTGCCTCTGTGGTATTCTTGATGGCTCTTCTCCTCTCCATTCCGATGATGCCCAATGCACTCAAGGCTTTGTGGACTGATTGAATTACTATTACCATGGAATCTCATTGCTTCAATAAAACCGAATCTACAACCTCTTCTGTGGACAGCTCGATTATAATCATATATAGTCTTTCCGCTGACTGATTAGCATGCACGAAGAAGCTTTTCATTGTATCTCGGTACACGTGACAACAAACTAAAATAAGACTTACTAAGCTAAGACTATTGGGATTGTATCTTTATTGTATTGAATCGTGAAAGGCCTGGATAGTGTGAATGTGGAGAGGACAAATAGGACAATAGGACAAATAGGACCAGAGGCCAAAGTCTCAGAATAAAAAACGTACCTAGAGAAAGCAGCTGAGGAATGTCTTTAGTCAGCGGGTGGTGAATCTGTGGGATTCATTGGCACAGGAGGCTGTGGAGGCCGAGTCAATGGATATTTTTAAGGAAGAGATTGACATATTCCTGATTAGTACGGGTGTCAGGTGTTATGGGTAGAAGGCAGGAGAATGGGGTTGAGAGGGAAAGATAGATCAGCCATGATTGAATGGTGGAGTAGAGTTGATGGGCCAAATGGCCTAATTCTACTCTATGAATTTCTATTAGCATGGTGTTGATTGCAGATAAATGTAATAGTTTCTACTTCAACAGAAATCTAGAATGAAACTGGTGAATGCCAAGTACTGTGGCCACTTCGCACACACCCAGTGGAAAGACGGTTCTGTGATGCATGTTTACATCACTGCTGAGAAGTGCAAGCAATACCAGCAGAGAATGAAGGCTGCACTGGAGCAGATGCAACGGAGGTGAGTTTGGATCCCTTGGCTAAAAGCCTTTTGATAACAGTACGATCCATTGAATCAAAGAAGCAAGAGATGTTGTTGAGAAGAGTGAGGCCATTCAGCCCATTAGGTCAGTACCATTGGAAAAAGATCAACCCAGCCCAATCCCACAGACCAGGATCCACGTACTTGCCCTGTATACGCATTAAAATACTTAAAGACATGGACGTTTTTTACTCTTTCAAGGAGTGATCCTTTCACAGTTCCCTTTCATCCTTTCAATAAATTTTCTTTCCTTATCATCATATCATATCATATATATACAGCCGGAAACAGGCCTTTTCGGCCCTCCAAGTCCGTGCCGCCCAGCGATCCCCGTACATTAACACTATCCTACACCCACTAGGGACAATTTTTTTTACATTTACCCAGCCAATTAACCTACATACCTGTATGTCTTTGGAGTGTGGGAGGAAACCGAAGTTCTCGGAGAAAACCCACGCAGGTCACGGGGAGAACGTACAAACTCCTTACAGTACAGCACCCGTAGTCAGGATCGAACCTGAGTCTCTGGCGCTGCATTCGCTGTAAAGCAGCAACTCTACCGCTGCGCTACCGTGCCGCCATTGTTTCCCCTGTAATTAATTACTTTACATCAATAATCGTTGGTTTTTAAGCTTGCTATCTGTAGGTCCATCCTATTTTCTCCACCGGCCCATTGGTAATTTTATGCACCTCAATGTCTCCACTCGGCATCTTCTGCTCCACAGAAAAATCTCCCACCCCAACCTGAAGCAACAATAGTCCACACCTGGCAACATCCTTGTAAATCCTTTTATTACATCAGCAGGGAAGTAAATGTACTTAGGATGGCCACGGTGGAGCAGCGGTAGAGTTGCTGCCTTAAGGGCCTGTCCCATGATTTTAAGGCGACTGCCGGTGACTAGGCTGATTGTTCGCCGGGGTGTCGCGGGCATGATCGTGAGGAGTCTTCAATGAATCGTAGCGGATCTCGGCGCGTCGCGGAAAAAATTTCCAGATAGAAATTTTTGGCGACAGCTGGCTTGTCGCCAGGTATCGTAGCTCATTGCGGGCGCTGTCGCATGCTGTCCCCAGGTTTGCTAGGTTGTCGCAGATGCATTTGGAAGCACGTAATATTAAATTAAGAAAAGGCATTTGAAGATACCAGAAGATAGTTTTGTTTAACCAATTTATTTACCGTCAGGACATTTGACAGGTAGATTGGAGGCGACAGTTTGACGGACAGGTAAGCGTGGGAATTTTGCGATGTTTCCGAAGATGGTGTAATCTCTCAGCCAGGTGCTAGTTTCACAAAAAAAGTATCTTGTATTGACCTGATTCAGCATTGTCGTGGTCATTGTCGTGGTCATTGTCGTGGTCATTGTCGTGGTCATTGTCGTGGTCATTGTCGTGGTCATTGTCGTGGTCATTGTCGTGGTCATTGTCGTGGTCATTGTCGTGGTCATTGTCGTAGTCATTGTCGTGGTCATTGTCGTGGTCATTGTCGTGGTCATTGTCGTGGTCATTGTCGTGGTCATTGTCGTGGTCATTGTCGTGGTCATTGTCGTGGTCATTGTCGTGGTCATTGTCGTGGTCACTGTCGTAGTCATTGTCGTGGTCATTGTCGTGGTCATTGTCGTGGTCATTGTCGTGGTCATTGTCGTAGGGTTAAAAAAAATGTTGGCGATCTGCTATGATTTTAACAGTCGCCGACAGTCGCCTAAAAATTCGCCTAAGTGGGACAGGACCTTTACAGCGATGGCAGCGCCGGAGACCCGGGATCGATCCCGACTACGGGTGCCGTCTGTATGGAGTTTGTACGTTCTCCCCGTGACTGCGTGCGTTTTCTCCAAGATTTTCGGTTTCTTCCCACACTCCAAAGACGTACAGGTATGTAGATTAATTGGCTTGGTGGATGTGTAAATTGTCCCTAGTGTGTGCAGGATAGTGTTAATGTGCGGGGATCGCTGGTCGGTGCGGACTCGGTGGGCTGAAGGGCCTTTTTCCGCGCTGTATCTTTAAACTAAACTAGAGATGCAGCTCATAAACGGGCCGTTCAGCCTTTTGAGTTTGCACGGATCAGCGATCACCCAGGGCACCAGCATTATCTTATACACCAGGGACGATTTACAACTTTCTTTGTACCAAAGCCAATTAACGTACAAACTTGGACGTCTTTGTAGTGTGGGAGGAAACAGGAGAACGGGGAGAAAACCCATGCAGTGACAGGGACAATGTACCAACTTTGTACAGACAGTACCAGTTGTCAGGGTACCGGGTCTCTGGTGCAGCAACTCTACCGCTGAGCCACTGTGCTGCCCCCTTGCACCTTCTCTCATAATCTGAAGCCCAGAGCTATATGTAGTCTCCGTGTTATAACCCTCACATGTATGTCGCAATCACTGATGCACAATATGCAGGACTCCCTGTTTAGCCCTGTGGAACCTCAGTGGAAACACCTTTAAGTTAGAGTTATGGAAACATGGAAAAAAAGGTGCAGGAGTCTGCCATTCGGCCCTTCGAGCCAGCACCGCCATTCAATATGATCATGGCTGATCATCCTAAATCAGTATTTATTCACAAAATGCTGGAGTAACTCAGCAGGTCAGGCAGCATCTCAGGAGAGAAGGAATGGGTGACGTTTCGGGTCGAGACCCTTCTTCGTCTGAAGAAGGGTCTCGACCCGAAACGTCACCCATTCCTCTCCTGAGATGCTGCCTGACCTGCTGAGTTACTCCAGCATTTTGTGAATAAATACCTTCGATTTGTACCAGCATCTGCAGTTATTTTCTTATCCTAAATCAGTACCTCGTTCCTGCTTTCTCCCCATATCCCTTGATTCCGTTAACCCTAAGAGCTATATCTAACTCTCTCTTCAAAACATCCAGTGAATTGGCCTCTACTGCCTTCTGGGGCAGAGAATTCCACTTATGGAACCACACAACACTACAATAGGCCTTTTGACCGTCCATGTCTGGACAGACTGGCTGTATTTAAGTTCAATGGGCATTGGCAATGTTCAAATTGATCATGATCATTGTGACTGTGATTGTTCTATTCTACACACCGTGAATTGTCTCTAGTGTGCAGGATAGAACTAGTTGTACGCGTGGCATGGACCTGGTGTTTCCACACCGTATCTCTACATCAAACTATTAGTTGTTCAAAAATGACTTGAAAATGGTTCAATAACTGTCTTCAAATGTATGTTTCTCCAAAGTATTCAAAGAACTTTTATTAGTACAGTTGTAAGGACAGTAGTAGGAATGGAGCAACATCAATGTAAAACTAAACTAAACCAAGAATCGCTCCATCTACCTAGTGGTCATTCCGTGAAACATTGAACGGTGTATAAAAGATTTGGTCCCGTATAACCAATATCCGTTATAAAGAGGTCAGTTATTGCAATCCGTTATAAAGAGGTCAGTGAATTGTACATAACTCTTCATAAACGTAAGGCATTGAATTGAATACTTTACTGTCACATGTGACGTCAGTAAAATTTATTTGCTTGCATACTTAAGGTATGCAATAGTCGCCACATAAAGGGCGCCGACAAAGTTACAAAGTATCCCGCGCCAGGTGCACCCTTGTTCTCCCTCCCCCAGCCCCCCTCGAGGTGGCATTGCCATGCCGGGTCCTCCTTTGTACTCCCCCCCCCACACCCCCCTCAAGGCAGTACCCCCACCCAGGTCCTCCTTTGTTCTTCCCCCCCCCAATTGCCCCCCCCCCTCACGGCGGTCCCCCACGCCAGGCCCTCCTTTGTTCTTCCCCCCCTCCAATACCCCTGCTCAAGGCAGTACCCCCAACCAGGTCCTCCTTTGTTCTCCCCCCCACTACCACCTTTCAAGGCAGTACCCCCCACGCCAGCCCCTCCTTTGTCCTTCCCCCCCCCCACTGCCCCCCCTCACGGCGGTCCCCCACCCAGGTCCTCCTTTGTCCCCCCCCCACTGGTCCCCCACGCCAGCATGCCAGGCCCTCCTTTTTTCTCCCCCCCCACTGCCCCCCCTCACAGCGGTCACCCACGCCAGGCCCTCCTTTGTTCTCCCCTACCCCCCCCGACCCCCTCAAGGTGGCACCCCCAACCAGGCCCTCCTCTGTTCTCTCCCCCCAAGGCAGCACCCCCACCCAGGCCCTCCTCTGTTCTCCGCCCTCTCAAGGCGGCACCCCCCACCCAGGCCCTCATTTGTTCTCCCCCCCCATCCCCCGCCCCCCCTCAAGGCGGTACCCCCCATGCCAGGCCTTCCTTTATTCTTCCCCCCCTCCCCACCTCAAGGCAGCACCCCCCACGCCAGGCCCTCCTTTGTTCCCCCCCCCATCCCCCGCCCCCCCTCACGGCAGCACCCCCACACCAGGCCCTCCTTTATTCTTCCCCCCCGCCCCCCCTCAAGGCGGTACCCCCACGCCAGGCCCTCCTTTATTCTTCCCACCCTCCCCACCTCAAGGCAGCACCCCCCACCCAGGCCTTCCTTTATTCCCTCCCCCCATCCCCCGCCCCCCCCCTCAAGGCGGTACCCCCCACGCCAGGCCCTCCTTTGTTCCCCCCCCATCCCCCGCCCCCCCCCCCCCTCAAGGCGGTACCCCCCCACACCAGGCCCGCCTTTATTCTTCCCCCCTCCCCACCTCAAGGCAGCACCCCCACGCCAGGCCCTCCTTTGGACAACTAGCAAATAGCTTTAGTATTACACTGAAAGTTTAGAATCTATTGTCTATTTGTAAGTTGGCCATTTGCAAATCACTTGCTGTCGCCTTTTCTCCACAGAATCGTCTGGCTTCAGCAGGGGAGCCGAGAGCTGTTTGGGACAATAATTGAGGATCAGATATATGTCCTGGTCGATACGTCTCAATCCATGAAAGATAAACTCGAGTTGGTTCAAAAGAAGATCTTTCAGCTCATGCAGGTTTAATACTATGGCAGTTCTTACTTTCAGTATATACTTATCCAAATGTTAAAGGGCACTTCTAATGAACTAAAGGACACAAAGTGCTGGAGTAACGCAGCAGGTCTGGCAGCATCAGATAGGTGACGTCTCGTGTCGGGACACTTCTTCAGGTGAAGTGTTTCATCGTGAGACGTCACCTATTCATGTTGCCCGGAGATGCTGCCTATCCTGGTGAGTTACTCCAGCACTCTGTGTACTTTTGTTCATTAATCAGCATCTGCAATTCCTTGTTTCTAATGAACTGCTAATAATTAGGTCAATGATTTGGCACCAAATTTTGACAAATCCTCGATGTTTTGCTTCTGTAGTGGATGTGCAGTTTTGATCTGCAGTTTTGAGTTGGGTACAATACAATATATCTTTATTGTCATTGTACAGGGGTACAACGAGATTGGGAATGCGCCTCCCATATGATGCAATAAATTAATTAGCTAGTCAATATTAATTTAAACAACCCAATGAAACAAATTAGAACAGTTTTAAAACAGAATAAAGTGCAAGTAGATCTGTGCGATGTGACCATCCGGCTCAGCAGGACCGGTTCATAGCAGCTATGGCCCTGGGGATGAAGCTGTTCCTGAGTCTGGAGGTGCGGGCGTAGAAGGCCTTGTATCGTCTGCCAGATGGTAGAAGTTGGAACAGACTGTTGCAGGGGTGTGAAGAGTCTTTGTGGATGCTGGTGGCTTTTCTGAGGCATCGTGTGTTGTAGATGCCCTCCAAGGCTGGTAGCTGTATTCCGATGGTCCTCTGAACTCTATGGACTACCCGCTGAAGAGCTTTCCTCTCTGCCTCCGTGCAGCTGAGATACCACACAGGGATGCCATGCGTTAGGATGCTCTCTATGGTGCAGCGGTAGAAGGTCGTCAGCAGCTGTTGGGGTAGACCAGACTTTTTCAGTGTTCTTAGGTAGAACAGTCGTTGCTGTGCCTTCTTGACCAGCACAGCAGTGTTATTGGACTATGTTAGGTCGTCCGAAATGTGAGTGCTCAGAAACTTGAAGCTGGACACTCTCTCCACACTGTCCCCTTTGATAAAGATCGGGGCGTATCCCCGTTGTGTGACCTACGGAAGTTGATGATCAGCTCCTTGGTTTAGGGACAGGTTGTTATCTGAGCACCAGTCCACCAGGTTCTGCACCTCCGCTCTGTACTTTGTTTCATCACCATTGGTGATCAGCCTGATCACCGTTGTTTCATCTGCAAACTTGACAATGGTGTTGGTGTCGAATGCAGGAACACAGTCGTGTGCGAATAGGGAGTAGAGCATGTGGCTCAAAACACAGCCCTGTGGTGTACCGGTACTCAGGGTGATAGTGGAGGACAGGTACGGGCCCATTCTCACTGCCTGCGGTCGCTCCAGCAGGAAAGCCAAGTGTTAAGTCAGAGATTTAGGAAGCTAGGGAGAAATTGCTGGTGCCCTGGCAGATATATTTGGCCATGGGGGAGTGTTTGCATACTGGACGACTAGAAAAGAAAATTAGATGTCCTCAGCTAGTTTTGTTACATCTGTCTTTGAGGGTGACGAATTTGAGCCCTGGAAGCTACAAAATATTCAGTGACTATCCTTTAAGGTTGATTAATACAAGCTTCAGTTGGACGAACATGTTTTGCAGTCAGATACACAGCGTGTATCCCACAACATTATAGTTTACCAATGCTCTAGGGCTCTTCATGAAAAACCATAGATGCATAAACAGGCAGAGAGCACTTGGACTTTTGGCCTGCTCCACCATTCTGTAAAATCATGACTAATTTTTCAACATATGGGCATTTTCCTGCATTAACCCCATATCCCTTGATTCCTGTCACAGCTAAAAAGTTCTCTCTCTCTGGCTCAACAATTGAGCCTCCGTTGGACTCCTGGGTAAACAATTCCAAAATTCACTACCCTACGGGTAAAGAAATTAATCTTTATCTCCATCATGTTGGAGTAACTCAGCGGGACAGGCAGCATTTCTGGAGAGAAGGAATGGGTGAAGTTTTGGGTCAAGACCCTTCTTCAGCTCAGTCTGAAGAAGGGTCTCGACCCGAAATGTCACTCATTCCTTTTCTCCAGCGATGCTGGCTGCTTCGCTAAGTTACTCCAACATTTGTCTATCGAATGATGGCTCATTTCTTATTTTGAGACTGGTTCTAGACTCCCCAGCCAGTGCGTGGAAACATCAACACTGCATGTACAGTTGAGCTTCAAGAGGATTAAGAACTTTTAAAGTTTGAATAAGATCAATTTCATATTTTTAAAATTGGTGTTGATTCTGGGAAAGATGACCCTTTCTGACTGATTGTTCCACTTCCACATTTTTGAGTACTTACTAAGTTGCGAGAAATAGTGCTTTCAGTCGTCAGTGAAGTAACAGTGCTTGACACTGGCCTTAAAGCAAGCACTCACGAATAAATAGACACTTCAGTGCTATAAAAATTCCTCTTTTGTAGCCATTGGCATTGGTCCAAAGGAAGCCATGGCAGTATGTAACTCTGCGACCGCCATGTTTCTGAGTGCCCTTAACATAGATACAGCACAGGCAGAGGCCCTTCAGCCCACGATGTCCATGTCGAACATGATGCCAAACTAAACTAATCTCTGCCTCCATGCTGTCTTTTAACTGCATATACATTTGCCGGTCTAAAAACTTTTTAAATGCCATTATCATATCTACACCCACCACCACCCCTGGCAGCACTTTCTAGGCCATTCTCTAAGTACACCCAACACATCTCCTTTAAATTTTGCACTCTCACCTTAAAACTATACCGTCTAGTCTTCGACATATCCATCCAGGGAAAAAAGGTTCTGACTGTCTACTCAATCAATGTCTCCCATAATTGTATATACTTCTATCAGGTGGCCCCTTACCTTCCCTAACGTCTCACACATTTCAAAAAGATCACCTCATTCTTCTGCACTCCAGAGAATATAAGATCGATTTAGACAATCTTTCCATATAAGACCTTCATACCGTAAAAATCAATGCAGACTTCAGACTCCTTAAGCTAGAAGAATGCTAATTGCAGCAGTCAGTTTAAGGACCACGCTGCCAAGCATATAATGCACCATTATATGGATTAGTTTAGTTTAGAGACACAGCATGGAAACAGGCCCTTCGGCCCTCCCAGTCCGCACCAACCAGCGATCCATTCACACTACCCTACACACACTAGGGGCAATTGTACATTTATACCAAGCCAATTAACCTACAAGCCTGTGCGTCTTTGGAGTGTGGGGTGAAACCGAAGATCTCGGAGAAAACCCATGCAGGTCATGGGGAGAACGCACAAACTCCGTACAGACAGCACCCATAGTCAGGATCGAACTCGGGTCTCTGGCGTTGTAAGGTTGCTCGACTTGAAACACTTATTTACTAGAATATATATTTTTTTCAGGAACAGCTTAGACACAAGTCCAAATTCAATTTTGTGAAGTTTGATTCCAGAGTTGTACCTTGGCAAGAGAAGCTGGCAGAAGTAAATGAACAAAATCTTGCAAATGCTTGGTCTTGGATCAAAGGACTTCAGGTAAACCTAATTGCGGACATCCTAACACATGTTTCTTATAATAATTTCAATAGTAATAGTCTCTGCAGTATTTTGCAAGGATCATGCCAGTCACGTAATGTATTATTGAAAACTTTATCAAAAATACAGTTTTAGTTTAGTTTGGTTTAGAAATACATATGGAAACAGGCTCTTTGGCCTACTGAATTTGTGCCAACCAGCGAACCCACACACTAACACTATCCTATGCACACTAGGGACAATTTTACCAAGTCAATTAGCTTACAAACCAGTGTGCCTTTAGAGTGTGGGAGGAAACCAGAGATCCCGAAGAAAACCCAGCAGGTCACGAGGAGAACAAACAAACTCCAGTCTTTAGATATTGAGTTTGAAACAGAGATATCCATTGAATTATAACCCCATAGCTAGCGCACCGACGAAAACACCCAGATCTTGCATGGATAATTGCAAGGGAATCTCTCCATTCAGAGGAACAGACATACAGGGTTGCTTTTAAATGTCACATCCAAATGCAGCACCTTAAACCCGAGCTGCTGCAGGCACGAACCGATGATAAAAATTGACCATGCCCACAAATTCCTGCAAGCCCTTGATGCTTGTCGGGTGGGAGGCGCCGTGCCCGGGCAAAAACCGGCGGCCCTTCGGTTGGAATGAAATGGACGACCCCGTGCTTCTCCGAAGGTGAATCAAAACGCTGGACGAGGAGCTGCGGGAAGTCGGCCAGGACCGCATCGAACTGACCGGGAGCCGTGGTAATGGACTTTTCAGCTAGCCTGGAGGGGGCGACAATATTTTCAAAAATTGATTTGGTGCGGGGATACCATCAGATCCCGGTCCACCCGCCGGATATTCCGAAAACAGCGACCATCACCCCGTTCGGACTGTTTGAGTGGTTGCGTATGCCTTTCGGCCTTAAAAATGCAGCTCAGGCATTCCAGCGTCTGATGGACCGGGTGGGTCGAGGGTTGCCGTTTGTCTTTATTTATCTAGACGATATTTTGATTGCCAGCCGTTCGGTCCAGGAGCACTTGGTCCACCTCCGCACGGTGTTCCAGAGGCTGCAAGACCATGGCCTGATTCTCCATCCGGACAAGTGCCAATTCGGCCTGTCCGCGGTGGATTTTTTGGGTCACCGGGTTACTCCGGCCGGTGCCACTCCCTTACCAGCTAAGGTGGACGCGGTCCGCTCTTTCCCCCGCCCGACTACCATCAAGGGCTTGCAGGAATTTGTGGGCATGGTCAATTTTTATCATCGGTTCGTGCCTGCAGCAGCTCGGGTTATGCGTCCCCTTTTTCAATGTCTCGCAGGTAACCCCACGGAGTTGGTATGGTCCGTAGCTGCGGAGACGGCTTTTGTTGCGGTCAAACAGGCCCTCGCCAATGCCACCATGCTGGTGCACCCGCGCTCCTCCGCCCCCACAGCTCTGACGGTGGACGCCTCAGACGTGGCGGTGGGTGGGGTTTTGGAGCAGCAGGTTGACGGTGAATGGCAGCCTCTTGCGTTTTTCAGCAGGCAGCTCTCTCGAGCGGAGCTCAAGTACAGTGCGTTCGATAGGGAGCTCCTGGCCCTTTATTTAGCAGTCCGGCACTTCCGTTACTTTTTAGAAGGCCGTTCTTGCGTGGCCTACACGGATCACAAACCTTTGACATTCGCTTTTGCTAAGGTTTCTGATCCGTGGTCGGCTCGCCAGCAGCGGCACCTAACACTCATTTCGGAGTTTATGACCGATGTCCGTCATATTGCGGGTAGGCTGAATGCCGTTGCTGATGCCCTGTCCCGGCCGGCCATTCCCTCCGTAGCCGTGGTTGGTAAACATGTGGATTTCCAGGAGCTAGCGGAGGCTCAGCGCCTGGAAGGAACTGCCGCGGTGTACGCCTCCACAACCTCGGGACTGCGTTTAGAGCAGGTGGCGTGTGGCCCCACAGGTACCAAGTTGTGGTGCGACGTTACTCTCCCACGCCCTCGCCCGGTGGTGCCTGCCGCTCTGCGGCGTAAGGTTTTTGAGGCCATTCATGGCCTGGCACATCCGTCCATCAGGGCGACTTCAGCCATGGTGGCCGACCGGTTTGTCTGGCAAGGCCTGCGAAAGCAGGTGGCAGCCTGGGCACGCGCCTGCATTCCGTGCCAGACCTCCAAAGTCCATCGTCATGTCCAGCCCCCGCACCAGACATTCGAGGTTCCCCCCGCCCGTTTTTTCCACATCCATGTGGATTTGGTGGGTCCATTGCCCTATTCTAGGGGTTACACTCATCTACTGACGGTGGTTGATCGGTTCACTCGTTGGCCGGAGGCGCTCCCGTTGTCGGACACCTCGGCGGCCTCCTGTGCACGGGCCCTGGCGTTGCATTGGGTGGCTCGTTTCGGGGTCCCGGCTATCATCACTACAGATCGGGGAGCCCAGTTCACCTCGTCTCTCTGGGCCGCGCTGGCGCAGCTTTATGGTGCTCGATTACAGCAGACCACCGCCTATCATCCCCAAGCCAACGGGATGGTTGAGCGTTTCCATCGGCAGCTAAAGGCGTCCCTCTGTGCTCGCCTGACTGGCTACGATTGGGCTGACCAGCTGCCTTGGGTCCTCCTCGGCATCCGTACGGCCCCGCGGGCTGAGCTGGGCACATCTTCGGCCGAGCTCGTCTACGGTTCGCCCCTGCGGGTGCCGGGCGATATTCTCCCTTCCACTCCCGCCTTGCCGCCATCCGTCACGTCAGTCTTGGGCTCCCTCCGGGAACGGGTGGGTTCTCTGGCTCCAGTCCCCACCTCTAGTCACGGAAGCACAGCAGTTCACGTTCCTTCGGAATTGCGGAGCTGTGATTTCGTGTTTCTTCGGAAAGATTGCCACCGTCCCCCTCTTCAGCCGGTTTACCAGGGCCCGTTCCAGGTGCTCAAAAGAGGGACTGTAACCTTCACCTTGCAGGTAGGAAATCGTCAGGAGCTGGTTTCAGTATCCCGTCTCAAGCCGGCCCATTTAGACCAGGACCTCCCCGTGTCGGTGGCTCAGCCGCCGCGCCGGGGCCGGCCTGTGGCTGCTCGACTGGTCCCGTCAGCGGCGCCCAGTTTACCACCTCTTGGGCCTCCGCCGCCTATGGTTGGTCCCGGGCTGCCGTTGTTCATCAAGTGCCCCACGTCACCTGCACCCTCCGCTCCAGTGGACCCCCCATCGCCTCCAGCGGCGGCGTCCCCCCCGCCTCCTGTCACGCTGGGGGTATCGGTTTCCCCCATCCGTACACGTTCTGGGCGGGAGGTTCGGCCGCCCGTGAGGTATGGTTTCGAGGGTTCTGGGGGGGGTCATGTAGGGACATAGGGATTGGCCAGGTAATAGAACCCTCGGATTGGGTTACGGTCACGGGGTGAGGAAGCGCGGGGTATTTAAATGCTTGGCGCGAAACGTTAGATTAGAGATTAGATTAGTGAGTGAAGTTAGTGTTTGTCCAGAAAGAAGTCTGTCGCGTTTGTTACGGGTTTTATACTAATAAAGGATTTAGATAATACCACTCGTCTGGACTCACTACAGAGTAGACTTTATGGGCCGAATGGCCTAATTCTGCTTCTATAAATTATGAACTTATGAACTCAGTTATATATTCTCTTTAACTGGGATAATAGAGAACTGGTCAGGCAGTGCCACCGAAGAACATAGGTAGATGATGAGTGACAAAGGGTCTGGACCTGAAACATCACCTATCCATGTTCTCCAGAGATCCTACCTGACCCACTGACTTACTCCAGCACTTTGTGTCTTTTTGTGTCAGACTGAAGGATCCTAACCTGAAACGTCACCTATCCATGTTCTCCAGAGATGCTGCCTGACCCGTTGACTGACTTCAGCATTTTGTGTCTTTTTTTGTAAACCAGCTTCTGCAGTTCCTTTTGTCTCCACTGTGGTAATGCAAACTGATAAAAATCTGTTAAAATAAAGCTACTGGTGTGTTAACTGTTAGATAAACACTCATTTTAGAAGTTATTCCAAAGCAAAGCACTGCAGGTGCTGGAAGTCTGACTATAATGTGGAAAATACTGGAAATACTCAGAAGATCAGACAACATTTGTGGTGCGAGAATTTCAGATCAAAGATGGTCAAAATGGAAAAGTGAGAAAGCAAGTTCTTTCTAAATTGTAGGGAGGGTAGAAGAGGGGAAGATTGCACAGAGGGAATATCTCTGATAATATGAGGCCAGGTTTGCTGTGTGGAACAGTACGTGGTGCAGCGGTAGAGTTAGAAACATAGAAACATAGAAAATAGGTGCAGGAGTAGGCCATTTGGCCCTTCGAGCCTGCACCGCCATTCAATATGATCATGGCTGATCATCCAGCTCAGTAACCTGTACCTGCCTTCTCTCCATACCCCCTGATCCCTTTAGCAAAAAGGGCTACATCTAACTCCCTCTTAAATATAGCCAATGAACTGGCCTCAACTACCTTCTGTGGCAGAGAATTCCACAGACTCACCACTCTCTGTGCGAAGAAATGTTTTCTCATCTCGGTCCTAAAAGACTTCCCCCTTATCCTTAAGCTGTGACCCCTGGTTCTGGACTCCCCCAACATCGGGAACAATCTTCCCGCATCTAGCCTCTCCAACCCCTTAAGAATTTTATATGTTTCTATAAGATCCCCCCTCAGTCTTCTAAATTCCAGCGAGTTGCTGCCTTACAGCGAATGCAGCGCCGGAGACTCGGGTTCGATCCTGACTACAGGCGCCGTCTGTACGGAGTTTGTACGTTCTCCCCGTGACCTGCGTGGGTTTTCTCCGAGAACTTCGGTTTCCTCCCACACTCCAAAGACGTACAGGTATGTAGGTTAATTGGCTGGGCAAATGTAAAAATTGTCCCTAGTGTGTGTAGGATAGTGCGGGGATCGCTGGGCGGCGCGGACCCGGTGGGCCGAAGGGCCTGTTTCCGCGCTGTATCTCTAAATCTAAAAAACAATTGGCTGTTGGCAGAATGGGGACAGTTAGAGAGGGAGAGAACCTGAACAGCGGAAAATAGCAGCTAAGAATCGAGGGCAATTAAAGAGAGAGAACACACAAACAGAAGAATATAAAGGTTGTGAAATGCAGAGCCGTAGGACATTCCCAGTGACTGGGGAAAGAATGTGAATAAAACTGAGCCAATATCACAGATGGTCTGGCCATTTCTTTCATAACTGTAAAAAAGCAGTTGTTATTGAACTTGGTGGTGTTGGACTTAATGCATCGATACCTCATGCCCAACAGTAGCAGCGTGAAGAGGGCATGCCCCTAATGGTGGGAATCCTTGATGATCGATGCCGCCTTCTTGAGGCAGCACCTCATGTAGATGCTTTTGATGGTGGGGAGGACTGTGGCCGTGATGGACTGGGCTGAGTGCACTCTCTGAAGTCTCTTGTATTCCCATGCAATGGGATTGCCTTGTCAGGCATAATGCAGCAGTCAGAATCCTTTCCACAGTGTATCTGAAGAGGTGTGTTAGTCAATAAAATAGCCAAATCTCCTTAAGTGGAGACACTGGCATATCTTTTCATAATACAATTGGCGTCTTGAATTCAGATTTTAAGATTTTCTCATGGGCTACACGGAGAGGGCAGTTAATCCTTATTCCCCACATTTGTATTTAGTCTGTATCAATTGCACCTGAATTTTCTGTTTGTTCCTCATCTCAATTAAATATAGTGTACCGTTTTGAATGATAAGATTGATTTGCAAATTTAAATTCTGCTAAATTTTCATAATTAATTCATAGATAATTGACTGCACTTATTCCTGATTGCATTGGACATGCATTATTTATCAAGAGACATCCATTACAGACAATTGAGGATTAACGTATAATCCTCAATGTAATGAACAAAGTATAAAGATACCAATTGAATCCGATGACCAAAAGCTTATTCCCTGATGAATGTAATATAATTTTCAATTGCCTGAACTATATTTGAAAATGATGGCATTTCATTGATGTTTTATTTTTATAGCGATTTATTGGATGTTACGCCAACAGTAATTGCAATGAGATCATGCTATTGGCTTTGAACTATTCACAAAAATAAGGTCTGCCTGATATGCTGAAAATGTACTGATTATTTGATCTTTTGTGTGGTTATGCAGATGATCATCCTGCATTTTTTAGAATTAATCAAACCATTAATGAAGGACTATCAGAAAGCATATCTTGCCGTTCATCCTCTAAAAGCGCTCATGCCATTTTCATTCAGTGTGAGGTTCAGTCAACATTTTTTTTTAGTTTTGTGTTGTATTTCTCTGCAGGTTGGAAGTTCCACAAACACACTGGGAGCTATCAGACTTGCCTTTGCTGATGCTGGAACTCAAGCCATCTACCTCCTGTCCGATGGAAGGCCTGATCAGGTAGAGTGCCATAGGCTGAGCATAGAACATAGAACAGTACAGCACTGGAGCAGGCCCTTCGGCCCACAATGTCCATGCCGAACATGATGCCAACTTAAACTAATCTCTTCTGCCTGCATATCCATCCACGTGCCTATCTAAAAACATGTCACTATCGTATCTGCCTTCTTATTTCAGATAGGATGCTTCAGTTGTTATCAGACAACCATCCTTCTAACAACTAGAGAGCAGTCCTGAGCTATTATCCATCTCATTGAAGACCCTCGGACTATCTTTACTTGGACTTTACTGGACTTTATCTTGCACAAAACATTACACCCTATATCCTGTATCTGTACACTGTGGATGGCTCGATTGTAATCTATATACTAAAACTCTCGTTTGTTTGTTTGTTTGTTTGTTCCTGAACTACAGCCAAAACGGTTCACGATAGCGCGACAATTTTAGGCCCACCTTGCTCACCGTCGTCCCTTTGGTGCTAGGAAGAAGTTTCATTGAAATCAGTGTTATATTATTAAAGCTATTCACATTTTAAAGTTTAAATCTATCTCCTAGGGAGGGAGGGAAAGGGGGGAGGATAAGGGGGGTTGAGGTGGATGGAGTGGGGGGAGAGGAAAGGGGGAGGGGAAGGGAGAGGGGGAGGGGGGAAGGGGAAGAGAGGGGGAGGGGGAGAGGGGAGTGGGGTAGGAGAGAGTGCTGCACCAATGAAGGAGAGGTTTGGGCACAACGGGTCCACTTAATCTAGTCGTATATAGTTTTACCGCTGATTGGTTAGCCCTCAACTAAAAGCTTTTCACTGTACCTTGGTACACATGTTAAAGTTCGATTCTAATAGACAGACAACAATACCATAAAGTGGTAAAACATTAGTCTTTATTACGCCAGTGGGAGTGGGAGAGCTGCAACTAGTATGCTCGCATACTAGCAGCCACTCGAAGACCCCACTCACCTACAGAGTGTTTCAGCAACCTTTTTATGCACCAAATACAATGGGTTTTTAGAAGTGATAACAGAACCAGACACCCCACACCGGTGGTCTTGCAAGAGGATGGGAGTTCAATGAATCATCACCCACTATCACTGGCCATTGTCCGAGGTTAACAATTGAGTATATTAACATAAACACATCTTCCTGGTGCTCAACTTTAGAGTGATTGTAACGAGGCTCAGTCTATTAACATAAACACATCTTCCTGGGGCTCAACCTTGTGGTAATTGTTTAAGAGGCTCAAGTCTACTCGGTGCTCTTCTGTATCCGTATGCTGTCCTTTGTAAGATTACAACACCCCTTCTGCAATCTCAAGCCAGCATCTACACAGAGGTAAACTTGCCGGCATCTGAGGTATGCATTTTAATTTAGTGACAGTTCATCTTCATGTAGCATTTGGTCACATACACCTTAACCCTTAAATCCCCTTTTCTCCTTTACACACATGACAATAAATTAAACTAAACTGAACTAAATCCACCAATCACTACGTAAAGAAACACTGACCCTGCACTTCTCCTTTAAACTTTGTCCCTCTCACCTTAAACTATGCCCTCTAGTCTTTGCTCCACCTTCGGAGAAAAGGTCACATGAAAATGTCACATTGTTAGTCAAATATAACCTTCAGGTATCAGTGCCTCTTAATTGTTACATGTGTTTCCAAATTTCCCGTGACTTTACTCAACTTCGCAGCAGAAGTCCCTTCATAGTCAGTGGAGATTAACTAATCCCAGTAAAATGAATGATTCTCCCGCTCATGAAACCAATTCCCCTGTCAAGCCCCATGTTTGAATAAAGTTACCTCTCATTCTGCTAAATTTCAAGGAATGCAGACCCAAACTGCCCAGCTCGGCAGGATATACCTTTAATGTTTTGTGTATTTCCACCCCTCTATTGACAGCTCGACCTTATCTCTGCCTAAATTATACCCTGCCATTCTCTGACATTTCCAGTAGTGGGAGAGTCCAGGACCAGAGAGCACAACCTCAGAATACAAGGACGTACTTTTAGAATGGAGATGAAGGGGAATTTCTTTAGCCAGAGCAATCTGTGGAATTCATTGCCACAGACTGCTGTGGAGGCCAATTTAATGGGTATTTTTAAAGCAGAGATTGACAGGTTCTTGATTAGCAAGGGCCTCAAAAGTTACGGGCAGAAGGCAGGAGATGGGGATGAGAGGGAAAGATAGATCAGCCATGATCAAATAGAGAAGCAGACTCGATGGGCCAAATGGCTTAATTCTGCTCCTATATTGTAAGGTCTTCTGTTGCCTTCCTCCTCCCTAAAACTCTCCATTGATTTCACTGCTTGGACTAAGCTTTTAGTTTGCCTTCCTTTGTTAGCTCATAACCACATTTTTATTATGAACTGCAAAAATCTTTTTATGCTTTCTAAGGGCTCATATAAATGTGAGTAGTTCCTTCCCAAGAGAAAACTTAAATGTGTACATTTACAATGTGTATTACATTTACGGTGCAATAAAAAACTGTTCACTACTTGCTCACGTAATGAAAATCCAAATGCTGAAAGTGTAAATGAGAAATTGGGAGCCTGTGTTCTGGGAATCGAAGGTGAGATTTTTGTTCTTGAATCTGCCCCGGTTTCTTTCTGCCTGAACTCCTGGCTGGTTAGAGGGGGTTGATTAGAAAAAGGCAGCTTATGGATGTCTCCCCTCCCTCCCCCCTTTTCACCAGGTCCTGTTCTGGAGCGTGATTAAGCGGCAGACTTGATAACTACATAAATAATGAGAGGTGCAGGAAATAACTGCAGATGCTGGTTTAAATCAAAGGTAGACACAAAATGCCGGAGTAACTCAGCGGGATAAGCAGCATCTCTGGAGAGAAGGAATGGGTGACGTTTCGGGTCGAGACCTTTCTTCAGACTGATGTCAGGGGAGTGGGCGGTACAGAGATAAAATGTAGTCGGAGATAGTAAGACAATAGACAATAGGTGCAGGAGGAGGCCATTCGGCCCTTCGAGCCATCACCGCCATTCAATGTGATCATGGCTGATCATTCTCAATCAGTACCCTGTTCCTGCCTTCTCCCCATACCCCCTGACTCCACTATCCTTAAGAACTCTATCCAGCTCTCTTTTGAATGCATTCAGAGAATTGGCCTCCACTGCCTTCTGAGGCAGAGAATTCCACAGATTCACAACTCTCTGACTGAAAAAGTTTTTCCTCATCTCAGTTCTAAATGGCCTACCCCTTATTCTTAAACTGTGGCCCCTTGTTCTGGACTCCCCCAACATTGGGAACATGTTTCCTGCCTCTAACGTGTCCAACCCCTTAATAATCTTATACGTTTCGATAAGATCTCCTCTCATCCTTCTAAATTCCAGTGTATTGTAGGAGAACTGGGAAGGGGGACCGGGGTGGAGAGAGAGGGAAAGCAAGGGCTACTTGAAGTTAGAGAAGTCAATGTTCATACCGCTGGGGTGTAAGCCACCCAAGCGAAATATGAGGTGCTGTCCCTCCAATTTGCGACGGGCCTCACTCTTAAATTGTGAGAGGCATAGATAGGGTAGTCGGTCAGAACCTTTCCCCTGTTGCATCGACCCCGTATGTACTAGCTTCAACCTTGGAGACGGGTTCCATAGTAAACTTGATGTGATATTTTTACATTAAAGCTAATTGTCGATATTTTTTTAAATTTTCCAAAACAGCATCCACAAAGCATATTTGCACAGGTGCTGCTTGCCCACCCTGTTCCCATTCACTCCATTGCATTTAACTGCGACGATGTCGAAGCCAACAAATTTCTATACGATCTTTCAGAGAAGACGGGCGGACGGTTCCACTCCTACAACTGTGATATGAGCGAGGACAATAATCCCCCACCGTTTGTGGTAAGGAATTTCATCTCATGGAAAGGGAGATTAATATTTAAGAAACATTCCAAATAGGTTGTTACCACACAGCATTTCATTTAGAATAACTTGCATTCATATTGTGTGATTAATATATGTGAGGTTCATACGATGGTAGGATAAAGGAGCAGAAATAGACCATTCGGCCCATCGAGTTTGTTCTGCCATTTGATCATGGCTGGTCTATTTTTCTCTCTCAACCCTATTTTCCTGCCTTTTCCCCACAACGTTTGAAACCCTTACTAATCAAGAACCTTTGCAATAAAAATACCCAATGACTAGGCCTCCGCAGTCGTCTTTGGCAATGAATTCCACAGATTCACCACCCTCAGGCTAAAGAAGTTCCTTCTCATATCCATTCTAAGGGTATGTCCTTTTATCTTGAGGCTGTGTCCTCTGGTCCTAGACTCTCCCACAACTGGAAACATTCCTCTCCACGTCCACTTCTTCTTCCTCTTTCGTGTCCATTATCCATGTTTCATATGTTACATCACTGTCATCGTCTGTCCTGAAAAGGGCGTAAACTTCTGGCGACAATCAGTGGGAGCCTCACTTGTACGGTAAATGAAGGTGGTAGCAGAATAAGCTCAGGACACTTCCAGTTTCCACCCCTGAGACGTGGACGCTTCTGCTATGGGGCCTCCACGTCCACTCTATCTAGGCCTTTCATTATTTGGTGGGTTTCAATGAAATCTCCATGGTGCTTCACAGGAAAGTAATCAGATCGAATAAGGAATTGAGTCACACAGAGCACAGCAGCACAGCTCTTAAATTATTGGAAGAGTATCCAGAGTCCTGGGCTATTAAAATGAGGTCGGAGATCAAATCCCATCAAGGCAGATGGGGAATTTAAAGTCCAGTGTTAAATAAAACTTCAATCAGCAGGAGTGACCACGAAACCATTGAATTACAGAAGCTAGACACAAAAAGCTGGAGTAACTCAGCGGGGCAGGCAGCATCTCTGGAGAGAAGGAACGGGTGACGTTTCGGGTCGAGACCCTTCTTCAGATTGGTTAGGGATAAGGGAAACAAGAGATGTAGATGATGATGTAGAGAGATAAAGAACAATGAATGAAAGGTATGCAAAAAAGTAACGACGATAAAGGAAACAGGCCATTGTTAACTGTTTGTTGGGCGAAAACGAGAAGCTAGTGCGACTTGGGTGGGGGAGGGATAGAGAGAGAGGGAATACTGGGGCTACCTGAAGTGACAGAAATCAATATTCATACCACTGGGCTGTAAGTTGCTCAAGCGAAATATGAGATGCTGTTCCTCCAATTTGCGTTATCTAGTTCACCTAATGCCCTTTGAGGAAGGAAATCTTTTCCCTCAGCTGGTTTAACCACATGCAATTCCAGATCCACAGATATGTGGTTGACAATAGACAATAGACAATAGGTGCAGGAGTAGGCCATTCGGCCCTTCGAGCCAGCACCGCCATTCAATGTGATCAAGGCTGATCATTCTCAATCAGTACCCCGTCCCTGCCTTCTCCCCATACCCCCTGACTCCGCTATCCTTAAGAGCTCTATCTAGCTCTCTCTTGAATGCATTCCGAGAATTGGCCTCCACTGCTTTCTGAGGCAGAGAATTCCACAGATTCACAACTCTCTGACTGAAAAAGGTTTTCCTCATCTCCGTTCTAAATGGCCTACCCCTTATTCTTAAACTGTGGCCCCTTGTTCTGGACTCCCCCAACATTGGGAACATGTTTTCTGCCTCTAACGTGTCCAACCCCTTAATTATCTTATACGTTTCGATAAGATCCCCTCTCATCCTTCTAAATTTCATTGTATACAAGCCTAGTCGCTCCAGTCTTTCAACATATGACAGTATGACATAAGAGGTTGCCTCTTAAATGCATTGGGAAATGGACCAGCAAATCACTCAGTTCAGGGGCATTGAGACATGGGCAATAAATGCTGGCCCTACTCATTTCCTGTATATAAGTTCATGTGATAGGAGCAGAATCAGGCCATTCAGCCCATCAAGTCTATGCCATTTAATCATGGCTGATCTATCTTTCCCTCTCAACCCCATTCTCTTGCCTTTATAGAATATTATTGTGTTCATTTGAAAAATGCCTTTCACTGTACCTTTGTACACACGCCAGTAAATTAAACTAAATGATGAATTTGAATTTTGTTTCAGCCAGCAGAAGTTATTGTTCATGCAAATGTATTAATTTGAAATCTTCAGAGTGAAGACATCTGCCTGCTGAAGAAGGAAATTGAGATGGGAAAGGAAGGTTTGGAGAAGGTGGAGAAGCTACATGCAGAATGTATAATGCTGGACTGGTATCATAACTGTGAAGAACGTAGACCAACCATCAAGTACGTTCATTTGGCTGGGCATGCATCTGTGCAGCAACATAACAGTGGTTTAGTTTAGAGACACAGCGCGGAAACTGGCCCTTGGGACCACCGGATCCACACCGACCAGTGATCCTCACACATTAACACTATCCTACGTACAATAGAGACAATCTACATTTATACTAAGCCAATTAACCGACAAACCTGAACGACTTTGGAGTGTTGGAGGAATGATAACTATCCCTTGGCTATCAAATTGCCCTGCTATTAATTGTCTGCTAAAACCGTGAATGGTATACGGTTTTGGTCTCCTCACCTATGAAAAGACGTGTTTGACAAAGATCAAGTATAGCGGAGATTTAGGAGACTGGTTCCATGGATAACGAGTTTGCAGTATGGGGAGCTAGAGTAGTGTAGCTGTATTCTCTACGTCAGTCAAGAATAGCAGAAGATCTCATTGAAACTTACAAAATGGTTCTATGGCTTAACAGACTGGATGCACGAATGATACTTCCATTGGCTGAGAAACCTAGAGCCAGAGGTCACGATCTCAGAATAAGCAGTAAGAATTTAGGACTGAAAAAGGGAGAAATGTCTTCCTTGAAATTCTCCACCTCAGTCATTGAGTTCATTTGACATGGAGAGTGATAGTTTTCTGAGTGTTAAGGTAATCATGGGATAGGGAAATAGTACAGGCAAATGTCTGAAGAAGGGTCTCGACCCGAAATGTCACCCATTCCTTCTAAGAGTCTGAAGAAGGGTCTCGACCCGAAACGTCACCCATTCCTTCTCTCCTGAGATGCTGCCTGACCTGCTGAGTTACTCCAGCATTTTGTGAATAAATACCCTGGAGGTAAAGATCACATGTGACCCATGACCTACTCCCGCACCTACATGTTATGTTTTTATATTCTTAAGACAGTTCAGGATCACTAATACATTTTGGAATATCTTGAAGTTGTGAAGGACATTATATACACAATCTCTTCTTGGGCACCCTCTCATGTAAGCCTTTGTTTAACCTCAATGTTTAGACTTTTACAGATAAGATTGTGGAAACAGGCCCTTTGGCCCACGAGTTTACACCGACCAGTGATCGCTTTGCACACTGACACTATCCTACACATTAGGGACAATTTACAATTTTACCAAAGCCACTAAACCTACAAACTTTGGAGTGTCAGAGGAAACCGGAGTACCCGGAGAAAACCCACACGGTCACAAGGAGAACGTACAAAGTCCGTACAGACAGCACCCGTGGTCAGGATCGACCCCGGGTCTCTGGCACTGTAAGGCAGCAAATCTACCGCTGTGCCTTATTCCGCTGAGTGATTGAATAATTGCATTTTAAATGATTCAGAGACACCATCAGAATCCAAGTTCTAATGGAAATGATTTCAAAACCCTTTGCATGGCATTGTACAGTCTTCACACAGACATATTGCTGATGTAATGAGTATCAAATTAACTTGCTTGGGTATCAAGTTAATCCTTCTTACATTTTCTAGTTTTAGCCAAGCTGATCATCAGTATTGTAGGAAAAAAAACTGCAGATGCTGGTTTAAATCAAAGGTAGACACAAAATGCTGGAGTAACTCAGCAGGTCAGGCAGCATCTCGGAGATAAGGAATGGGTGACGTTTTGGGTCGAGACCCTTCTTCAGACTGATGTCAGGAGAGGGGGCGGGACAAAGATAGGATGTAGTAGGGGACAGGAAGACTGGTGGGGGAACTGGGAAGGGGGAGGGGAAAGAGAGGGAAAGCAGGGACTACCTGAATTTAGAGGTCAATGTTCATACCACTAGGGTGTAAACTACCCAAGCAAAATATGAGGTGCAAATTACTCCAATTTGCGCTGGGCCTCACTCCGACAATGTAGGAGGCCCAGGACAGAAAGGTCAGATTGGGAATGGGAGGGGGAGTTGAAGTGCTGAGCCACTGGGAGATCAGGTTGGTTAAGGTGGACTGAGCGGAGGTGTTGAGCGGAACGATCGCCGAGCCTGCGCTTGGTCTCGCCGATGTAGAGAATTTGACATCAGTATTCTGTTCAGAATAAGATCTAAAGTTTTCCGGTACTTAAAAGGATTTGACAGACGGCTCTATTTGCTTTTCTCCAGTGTTGCTCTTGACATAAAGAGGCCAGCCTGGAACAACAACACAGCTCAAGTCCATTCCTTAGATACCAAGAGTCCTGTGAGACCCAGTTCAGTTTTGGATTGGATTCCTGCCACACACAGAAAACACAGGGACGGATACTACACCTACAGTTTAAACACTGCCAATAAATCAAAGGAACTCCAGAAGAAGAAAGTCCTCCATGCAGGTAAGAATCTACTTCAGTAAGTTCATAAGCTCATAAATGATAGGAGTAGAATAAGGCCGTTCGGCCCATCAAGTCTACTCCACCATTCAATCATGGCTGATCTATCTCTCCCTCCGAATCCCATTCTCCCGCCTTCTCCCCACAACCCCTGACACCTCTACTAATCAAGAATCTATCTGTCACTGCCTTAAAAATATCCATTGACGTCCTTCTGTGACGATGAATTCCACAGATTCACCACCCTCTGACTAAAGAAACTCCTCCTCGTCTCCTTCCTAAAGCAACATCCTTTAATTCGGAGGCTATGACCTCTGGAAAAATTCCAGCATTCATTTCCCTTACAAAGTGTTAGGTCAGGATAGTACTTTTGCGTCTGTCCACATTGTTGTAACAGTGCCCATTAATGGAAGGTAGCACTATTCTGCTTTCAGAAGTATCTTCTCTTCTTCTTTCATGTCCATCATTCAAATGTTACATCACTGTCATCGACCGTCCTGAAAAGGGCGCAAGCTTCCGGCGACAATCAGTGGGAGCCATCACTTGTACAGTAAATGATGGTGGTAGCAGAATTAGCTCAGGACACTTCCAGTTTCCAGCCCCGCGACGTGGATGCTTCTGCTATGGAGCCTTCAGAAATATGAGATATTGAAATAATTTTCATTAATTTTTTTTTTTCGTACATTTGAATTTCAACTATCATTGTATAATTAATAGCAGAAAATATATTAGCCCAAATTTGCTGTTAGCATCTCCACGCAAAGGAAAAGCAATGTTAATTAAATGTTCCGAGCTTTGTAGATCCGTGGTAAGGCAGATGTAAAGTGCTGGAGTAACTCGGCGGGTCAGGCAGCATCTCTAGAGAAAAAGGATGGATGATGTTTCTGGTCCGACCCGAAACGTCAACCATCCATTTTCTCCAGAGTTGCTGCCTGACCCACTGAGTTACTCCATCGCTTTGTGTCTATTTTAAGTATAAACCAGTATCTGCAGTTCCTTTCTACACATTTGATCCCTGGTGTCTTGAACCAAATTCATTTATATTTATTACGCTTAAAAAAATAGGATAACCAATTACATACAATTCATTGAATAGAAACAGATTTGGGTTTAGGTTTAGATTTAGTACTGTTCAATTTGATCAATACCAGTACTTATCCTCCACACAAGCCAACTCCCACACGTCTTAACCTAACCCGAGGAGCATAACCCTTCATTCCTTCCTCCTGAATGTGGTTATTTAACATAGCTGAGTGGCACTTGCAATGGTAATACAGTGCTATTACTGTTTCTTCTTCTTCTTCACAGCACACACAAATTCTAGCCTGCTTCGGAGTTTGACCAATGGAGGTAAAATTGATGAGAATTTATTGGATGAATGGATGCTTCCGGAAAACAAGGAACTGTTTGTGAATAATTACAACAAGGAACTGGAGGTCTTGATTGGTAAGTTAAAGAATTTGATTTTGCAGCTAGATGGAAATTGGTTAGTTTAGTTTAGTTTAATTTAGAGATACAGCCCAGAAACAGGCCTTTTGGCCCACCGGGTCCGCGCCGACCAGCGACCCCCACATATTAACACTATCCTACACACACTGGGTCCAATTTTTACAATTACCAAGCCAATTTACCTACAATTACCAGGCCAATTTACCTACATATCTTCGGAGTGTGGGAGGAAACCGAAGATCTTGGGGAAAAACCCAAATGTACAAACTCCATACATACAGCACCCGTAGTTGGGATCAAACCCAGGCCTCCGGTGCTGCAAGCGCTGTAAGGCAGCAACTCTACCACTGCGCCACTGTGCCGCCCTTCTATTGCTTGATTGCAAACATTTTTGTCCTCGGTACAACTCAGGAACACATTCGAGTGGTTGAGGAGCTGCCATACGATGTGTTCAGGTAGTGAGAAACACTAGAGATTGAATGAAAAGGGGTAATTCCATACATAAATCTAATGTAATGCTAAAATAGTGCTCACACACCAGTGGTGTTAATAAACCAAGCTTTCAGCTGTATGTTCTTGATGAGTGACCCTTTCTCTCAGGAATATCCATTTCAGAAAATGTGAAAAGCATAAAATTAATTTAAGTTTCAGCTTCTTTCCCTCCGTTATCAGACTTCTGAACAGTTCTCCAATAAGCTAGGATATAGTCAACCCAAGCCTGATCCTCCGAACAACCTCAATGCAGACATTGGACTTTTTTCTGGAACTGTAATGCTACAATGCTAAAAGCTCTCTTCTACACACTGGGATTTTTCCCTTTGGTCTACCATGTTGTGCATGGCTTGATTGTATTCAGGTATAGTTTAATCTGGTTTAATTGGATTGCAAGCAAACTAAAACAGTACACATGACAATAATAATAAAGCAAACCAAATCAAATTTGTTTCACCAAATGTCAGCAGTGAGAACTATCTGGAAGGGATTATTGTTGGAATTCTTTTCCATGTTGCCTCTGGCAGTTGAATCTCTCCTTTGTTTCTTGGCAGCGAAATCTGAACACTGTATTCAAGTTGAGGTCTGACTTGATCATTGTACTGCTTTATTAGAGTTTCCTCTGACTTGTGACCTGCTGTTTGAGTAATGAACTCTTAAATGGACTCACAAAGCCACTGTTTATGAGGCAGATTTCAGTCAATTTCTTCAAAAACAAACACATAGTTTAGAACAGCAAGGGAACAGGCCCTTTGCCCCACCATGTCTGCACTGGCCAATGTGCCAAGTTAAACTAATCCTATCTGCCTGCACATGGTCTCTGTTCCTCTATTCCCTACTTGTTCAGGTACAGTGCCCTCCATAATGTTTGGGACAAATACCCATTATTTATTGATTTGCCTCTACACTCTGCAATTTGAGATTTGTAATTTAAAAAATCAAATGTGGTTAAAGTGCACATTGTCAGATTTTATTTAAAAGTTTTTTTATACATTTTGGTTTCACCATGTAGAAATTACAGCTGTGTTTATACATAGTCCCCCCATTTCAGGGCACCATAATGTTTAGGATACATGGCTTCACAGGTGTTTGTAATTGCTCAGGTGTGTTCAAATGCCTCCTTAATGCAGGCATAAGAGAGCTCTCAGCACCATCTTTCCTCCAGTCTTTCCATCATCTTTGGAAACTTTTATTGCTGTTTATCAACATGCGAACCAAAGTTGTGCCAATGAAAGTCAAAAAAGCCATTTTGAGACTGAGAAACAAGAATAAAACTGTTAGAGACGTCAGCCAAACCTTAGGCTTACCAAAATCAACCGTTTGGAACATCATTAAGAAGAAAGAGAGTATTGGTGAGCTTATCAATCGCAAAGGGACTGGCAGGCCAAGGAAGACTTCCACAGCTGATGACAGAAGAATTCTCTCTATAATAAAGAAAAACCCCTAAACACCTGTCCGACAGATCAGAAACATTCTTCAGAAGTCAGGTGTGGAAAATAGGATGGCCAGGTTACAGTTTGCCAAAAAGTACTTAAAAGAGCAACCAGAGTTCTGGAAAAAGTTCTTGTGGACAGATGAGACGAAGATTGACTTATATCAGAGTGATGGCAAGAGCAAAGTATGGAGGAGAGAAGGAACTGCCCAAGATCCAAAGCATACCACCTCATCTGTGAAACATGGTGGTGGGGGTGTTATGTCCTGTGAAGCCATGTGTCCCAAACATTATGGTGAAGGTACTGGCTCACTTATCTTCATTGATGATACAACTGCTGATGATAGTAGCATAATGAATTCTGAAGTGTATAGGGACATCCTATCTGCTCAAGTTCAACAAATGCCTCAAAACCTATTGGCCGGTGGTTCATTCTACAGCAAGACAATGATCCCAAACATACTGCTAAAGCAACAAGTTTTTCAAAGCAAAAAAAAGATAAATTCCTGAGTGGCCAAGTCAATCACTCGATCTGAACCCAATTGAGCATGCCTTTTATAGGCTGAAGAGGAAACTGAAGGGGACTAGCCCCCAAAACAAGCATAAACTAAAGATGGCTGCAATAGAGGCCTGGCAGACTTTCCCCATCTCAACTTAAAGCTATGCCTTCTAATATTTAACACCTGGGGAAAAGAATTCTCTGTCTATCTATTCTATCAACGCCACATAATTTATTTACTTCCATCAGGTCAGCCCTCTAGCACTTTAGAGAAAGCAATTCAAGTTTGTCTAGCCTCTTCTCATAGTTCATACTTCACAAGTGGGCAGCATGGTGGCGCAGTGGTAGAGTTGCTATCTTGCAGCGCCAGAGGCCCAGGTTCGATCCTGACTACGGGTGCTGTCTCTTCGGAGTTTGTACAGTTTCCCCGTGACCGCATGGGTTTTCTCAGAGATCTTCGATTTCCTCCCACACTCCAAAGATGTACAGGATTGTAGGTTAATTGGCTTGGGTTTGTATACTTGGTAAAGTGTAAGTGTAAATTGGCCATAGTGTGTGTAAGCTTGTGTTGGTGTGCAAGGATCGCTGGTCGGCACGGACCCGGTGGGTTGAAGGGCCCTGTTTCTGTGCTGTATCTCTAAAACTAAAAACGAAAACATTCCAGGCAACATCATGGTGAATCTCTTCTCCACCTGCCCCAAAGCCTCCACATCCTTGCTGTAGTGTGACTGCACATAATACTCCAAATATGACCTCATCAAAGTTTTACACAGCTCCAAAATGACTTGCTAACATTAGAGTCTGGATGCCCTGCCTGATAAAGGCAAGCATGCCATACGCATTCTTTACCACCTTATCCACCCGTGTTGCAACTTTCATGGAGCTAAACAAAATGCTCAAAACCTGAGTGTTCAATACTGCAACAATAACTGATGCCTGTACATTAATTCATGATTGATAGTGCTAAACACACTATGGCTAAACACATCTGTGGCTGTGTGTTCTACTTTGATTTCTGAAGTTTGATTACATCTACCTTATGTAGGTGCAGCTTATACAATAAAACATGTTATTGGGAAAATAATGTTGTATTTTATTTAATAACATTTGCACGGTTCTACACAGTAGATTTTACAAACTAAATGTGAGACTGAATGTAATTGAAAATCCTCAGTAAAATCTTCATCTTCACTTTTCACACTTTTCCTCACAGGCCTTAATTTGTCGGCAGTTTCACCCAAAATAACAGGAAGACAAGTTGAAAAGTAAGTGCAAAATAATCGCATGGCCAACAAAATGTCACAGCTTAATTCTTCGAATGTTCGTTATTTCATTGCAACAGTTATTTTAATATCAATGATATCTAAACGTTACTCCAGCATCTTCGATATGGACCTGGGAGTTTATTAAGTGTAGCTAACATACTTCAGAGCAACTTCCTAGTTTACTTATTTGTACCTCTGGCAAAGAACAAGTCCCACCACACGAAGAATAAAGGGCCTATCCCAGTTACGCGATTTTTAAGGCGACTGCCGTCGACTGTCAAAGTCGTAGCAGATCGCCGAAACTTTCGACAATGACCACGACAATGCCGAGTCAGGTCGATACAAGTTACTTTTTTTGTGAAACTAGCACCTGGCTGAGAGATTACACCGTCTTCGGAAACATCGCGAAATTCCCACGCTTACCACACCGTCAAACTGTCGCCTCCAATCTATCTGTCAAATGTCCTGACGGTAAATAAATTGGTTAAACAATACTACCTTCTGGTATCTTCAAATGCCTTTTCTTAATTTAATATTACGTGCTTCTGAATGCATCTGCGACAACCTAGCAAACCTGGGGACAGCATGCGACAGCGCCCGCAATAAGTTACGATACCTGGCGACAAGCCAGCTGTCGCCGAGAAATTTCTAGCTGGAAATTTTTTCCGTGACGCGTTGAGATTCGCTACGATTCATTGAAGACTCCTGACGATCATGCCCGCGACACCCCGGCAAACATTCAGCGACAGCCTAGACCCCGGCAGTCGCCTTAAAATCGCCTAAGTGGGACGGGCCCTTAAGTTGTTAGCAAATGCGAGGGTGTGTTCACTATTACACTTACACTATATTCTAGCTGTAGTTTAATTTATTACAATACAGGATATGTGATTTGAAGTTGTAATTTCATGCAACATTCTTTGTTGATTATAGCTCTCCGGATGTGTCTTCAGCTCAGTGGCTGAAGACAAATAGCCTGATTGCCAAGAGACTGACAATAATGGATGCTCTTGCCCCAACCGCTGTGCCTCAATCCGCCAAGTACGTCCCAGTCTTGGACAAGTATATTGTATCTAAAGTGTTTGATGAGGTGAGAGCCCAACTCTCCCATATCCATGGGATGCTGAGGAAAGTCTGGGAGATGTTTTCTTGTGATGTTTTTCATTCTCATTCCTCATTCCAGCACGTGTCACTTGATTGCTAAAATGGAGTAGTGTTTAACCTGACCTAATTAGTTTAGTTTAGAGACCCTGCGCAGAAACAGGCCCTTCGGCCCACCGAGTCCGCACCCAACCAGTGATCCTCACACATTAACGCCATCCTACACACATTAGGGACAATTTACATGAATACCAAGCCAATAAGCCTACCAACCTGTACGTGTTTGGAGTGTAGGAGGAAAACGGAAATCACGGAGACAACGCACGCAGGTCACAGGGAGAAGGTACAAACTCCGTACGGACGGCACCCTCAGTCATAATCAAAACTGGGTCTCTGGCGCTGTAAGGCAGCTCTACCGCTGCACCACCGTACTACCCTAACGTTTCAGCCAGGTGCTTAAACAGGATGTGGGGAAGTAGTTAAAATAGCTGTACTGATGCAGTTTTAGAGAATGTCTCTTGGATTCACAGGTACCTAGTATCTAGACTTTCAGAAAGCCTTTGATAAGGTCCCGCACGGGAGATTGGTGACTAAAATTAGAGCACATGGTATTGGGGGTAGGGTGTTGACATGGATAGAAAATTGGTTGGCAGACAGGAAGCAAAGAGTAGGAGTAAACGGGTCCTTTTCAGAATGGCAGGCAGTGGTGAGTGGAGTGCCGTAAGGCTCGGTTTTGGGCCGCAACTGTTTACCATATATATTAATGATTTGGAAGAGGGAATTAGAAGCAACACTAGCAAGTTTGCAGATGACACAAAGCTGGGTGGCAGTGTAAACTGTGAAGAGGATGTTAGGAGGTTGCATGGTGACCTGGGCAGGTTGAGTGAGTGGGCAGATGCGTGGCAGATGCAGTATAATATAGATAAATGTGAGGTTATCCACTTTGGCAGCAGAAACAAGGAGGCAGATTATTATCTCAATGGAGTTATGTTAGGTAAGGGGGAGGTGCAGCGAGACCTGGGTATCCTTGTACACCAGTCACTGAATGTTGGCGTGCAGGTACAGCAGGCAGTGAAGAAAGCTAATGGAATGTTGGCCTTCATAACAAGAGGATTTCAGTATAGGAGTAAAGAGGTTCTTCTGCAGTTGTATAGGGCCCTGGTAAAACCACATCTGGAGTATTGTGTACAGTTTTGGTCTCCTATTTTGAGGAAGGGCATCCTTGTAATTGAGGCAGTGCAGCCTCAGTTCACGAGATTGATCCCTGGGATGGCGGGACTGACATGAGGAAAGATTGAAAAGACTAGGCTTGTATTCTCTGGAGTTTAGAAGGATGAGAGGGGATCTTATAGAAACATATAAAATTATAAAAGGACAGGACAAGCGAGATGCAGGAAAAATGTTCCCAATGTTGGTGGAGTCCAGAACCAAGGGGCCACAGTCTTAGAATAAAGGGGAGGCCATTTAAAACTAAGGTGAGAAAAAACTTTTTCACCCAGAGAGTTGTGAATTTGTGGAATTCTCTGCCACAGAGGGCAGTGGAATCCAAATTACTGGATGGATTTAAGAGAGAGTTAGATAGAGCTCTGGGGGCTAGTGGAATCAAGGGATAAGGGGAGAAGGCAGGCATGGGTTATTGATTGGGGACGATCAGCCATGATCACAATGAATGGCGGTGCTGGCTCAAAGGGCCGAATGGCCTCCTCCTGCACCTATTTTCTATGTTTCTATGTACCTGTTTCTGGCATGGACAGGTGTATTGCATCAAAGGTGTTTAGTGCAGTGATATCTCCATCACAATGAAATTATCTCAATCTCTGATAACACCCATCTCTGTATCTGCCTCAATGCAAATGATGCTGGGACCTTCACTCTAGCTTTAGGTATCTAAAAGCTTGACTATTCACATCTCTTCAGTCCTTTTGTCTCGCACCTTCTGTGCATCTCTGACCTTTGTCCAACCATCTGCCTATCAAAAACTCCTCCCACCTGCATCTCCCTATTATCCGCCCCTTTGTTCTGCCCCTTCTCTTGTCCAGCTGTCACCCCTCCTTCGTTCCCCCCCCCCCTCCCCCCCACACCCCCTCCCAATATCAGTCTGAAGCAGGGTCTTGATCTGAAATGTTATTTATCCATAGACCGACACAAAATGCTGGAGTAACTCAGCGTGACAGGCTGATTATCCAGGCTGATTATCTCTGGAGGGAAGGAATGGGTGACTTTTCAGGCCTCGGGGAAGTCCAGAACCAGGGGTCACAGTTTAGGAATTAGGGGTAGGCCATTTAGGACTGAGATGAGGAGAAACATTTTCACCCAGAGAGTTGTGAATCTTTGGAATTCTCTGCCACAGAAGGCAGTGGAGGTCAATTCACTGGATGTTTTCTAGAGAGGGTTAGATTTAGCTCTAAGGGCTAACGGAATCAATGGATATGGGGGAAACAGGGTATTGATTCTGGATAATCAGCCATGATCATATTGAATGGCGGTGCTGGCCCAAAGGGCCGATTGGCCTACTCCTGCACCCACTTTCTGTGTTTCTATGAAACATCACCCATTCCTTCTCTCCAGTGATGCTGCCTGTCCCACTGAGTTACTCCAGCATTTTGCGTCTTTCCTTGACCGTTAACATGCTGTCTGAGCTGGTCTATTATGCTTCAGTTTATCCAAAACTCAGCTGCGCATATCCCACTGAAGGCCATTGCAACTCCATCACAGCCAGCCTTGCTGAGTAACTTTCACTCCAATTGGAATTCACTGGAATTTAGAAGGATGAGAGGAGATCTTATCGAAACGTATAAGATTATTAAGGGGTTGGACACGTTAGAGGCAGGAAACATGTTCCCAATGTTAGGGGAGTCCACAGTTTAAGAATAAGGGGTAGGCCATTTAGAACTGAGATGAGGAAAAACATTTTCAGTCAGAGAGTTGTGAATCTGTGGAATTCTCTGCCTCAGAAGGCAGTGGAGGCCAATTCTCTGAATGCATTCAAGAGAGAGCTGGATAGAGCTCTTAAGGATAGCGGAGTCAGGGGGTATGGGGAGAAGGCAGGAACGGGGTACTGATTGAGAATGATCAGCCATGATCACATTAAATGGCGGTGCTGACTCGAAGGGCCAAATGGCCTCCTCCTGCACCTATTGTCTATTGTCAACTCCCCCAACACTTCTTAGTTTGTCTGGAGGCTGGAGCAGTGAATGATCCTGATGCATTGCTGCAGGTACAGAGTTGAGAACATGCCCAAAGAAAGAAACGCACATTGTCGACGGAGTCGTAGGGGAGTGTTTTATATTTGCATGAATGAGGAAGAGATTATAAGGTGCCTCTGCATTACAACATTACAAGATTGAGTATTGGAATGACATAAAGTCAACGGTAGCATTGTTCAAGTCCATGAGAGCTTGACAATATATTAGTTACAGACCTGGTTCATCTCCTTGAATGCCCAGGAGCAAGGAAGACTGCAAAATGTGGGGAGCACTGCCCAGTCCATCACGGGTTCTGACCACCCCACCACCGAAGGTATTTATTTACAGGAGTTGCTGCTTCAAAATATATACCTGACGTGTATATAAATGTCACTCATTCCTTCTCTCCAGAGATGCTGCCTGTCCCGCTGAGTTACGCCAGCATTTAGTGTCTATCTTTTTATACATAGAAGGGTCTCAACCCGAAACGTCACCCATTCCTTCTCTCCAGAGATGCTGCCTGTCCCGCTGAGTTACTATAGCATTTTGTGTCTACCTTCGATTTAAACCACAGTTCTTTCCTACACATTCTGTACACACATATATATATATATATATACACACAAAAATATATAAAGCTTATTTTTCATTTATTATACTGTTTACAGAGGACTATACTTTGTTATGCTGCTGCAAGTAAGAATTTCATTGTTCTGTTTGGTGACTTATGACAATATAATACTCTTGACTGGAGTTCACTCGTTTTGCAATTCCTGTTTTTATATTAAAACAAAAAGAATCGAAATGAAAATAATTTGTGAGTGACTTTGAACTGGCATTTTTACTGTTGATATTTCTTTAAAAATGATGATTGTACTTTGGGTATATTATTTCCATTTTATTCCAGGTGTTACCTTTAGCTCACGTCAGCAACTACAAGAAGCAAATCACACTCATCAATCCATTGGCTGTGAACCTGGGAGACTACAAAGTAAGGCTTCGCCAAGCCATCCAGACTTATGAAAAGTAGGTAGGCACTGAGTCAGATGCACTTGCTTGTATACTGAAGTGTTCACAATTCCTTTAATTAGCAACTGAAGAAACATGTTCCATGCCCATTGCAGTTCATTATTCTCAAGGACAGCTCGGGTGCACTCTATTACATCGATTCATCTTTTTTTGATACTGAATCAGCGATCGATCCTTGCTCCATCTTTCAACACCAGCAGCCATCTGCAATACTTAGTGGGAATGCACTGTTTAAAACCAGGAGATGTGTTTAGCCCAAAGAATTGGAGGCACAAGAAACTGCAGTACTGGAGGAACTTAGCGGGTCAGGCAGCGAATGGACAGGTGACGTTTCGGGTTGGGACCCTTCCTCAGACCGACAGGCGACGTTTCGGGTGGGACCTGTCTTCAGACTCACGGGTGATGTTTTAGATTGAGACCTTCATCAGTTTGAAGAAGAGTCCTGACCTGAAACATCTCCTGCCCGTTCCCTTCCTGATGCTGCCTGACCTGCAAAGTTCCTCCAGCTCTTTGTGTTTATCCCAATGACTTGTCAGTTTATGTTCTTGTTTCCAGTTTCTGTACTTATTTTATTTACTCAAAATAAATGTATGTCCACACATTCCCAATTCTTCCATGGAAGAGTGTTGTGAATGTAGATTTTGGTTCCGTATCCTGCTTTACAGCCTGATGGTTTCAAAATACATCCTGAATACATTCAAGAGAGAGCTAGATAGAGCTCTTAAGGATAGCGGAGTCAGAGGGTATGGGGAGAAGGCAGGAACGGGGTACTGATTGAGAATGATCAGCCATGATCACATTGAATGGCGGTGCTGGCTCGAAGGGCCGAATGGCCTACTCCTGCACCTATCGTCTATTGTCTATTGTCTAAAATGTGGAATTTTAGTTTAGTTTCATTTAGAGATACAGCGCGGAAACAGGCTCTTCGACCCACCGAGTCAGCACCGACCAGTGATCCTCGCACATTAGCACTATCCTACGCACACTGGGGACAATTTACATTTATACCAAGCCAATTATCCTACAAACCTGTGTGGGAGGAAACTGAAGATCTCAGAGCAAATCCAATATAGACACAAAAAGCTGGAGTAACTCAGCGGGACAGGCAGCATCTCTGGAGAGAAGGAATGGGTGACGTTTCGGGTCGAGATCCTTCTTCAGACTAGTTAGGGATAAGGGAAATGAGAGATCTAGAAGGTGATGTGGAGAGATAAAGAACAATGAATGAAAGATGTGCAAAAATGTAATGATGATAAAGGAAACAGGCCATTGTAAGCTGTTGGGTGAAAATGAGAAGTTAGTGCGACTTGGGTGGGGGAGGGATAGAGAGAGAGGGAATGCCGGGGCTACCTGAAGTGAGAGAAATCAATGTTCATACCATTGGGCTGTAAGCTGCCCAAGCAAAATATGAGATGCTGTTCCTCCAATTTGCATTTAGCCTCACTCTGACAATGGAGGAGACCTAGGACAGAGAAAACCCAAGCAGGTCACGGAGTGAATGTAAAAACTCTGTACAGACAAGCACCCATAGTCAAGATTGAACCCGAGTCTCCAGCACTGTAAGGCAGCAACTCTACTGCTGCGCCACCGTGCGCTTTCTCCAAATTCTTTTCAATATTTTCTTATGCATCTTATAGTAGCCATTCCATGATACAGTAACAACCATTGTCATTACCTGCTGGCTAAGTACCTCACAGGCTGTAAATAATGAGTACATGCTGACTTCAGTGCCTTTAAGCATTCTCTCTCAAGGTTGTGTGCTGAACACTTGAATAACTACTGTTCCTCCTTTTTAGCCAGATTAATCTTCATGCGCTCACTCAAAACAGATAGATGTAACAAATGATTTAGAAACCCTTTACTGCTGAAAAAGGTGCAATAAAGTACATCATAGAGGCAAGATGAGGCCACTTGGCCCCTCAAACCCACCCTGCCCTTGATTATGGGTTATCTTTTCTTGATACCTTCTAGGGAAAATGTTATCTCAATATCCACCCTGTCAATCCACCTCACGATTGTATATGTTTCAATAATATTTCATTATTTCATTGTCAATGTGTATTGTCTCAACTTGGTCATCATATGTCAAACACTTCATCCCAGGAAAGACACAAAGTGCTGGAGTAACTCAGCGGGTCGGGCAGCAGCTCTGGAGATCTTGGATAAGTGAAGGTCTAGGTCAGGATCCTTTTTCAGTCTGAAGAAGCGTCACCTATCCATATTTTCCAAAGATGCTGCCTGACCCGCTGAGTTACTCCAGCATTTTATATCTTTGCCTGGTAAACCAGCATCTGCAGATCCTTGTTGCTGCTTCATAGAAACATAGAAAATAGGGGCAGGAGTAGGCCATTCGGCCCTTCGAGCCTGCACCGCCATTCAATATGATCATGGCTGATCATCCAGCTCAGTAACCTGTACCTGCCTTCTCTCCATACCCCCTGATCCCTTTAGCCACAAGGGCCACATCTAACTCCCTCTTAAATATAGCCAATGAACTGGCCTCAACTACCTTCTGTGGCATCCTAGGAATCAAGCTAGTGAAACCTTTTGGGTGGAAGGACATCCTTCTTAAAATATGAAGACCAAAACCATTGTTCCACTAGTGCTCTGTGAAGTTGCATCAAACCTTCCATGTCTCTCTACTCCATCAGCCTAACAATAAAGACCAATATTCAATTAGCCTTCCAAATTACATGATATATCTACATGCTAACTTTTTGTGATTCACACATGCAGATCACAGATACTTTTGTATAGTAATATTTTGCTGTCTCATTTCCTTCAAGTAACATTTCACATTTTCTCCATTTGATACACAATCTATTAACATGTTGCCCTCTCATTTAACCGACTTTTATCCCTTCACAGGCTCTCTGTTTCCTCGTTAAAAACCTACCCACCCTCCTATCTTTGTACTATCAGTTGATTCAAGGAACTTTGTCCCATTATCCAAGTCATCAATCCAGATGACTAGTAGCTGAGATCCAAATTTGAGGAAGGATATTCTTGCTATTGAGAGCATGCAGCGTATGTTTACTAAGTTTATTCCCGGAATGGCGGGACTGTCATATGTTGAAAGACTGGAGCGACTAGGCTTGTATACACTGGAATTTAGAAGGATGAGAGGGGATCTTATCGAAACATATAAGATTATTAAGGGGTTGGACACGTTAGAGGCAGGAAACATGTTCCCAATGTTGGGGGAGTCCAGAACCAGGGGCCACAGTTTAAGAATAAGGGTTAGGCCATTTAGAACGGAGATGAGGAAACACTTTTTCAGTCAGAGAGTTGTAAATCTTTGGAATTCTCTGGCACAGAAGGCAGTGGAGGCCAATTCTCTGAATGCATTCAAGAGAGAGCTAGATAGAGCTCTTAAGGATAGCGGAGTCAGGGGTATGGGGAGAAGGCAGGAACGGGGTACTGATTGAGAATAATCAGCCATGATCACATTGAATGGTGGCGCTGGCTCGAAGGGCCGAAAGGCCTCCTCCTGCACCTATTGTCTATTGTCTATATCCCATTAGTTACTAAATTATCAATTCTAAAACTTCTTATTTATCCTGACTCTTTGTTTTGTGTTAATTAACAATAAGCCCTGTTCTAAAGGTTCTGCTGGCTAACAGGGCAGCACTGTGGCACAGTGGTAGAGTTGCTATCTCACATTTCCAGAGACCCAGATTTGATCCTGACTATGGGTGTTGCTTGTGTGGAGTTTGTACGTTCCAGTGGGTGGCACAGTGGTGCTGTGGAAGAGTTGCTTCCTCACATTGCCAGAGACCTGGGTTCAATCCTGAATCTGGGTGTCTGTGCTTTCTGTGTTTGTACGTTCTCCCTGCAAACGTGTGGATTTTCTTTGGGTGCTCTGGTTTCCTTCCACATTCTGAAAATGTGCAGGTTTTTAGGTTTATTGGCTCCTGTAAATTCCCCCTCACATGTAGGATGCCAAACTGGGATAACATAGAACTGGTGTAGGAGTGATTGTTGGTTGGCATGGATCTGGTGGGCCAAAGGGCCTGTTTCTACACTAAACTAAACTACACTATAAATTATAAACTAAACTAAACTAAACCACTCCCCTATCTATGCTAACGTATTGCTCTCAATCCTTTGCGCTCCTGCCTGTGTATTCTAAATGGCACTTCATCAAATATTTCTGGAAATTTAAGTGCAATAAATATACTGACTTTATGTGCTGAATCTTTCAAACATGACTGTCACACGAGGAAAGATTGGAAAGACTGGGCTTGTATTCACTGGAGTTTAGAAGGATGAGAGGGAATAAAATTATGAAAGGACTGGACAAGTTAGATGCAGGAAAAATGTTTCCAATGTTGGGGGAGTCCAGAATCAGGGGCCACAGTCTAAGAATAAAGGGGAGGCCATTTAAAACGGAGGTGAGAAGAAACTTTTTCACCCAGAGAGTTGTGAATTTGTGGAATTCTCTGCCACAGAGGGCAGTGGAGGCCAATTCACTGGATGAATTTAAAAGAGTTAGATAGAGCTTTGGGGGCTAGTGGAATCAAGGGATATGGGGAGAAGGCAGGCACAGGTTACTAATTGTGGATGATCAGCCATGATCACAATGAATGGCGGTACTGGCTCGAAGGGCCAAATGGCCTCCTCCTGCACCTATTTTCTATGTTTTCTATGTTTACTATGGTAGAATTCATGCATTCATCTTGTAAGTTAGTGATTGCATGAGCGGACTTTGTGCTGTGCCTCATTTATGTTACAGATTGGGCGTCTGCACGCTTGCATTGCACTTAATTGAAATAATCTACTGTTGCAGGGTCAAAAGAGAAAATGCTCAGCAGGTCAGGCAGCATGCTGAGTACTTCCAGCAAATCGTTGCTCTTATTTCAGATTTTCAACATCCACTATTCTTTTCAAGAAAGGTTACGGGGTTTTAACCCAGTTCAAAATGAACGTACTCCTTTTGTTGAGTTTATACTAATCTCTGAACTAATACCATACTGCCATTGCAGATTAACTATTAAAAATTGCTCACATCGTTTCTTTCTCTTTTGCAAGGCGTTTGAATTTAATTGTGTGGAGAGCAATATCACAAGAAGAACGAGATAGGTAAGCAACAAGATTTTTTTTTACAACAAGCTGCATAAAGACTTTGGTTGCAAATGCAATTACATTCTGATATTTATTTTTTGCCTGTTTCTCTGTCTTTCATGTCAGGTTCGACAGTGATAAGCCAATTTCATTTTGTGAGCACAAGGAGGCATTACTCCAGGCTTTGGACAGGATGGGATGGCCAATTCGTCAGGAGGATGTTACTCTGATAGAGGATGAAATTGGCGCTGGCTATTCGTATGAACAGCAAGCTTCAGACCTCGAGGAAGCTGTTAAAGTGAAGGTCTGTACAGTTGCTGTGGAGGCTACTGAGTAAGGATCGTCTTTCTGAAGTGGAAATGTGCACTAGAACTTATTACAGTAGAGGTACAGTAGAGTACATAGCAGTAGAGCTGCTGCCTTACAGCATCAGAGACCCAGGTTCCATGCTGACTATGGGTGCTGTCTGTACCTTCTCCCTGTGACCCGTGTGGGTTTTCTTCGGGTGCTCTGGTTTCCTCCCATCCGCCAAAGAGGTGCAGGTTTGTAGGTTAATTGGCTTCAGGAAAAAAATTATTGTAAATTGCTCCTAATGTGTTGGATAGCGTTAGTGTACGGGGATCGTTGGTCGGCACGGACTCGGTGGGCCGAAGGGCCTGTTTCCGCACAGTATCTCTAAAGTAAAGTCCAAAGTAAAGGATTGATCTTAAAGTCTGTGGTGCAACAAAACACAAAATGTCGGAGTAAATCAGTGTTTCAGGCAGCATCGATGGAGGGAATGGATAGGCCATGTTTTGGGTCGGGACCCTTCTTCAGACATGGAGTATGGGGTGGTCTTGACCTGGTCTGCAGAGCTGGGTATCACAGCTGCCATTTATGTACGAACACACAAAGCATGAGAGGAGGTTTTGTGAATTAACACACATCATTTGTGTATTAACACACAAAGCCTCTATTGTGGCAATTGGTCTTCTACTAAACAGCAAGTATAGCACTAATAATGTTGCAAGAGATAATCATGGACTCAGCCTCTTAATTCATAATCATGTTCTTGTCCTTTAGCAATATCGGATGGTCATTCAGTCTACTGAGTCTATGGCAGCTTTCAGAGAATTTCTATTAGTTTCAATTCTTCCGTAATTCCCGTACATATCCAAAAGATTGTGTTAACAGAGAAACATAGAAAATAGGTGAACGCGTAGGCCATTTGGCCCTTCAAGCCAGCAATATGATCATGGCTGATCATCCAGAATCAGTACCCCATGCCTGCTTTCTTCCCATATCCCTTGATTCCGTTAGCCCTAAGAGCTATATCCAACTCTCTCTTGAAAACATCCAGTGAATTGTCCTCCACTGCCTTCTGTGGCAGACAATTCCACAGATTCACAACTCTCTGGGTGAAAAAGTTTTTCCACATCTCAGTCCTAATGTGTGGGGATCGCTGGTCGGTGCGGACTCGGTAGGCCAAAGAGCTGTTTACGCGCTGTGTCTCTAAACTAAACTAAACTAAACTAAACTACAGTAAACCCTCGCCATATCGGACTTCCTTATAGCGGAGTTTGGTTATAACGGACCGAGGCTCTCGTTGCATCACAAAAATGAACAAAAAGTGCTGGAGTAAAAGTAACTCTGTGACCTTTATTTTAGGCAGGTTGCCACCTGTCTGCATTGTGAAAGACTCTTTTCAATCACCTCCTCCATTGATTGAGCTGCTTTGTGAGAGATAGTAAGTGTCTTAATGATAATTATGTGGACACTTCACTTCAAGTAGGACAAAGGGGACTGATTGAAGTGTTACTCTGACTGTTACCAGCGTCACTCCTCTCTTGAACATAGTCTGTCTCCAGCAACAAAGATTGGGAGACAGTGAATCGTTTTAAAGAACTTAACATTTACAAGAAAGAAACCCCGTTTCACTTCTATACTCACCAAAATATGTGGTATCAATAATGACAACGTGAAGATTAAAATAGCACTGCAGATACAATACAATACAATACAATACAATACAATATATCTTTATTGTCATTGTACAGGGGTACAACGAGATTGGGAATGCGCCTCCCATACGATGCAATAAATTAATTAGCTAGTCAGTATTAATTTAAACAACCCAATGAAACAAATTGGAACAGTTTTAAAACAGAATAAAGTGAAAGTAGATCTGTGCCGGTTCACTGTGCGATGTGACCATCCGGCTCAGCAGGACCGGTTCATAGCAGCTATGGCCCTGGGGATGAAGCTGTTCCTGAGTCTGGAGGTGCGGGCGTAGAAGGCCTTGTATCGTCTGCCCGAAGGTAGAAGTTCGAACAGACTGTTGCAGGGGTGTGAAGAGTCTTTGTGGATGCTGGTGGCTTTTCTGAGGCATCGTGTGTTGTAGATGCCCTCCAAGGCTGGTAGCTGTGCTCCGATGGTCCTCTGAGCTCTCTGGACTACCCGCTGAAGAGCTTTCCTCTCTGCCTCCGTGCAGCTGAGGTACCACACAGGGATGCCATGTGTTAGGATGCTCTCTATGGTGTAGCGGTAGAAGGTTGCCAGCAGCAGTTGGGGTAGACCAGACTTTTTCAGTGTTCTTAGGTAGAACAGTCGCTGCTGTGCCTTCTTGACCAGCGCAGCAGTGTTATTGGACCATGTTAGGTCCTCCGAAATGTGAGTGCCCAGAAACTTGAAGCTGGACACTCTCTCCACACTGTCCCCGTTGATTGTCTTATTTAATTGACAGGGTATAAAGATGGAATGAAATTGAAATTTAGTAGTTTCTTTGGTGCAGTTAAATTGTTTTTCTCCCAGTTGTGTGACCTTATTGAAACCGTTAATATCCGAAGAAGGCAAGGCAGGATAGATGTTCTCCTGAGTGGGAGAATTTCAAAAGGGGACATAGCAATAAGAGAAGGAGACAATCAGTTTGGAGGCAGGTAGGACATGAACTGTTGATCTTTTCCATGTTTTCACATCCCAGTCGAACCCACCTGCTATAGTGATTTCAAAATCTACCCCCTCCCCATAACCACCTCCCAACCATGGTTGCTCCAATTTGAGGAAGAACAGGGCAGTCCAAGTAAATGTTTAGGTTTCACCAGTATCAACAGAACAAATCATCTGCTCATTTATATCATTTTTGTTTGTACAACACGGCCTTGTGAAGATTTGCTGCGACATTTTCCTCTACGATAGCAATGACCATTTGTCAAACAAATTTCACTTTGTGGACTTATGTGAGATGATATATAAATGAATCAGATTTGTATTCGGCTTCTGAAATACAGTTCGATTAATTGGGAAGGAATTCCTTGGCATCTTTTCATCCGTTAACAAAGCTTGAAAAGAACGTAACTTGCCTGAAACTCATCTGTCTGAATATTGGTCAAAAGTATCATGTAAGCATCTCTTCCTTGATTTTAAACATAGTTATAGAGTGATACAGCGTGGAAACAGGACCTTCGGCCCAATTTGCCCACACTGGCCAACATGTCCCAGCTACACTAGTCCCACCTGCCCGCGTTTGGTCCATATCCTTCCAAACCTGTCTTATCTATCTACCTGTCTAACTGTTTCTTAAATGTTGGGGTAGTCTCTGCCTCAACTACCTCCTCTGGCAGCTTGTTCCATACACCTACCACCCTTTGTGTGAAAAAGGTACCCATCAGATTCCTATTAAATCTTTTCCCCTTCATCTTAAACCCTATGTCCTCTGGTCCTCGACTCACCTACTCTGGGCAAGAGACTCTGTGCATCAACCCGATCTATTCCTCTCAAGATTTTATACACCTTTATAAGATCACCCCTCATCCTCCTGCGCTCCAAGGAATAGAATCCCAGCCTACGCAACCTCCCCCTCCAGTCCTGTCAACATCCTCATAAATCTACCCTGTACCCTTTCCAGCTTGACAACATCTTTCCTATAACATGGTGCCCAGAACTGAACACAATACTTTAAATGCAGTCTCACCAACGTCTTATACAACTGCAACATGACCTCCCAACATCTATACTCAATACTCGGACTGATGAAGCCCAATGTGCCAAAAGCCTTTTTGACCACCTTATCCACCTGCGACTCGACTTTCATGGAACCATGCACCTGCACTCCTAGATCCCTCTGCTCTACAACACTCCTCATAGCCCTACCATTCACTGTGTAGCACTTGAAATACTGATCTTTACATTTTTAGAGGTGCTGGGATAGGCCGCATTGGCGCATACCGTCACACGAAAAGCACTGGTTATGGTGGAGATCCACACATTGTGAATAAAGATCTGAAACTTAGGAGTCAGATTGTGCTAAGCAATCAATGAGTAATGCATGTAAGTTCAACACGAAACACCCAGTGACTCATTGGAGCTCACCAACTGAGATTTTTAGTTCTGTTTTGCACCTTCCTCGAAACACACCTGCTTTTCGTCAGCAATTATTAGTCCCGCCAACTAAACGGGGGTCACATGATTTTTGTTGGCAAGACCTGGCATTCATCTTAGTGTTGGTGAACTGCACGTACCTTTACAATATTTACCAAGCTATATTTTCCATATTTATTCTGTAACCTAAACACTGTTAATCCTGTCATGAAATGGCACCCATCCATTCCCTCAACAGATGCCGCCTGGCTCACTGGGTTGCTCCAGCACTTTGTTTAGTTTAGTTTAGAGCATGGAAACAGGCCTTTCGGCCTACCGAGTCCACACCAACCAGCGATCCCCATACAATAGGACTATCCTACACACTAGGGACAATTTGCAATATTTACTGAAGCCTTGTAACCTACAAACCTTCACGTCTTTGGAGCGTGGGAGGAAATCGGTGCACCCCGGTCACAGGCAGAATGCACAAACTTCGTACAGAGAGCAGCCGTGGTCAGGATCGAACCTAGGTCTCTGCCGCTGTAATGCAGGAACTCTACCGCTGTGCCACCGTGCCCACGTGTTTTGCTCAAGATTCCTGCATCTGCAGTTCCTTGTAAAACTGTCACTATCTATCATATCATATCATATCATATATATACAGCGTGGAAACAGGCCTTTTCGGCCCACCAAGTCCGCGCCGCCCAGTGATCCCCGCACATTAACACTATCCTACACCCACTAGGGACAATTTTTTACATTTACCCAGCCAATGAACCTACAAACCTGTACGCCTTTGGAGTGTGGGAGGAAACCGAAGATCTCGGAGATCTATTCACGTTATTCTCAATATGATCATGCAAACCAGGTCCACTCACTCTTGCCTTATCCAACTGTGCATCGTTAGGGATGGTTTCATCATTTGGGTAAATTGGTGTCCCTATTTTTATTTTTCTAAGCTGATATTAGTACAGGCTTAATGAGCAGAAAGGCTGCCTCCTATGCTCCAATAATTCTCTGAAGTGTTTCCGTAGACCTGCAGTAAATCTACAATTTTGTTAATGGAGTTCTTTATAAATTATATTAGACTCAGAATGCATCTTACTGATGGGCTTTAAACCTGATCTAGGAACTGGTTATGGAATAAATATAATTTTCAATACCTAATAAAAATGTTGAAATATGAATGGAATTAATTCAATACATACACTGGAAGCAAAGTCTTCAATCCGTACTTCTGTGAATATAATTTAGTTTAGAGATACAGCGTGGAAACTGGCCCTTCGGCCTCCGAATCTACACCGACCAACGATCCCCACACATTAACACTACTCTACACACACTAGGGACAATGTACATTTACACCAAGCCAATTAACCTACAAACCTGTACGTCTTTGGAGTGTGGCAGGAAATTGGAGCACCCGGGGAAAACCCACGTGATCACGGGGAGAACGTACAAACACCGTACAGACAGCACCTGCAGTCAGCATCGAACCCGGGTCTCTGGCACTGTAAGCGCTGTAAGGCAGTAACTCTACCACTGCGCCACCTATGGTTGACTCTGATTTAGACATCCGCTCTTATCACTGAAGCTTGTCCACTTGAGGATAATAGCTTCTAACAATGACTGTATTTTTTCCTGTGCTGGAGTTTTTCTCATTCACAAGATCATAAACATGTCAAACCAATTAAAAAAAAAAAGAAATAAAATCTCTGTCTAGAACATTTTATTTTGTATCCATCTTTGACAGGAGGTGGGAGCCAGGACTGATGTTTGCAGAAACCATCGTCCCTCTGCCAAAAAAGTCACAAAACCGACCAGGAGAATTTTGGATATCCTTAGAGGGCAGAGGGTAATTGCAAGGTCAGACGTTGATGGCTTTTATTATCCAGGTAAGAGAATCTCAATATTTCCTCTGTGCATCTAAGAAATCTATTCAGAGGCTTAGACCCTCTAATCACCAAGAGGTGCAAGATTGCTCAACATTATGTTTTCATCAATAAATGAATAACCGCGGGCGGCACGGTAGCGTAGCGGTAGAGCTACTGCCTTACAGCACCAGTGACCCGAGTTCGATCCAAGTGCTGTCTGTCGGGAGTTTGTACGTTCTCCCCGTGACCTGCACGGGGGGTTTTCTCCAAGATCTTCCATGAGTATAGAAGTTGGGAGGTCATGTTGCAGATGTATAAGACGTTGGTGAGGTCACATTTAGAGTTTTGTCTTCTGTTCTGGGCACGGTGTCATAGGAAAGATGTTGTCAAGCTGAAAAGGGTACAGAGAAGACTTACGAAGATGTTGCCAGGATTAGAGGATCTGAACGATAGGTAGAGGTTGAGTAGGCTGGGACACTATTCCTTGGAGCGCAGGAAGATGAGGGGTGATCTAATAGAGGTGTATAAGATCATGAGAGGAATCGATCCGGTACAGAGTCTCTTGCCCAGAGTAGGTGAATCAAGGACCAGAGGACATAGGTTTAAGGTGAAGGGGAAAAGTTTTTTGTTGGAATCTGAAGGGTCACTTTTTCACACAAAGGGTGGTGGATGTATGGACAAGCTGTCAGAGGAGGTAGTTGATGCAGGGTCTATCTCAATATTTAACAGACAGTTAGACAGGCATATGGCTATGACAGGTTTGGATGGATATGGACCAAATGCTGGCAGGTGGGACTAGTGTAGCTGGGACGTATTGGCCGGTGTGGGCAGGTTGGGCTGATTCCACACTGTATCACCCCCACTGAATCTTTGATTTCCTCCAAAGATGTACAAGTTTGTACGTTAATTGGCTTTGTATAAATGTAAACATTGTCCCTAGTGTGTGTAGGGTAGTGTTAATGTACGGGGATTGCTGGTTGGCGCGGACACAGTGGCTGAAGGGCCTGTTTCCGCGCTGCATCTCTAAACTAAACTAAATTAAATGACGATGAACATGTTTGTAATAATGAGATGTAAAGCATAAAACACGCATTTACTCTTTATCAGTAGCAGCCTGAAATAATTACATCATTATTTAATTCTGATTTCCACTTGAAATTCTGATTGTTGTAATCAGTGCTGGTCACTTATTCAGGCCACTTATGCATTCAGTCCAAACCTGATCCAAAGCAAAAGGCTTCACATTTTCCCTACACTTGACTTATCCTAATAATCACCGTAATTTCTGATGTGACATTGGTTTATTTGAAGGTGACAGAGCAAGATATTTACTAAAAGTAGAGGACATACAAGATAATATCAAGAATATTATTGTGAATTGGATAAAGAATAGCTGGGTTGTTCGGCTGACGTAACCTGGATCTAGATCATTGATCACAGTGCACAAATTTGGATCCTATTGGGCTTGGTTTGGATAGCCAGGATATACGTACATCCTACACATTTTAGCAATGAGTTTTTTCAAACATATGTGAATGTTTGGATATTCCCGATATTTATTAGAGTTATTATACTATCCCTATGGTTTATGGAAAATTAGATTCAATTGCATATTTATTATTTGGGTCCTGTGCCACCAATTACAGCCATTAATGTGTATCAAAAATAGAATGTTCTTGCTGTTAAATCTTGAGAGGCTCACGTTATCATGAGGGTATCACAAAATGCTGGAGTGAGTAACTCAGCAGGTCAGGCAGCATTTCAGGAGAGAAGGAATGGGTGACGTTTCGGGTCGAGACCGTTGAGTATGATCCCATTAACATCTCCATTCCACATCGGGGTGAGGTCCCCCCACAATGTGGTCTTCTCTTCATTGGAGAACCTAATGCAGATTGAATGACTGCTTTGCGGATCGCCTGTATTCTTCCCACAGGAGTGACTTTGAGCATTATGGTGCCTGCCAGTTTAATTCTCCATCCCACTCGCATTCTGTCTCATCAGTCTGCGGCCTCCTGTGCTGTTATGATGAAGTTTAATTCCTTGAATAATTCACTTTTATTTGATAAGCCCACAAGCTAGATTGAATGTTCTCCTTTCTATTATTTCACCTAATTGCATCTGCTTTTAAAGACATTTAACTGCACATATTCACTACGAGATAGAGGGGTTAATCACCAAATTATTCATTACAACGTTTCCTGCACCTAAAACTATGCAATACCATCAAGGTGCATATTATTTATTAAACAGTAACTTCATAGAATGTATCTGCTGGGCATTCATATGGTGATAGGCATTCTCGTTTTTGAAGTTCCAAATGTTTTTTTTTAATGCTCTGACTTTGAAGTATCAGTATCAGGCTTCGGGTTAATACTTTTGCATCATTTCTACTATGTTGAGAGACTGGCTTGCTCATGTTAACAGCATCTCATATTGCGCTTGGGCAGCTTACAACCCAGTGGTATGAATGTTGACTTCTCTAACTTCAAGTAACCCTTGCTTTCCCTCTCTCTCAATCCCTCCCCCATCCTAGTTCTCCGACCAGTTTTTCTGTCCTCCTGATTAAATGTTATTGGTTGTACGCCTCGTTGTCACCTTCACCTCAGCGAATAATGATCCATTCTACATTTTCCTTGATCTTTGATCTCTCGTTTTCACATCTTACCCTTCCATATCTCTATGTGTCCCTCTCCCCTGACCCTCAGTCCGAAGTAGGGTCTTGACCCGAAACGTCACCCATTCCTTCTCTCCAGGGATGCTGCCTGTCCCGCTGAATTACTCCAGCATTCTGTGTCTATCTTCGGTGTAAACCAGCATCTGCAGTTCCTTCCTGCACATGTTATTTTTCTGTTCTTCCTGACAGAAATATGTTTTGAAGGAGTAAAAATTACCTTGTAATGATGCAGATAAGAACCAAATTATATAGCTGTGGAACTATTACTGGGTGCCTCTGCTTTACTCCCTCCAACAGGCTGCATCTGCTTTTGGATGAAGCTGCTTGCATGAGATAAATCAAAGTGATTACTTTTCCCCATTCATTACAAACCTGCACAATAATATCAAACAGTCAATGAAAAAAGCAACCCCTATTGTATTCATCAAGAAAAATATGTACCGCACAGAGTCATGAACAGGCATTTTAATGTTAATGTCTTTGTTTAGTTTTTGGTTTAATATAAGAAGGAATTTATTTAGTCAGAGGGTGGTGAATCTGTGGAATTCATTGCCGCAGAAGGCTGTGGAGGCCAAGTCAATTAATATTTTTAAAGCAGTGATTGATCGATTCTTGATTTGTATGGGGAGAAGGCAGGAGAATGGGGTTGAGAGGGAAAGATAGATCAGCCATGATTGAATGGCAGAGTAGACTTGATGGACTGAATGGCCTAATTCTGCACCTATACCTTATGAACTTTAGAGATATAGCATGGACAATAGACAATAGACAATAGGTGCACGAGGAGGCCATTCGGCCCTTCGAGCCAGCACCGCCATTCCATGTGATCATGACTTATCATTCTCAATCAGTACCCTGTTCCTGCCTTCTCCCCATACCCCCCGACTCCGCTATCCTTAAGAGCTCTATCTAGCTCTCTCTTGAATGCATTCAGAGAATTGACCTCCACTGCCTTCTGTGACAGAGAATTCCACAGATTCACAACTCTCTGACTGAAAAAGTTTTTCCTCATCTCAGTTCTAAATGGCCTACCCCTTATTCTTAAACTGTGGCCCCTTGTTCTGGACTCCCCCAACATTGGGAACATGTTTCCTGCCTCTAACGTGTCCAACCCCTTAATAATCTTATACGTTTCGATAAGATCTCCTCTCATCCTTCTAAATTCCAGTGTATACAAGCCTAGTCGCTCCAGTCTTTCAACATATGATAGTCCCGCCATTCCGGGAATTAACCTAGTAAACCTACGCTGCACGCCCTCAATAGCAAGAATATCCTTCCTCAAATTTGGAGACCAAAACTGCACACAGTACTCCAGGTGCGGTCTCACTAGGGCCCTGTACAACTGCAGAAGGACCTCTTTGCTCCTATACTCAACTCCTCTTGTTATGAAGGCCAACATTCCATTGGCTTTCTTCATTGCCTGCTGTACCTGCATGCTTCCTTTCAGTGACAGGAAACTGGCACATCAGCCCGCCGAGTCCATGCCGACCATCGATCACCTGTTCACACTAGTTCTCTGTTATCCCACTTTCTCATCCACTCCCTACACACTTTGAGCAATTTTACTTGGGCTAATTAACCTACAGACCCGTATGTCTTTAGGATGTGGGACAGGAATCTGAGCACACGGAGGAAACCCATGCGGTCAAAGGGAGAACAGGGAACTCAGTTTGCATGTAGGAAGGAACTGTAGATGCTGGTTTAAACCGAAGATAGACACAAAATGCTGGAGTAACTCAACGAAACAGACAGCATCTCTGTAGACATGTTTTGGGTCAAGACCCTTCTTCAGAATGAAAGTCACGGGAAAACGAGTTTGAATATGATTTCTCTAACTTCAAGTAACCCCTGCAATTCCTCTCTCTCCATCCCTCCCCCACCCAAGTCACACTAGGTTTTCGTTCTCACCAGGCAAACAGCTAACAAATGGCCTGTTTCCCATATCCTTGTTACTTTTCTGCATATCTTTCATTCATTTGTTCTATATCTCTCTACATCATCGTCTATATCTGTTGATTCACTTTCCCGTGACTTTCAGTCTGAAGAAGGGTCTTGACCAAAAGCGTTACCCATTCCTTCTCTCCAGAGATGCTGCCTGTCCCGCTGAGTTACTCCAGCATTTTGTGTCTATTTTCGGTTTAAACCAGCATCTGCAGTTCCTTCCCACATGCAAACTCAACACAGGCAGCACCCGAGGTTAGAATTGAACCTGGGTTTCTGGTGCCAGGTTGGGGCACCCCTTACAAGCTGTCATTTACATACTCAATATATAGTATACATACTTATATACTCAAAGGAATATCCATCCATGCAGCAAATTTACTATAATACGATACAATAGAACTTTATTTATCCCAGAAGGGAAATTGATCTGCCAACAGCCATAAAAACACAAAATAGATGAAAATAGACATGTGGAAAGACTGGGGGAATGTGCAAAGATTGGGGCGGGGGGGGGGGGGGGGTGGTGGGAGGGGAAGGGAGTCAGTCTCAGTCTCAGTCTACCCCACGACAGAAGGGGGAGGAGTTGTAAAGCTTAATAGCCACAGGGAAGAAAGATCTCTTGTGGCGTTCTGTGCTGAATCTTGGTGGAACCAGTCTGCTGCTGAAGGTGCTCCTCAGGTTGGCCAGTGTGTCATGGAGGGGGTGAGCTGTATTGTCCAATATCTGAGTACTTATCATCTCTTTGCTTTATCTCTGCTCCTCTTTAGGCATTGTCACCAGGTGTGTTGGCGTCAGAAAAGCATTGATTGATTTCACCAAAGGAGATACTCAGATGATACCAACTCAGTTCTTAATCCAGATTGGAGGAGCTGTACCATGCCCCCCATTGAAAGTAAGGGACATAAACTACTACGATATTCCTGTTACTTTTAACTGGTAGTGTTGGCTATGGGATATTTTATTTTTTGGTTTTTTTTAAATTAACAATGCGGATTGATAAATTTCTAGGATCACTTTATTACATGTCACTGCAGATTGCCTACCAGCAAAAACAGCCGCTATTGTGAGTTAATTATTTTTTGGGGGGAAACTCTACTGGCAGTGTAAAGTGGTGCAGCATTTAAACAAGAGGGCAGATTTATAAACTGGAATTTGTAGCCATGAAAGATTTCGAGACTTTTTAAATGGATGGAGTGAGGGGACTAGGAGAACACATGATGTAATGAAGCTTTTGTGGAGTATTTGTGGAGGCAACTTGGCGGTGAAGAGTGGCGCTAATCAGCACCAGGATGCTAACTGTGCAATGCCCTGGAGCTACACATGATGGTGGCACCAGTCTGGATCACAGTTCTCCATGTGTTGATAAATCAAGTTCTTTACCTTCAGTCTGAATAATCACACGTGATACTGGATGAGCACATCAGATTTATTCCACCATGGGGTTCTTCCTGTGAGGAGCTCCAGACACAATACTAGTGTCTGAAAAGATCTCAACTCAGGGGAGGGGAAGAACAACTTTTTCCACAATTGTTTACTTTTTTTATACAGAAAGGAAAAAGGGGCGTAACAGATAAAATTAAGGACCAATTACAAATCTAATACAATTCCCATGGTTACAGAGAAATCAAAAATCACTCAGTTGTTGGAGATGGTCCCAGCGAGATCCCTTAAATAATTTCAGCAGGATTCAGCCGTGCTTCCCCAGCCGGGGTAGTACGTACCTGGAACAGGGCTACGGGAAGTAATTTGACCCATGTAATTCCCATTTCAGCCTGTAGTTGGCCAATTTACTTTTAAGGTCTGATTAACCCTTTCAACTAGTCCGGCAGCCTGAGGTCTGTAGGTACAATGCAACTATTACTGGATGCCCATCTGGGTACCGAATTCCTTGTTTATTTGACCCATGAAATAAGAGCCGTTGTCTGAACTTAATCGGTTTGGAATTCCATACCTGGGAATAATCTCATTTATTAGGTAAAACAACAAAATAAACCGTCTCAACTACAACAAAATATCAATATCTCTAATTAACTATATCAACTAATAGCATAGATTCTCAGTGTCACCTCTGGTTCTCTCAAAAGTGTTAAGGTAGAGGGATAAAATCAGTCTTTTTATTGCGACGGTATTCACTGGCACAAAGTATTGGCACCGCTTTAAAAAATGTAAGGTCATTATTCCGTTTTCTGTCCGCGTGACGCATATGTTTATTAATCCTGTGTTCTGGCACATTTATGTCGACAAATAAAGCGTTGACTTTAGACTTCACTTTAGACTTCAGAAATGCAGCGCGGTAACAGACCCTTCGGCCCACCGAGTCCGTGCCGACCTGCAATCACCACCTATACTAGCACTATCCCACACACTGGAGACAATTTGCTATCTTACCAATTAACCTATAAACCTGTGTGTCTTTGGAAACAGGCCCTTCAGACCAACATGCCCCATCTAACGTCCTATCTGCCTACGTTTGGCCCATAACCATCTAAACCGATCCTATCCATGTACCCATCTAGATGCTTCTTAAACATTGCGATAGTACCTGCCTCAAACTACCTCAGCCAGCAGTTCGTTCTATACATCCACCACCCTTTGTGTAAAAAAAAAAGTTACTCATCAGTAACTCAAAAGTTACTCATCAGTAACTCATTCCAATGAAATCTTTCCCCCTCACCTTAAACTTATGACCTCTGTTTATGATTCCTTTACTCTGGGCAAAAGAGTCTGTGCGTTTACCCTATTTATTCTTCCCATGATTTTTGTATACCTCTTTAAGATCACCCCTCATCCTCCTGTGCTCCAAGGAATAAAGTCCGAGCCTGCTCAACCTCTCCGTATAGCTATGGTATCCCTGCAGCACAGGCAAAATGAAATCAGAAAGCATTGGCAATACACAGCAGACCAGGCAGCGTCTGTGGAGTACAGAGTTAACATGTTAGGGTCAAACCTTCTTCAGAGTCGCTTCATGCATGTTGCTGGCTGACTGACCGAATACTGAGCCCAACAGAAATTACCCCCGTGGGCATGGTTACTGGTTCATTAGACTCTGCAGTGTGTAAAACGATATGATACGATTGAACTTTATTCGTTCCAGGAGGGAAATTCGTCTACCAACAGTCACAACACACAACAGGTACACAAAAACTTGAAATAAAAAATAAATGAAAAGTGAAGAAAGAAAGACAAGTGGCTGTTGGCTGGCTGCTGTGTGCACAGCGTCTTAACCAGAACGAACGAACGAACAAACAAACAAACAAACACAGACTTATCCCCTGGGCAGAGGATTCTAAAACTGGAGTGCCCCCCCTTCCCCTACACCAGGTCCCCGTTTGTTCTCCCAACGACCCTCACGGTGGTCCCCCCATGCCGGGTTCAATAGACAATAGACAATAGACAATAGGTGCAGGAGGAGGCCATTCGGCCCTTCGAGCCAGCACCGCCATTCAATGTGATCATGGCTGATCATTCTCAATCAGTACCCCGTTCCTGCCTTCTCCCCATACCCCTGACTCCGCTATCCTGAAGAGCTCTATCTAGCTCTCTCTTGAATGCATTCAGAGAATTGGCCTCCACTGCCTTCTGAGGCAGAGAATTCCACAGATTCACAACTCTCTGACTGAAAAAGTTTTTCCTCATCTCAGTTCTAAATGGCCTACCCCTTATTCTTAAACTGTGGCCCCTTGTTCTGGACTCCCCCGACATTGGGAACATGTTTCCTGCCTCTAAAGTGTCCAACCCCTTAATAATCTTATACGTTTCGATAAGATCTCCTCTCATCCTTCTAAATTCCAGTGTATACAAGCCTGGTCGCTCCAGTCTTTCAACATATGGCAGTCCCGCCATTCCGGGAATTAACCTAGTAAACCTACGCTGCACGCCCTCAATAGCAAGAATATCCTTCCCTCACATTTGGAGACCAAAACTGCACACAGTACTCTTCCGCTCCCCCGCTCACGCTCATCGACCGCCGGTTGCGGGTCGATCGTGAGGCCCCACTGCTGCCGCCGAAGCACCCTCTGCCGTTGAGTGCAGTGCCTTCAGATCCTGCTGACAAGCGTATTCCCTGATGGCAGAATGATGAAATTGGCACCTGCAGGATACACGTGTGAGATGCAGAATGGCTGAGTAAGCTGCCCATCCCTGTGGCAGCTGGAAACGCTGCAGAGATTCAAGGCTGCTGACAGCCAGCCGCAGGCAATGCCATTCCTGTGGAGACGGCTCCTCGGAGATCTATTCCCGGCAGTCAATGCCTCATAAACTCGGTGAAGCAAACATTGTCTTGTTTAACAATCGCTGCAGCTTTCAATTACGCGGCAAGCCAAGTCCGAGTTCTGTGTTCCTTCTCTGTCGCGTAGCAAACATTAGTGCGAGAGGGGATTTTAGGTCACAGCGGCTGGGTATTTCAATTTAGTTAATTAAATAAATCTGGGATTGAAAGGCTCATGGCGAACACAAAAACTACTTGGGTGTTGCACCAATCCATCTGCCTCACTAAATTTCTCGGAGGAGAAAACCTGCCATCCTTTCACAAAACAAAATCACGGAATGCTGAAAGACTTGAAAGGGTGCAGAGAAGATTTACAAGGAGGTTACCAGGACTCAAGGCCCTGAGCTATAGGGAGAGGTTGAGCAGGCTAGGATTCTATTACTTGGAGCACAGGAGGATGAGGGGTGATCTTATGGAGGTGCACAAAATCATGAGAGGAATAGATCGGGTAGACGCACAAAGTCCCTTGCCCAGAGTAGGGGAATCATGAACCAGGGGACATAGGTGTAACGTGAGTGGGGAAAGATTTAATAGGAGCCTGAGGGGTAACCTTTTCACACAAAGGGCGGTGGGTGTATGGAGCAAGCTGCCAGAGGAGGTAATTGAGGCAGGGACTATCGCAATGTTTAAGAAACATCTAGACAGGAACATGGATAGGACAGGTTTAGAGGGATATGGGCCAAATGCAGGCAGGTGGGACTCGTGTAGATGGGACATGTTGGCCGGTGTGGGCAAGTTGGGCCGATGGGCCTGTTTCCGCACAGTACGACTCTGTGACTCTATGACTCAGCTGGTCGAGCAGCAGTGGGGAGAGAATCAAGTTGACATCGGCTTAAGGACGCTTCAATGGAACTGGAAAAGCGAGAAGCAGAATTCTGGGCCTGACGGCAATGTGCCCGGAATCCAAATCAAACCCATGGCCAGAGTCACTGGGGTACTAGACTCTGCTGTGTGTCAAACATGCAGTGCCTCACATACCAGCATGCTGCCTGGAATAGAGGGTTTCAGCTACAAGGAGTGGTTGGATAAACTTGGATTGTTTTCTCTGGAGTGTTGGAGGTTGCGGGGAGACCTGATAGAGGTGTATAAAATTATGAGAGGTATAAGTAGGGTAGATGGTCAGAACCTGTATCCCAGCGTGGAAATGTCCAACATGACAACACCCTTGTGGACTGAACAGAGGTGTCCTGCAAAGCCATTATTCAATTTGCATTTGGGTTCTCTAAAGTAGGAGTAGGACAATATCGTGAGTACTGAATCCAGTGCAGTAAATTGGAAGAAGTACAAATGAATTACTGTCATATTTAGAAGGGCTGTTTAAGTCCGTGCATGATGGGAATGGAAGGGTCAAAAGGGCAGGAGTTGCATCTCGTACGATTGAGGAGGAGAGGGGTTGCTTAATATTTTATTGTCATTGAGTCACACAGTGTGGAAACAGGTCCTTCGGCCCAACTTGCCCAGGCCGACCACTATGCCCATGTAAGATAGTCCCACTTGCCCATATCCTGCCAAACCTATCCTATCCATGTACCTGTCTAAATGCTTCTTAAACGTTGCGATAGCACCTGTCTCATCTACCTCCTCTGGCAGCTCGTTCCATACACCCACCATCCTTTGTGTAAAACAATTTACCCCTCAAGTTCCTATCACCTTAAACCTACAGTATGTCCTGTGGTTCTCGATTCCCCTACTCTGGACAACAGACTTTGTGTGTTTACCCTCTCGTGATTTTGTACACCTCTATAAGATCATCCCCTGATCCTCCTGTGCTCCAAGGAATAATATCCTAGCCTGCTCAACCTATCCCTATAGCTCAGGCCCAACAGCTTCACAGCTTATTAGACAAGGACAAATAGATCTGGGGAATTGCAGAGGACATTATCGCTTTGGAAAGCTGAAGTGGAGGGGAAGGGAGGATGCAAAGGAAGCGGGTGAAAATTATGGAGGATGATCCATGGATTTGGAGCTCCCTGCAATGCAAGAGGGATCCTCTTGCCAAGTTGCCATCGTGATCCAGTCTGGGTGAGAAGGGACTCCAAAACCACGGCCCTGAAATAGCCTCACTCAGTGGTTCCCAACCAAGATGTGGGACCCTCTCAGAAGTGGAGAATAGTAAATGGATCAGGAAGGGATTGCAAAGATTACAAGGAGTCGGTGAGGTTTTAATGACATAGAGGTAATTTAGTTAGCAAACACTTAAAATTAAAAAAATTAAATAGAGAGAAAAATAGAGAGGGGCCACAGTTTAAGAATCAGGGGTAGGCCATTTAGAACGGAGATGAGGAAAAACATTTTCAGTCAGAGAGTTGTAAATCGGTGGAATTCACTGCCTCAGAAGGCAGTGGAGGCCAATTCTCTGAATGCATTCAAGAGAGAGCTAGATAGAGCTCTTAAGGATAACGGAGTCCGGGGGTATGGGGAGAAGGCAGGAACGGGGTACTGATTGAGAATGATCAGCCATGATCACATTGAATGGTGGTGCTGGCTCGAAGGACTGAATAGCCTACTCCTGCACCTATTGTCTATTGTCTATTGAAATATTCACTGTTGTCTTCTTCTTTCGTGTCCATCAGCCATGTTTCAAATGTTACATCACTGTCATTTTCCGTCCTGAAAAGGGCGCAAGCTTCCGGCAACAATCAGTGGGAGCCATCACTTGTACGATAGATGATGGTGGTGGCAGAATTAGCTCAGGACACTTCCAGTTTCCAGCCCCACGACGTGGGCGCTTCTGCTATGGAGCCTTCACAGTTGTAAATAGCTGGAATTCAATGCGAATCCCCTGGTCAGTGCCAGTTGTTTAAAAGGGGGACTCCAGGACATCTTCAAATGTTTATAGGGGAGAGATTATGATTCATCAAATATGCACCAGTGGGACATTTGTTTAAATGTCTGAAGAAGGGTCTCGACCCGAAACGTCACCCATTCCTACTCTCCAGAGATGCTGCCTGTCTCGCTGAGTTACTCCAGCATTTTGTGTCTACCTTTGTTTAAAATGGTTGGCTAGCACTTCCCTTGTGAACCAGGGGCAAGACGTAATGGACAATGCATGTTAGCCTCACCAAATGTCTGTCCGCAGATCTCATGAATGAAAATTAAAACTAAGTGTAGCTTAATCCTAAAGAAATGGAGCTTTTGCAAAGTTTCTAGTTGTTCTGAACCGATTTGTGATATGATCATTTTACATTGTTTGAGTTTGTTTATTTACAATTTAGTTTTACTTTAGAGATACAGCGTTGAAACTGGCCCTTCGGCCCACCGAATCCGCACTGGCATGTGATTCCCCGCACACTAACACACATGGGGCAATTTACATTGACACCAAACCAATTATCCTACAAACCTGTACATCTTTGGAGTGTGGGAGGAAACCGAAGATCTCGGAGAAAACCCACGCAGTCACGGGCAGAACGTACAAACTCTGTACAGACAAGCACCCATTGTCAGGATCGAACCCTGGTCTCTGGCGATGTAAGCGTTGTAAGGCAGCAACTCTATTGCATTGCCACTGTGTCACCCATTTGTCAACTAATTTTGCTACACAATTAATTTGTCGATCATGGGACTTTTATGAACTTTAAATAGTGTTGTCCGTTAAAGGATGGAATGATGCTTCTTGTTTGTATTTGAAAGTTGTTTTGAAAGAACATATAAAAAGGACCATATCACACTGTACACATGTTTCCCATTGGTTTTTCCTTTATATTTCATTCTATGTCTATCCATATTAAGATCTTCTTGTTAAGGTTCATGGTTGCCTGTGATATATTTGCAGGTGGGAGACTTTGTTTTGGTTCGTAGCAATGCACAATCAGAAAATGGTTGTTATAAGCCCGGTGTGATCGTAGCAACACCAAACAAACACAGAGCTGATGACAAGTTTTATACAGTTTTGAAATACAACAATAGAAAGGTGAGTTGTTGACATGCTTTTAAACTTGATATCTTCCCTTATAATTTCATTATTTTACAAGATAATGAGTACAAGTTAATTTGTATTGATGTGATTTCAGTTACTTTTTAATTAAGAATTTTATTAAGAACTAGACGACCAGTGGACCCATTAGGCCCAAACCTCTCCTGCATTGGTCCAGCACCCTCCCCTCCCCCACTTCAAAAGCGCACAGCAAGATCCAAGGGTATATCCGAGGCTGTGGCGGCCGGGGAGTCTCCCCCGGGGCCGGGGGTGGGTGAGGGGGGAGAGGAAAGGGGAGAGGGAGCCACTCATCCCGGCCCCGGTCGGCCATCGCGGCGGCCAGCAGCTGCAGAGAGCCTGCAAGGCGCTGCGCCATGTTCCTCCTGCCGGCGGCCATCTTCTTTGACCTTCTCTCTGCCGCCACGCTGCACCACGGCAGGAAGGTCAGGCGTGGGGCACGCGGAGACGGGCGCCGGTCCTCCCGGCGCTGCTGCGCAGCCACTCCACCGCCGGGCCCGGCAACCCTCTCCCAACTGCGCATGCGCGGATCCAGTGGCCATCTTCTTTGACCTGTCATATGTTGAAAGACTGGAGCGACTAGGCTTGTATAGACTGGAATTTAGAAGGATGAGAGGGGATCTTATCGAAACATATAAGATCATTAAGGGGTTGGACACGTTAGAGGCAGGAAACATGTTCCCAATGTTGGGGGAGTCCAGAACCAGGGGCCACAGTTTAAGAATAAGGGGTAGGCCATTTAGAACAGAGATGAGGAAAAACTTTTTCAGTCAGAGTTGTGAATCTGTGGAATTCTCTGCCTCAGAGGGCAGTGGAGGCTAATTCTCTGAATACATTCAAGAGAGAGCTAGATAGAGCTCTTAAGGATAGCGGAGTCAGGGGGTATGGGGAGAAAGCAGGAACGGGGTACTGATTGAGAATGATCAGCCATGATCACATTGAATGGCGGTGCTGGCTCGAAGGGCCGAATGGCCTACTCCTGCACCTATTGTCTATTGAATGGTGGTGCTGGCTCAAAGGGCCGAATGGCCTACTCCTGCACCTATTGTCTATTGACCTCTCTGCCGCAAATGGCGATGTTTATTTTATGGGGGATGTGTCTGAAAAACATCCAAAACGTCACACGAGTGCGCAGCAATTTGAATGAGACTTGATACTACACACCGAAGGCGAATGGTGAGTAAGGTGGGCCTAAAGTTATTGTGCTATCATGTACCGTTTTGGTTGTATTTCGGGACGATACAGATATACATACGCACATACATACAAGATGAGAGTTTTAGTATATAGATTAGGGCATTAAGTCAATGAATTAAATACAGGAAAGGTTGCTTAGGAAGGAACTGCTGGTTTACACCTGAGATAGACACAAAATGCTGGAGTAACTCAGCGGGTCAGGCAGCATCTCTGGAGGAAAGGACTCTTTGGTGACGTTTTGGGTCGAAATCCTTCTTCAGACTCAACTTCAGTCTGAAGAAGGGATTCGACCCGAAACATCATCTATTCCTTTTTTCTAGAGATGTTGCCTGACCCGCTGAGTTACTCCAACCTTTTGAGTCTATCTACAGGGAAGGCTGCTGACTTTGTGGAGCATCACACACACTTTGCTTCTTTACTAACTTTATACCCATCCCTGTTTGCAGTCCCAGGCTTTCAATAACCCTGTGTAACGTCTGATTCTAAATTGAGTCTCCATTCATATAGATGCTCGTTCGCACTATGATGATTTTAATTTTTGTTAAAATCAACTGTTTCGACCCCATCCCCCAATGTTAAGCTACTGAAGCCTCCAACTAACTAAATCGCACATCATGTTAAAATGACGCATTGCCTTATACAAACTCTCCAAATGAATAAAAACATAACCTCAAAGATATTTAAAAAGAACACATGTAACAGTAGAGTTTTAAACAGATATCACTTTGATTACAATTCAGTCGGAACTTTGTGAGTTGTACAAATCAAGTTGAGATTATCATCATATTCATACAGGTCCATGAGGTCCAGATACAATGAAAATCTTGCTTGCAGCAGCATCACAGGCCCACAGACTCAGACAACACACGAGACATGAATTAGACAAGGCAGTGAAAAGAAAATGACTGCAAAAACAAGATATCAGTGCAAAAAACATAATTCAAAAAATAAGTCCATGGTAAATTGTCCGTAACTGGATTAGAATATTATTGGCAAGAATCATCTATATATTACTAAAACTTTCATCTTGTATGTTTGTTTGTTTGTTCCAAAACGGTACACAGTAGCGCAAGAATTTTAGGCCCACCTTATTCACCATTGTCCGGCGGTGTGCAGTAGCAGGTTTCGTTCAAATTGGTGTTATATTTTTTAAGTTATTGACATTTTAAACTTTAAAAATTCACTTTTCCACTTGCCGTGCTCCCTCAGCCACGCCACATTTGTTTGTTCCCGAAATACAGGCAAAATGGTACATGATAGCGCAACAATTTTAGGCGCACCTTACTCACCACTGCCCTGCAGTGTGCAGTAGCAAGGTTCGTTCAAATTGGTGTTATATTTTAAAAGTTATTGACATTTTAAACTTTAATAAATCCCTTTTCCACTTGCTGTGCCCAAGATGGCTGCCCGGGGCGGGACCTGCCCGAGTGATGGGAGTGGCGGCCAATGAGGGGAGGGGGGGTGAGGAGAGCGGAAGAGGCGGGACTGGAAGGAGGGAGGGGCCGGGACCCTCACCAGTGACGGGACCGGCGGCCAATGAGGGGTGGGGGGGTGGAGCGGAAGAGGCGGGATCTACCGTGATGGCCGCCCGGGGCCAGGGTCGGGTTGAGTGGCTCCCTAAGGAGAGGTTTGGACCCAACGGGTCCACCCTATTCTAGTTACATTTTAAATGGATGGAGAAGAAAAGGATGGCACAGTGGTGCAGCGGTAGAGTTGCTGCCTTGCAGCATCAGTGACTCGGGTTCAATCCTGACTACAGGTGCTGTCTGTACGGAGTTTGTACGTTCTCCCTGTGACCTGCGTGGGTTTTCCCTGCGAGCTCAGGTTTCCTCCCACACTCCGAAGACATACAGGTTTGTAGGTTAATTGGCTTGGTAAAATTGTTAACTGACCCTAGTGTGTGTAGGAAAGTGGTTCATGTATGGGGATCGCTGGTCGGCACGGATGTGGTGGGCCGAAGGTCCAGTTTCCGTGCTGTATCTCTAAACTAAACTAAACAAAAGGGAGTCACACAATAGAGGCAACTATACTAAAATTAGGCACTAGGAACATAAAACGTATAGTAAGGAATTGAGAATGATTGAATGGGAATATGAAAAACACCAGAGAGAGAAATGGTACTTCTCAAAGCAGGCAGAAAGTTGAAAAAATAGTTAAGGAGAGGGAAGACCATTTCAGAATGATGAAGAAATAAAGCAAGTGAGAGGTGGAGAGGGAATGCATATCAATTTCTACATACAAAATGCTGGAGTAACTCAGCAGGTCAGGCAGCATCTCAGGAGAGATTTATACATGTACCAAAGTAACCAATTTTTTTTTAACTGAATGATTGTTAGAGATAACATTTGAAAAGATGGCCATAATTTTTCATCATAGCTCAGATATAAACATTATGGTGTTGGACGAGGCAAGTAACCCATCCTTTGTTTAGAAATTGGGAGAAGATTGGGCTGTTTGATGGGAGACCAATCTATCTGATATCTGCTTAGACATTATTTAAAATACATCTTATGAGCTGGAAATAGATAGTTTTATCAATAGCAGGTTAACAAATATAACTGTTTTATGTAACTATAGAAATACTATCATAACAGATAAATTATCATTGAAATTGAGGGAATAATATTTTACATATAAATATTTAGTTCAAATATTTGGAAGTTAAAGGATTTTATTAATGACATTTCAATCTATTGTGTCACATGCCTTGGCTGAATTTTTGTCCTCATTTGCTCAGTGATAACTTGAAGAAGCAAGAAATTATATAATCCATCTTTAGACTTTAGACTATAGAGATACAGCGTGGAAACAGACCCTTCCATACACCAAGTTCGCACTGACCAGCGATCATCCTGTACATTAGCACTATCCTACACACCTGGGACAATTTACAATTTACAGAAGCCAATCAACCTGCAAACCTGTACGTCTTTGGAGTGTGGAAGGAAACCTGAGCACCCGGAGGAAACCCATGCGGTCACAGGGAGAACATACAAACTCCATACAGCCAGCACCCATGATCAGGATCAACCCCAGGTCTCCGGCCCTGTAAAGCAGCAACTCTACCACTGAGCCACTGTGCCATCCCTGTTTTTCTTAAATATGCCTACATATTATTGCCAAACATGAGATTTTCCAAGAAATTAAATCAACATAGGTAACAGTTGTTGGAATCCCATCAATCAAGAGATGTAAATGGAGACTAAGATCTTCTGCTTGGCTTACAGCGAAGTGTGGAAGATAAAAAAATAAATCTTTCTTTCAAGGTATGGTCTTTTTCAAATCAAATTGAGCTTATCACAGGTGAGGGGATAAAAAGGGGATACCCTTCAGCTGAGGTCATCTGTTACCGACCGTGATTTGTCCTGCCTCTTTTTTGCTTCCTTTTTGTTCCCCCACTCCCCCTTCTGCAATCAGTCTGACGAAGGGTCCCGACCCAAAATGTCACCTCTCCTTTTGCTCCAGAGATGCTACCTGACCCGCTGTGTTACTCTGCCATTTTGTGTCTAACTTTGGTATAAACCAGCGTCTGCAGTTCTTTGTTATTACAAGTTGAATTTTGTGTCATTTGCACAAGTATGATGAGGTACAAGGTAAGTGAAAATCTTGCTTGCAGCAGTATCATAGGTACTTGGAATGGCACTAAGAACAGGAACCATTCCAATATTGATACATACAGTTTCCATACAGATTTTGTTTCTTGACAAGTGTGAATTTATACCTGCGTTTCATACTCAAAAATACATTTTCAGAAAATTTAATTGCTTGCCGCTGGATAAATTGCACGGAACTTTTGGAGTCTATTGCAGTGTTTGTTGCTGTGATAAAAAAATCTGAGCTGATGAAGCATTTCTTATCAAAGCACAGACTTGTTTTGATCATTCATCATGGTAATATTAAAAAAGTTATTCAGCTCCATCAGTAGAGCATTGTCGCATTAAGGTTTAAAATTAGATCACCCAAGCAGATGTGGAATAAACAAAATAAATCATGGATTAAGCTGACGGAACAGACTCTGTCAGATATGAACCAAAACTTAAATAGCATCGATAGCTTTGATCTCGGGGGTTGCATGTTTATTTTGACCCTGTGGAGATTTGTGCTCCTGTCTGTTCACTTCAGATGCCGTCAGCAAAAATATCTGTGTATTAATTCCACTCATTATATATCACTCTTCCTTTTACATCATTGCTGTTTTTTTAGGAAACATTTTTGGAAAATTAATGTCTTCAGCAGTGCAGTCAAATCAGCAAAGGTTAGAGTCTGGGTCTCATCACTTCACGTGTAGTACACACACAGAATGACATCCAAGAGTGCCAAATGACGTTGATGCATATTCCCAGCTAATGGTACATTTGGCCACGATGGTATTCCCAGTATAAATACATAATGATTAAAAGGATGGTGCATTGGACAAGGATTCAAATAAACTAAATCTTTGTCCTTTGGCTCCTGGATGGTGAGACTCATGGCGGTGTTTAAATAGAGAAATAACTTGTTAAGATTCTTCATTGTTATATTCTGCAAATTGGATAATCAACGGTGAAGAGTGAGTCAATAGACAATAGACAATAGACAATAGGTGCAGGAGTAGGCCATTCAGCCCTTCGAGCCAGCACCGCCATTCAATGCGATCATGGCTGATCACTCTCAATCAGTACCCCGTTCCTGCCTTGTCCCCATACCCCCTCACTCCGCTATCCTTAAGAGCTCTATCCAGCTCTCTCTTGAAAGCATCCAACGAACTGGCCTCCACTGCCTTCTGAGGCAGAGAATTCCACACCTTCACCACTCTCTGACTGAAAAAGTTCTTCCTCATCTCCGTTCTAAATGGCCTACCCCTTATTCTTAAACTGTGGCCCCTTGTTCTGGACTCCCCCAACATTGGGAACATGTTTCCTGCCTCTAATGTGTCCAATCCCCTAATTATCTTATATGTTTCAATAAGATCCCCCCTCATCCTTCTAAATTCCAGTGTGTACAAGCCCAATCGCTCCAGCCTTTCAACATACGACAGTCCCGCCATTCCGGGAATTAACCTAGTGAACCTACGCTGCACGCCCTCAATAGCAAGAATATCCTTCCTCAGTCCAGGGAACTCTTGTCAAATATTCACTTATTTAGTTTAGTTTAGAGATGCAGCGTGGAAACAGGCTCTTTGGCCCACTGCGTTTGTGCCGACCAGCACATTAACACCATCCTACACACACTAGGGACAGTTTACACATTCACCAAGCCAGTTAGCTTACATACCTGTACGTCTTTGGAGTGTGGGAGGAAACTCACGCGGTCACGCGCCTTCAACAAAGCCAGATGAGTTTGGGGAATCAGCAGTTGCAGGATTTGGGAAGGGTCGGGTAAGCCCTGGGAAATTCAAAGGATCAGATGTTATCAGGCCCTTTCCCTCTATCCTAGATGCTGCCTGACCTGCTGAGTTACTCCAGCATTTTGTGAAATTGATTTGTACCAGCATCTGCAGTTATTTTCCAACAGATGTTGTCAGGCAGCTGAACCATCCTACCAACAACTAGAGAACAGTCCTGAACTACTGATACTGCTGCAAGCAAGAGTTGGTATGGTGGTGCCGCGGTAGAGTTGCGGCCTTACAGGGTTTGCAGCGCCAGAGACCCGGGTTCGATCCCGACTATGGGTACTGTCTGTACGGAGTTTGTACGTTCTCCCCGTGACCTGCGTGGGTTTTCTGCGAGATCTTTGGTTTCCTCGAAAGACGTACAGGTTTGTAGGTTAATTGGCTTGGCATAAGTGTAAATTAGCCCCAGTGTGTGTTAATGTGCGGGGATCGTTGGTCGGTGCGGACTCGGTGGGCCGAAGGGCCTGTTTCAGAGACTGTTTAATTTTTCATTTGCAGATGATACAAAGCTGGGTGGTAGTGTGAACTGTGAGGAAGATGCTATGAGGTTGCAGGGTGACTTGGACAGGTTGTGTGAGTGGGCAGATGCATGGCAGATGCAGTTTAATGTGGATAAGTGTGAGGTTATCCACTTTGGTGGTAAGAATAGGAAGGCAGATTATTATCTGAATGGTGTCAAGTTAGGAAAAGGGGACGTACAGCGATATCTGGGTGTCCTAGTGCATCAGTCGCTGAAAGGAAGCATGCAGGTGCAGCAGGCAGTGAAGAAAGCCAATGGAATGTTGGCCTTCATAAAAGAGGAGTATAGGAGCAAAGAGGTAATTCTGCAGTTGTACAGGGCCCTAGTGAGACCGCACCTGGAGCACTGTGTGCAGTTTTGGTCTCCAAATTTGAGGAAGAATATTCTTGCTATTGAGGGTGTGCACCGTAGGTTTACTAGGTTAATTCCCGGAATGGCGGGACTGTCATATGTTGAAAGACTGGAGCGACTAGGCTTGCATACACTGGAATTTAGAAGGATGAGAGGGGATCTTATCGAAACATATAAGATTATTAAGGGGTTGGACACGTTAGAGGCAGGAAACATGTTCCCAATGTTGGGGGAGTCCAGAACCAGGGGCCACAGTTTAAGAATAAGGGGTAGGCCATTTAGAATGGAGATGAGGAAAAACTTTTTCAGTCAGAGAGTTGTGAATCTGTGGAATTCTCTGCCTCAGAAGGCAGTGGAGGCCAATTCTCTGAATGCATTCAAGAGAGACCTTGCACCTATTTCTCTCCTCTCTCTTCCCCTCCTCCTACATTCCTTTGTCTGGCTTCATAATTGGCTCTGGCTAAGATGGCACAGTGGCGCAGCGGTAGAGTAGCTGCCTTACACCAGTTGCAATGCCAGAGACCCAGGTTCGATCCTGACAATGGGTGCTGTCTGTATGGACTTTGCCCCAGGGACCGCGTGGGTATTCACTGAGATCTTCGGTTTCCTCCCACACTCCAAAGACGTACAGGTTTGTAGGTTAATTGGCCCTGTGCGTGTAGGATAGTGTTAGTGTGTGGGGATCACTGGTTGGCGTGGGCCGAAGGGCCTGTTTCCGTGCTGTATCTCTAAACTAAACTAAACAATTTGCAACTCTTCAATCTGCCTGTCTCACACCATCAGCTCTAATCATTGACCTTCGTTCTGACCGTTTGCCTATCAAAACCTCCCTTTGCCTGTTACCTGCCACACTTTGTCCTGCCCCTCAGGTTTCTTTCACCCTCCCCCCAACAATCAGTCTGAAGAAGACTCTGTTCAGGAGCCTGATAACAGAGGGGAAGAAGCTGTTTCTGAGTCCGGTGGTATGGACCCGGCATTTGATACTTGGTAAGAGTTGCCTTTAAAAGCTACAGAAGCAGATACAATTATGATATTTGGACAGATTATATGGGTATGAATAGTTTGGAGAGCTCTAGGTCAAAAGGGACTAGCCCAAAGAGTTGTACAGAATGGAAACAGGCCCTTCAGCCCACCTTGTCCACATTGACCAAGGAGCCATATTAGGCTCGTCCCATATGCCTGCATTTAGCCCATAGCCCACTAAACACTTTCTATCCATATATTTATCCACTTACATTATTTGCATCGTCGAAACCAAGCGCAGGCTCGGCGATCGCTTCGCTGAACACCTGCGCTTGGTCCGCATTAACCAAACTGATCTCCCGGTGGCCGAGCACTTCAACTCCCCCTCCCATTCCCAGTCTGACCTTTCTGTCATGGGCCTCCTCCAGTGCCATAGTGAGGCCCACCGGAAATTGGAGGAACAGCACCTCATATTTCGCCTGGGCAGTTTGCAGCCCAGTGGTATGAACATCGACTTCTCCAACTTTAGATAGTTGCTCTGTCCCTCCCTTCCCCTCCTCCTTCCCAGATCTCCCTCTATCTTCCTGTCTCCACCTATATCCTTCCTTTGTCCCGCCCCCCTGACATCAGTCTGAAGAAGGGTCTCGACCCGAAACGTCACCCATTCCTTCTCTCCCGAGATGCTGCCTGATCTGCTGAGTTACTCCAGCATTTTGTGAATAAATCGATTTGTACCAGCATCTGCAGTTATTTTCTTATATTATATATTTATCCAAATGTCTTTTAAAAGTCGTAATTGTAAACACTTCTATAGCTTTGTCTGGCAGCTCATTCAGATACGGGCTATCCTGTAAATGAAAAACCCTTCTTCAGACTGGACTGCCATTTCTCCAGAGATGCAGACTGACCCCACTAAGTTACTCCAGCATTTTGTGTCTATCAGAGATAATGGATACCACCTTTTGTGGCAAGAAATATCATTTTCAATAGTGTTACAGTGAAATAAATGGTGCATGTTTACTTTTATTATAAGGTTATAGGTCATAAGCGATAGGAGTAGAATTAGGCCACTCGGCCCATCAAGTCTACTCTGCCATTCAATCATGGCTGATCTATCTCTCCGTCCTAACCCCATCCTCTTGCATTCTCCCTATAACACATTGACACCCGTACCAATCAAGAATCTATCTATCTCTGCCTTTAAAAATATCCACTGACTTGGCCTCCACAGCCTTCTGTGGCAAAGACCTCCACAGATTCACCACCCTCTGACTAAAGAAATTTCTCCTCATCTCCTTCCGAAAAGAACATCCTTTAATTCCGAGGCGATGACCTCTAGTCCTACACTCTCCCACTAGTGGAAGCATCCTCTCCACACCCACTCTATCCAGGCCTTTCACTATTCGGTAAGTTTCAATGAGGTCCCCCCCCTCATCCTTCTAAACTCCAGCGAGTACAGGCCCAGTGCCACCATACGCTCATCATACATTAACCCATTAGAGGAAAATACTTTGCAATACTTTAAGTTGGAATTACTGTTCAGGATACAATGACATTTTTCTGCAGTTGACCACACAGGTTTTGGAAAAAAAAAGAGATAAAGTATTAGAAAAAATTGCAATGTGCTTTTCTTTCGCTGCTGGGTCCTACATGAAGGTGCATTATAAGATTATATTCCTCTGTGACTAATATCTCACCCCTCTTCTTTAGATACTGATTGCCTTCAGGAACTGATATAACCTGTTCCCAAATGGCTAATGGTGAGAGATGACTTGAATCCCATTCCCACAGGTGGAATACCACAAAACTAATCCCAGCTAAACATTTGTTATGTTCAAAGCGAACAGGCCAAAGTCTTCTAATTAGAGCACGTAGCCTCCGACCAACTGCACGTGTCAGTTGGGTGATTGATAAACACACTGTGCTTTTCAGAGCATTTTGTTTAATTGTGCAGCAAACCTCATCATCAAAGCCTGCTAATTATACACATTTCATATGTAAGTGTTTATTCACAAAATGCTGGAGTAACTCAGCAGGTCAGGCAGCATCTCGGGAGAGAAGGAATGGGTGACGTTTCGGGTCGAGACCTTGTCTGAAGAAAGGTCTCGACCCGAAACGTCACCCATTCCTTCTCTCCCGAGATGCTGCCTGACCTGCTGAGTTACTCCAGCAAATCGATTTGTACCAGCATCTGCAGTTATTTTCTTATACTCATATGTGAGTACCCGGGTAAAAGACTCTCCTTACTGAGAAATGACACCAAATGCCTTTCACATTTATCAAATTGCAGTGAGGTTGCTGTTTTTAGACCTGCTTCAATGACACACAATAAAACACAGTGCGATTGTCAAATTCATTCGGATAACATTTTACTTTTACATTTGCAAGGAAGCTATTTCTTCATTTCTTATCAGAGTGAGAGGACACATTTTTCCAGGTTCAGGGACAGCTACTTTTCTACAACCGGCAGGTTCTTAAACTAAGGCGATCGATGATGGCGGTCACGGTGGCTCTGCGGTAGAGTTGCTGCCAAACAGCGCTTGCAGCGCCAGAGACCCAGGTTCGATCCTGACTACGGGTGCTGTCTGTATGGAGTTTGTACGTTCCCCCAGTGGATTTTCTCCTAGATCTTCAGTTTCCTGCCACACTCCAAAGACGTACAGATTTGCAGGTTAATCGGCTTGGTGTATGTGTAAATTGTCCCTAATGTGTGTAGGATAGTGCTAATGTGTGGGCAGCGCTGGTTGGTGCGGGCTCGGAGGGCCAAATGGTCTGTTTCTGCGCTGTATTTCTAAACTAAACTAAACTAAAAACGAACTTGTGTACAACCTTACTGCTACCTCATTACAGAAGACTATGGACCATCTTATCCACTACCGTGAACCGGTTTTCTGTTTTTGACAAATGTCTTGTTTTTTTACGGTCTTTTGTTCACTGCCTTGTAGAATTTATGTGTAATTTATGTATAATTTATACTTTTATGTGTTGTCTCAATATATGTGCCTTGATGCTGCTGCAACCAGAATTTCCATTGTATCTGTACTTCATCATACTTGTGCATATGACAATTAACCCAACCTGAATGACGTGGCACAGAAGTTAGTACCAATACTTTACCTCTTCAGTGTCCTGGGTCCGATGCTGTTCTATGGTGTCACCTGTATGGAGTTTGTATGTTGTCTCTGTGACCACGTGGGTTTCCGTCCATATCCAAACGATATGATGGTAGTTTTGCAGATTAACTGTAAATTAATGAAACCTGATCAGTCTGAAGAAGGGTCTCGACCCGAAACGTCACCCATTCCTTCTCTCCAGAGATGCTGCCTGACCCGCTGAGTTACTCCAGCATTTTGTGTCTATCAACTGTAAATTACCTCTCAGTGTAGGTGGATGGCAAAAAAGAACGAAGAGAGGATGGAGAGAAAGTGAGAGAAAGAGAGAAATTGAGAGAGAAAGTGAGAGAGAGAGAGAGAGAGAGAGAGAGAGAGAGAGAGAGAGAGAGAGAGAGAGAAAATGAGAGAAAGTGAGAGAAAGAGAAAGTGATAGAGAGAGAAAGTGAGAGAGAAAGTAAGTAACAGGGAATTAAAGGAAACGGAATTACTCTGTTGGGAGAGGCATGGGCCGAATGGCCTATATCTGTTTTGGAATTTGACTTCAGAGTGGCTAGCACAGCAACAGTAGAGAGTGAGAAAATTAATGAAAAACTTAACAATCATTATTTATAATGTAATTATATTTTTGAAGAAAGCATGCCCCATCCATTACCTGCTTTCTTTACTTTAGACTTTAGAGATACACCGCGGAAACAGGCCCTTCGGCTCACCGAGTCCGTGCCGATCACTGCGTACGCTAACACTATCAGGACAATTTACAACACACAATTTACAACACACAAAGGACAATTGGCAATTTTACAGAAGCCAACTAACCTACAAACCTGTACGATTTTGGAGTGTGGGAGGAAACCAGAACACCTGGAGAAAACTCAAGTGGTCACAGGGAGAACGTACAAATTCCATACAGATGCCTCACATAGTTAGGATTGAACCTGGGTCTCTGTTGCTGTAAGGCAGCAACTCTACCCCTGTGCCAACCATAATGAGACATTGCCGGCATGTATATCAGACTGTTACTACATTTATGCCTGTATTTGATTATGTGAGCTGATTTTTCTAAACATATTGAAGGTGAATTTTTAGGCATTAAACTGAGCAATCACAGATGAGAAATAATGGTATAAAAGCCATCTCTGTAACCTATTTAGATCTTGTTTGCATAGAAAGCTTATCTTTAAAATATGGCACATTTTAATTCCTCTCCAAGTTCAGTATTGTTCGTTGTGTAGTTACATATCTGTGGGATTGAATCTAACAGTTGTGGTTTGTTTTGGTAGGTTGATTCATTCCGCAATGGGCTAATCAAAATCAACTCGACACAATATTCCTTCATCAGTTGCTACATAAGAGAGGCTCAGATGACAGATCGCACGATGTGAGTAGCATGATGGGCTGAATGGCCTCAATCTGTGCTGTAAACCGGTGGGTGATTCAGATATTTAGGGCAGCACGGTGGCGCAGCGGTAGAGTTGCTGCCTTACAGCACCGTATACTCAGGTTCCATCCTGACTACGGGTGCTGGCTGTCCGGAGTTTGTACGTTCTCCCGGTGACCACGTGGGTTTTCACCGGGTGCTCTGGTTTCCTCCCACATTCCAAAGATGTACAGGCTTGTAGGTTAATTTGGCTTGGCGTATGTGTAAATTATCCCTAGTGTGTGTGTAGGATAGTGTTAATGTGCGGGGATCGCTGGTCGGTGTGGACTCGGTGGGCCGAAAGGGCCTGTTTCCACGCTGTATCTCAAAGCTAAACTAAACTCATGGGAAAAGACGGAGGGAAGCTGTTTGGGCAAAGTTTGCAAATGTCAAAGACTAGAGGGCATTGCTTTAAGGTGAGAGGCGCAAAGCTGAAAGGAGATGTGCAGGGCAAGTTTTTTTACACAGAGAATGGTAAGTGTCTGGAACACACTGCCAGGGGTGGTGGTGGTGGAGGCAATTGATAGTTAAGAGCAAAGATACTAGAGGAGCAAGATGAACCACTCCGTCGAAATCGCTTATACTGAAGTGTAGTACGCAAAGGAGCGTAACGTCCGCCATTTTAGTAGGCAACACCCGCCGTTCGCTATGCCTCTCGCAGTGTAATCAGTGGGGGAACAGTATGTGTGATGATACCATTAAAATGCAGAATATATCTCATCTATCAATTCACAGAGTTTTGTTATTTTTCTTTTACTATGGAAAAGGAAAATAATACTACGGTTTTTAGGCCATACTACGGTTTTTAGGATCGAGTGGTCTATCTTGCTCTGCTCTATTATCTTTGGTTAAGAGCATATAGAGAAACTTTTTTTTTTCTGCACCTTTATCTGAAATGGGCGACTGTTACTTTTAAATAGTGTTGCTTAATTCTCAACCCAAATCCCTCCCACAAGAGGAACACACCTAAGACTCACCTCGACAAGAACCCTTCGGGTAATACACTTCAATCAAGTTCCTTTCACTCTGCTAAACTCCAGCCGGGATAAACGTAGTCTGTCCAAATTGTCTCATCTGGCAACCAGACAAAGCCAAGGATTAATCTTCTAAACCTCCTCGGAGTTTCTTACAACGTATTAACATCCTCCTGCAAAGAAGGAAACCAAAAGTGGCCTCACAAATGTTTGAAGTATAAGCTTTCCAATTTTATATTCAATGGGCAATAATGTATGGGTTAGCTTTTCCAATTACTTGCATACCCTCTGACTAAAGACATTCCTCCTCATCACCTTTCGAAAGGGACGTCCTTTTATTCTGAGGCTCTAGCCTCTGGTCCTAGACTCTCCCACCAGTGGAAACATCCTGTCCACATCCACTCTACCCAGGCCGAAGGGCGTTACTGTTCTATGTTCTACTCTGGTGATAAAAAGGGCATTCACTCTAAAGCAAAAGTGAACGGTAGACTTCTGAAAAGTCTACAGGAGATGCTGGAAGTACTCAGCAGGTCGGGCAGCACTACGGCAAACGTGAACCATTAACATTTCAAGTTGATAACTTTTCATTAGAATCACTGAATCTTTGTTTTATTTTTAATTTCTTAATATTACAAATTGTATTCTGAAAAGCATCAGATTTAATATGCTGCATTATGAATATTTAATGAAATACAAATTGAGAGAGCCCAACGACAGAGTTGCTGCCTTACAGTGCCAGGGACCTGGGTTTGATCCTGACTACTGGTGCTGTCTGTACAGAGTATGTACATTCTCCCATGGGTTTACTCCGTGTGCTCCAGTTTCCTCCCATACTCCAAAGACGTCCAGGTTTGTAGTTTAATTAGCTTTGGTAAATGTGTAAATTGTCCCCAGTGTGTAGGGTAGTGCTAGTGTATGGGATGATCGCTAGCCAGCACGGACTTGCTGGGCCGAAGGTCCTATTTCCAAGCTGTAACTCTAAAGACTAAAGTCTAGAGGACAACTGGAATGGTGGAAACTTAATTGCCACCCTATCTTTGCCACACAAAATGGTCATTCCACTATTACTTGCTCATCCACAACATTTACAGCAACACCTGATCAAGACTTCTCTGATGGCTCCTTACAAGTTCACGATTTCTACCACATAGAACGTCAATGGCAACGGATGAATGGGAAGGTCGTGAACTGCAAACTCCTTTCCAAATCAACATCCTGACTTGAAACTTGATCCACAGTGAGTCAAAATCATGGAAACCCTCCCTGGAAGCACTGCTATTACAATGACCCCTGTGGTTGAAGGCAATAGCTCACCACCTTCTGAAGCACCATTAGAGACGGCTCAAGCAGCATCTGTGACTGGAACGGAATCGGAGAAACCCTGGCTCAGATTTCAGTTACTTGGTTTCTTAAAATAATTTTTGTGCATGGAATGTTTTAATGACGGGAAGGAATTGGACAGGCAAACGGACAGGAAGTAGATTGATAACCTCGTAACCTGGTGCCAGGACAAGAACCTTTCCCTCAATGTCATCAAGACAAAGAAGATTGTGATCGACTTCAGTAAGCGAAACAGTACGCATACCCTGGTATCCATTGTCGGTGCCAAAGTAGAGATGGTCTCACCTCCCCTCTCCCATCAGGCAAGATGTACAGAATGTGAAAATGCATACCTCCAGATTCAGGGACAGTTTGTTGCTAGCTGTTATCAGGCAGCTGAGCCAACTAGAGAGCAGTCTTGACCTACCATCAACCTCATTGGAGACCCTCGGACAATCTTTAATCGGACTTTATGGACTTTATCTTGCACTAAACGTTATTCCCTTTATCCTATATCTATTCACTGTGAATGACTTGATTGAATTAATGGAAAGTCTTTCCACTGACTGGATAGTACGCAACAAAAAATCTTTTCACTGTACCTCAGTATACGTGAGAATAAACTCAGCTAAACTAAACTAAACTAATTATCCCTTCATAGCTCTCAAGTCAAGTCAAGTCAATTTTATTTGTATAGCACATTTAAAAACAACCCACGTTGACCAAAGTGCTGTACATCTGATTAGGTACTAAGGAAAAAAAATGAAACATACAGTAGCACGCAAACAGTTCACAGCGCCTCCTCAATGAGCCTCAAACGCTAGGGAGTAGAAATAGGTTTTGAGCCTGGACTTAAAGGAGTCGATGGAGGGGGCAGTTCTGATGGGGAGAGGGATGCTATTCCACAGTCTAGGAGCTGCAACCGCAAAAGCGCGGTCACCCCTGAGCTTAAACCTAGACCGCGGGATAGTGAGTAGCCCCAAGTCGGCCGACCTGAGGGACCTGGAGTTAGAGAGGGGGGTTAGAAGATTTTTGATGTAGGGGGGGGAATGTCCATTTAGGGCTTTATACGTGAATAGGAGGAGCTTGAAGTTGATTCTGTACCGTACAGGGAGCCAGTGGAGAGAGGCCAGAATCGGGCTGAGCTAGTTCAGCATTTTGTGCCTATCTTCGGTTTAAACCAACATCTGCAGTTCCTTCCTACACAGTTCAATTTTACGTAGGGATGCAGGCGCTAGTCGGGGTGGCATGATGGAGTAGCAGCAAGTACTGATGGCTCAGAGCCCCAGCAACCTGCGTTTGATCTTGAAAAGCACAACTGCCTAGTCATGCCTTTGGAGTCTGATCTAGATTGAGGGCCTTGGGTTATTTCACAGCTGCTACACGCTCCCACCCAGTTTTTTTGCACAGAGCAATTGGGGACCTACTTGACATGATCAAACAGCAGCAACGACCCAAGTGTATGCTGAAATTGGCCAACTTAATATTGCATTCGTGATGGTTTAGTTTAGTTTAGTGATACAGCATGGAAGCAGACCCTTTGGTCCACTGAGTCCACGCTGACCATTGATCACCCGTACACTAATTCTATGCTACACACTGGGGACAATTTACAGAAGCCAATCGACCTCCAAACCTGTACGTCTTTGGAATGTGGGAGACAACTGAAACGCCTGGAGAAAACCCACGTGGTCACAGGGAGAATGTACAAACTCCGCACAGACAGCACCAGGATCGAACCTGGGTCTCTGGCGATGTAAGGCAGCAACTCTACCGCTGCGCCACTGTGTCGCCATTGCAAGGGTGCGTTGGGGTACTGAATTTTATGGAGAGTGAAACCCCCTGTGGATTAATAAATGGCCAATTGAAAGAAAAATCACTTTGCTCAGCTTCAAGTAAGAAAAGCTTAAAGGAGTCACTGTTGATGGATAATTGGAAGATATGCCTCAATATTCTTTTACAGGTAAATCCATTTAACAGCTCAGAATAGACTTGCAAAATGAGGACAATATACAATAGACAATAGGCGCAGGAGTAGGCCATTCGGGCCTTCGAGCCAGCACCACCATTCAATGTGATCATGGCTGATCATTCTCAATCAGTACCCCGTTCCTGCCTTCTCCCCATACCCCCTGACTCTGCTATCCTTAAGAGCTCTATCTAGACTCCGCTATCCTTAAGAGCTCTATCTACCACTGGAATAATGAATCCATTACCATGTATGGAATAGGATAGTTTTCAGCTTGTTTGGAAGACGCTATTGTCATGTGTTACTGTAGGGACTAGTTAAGTGCTTGGATTAGACCTCCTCCATTCTGAGGTGTCGTGGTTGCCAGGTCAACCAGTGTTTGTTTGGTGTCTTGCTGAAAGAGAAATAGGTTCTGAATACTCAGCACAGAGCACGTTCTGCTTTCTCACAGTGGACAAATCCTTTCCATGAAAAAGGTGTGATTAATTAATGCCGATTTTACAGTAGGTTACAATGAAATTGTACAAGCAATAATGTACAAGTTGTATATTATTTCACAAAGCAAATTAATATTGCCTGCAGGTCATCCATATCCCCCCCATTCCCTGCTAATGCATGTGTCTGAGGCCATGGGGAGAAGGCAGGAGAATGGGGTTATGAGGAAGAGATAGATCGGCCATGATTGATTGGTGGAGTAGACTTGATGGGCTGAATGGCCTAATTCTGCTCCTGTCACATTTGATCTTATGAGCCTATCTAAAAACCTTTCAAATGCCACTATCATAATCTGTCTCCACCTCTACACCAGGCAGTGAGTTCCAGGCACCCACCACTCTAAAAAAAACTAGCCCTGCTCAAATACTTTAAACTTTACCACTCTTACTTTGAGGGGTAAAGTCTTTGACATTTCTACCCTGGGAAAAAAGTTCTGATTGTCTACCCTATCTATGCCTCTCATCATTTTATTTATTTCTATGAGGTCCTCCTTCAATCCCCAGCGTTCGAGAGAAAACAATACAAGTTTGTCATCCTCTCTTTGTAGCGTGTCCCCTTTAATCCAGGCGATATTGGAATCAAGGGAAGGTCCTTGGCCTCATGCCCACCACATCTTGGAGTCTTCAGCAACACAGGAGATCTTCATTATTAAACACTAGTATAATAGTAATGACAACCGATTGAAATCAGTCAATAACTAACCTGAAAGTTATCAATCATCCCTTCAAGTTTAGTTTAGTTTAGAGATACAGCGCAGAAACAGGCCCTTCGTCCCACCGAGTCCGCACCGACCAGCGATCCCTGCACATTAGCACTATCCTACACACACTAGGGACAATTTTACAATTTGATCAGGCCGATTAACCTACAAACCTGTGCATCTTTGGAGTGTGGGAGGAAACCGGAGCACCCGGGGAAAATTCATGCGGGGGGGGGGGGAATGTACAAACTCCGTACGGACAGCACCTGTGGTCAAGATCGAACCTAGGTCTCTGGATCTGTAAGGCAGTAACTCTACCGCTGTGCTACTGAATTGGTGAAAGGAGCTTTTCCGTAAATTAAAGCATGTTCCCAAAATGTCATCCATTCCTTCTCTCCAGAGATGCTGCCTGACCCACTGAGTTGCTCCAACATTTTGTGTTTATCTTTGGTGTAAACCAGCATCTGCAGTTCCTTTCTACACGTTCAGTCCAGCATGTTTAAGAAAGGGGGTTGGCATAACCTTAAGTATTAACCTTAAAAAATCAGTGCTGATGTCAAATAAGTGCTCGTGCATAGAAATCCGGATTTGAACGAAGGCAACTTTAAAATAAAAACAACTGCAATGGATCTGTTATTTTGAACATTCCTTCAATACGATCTCCATCACCAAGATGTGCATGAAAACAAAATTGTGGATTAGTCATGTCAAGCTTTATTGTGATGTGCACAAGTATGTAGAGGTACCGGTGCAATAAAACTGGTACTTTCTTTTCCACTCTCTTCAAGTGCCACTTCAAGTTCCATCAGATCAAAACCTTTTGCTTTCTAACCTAATACCATTGGGCACGGTGGCGTAGCGGTAGAGCTACTGCCTTACAGCGCCAGAGTCCCGGGTTCGATCCTGACTTTACAGAGTGCTGTCTGTACGGAGTTTGTACGTTCTTCCCGTGACCTGCGTAGGTTTCCCCCGGGTGCACTGGTTTCCTCCCACACTCCAAAGAAGTACAGGTCTGCAGGTTAATTGGCTTGATGTAAATGTAAAATTGGCCCTAGTGTGTGTAGGATGGTGTTAATGTGCAGGGATCGCTGGTCGGTATGAACTCAGTGGGCCGAAGAGCCTGTTTCCGTGCTGTATAACTAAACTAAACTAAAATTACAGAAATAAATTTTGCACAAGAAACAGTTCAAATCGAGGGCCACCCACACCTCCTGAGAACAGTTAGGGGTGAAGGGAAATGTTGCCCTTGGCGGCATTGCCCGCACAGTAAGTAGAAATAAATACAAATTATAGGATCTTGATTCTACCCAACTCAGCCTAAAATTCATGAGCAAAAAATGACAAGACCTTAAAAATGAAAGAGCAACAATAAATATTCTATCAAAGAGCCTTAAGCTCCTGGTGAGTACTTTGAAATTAAAATTAAGTTGAGTACTATAATTTAAACCTTTATCGGAGTATGAATTGAGAATGAAAGTGTTTATTTTTCCTGAAGCAAAATTCTGCATTTATACTTTCTCGTGTTTAGTCATTTCACTATTGTCCTTCAGAAAACTTCTAATTGCAGTTAAAGAATGTGCTTGTTATTTTTGTCTTTAACTCGCTTCTTTCTTCTCCAGAAGATTATGCCTAATACTGAGGTAATGTTCCCCATTTACCAACACCAAGCACTTTGCCCTAATGGATACTCTTTGTGGGAATTGAGGTACTTCCAGACTGCTTGGGAATGTTGAGCTGAGTTTGATAATGTGTTCAATTTTCAACAATATCAGAAATTATTTGAATAAAAATCTGATATAGATTCACCAACCTGAGCTTCTTACAATCCATGGTAGTCCATCCATCTCACAGTGGATGTGTGTTAACCCAAGATCTTGTTATTGTTCAGGGTTTAATCTCACACTGGGCAGTCCTACTTAACAATTGAACTATTGAACTTGCAGGTTTTTCTACTTTTTAGAACGTATCTACTTTTTCTGAAGCTTCGTTCTTTTCTTTTGTTTTCCGAACCTAGTGTGCAATTTGGCAAGCCAATCTCTAAAGCAGTTCGGTCACAGGAGCTGCAAGAAAGCTTTTTATCTTCTGACGAAGGGTGTGGGAAAAAGCAAAAGGAAAGCCTGAAAGTCAGGAAGTACCGGAAGAAGCACAAAGATTTGTCAGTAGCTGAGGAAAGTGAATCCCGATCGATCTCTGGATCAGAGCCAACACTGAAACAGTTGAGTTGCTCAACTGATGGGGATAATCAGGAAGATTCAATCAGCTCCGGTTCTGAATCTGTATAATTGATCTCACATTTTGATGGCAAACGCCGTTCCGAGGATTCAACCGTTACTCACCTTAAACCCCTTTCTCAAGATGTTCAAACCCAGTGGTACACAACTCCTGTGACATTCTTGCACAACAAAAGCACTCCATCTATGACCACTTGGGTGGTCATAGCCATTAGCTTGGCGGCTATGACTTTCCTTATGGGGGTGTATGAGAGGATGTATAAACTGAGAGTCCAATGAAGAAATGGAATAAACAGCAACAATGGGGACAAGTAATCAAAATGAAAGGAAATGCAAGAGAATCAAAAGAATTATTGCAAACTTGTATCTGATCTAGGTTGAAATTTCACGTGATACTTTGGTGCAGAAATTGCGACGATTGTAAGCAAAACATCATGAAATTGTATGTAAATTCTTAATAAATTGTCCACATGATTTCACCACATCTGGAATATGGAGGAGATCTCTAGTTCATTTACATAATTATAGAGGTGACGTTTCGGGTCGAGACCCTTAGAGTCATAGAGTGATACAGTGTGGAACCAGCATCTGCAGTTCCTCTGGAGAGTAGGAGATGGAGAATGATTCATCGTTGCACCTTCCCCTCAGCTAACAATGAACCATTCTACATTTCCATATCATCGGCTTTGATCTGTCATTTCAACACCTTATCCTTCTACAGTGCCCTCCATAATCTTTGGAACAAAGACCCATCATTTATTTATTTATCTCTGTACTCCACAATTTGAGATTTGTAATAGAATAAAATCACATGTGGTTAATGTGCACATTGTAAGATTTTAATAAAGGCCATTTTTATACATTTTGGTTTCACCATGTAGAAATTACAGCAGTGTTTATACATAGTCCCCCCATTTCAGGGCACCATAATGTTTGGGACACAGCAATGTCATGTAAATGAAAGTAGTCATGTTTAGTATTTTGTTGCATATCCTTTGCATGCAATGACTGCTTGAAGTCTGTGATTCATGGACATCACCAGTTGCTGGGTGTCTTCTCCTGTGATGCTCTGCCAGGCCTGTATTGCAGCCATCTTTAGCTTATGCTTGTTTTGGGTGCTAGTCCCCTTCAGTTTTCTCTTCAGCAGATAAAAGGCATGCTCAATTGGGTTCAGATCGGGTGGTTGATTTGGCCACTCAAGAATTGACCATTTTTTAGCTTTGAAAAACTCCTTTGTTGCTTTAGCAGTATGTTTGGGATCATTGTCTTGCTGTAGAATGAACCACCGGCCAATGAGTTTTGAGCCATTTCTTTGAACTCGAGCAGATAGGATGTGTCTATACGCTTCAGAATTCATTATGCTACTACCATCAGCAGTTGTATCATCAATGAAGATAAGTGAGCCAGTACTTTCGACAGCCATACATGCCCAGGCCATAACACCCCCACCACCATGTTTCACAGATGAGGTTGTACGCTTTGGATCTTGGGTGGTTCCTTCTCTCCTCCATACTTTGCTCTTGCCATCACTCTGATATAAAATAATCTTCATCTCATTTGTCCACAGGACCTTTTTCCAGAACTGTGGGTGCTCTTCTTTTAAGTACTTCTTGGCAAACTGTAACAATAGACAATAGACAATAGGTGCAGGAGGAGGCCATTCGGCCCTTCGAGCCAGCACCGCCATTCAATGTGATCATGGCTGATCATTCTCGATCAGTACCCCGTTCCTGCCTTCTCCCCATACCCCCTGTCTCCGCTATCCTTAAGAGCTCTATCTAACTCTCTCTTGAATGCATTCAGAGAATTGGCCTCCACTGCCTTCTGAGGCAGTGAATTCCACAGATTTACAACTCTCTGACTGAAAATGTTTTTCCTCATCTCCGTTCTAAATGGCCTACCCCTTATTCTTAAACTGTGGCCCCTTGTTCTGGACTCCCCCAACATTGGGAACATGTTTCCTGCCTCTAAAGTGTCTTAACTCCTTAATAATCTTATACGTTTCGATAAGATCCCCTCTTATCCTTCTAAATTCCAGTGTATACAAGCCTAGCTGCTCCAGTCTTTCAACATATGACAGTCCCACCATTCCGGGAATTAACCTAGTAAACCTACGCTGCACGCCCTCAAAGGACGAATATCCTTCCTCAAATTTGTAGACCAAAACTGCACACAGTACTCCAGGTGCGGTCTCACTAGGGCCCTGTACAACTGCAGAAGGACCTCTTTGCTCCTAACCTGGCCATCCTATTTTTTGCGGTTAACCAGTGGTTGCATTTTGCATAATAGCGTCTCTATTTCTGTTCATGAAGTCTTCTGCGGACAGTGGTCATTGACAAATCCACACCTGACTCCTGAAGAGTGTTTCTGATCTGTCGGACAGGTGTTTGGGGATTTTGCTTTATTATAGAGAGAATTCTTCTGTCATCAGCTGTGGAGGTCTTCCTTGGCCTGCCAGTCCCTTTGCGATTAGTAAGCTCACCAATGCTCTCTTTCTTCTTAATGACAGTTTTATTCTTGTGTCAGTTTCACAATGGCTTCTTTGACTTTCATTGGCACAACTTTGGTCCTCATGTTGATAAACTGCAATAAAAGTTTCCAAAGATGATGGAAAGACTGGGATGAAAGACTAGGTGCTGAGAGCTCTCTTATCCCTGCATTAAGGAGGCATTTAAACACACCTGAGAAATTACGAACACCCGTGAAGCCATGTGTCCCAAACATTATGGTGCCCTGAAATGGGGGGACTGTGTAATTGCTGTAATTTCTACATGGTGAACCAAAATGTATAAAACTGCCCTTTAATAAAATCTGACAAAGTGCACTTTAACCACATGTGATTTTTTTCAATTACAAATCTCAAATTATGGAGTACAGAGGCAAATAAATAAATGATGGGTCTTTGTCCCAAACATTATGGAAGGCACTGTATATCTCTGGACTCCCTCTCCCCTGACTCTCAGTCTGAAGAAGGGTCTCGACCCAAAACATGACCATTCCTTTTCTCCAGAGATGCCTGACCTGCTGAGTTACTCCAAAATTTCGTGTTTATCTTTGGTGTAAACTAGCATCTGCAGTTCCTTCCTACATGTTACATAATTATATGTCTGTTCTTATGTTATAGCAATCAAATATATGTGTAAATAGGTATCTGTTTAACATTTGCTCAGATTGGAATGATTTTAAGCGACAATAAATATACTTACAGATGAACTGATATGAGTTCTGCCTTTATATCTGCAATTATTATTAAGCAATTATGATTAAGTTACCTGTGGTGTTTTGAAAAAGATTTGGATATTCTGGGATTAGGCTCCTTGGTTGAAGCCTACATGTATTTCCATCTACAGGATTTTACTGCTGCTTTCATCGAACACAAGAAATTATGTTATCTACCTTGTGTAGGAAGCAACTGCAGATGCTGGTTTACACCGAATATAGACACGAAATGCTGGAGTAACTCAGTAGGTCAGGCGGCATCTCTGGAGAGAAGGAATGGGTGATGTTTTGGGTCGAGACCGTTCTTTAGACTGAGTCAGGGAAGATGGAGACGGACATATGAAAGGGTAAGGTGTGAAAACACAGATCAAAGGGGACAATGTTCAAGGAAATGTACCATGGTGCATTGTTCGCTGAGCGGAAGATGACAACGAGGCATACAATCGGTAATATTTAATCAGTGGAACTAATCGGAGAACTAGGATGGTGGAGGGATGGAGAGAGAGGGAAAGCAAGGGTTTATCTTCAGTGTTATCTACCCTATTGTGTCATTCTCCAAAATATTCCAGCATCTGCATTTTCTTGCATCTTCATACTCTGGAATTTCCTTTCATGGATACAATAGTGTCATTTAAGAGGTTTTCAGGTAGGCAGGTGGATGTGCATGGAATGGAAGCATATGTATCATGGGCAGGTTGATGAGATCTTGTTGGCATCATGTTCAGCACAAGCATTGTTTGTTCTATATTCTAATCGGAAAAGTTGGAATAATAATAACAGACTTTGTACATTCTCCCCGTGACCTGTGTAGGTTTTCTCCAGGATCTCTGGTTTCCTAGGGCGGTCACGGTGGCGCAGCGGTAGAGTTGCTGCCTTACAGCGAATGCAACGCCGGAGACTCAGGTTCGATCCTGACTACGGGCGCCGTCTGTACGGAGTTTGTACGTTCTCCCCGTAACCTGCGTGGGTTTTCTCCGAGATCTTCGGTTTCCTCCCACACTCCAAAGACGTACAGGTATGTAGGTTAATTGGCTGGGCAAATGTAAAAATAAATAAATAAATTGTCCCTAGTGGGCGTAAGATACTGTTAGTGTGCGGGGATCGCTGGGCGGCGCGGACCCGGTGGGCCGAAGGGCCTGTTTCAGCGCTGTATCTCTAAATCTAAATCTAAAAAATAATCCTTCCACACTCCTTAGATGTACAGATTTGTAGGTTGGTTGCCGTGGTATATTTGCAAAATTGTCCCTAGTGTGTGTAGGATAGTGTTAGTGTGCGGGGATCGCTGGTCGGTGCGGATTCGGTGGGCCGAAGGGCCTGTTTCAGCGCTGTATCTCGAAACAAAATTAAACTAAAAAGTACAGGCTTGAGGGGCACAGTGGCCTATTCCTGTTCTTATTTTCTTGCGTTCTATGGAAGCAGTAGTAAAATTCTGTAGAAAGTTAGTTGCATTTGCTTTTTTCCTTTTAAGTAGAGAGGTCTTATCCTCATTGCTGTTGACATCTTGTCAGCTGAATCTCAGCCACACATCATTTTATGGACATCAGCCAGAGATTCCCATCTGTTCTTGGTTTTCAAGTTGTGCGAGTTGAAACAAGTTGTGCTTCATTCTGATCGTAGATGCCTGAATATTAACAGACGTGTTCAGTCCAGTTGATTGTCACGTGCACCGAGAAACAGTGAAATGCTTTTTGTTGCGTGCTAACCAGTCAGCAGAAAGACAATACATGATTACAATCGATCCATTTAGAGTGTATAGATACATGATAAGGGAATAACTTTTAGTGCAACATAAAGCCAGCAAAGTCTGATCAAGGATAGTCCATGGGTCATCAAAGAGATAGATAGTAGTTCAGTATTGTTCTCTGGTTGTGGTAGGATGATTCACCTGCCTGATAACAGCTGGGAAGAAACTGTCCCTGAAACTGGAGGCGTGGGTTTTCACACTTCTGTACTTTTGACTGATGGGAGAGGGGAGAAGAGGGAGTGGCCAGGCTGCGACTCATCCTTGATTATGCTGCTGGCCTTGCCGAGGCAGCGCGAGGTATAAATGGAGTCAATGGAAGGGAGGTTAGTTTGTGTGATGGTCTGGGCTGCATCCATGTTACAATACAATACAATACAATACAATATATCTTTATTGTCATTGTACCCAGGGGTACAACGAGATTGGGAATGCGCCTCCCATACGATGCAATAATTTAGGTAATTTAGACAGCAGCAACCCAACGAAACGAACAGTTGTAACAGTTTTGGACAGGGTAAAGTGCAAGTTGATCTATGCGTTGTGGCCATCCGGCTCAGCAGGACCGGTTCATAGCAGCTATGGCCCTGGGGATGAAGCTGTTCCTGAGTCTGGAGGTGCGGGCATAGAAGGCCTTGTATCGTCTGCCCGATGGAAGGAGTTCGAACAGACTGTTGCAGGGGTGTGAAGAGTCTTTGTGGATGCTGGTGGCTTTTCTGAGGCATCGTGTGTTGTAGATGCTCTCCAAGTCTGGTAGCTGTGTTCCGATGGCCCACTTGATCTCATGTGAAATTTCTCGTAAAAACATAAATCTCTTCATGTTTTGTGCCCTCTTGTTCCAAGCTGCCTGAGAAGGTTGAATCCTAACCTTTGGTGCTGTCCATGTGGAGTTTGCATGTTCTCTCAGTGATCTCATAGGTTTTCTCTGGGTCCTCTAGTTTTCTCCCACTTCCCAAAGATGTATGGGTTGGTGGGTAAATTGGCCTCCGCAAATTGCCCTTAATGTTTGGTGAGAGGTAAAATCTGGGGGAAGAGGTGACGATTCTGTAGGGGAGATAAAATGGAATGAATGTATTTAGCTATTTCTAACAATTTATAATTTTTACTTTAGATTTCCAGAACCTGTTGGGTTTTTTTTTTTGATTATCACATTTATCAGTCTCTTGGTTCATCAAAGCAACAACAATTGGGTGGCACAGCTGGTAGAGCTCCAGAGACCCAGGTTCAATCCTGAGCTCGGGTACTGTCTGTGTGGAATATGTACGTTCTCCCTGTGACTGTGTGGTTCTCCTCCGGGTGCCTCTCACTGGCAGTGGGGGAAGGACAACGATAGATGGGTCAGTCGGAGAATGGGAAGAGCTATATAAAATGGTTGGCAACTGGGAGCTCCAGCTAGCCCTGGTGAACAGAGTGCAAGTGTTCGTCGATGCAGTCACCTCGTCTATGCTTGGTCTCACTTATGTAGCTGAGGGTAAATTGAGAGCACCAAATGCAAGAGACAGGCCAAGGCTAGAACAATTAAGTAGTTGTTCTAAAGAGGTGGCAAGATGTGTTGCAGGTAAATCTCTGTCACACCTTAAAGGACTGTTGGGGTCCCTGAATGGAGTTGAGGGAGGAAGTGTACAGATAGGTGCGGTGTCTCCTGCAGTTGCAAGGGAAAATGCCAGGGAGGGGGGGAGGGAGAGGTGGGGATGAGCAGTCCAAGGAGTTGTGGACAAAATAGTTTCTGCAGAAGGAGGTGGAATCGGGAAGATGTCAGCTGGAGGAAGTATCTTTCGTTTTTAGTTTTAGTTTTGGAGATATAGTACAGAAACAGGTCCTTCGGCCCACCGAGTCCGCACCGACCACCGATCCCCGCACATTGACACTATCCTACACACACAAGGGACAATTTATAATTTACTGAAGCCAATTAACATACAAACCTATGTACTTTGGAGCGTGGGGGGAAACCGAAAATCTCGGAGAAAACGCACACAGATCATGGGGAGAAGGTACAAACTCCGTACGGACACCACCCGTAGTCAGGATCGAGCCCGGGTCTCTGGCGCTGTAAGGCAGCAACTCTACCGCTGTGCCACCGTGCCACCCCACCAATATCGGAAAATGATATGTTGGGTGTGGAGGCTGGTGGGGTGAACGGTAAGGACCATAGGAACTCTAATCTGGTTGTGTCTAGGGGGAGGGGGTTGCAAGAGCAGAGATGCATGAAATGGAGGAGACATCCAAAGCAGTGGAAGGAGAGGAGGAATCCACATTGGTGAAGAAAGACGTCCAAGAGTGGAGAGCTTCATCTCGAGAGCCGCAGAGACGGAAAAACTGCAAGATTACAATATTGCAATTCGAAAGTGAAAATAATCGTGCTGATTTTAAATACAAGATACATTTGTTGTGCATTAACATTGAAAATATTACAATTTTTAATTATTTAAAGCGAGTTTCCAATCTCCGCTATTCTCTTACCCCCTTTTTACTTTTTGAACATTAGATTACTTCTCCATATCCTTTCACTATTTCTGAAGAAAGGCACAAATGTTTGGGTCAAAATCCTTCTTCAGCTGTTCCTTTTCTCCAGAGATGCTGTCTGACCCGCTGAGTTACTCCAGGATTTTGTGTCTATCATCAGTTTAAACCAGCATCTGCAGTTCCTTTCAACACCTTTCACCATTTCTGGTTTCCTTTTTCTTACACTACCTGAGGAGTTGGCGTCCTGTATAGAGAGAAGACAAGATGTTTTACTGCACTCACTAATTATTTTGTAATGCTTATCTGAAGAATGCCTATTTAGAATGAGCCAAATGTCTTTTCTAAGCACTTTTGTTTCACCTGATGGTTAAAGTAATAACTTATTCATTCTGGCCTTAGACCAAAGTGACCCTGCCTCCTCCAGTGCCATAGTGAGGCCCACCGGAAATTGGAGGAACAGCACCTCATATTTCGCCTGGGCAGCTTGCAGCCCAGTGGTATGAACATCGACTTCTCCAACTTTAGATAGTTCCTCTGTCCCTCTCTTCCCCTCCCCCTTCCCAGATCTCCCTCTATCTTCTTGTCTCCATACGACCTGCGTGGGTTTTCTCCGAGATCTTCGGTTTCCTCCCACACTCCAAAGAAGTACAGGTATGTAGGTTAATTGGCTGGGTAAAATGTAAAAATTGTCCCTAGTGGGTGTAGGATAGTGTTAATGTACGGGGATCGCTGGGCGGCACGGACTTGGTGGGCCGAAAAGGCCTGTTTCCGGCTGTATATATATGATATGATATATCCTTCCTTTGTCCCGCCCCCCTGACATCAGTCTGAAGAAGGGCCTCGACCCGAAACGTCACCCATTCCTTCTCTCCTGAGATGCTGCCTGGCCTGCTGAGTTACTCCAGCATTTTGTGAATAAATGCCTTCCAGTCCTGAACTACTATCTACCTCATTGGTGAACCTCGGACTATCTCAGACTGAAGAAGGGTCTCGACCCGAAACGTCACCCATTCCTTCTCTCTTGAGATGCTGCCTGACCTGCTGAGTTACTCCAGCATTTTGTGAATAAATACCTTCGATTTGTACCAGCATCTGCAGTTATTGTCTTATATTACCAGTTGCCAATATCAGTCACTGTTCAAGGCCACACTTTGATATGTGAAAGAGGGACATAGATGACAGTTGTTATCAGGCAATTAAACTATACTACCACAACTAGAGAGCAGTCCAGAATTACCATCTACCCCATTGGTGAACCCTCGAATTGTCTTTGATCAGACTTTACTGGTTTTACCTTGCACTAAATGTTAATCCCTTATCATGTATCTGTACACTGTGAATGGTTAGCATGCAACAAATACTTTTCACTGTACACGTGACAATAAACTGAACTAACTAAACTGACTAAACTGGATGGGGTAGTGAGTTACACAATAGCCTTTGTATCTCTGAGACCTACCATTTGAATAGCAACATAGAAAATAGGTGCAGGAGTAGGCCATTCGGCCCTGCGAGCCAGCACTGCCATTCAATATGATCAAGATTCAAGATTTCAAGATCAATTTATTGTCACATGTACCAATTAAGGTACAGTGAAATTTGAGTTACCATACAGCCATATTAAGTGAAAAGCAACAAGACACACAGCCACATAAAATAAAATTTAACATAAACATCCACCACAGCAGATTCCACATTCCTCACTGCGATGGAAGGTAATAAAGTTCAATCAACTTCCTCTTTGTTCTCCCGCGGTCGGGGCTGTTGAACTATCCGCAGTCGCCGCTGCCGACTGTCCGAGGACCTCGTGTCGGCATGATCGAAACTCCCCGCGTCGGGACGGTTGAAACACTCTCCGCGGCATGGAGCTCCCGAGTCGGCCTCTTCTTACCAGAGACCGCGGGCTTCATGATGTTAAAGTCCACAGGCCCCACGGTTGGAGCTCTCCACAGTCGATCCTCAGCAAAGTATTGCAAGCTCCACGATGTTAAAGTCCGCGCCATGCCCACAGCTTGAAGCGCCGGGCCGGTCACCTGGAAAGGCCACCAACTCCTCGATGTTAGGCCGCAGTGGGGACGGAGATACGATACGGAGAAAAATCGTATCTCCGTCGAGGTAAGAGATTGAAAAAAAGTTTCCCCCAATTCCCCCCCCCCCCCACCCCCCACATAAAACAAACCAAGAAACACTAAAACATACTATTAACACATACTTAAAATGACAAAAACAGTAGAAAGGACAGACAGTGCTGGTGGCCCCACCCGGTAGTTTCATGGCTGATCATCCTAAATCAATAGCCTGTACCTGCTTTCTCCCCATATCCCTTGATTCTGTTAGTCCTAAGAGCTAAATCTAACTCTCTCCTGAAAACACCCAGCGAATTGGCCTCCACTGCCTTCCGTGGCAGAGAATTCTACAGATTCCCGACTCTCTGGGTGAAAATGTTTTTCCTCAGCTCAGTCCACAATGGCCTACCCCTTATTCTTAAACTGTGACCCCTGGTTCTGGACTCCCCCAACATGGGGAACATTTTTTTCTGCATCTAGCCTGTCCAATCCCTTAAGAATTTTATATGTTTCTACAAGATCCCCTCTCATCCTTCTAAATTCCAGTGAATATAAGCCCAGTCGATCCATTCTTTCATCACATGTCAGTCCCGCCATCCCAAGAATTAACCTGGAATTTAGGCCTGAATGATGAGATGAAATGATCCTACTTGAATTTTTCTTGGATGTATTCCACTCCATTCATCATGGGCATAAAGTTAGGTTTTGATCAAACCGGGAAGCTATTGATGCTGACACTGGCTGCCTGAAATAGAATGCCCCTTTCCCTTTGCCAACATCAATGCACTTTGATGGGTATTAAATTCAATGAGGACAGACATCGCAGAGATCAGGAGAAATAAATAAACTAAATAATGTAGCAAAAAAGCAGATTCGGAAGCTTTTGCTGATTGCAAAGTCGACCAGTTAAAAAATGCAACATTCTCTAGTGTCATTTATGAAATGATTTAGTTTAAACAATTACCTTTTGGTTACGTCATTCAAAACTATTAAAATTTAAAGGAGTAGGCACACCAGGACATAACGAATAGAAGGAAGAGAAGGTCACCCAGCACACGGTGACAACTCCATCGTTTAATAAACTCATGGTTGAAGAATCTCAGCTCCACTTTTCTCCACTGACCACGTTTCCCAAGCATCTGAAAAATCTCTTTCTTCAACACAATCACAAGTTAAAGGAATAGAATTAGGCCATTCGGCCCATGGAGTCTACTCCACCATTCAATCATGGCTGATCTCTGCCTCCTAATCACATTTTCCTGCCTACTCCCCATAACACTTGGCACCCGTTCTAATCAAGAATTTGTCTGTCTCTGCCTTAAAAATATCCACTGACTTGGCCTCCACAGCCCTCTGTGGCAATGAGTTCCACAGACTAACCACCCTCTGACTAATGAAGCCTGAAGAAAGGTCTCGACCTGAAATGTCACCCATTCCTTCTCTCCAGAGATGTTCCCTGTTCCCTGAGTTACTCCAGCTTTTTGTGTCCATCTTCGGTTTAAACCAGCATCTGCAGTTCCTTCTTACACAAGATCCTCCTCACCTCTTTTCTATAATAGCGCCCTTTAATTCTGAGGCTATGACCTCTGGTCCTTGACTCTCCCACCTGTGGAAACATCCTTTCCACATCCACTCTATCTATGCCTTTCATTATTCTGTAAGTTTCAATTAGGTCCCCCCTCAGCCTTCTAAACTCCAGCGAGTCGAGGCCCAGTGCTGTCAAACGCTCACCATATGCTAACCCGCTCATTCCTGGCTCTGCTCACTCATCGGCAGAGCCTCCACAGTCCTCATGGGCAGAAATCTCCAAAGACTCACCTTCCTCTGATTGAAGAAATCTCTACCGCTCTCTGTCCTGACTTTCAATGTGAAACATTTATCTAAGGGGCTAATGTTCAAATATAGGAGGATGTACTGTGTGAAAGTGTTTATCATATCATATCATATATATACAGCCGGAAACAGGCCTTTTCGGCCCACCAAGTCCGTGCCGCCCAGCGATCCCCGTACATTAACACTATCCTACACCCACTAGGGACAATTTTTACATTTACCCAGCCAATTAACCTACATACCTGTACGTCTTAGGTGTGCAATGACGAATTAGATTCTATGTCATTTAGAAATTATACTTATGGGTTACAACTGTTTCATTCTGTATCAATCAGTGGCAACTTGCTTACATGATAGCATGGTTTCATCATCTAATATTAGACTCATAGAGTTAAACAGCGTGGAAACAGGCTCGTCAACCCAACTTGCCCACACCGACCAACAAGTCCCATCTACACTAGTCCCACCTGCCTACATTTGGCATATATCCCTCTACACCTATACTATCCATGTACCTGTCTAAATGCTTCTTAAATGTTGCAATAGTACTTGCCTCAACTTCCTCCTCCGGCAGCTTGTTCCATACACCCACCACCCTTTGTGTAAAATAGTTACCCCTCAGATTCCTATTAAATCTCCCCCCCCCCCCCCCACCTTCACCTTAAACCTATGTCCCCTGGTTCTCGATTCCCCTAATCTGGGCAAGATGCTCTGTGCATTTACCCGATCTATTCCTCATGATTTTGAACACCTTTATAAGATCGTCCCTCATCCTCCTGCGCTCCAAGTGATAGAGTCCTTGCCTACTCAACCTCTCCCTGTAACTCAGGGCCTCACGTCCTGGCAACATCCTCGTAAATCTTCTCTGCACCCTTTCCAGCTTGACAACATCATTCCTATAACATGGGGCCAAAAACTGAACACAATACTCCCAAAGTGGCTTCACCAATGTCTTATGTAACTGCAACATGACCTCCAAACTTCTATACTCAATATACTCAATATACTCAATATACCCTGATGAAGGACAATGTGCCAAATGCCTTTTTGACCACCCTACCTACCTGTGACACCATTTTCAAGGAAACTTAGTCTAACCCTTTCAGAAAGGTGCTATAAAACAATATTCAATACCTGTTGCAGGTGAAACTGATGCAAAGACATGGGATAGTCTGAAGCAGGGTCTCGACCCGAAACGTCACCCATTCCTTCTCTCCAGAGATGCTGCCTGTCCTGCTGAGTTACTCCAGCATTTTGTGTCTACTTTGGATAGTTTTGACCAGCAGTTATATTTGTTACATAGATGGCTTATATACTATGAGGTGTGTATCCTGTAGAATTAAATGACCAACTTACATGCTGTGGATGATGCTCTATCCCTCTCTGTGAGTTGTATTGTTTAATAAAACAACTCATTAATTTAATTTATCAGCTATCCTCCAGCATTCTATTACTAATGTAATACTCAGCTTTGTACGTACCGACCAATGGAAATTAATTCTGGAGGTAAATACAAATGGCTGCCAAGATTCTAAATAACTGCAAGGAGGAATAAGGAACTGCAAATGCTGGTTTCCAAAAAAAAGACACAAAGTGCCGGAGTAACTCAGCAGATCCGGCAACATCTCTGGAGAACATAAATAACTGTGCGAAGAAGGATCTCGACCCGAAAAGTCACCTATTCGTTTTTTCAAGAGATGCTGCCTGACCCACTGAGTTACTCCAGCATTTGTGTCTGTATTTACACATACACCCAGCCAATTAACCTACAAACCTCTACGTCTTTGGAGTATGGGAGGAAACGGAAGATCTTGGAGAAAACCCAACGTGGTCACGGGGAGAACGTACAAACTCCGTACAGACAGCACCCGTAGTCGGGATCAAATCTGGGTCTCCGGCTGTAAGTCAGCAACACTACCATTGCGCCACCGTGCAACGCCCTTGACAAAGACAAAGACAAAGTTCATTGATGCTGAGGTTAGATTTGTGTACTGTTCAACATCTAATGGTTGCTGTGTAATGCAGAATTATGTTATTTAAGGATATGGAAACAGTTCTGGACCTTAGTTCTCCAGGAATAGATCAGTCATGATCTTATTGAATGGTAGAGTAATTTTAAAGGACTTGCTCCTGTTTTTTTAATGCTTTTGCTTTACCCTGCCTTAACTTAAACTCAGATGAGAGATGTGTCATTTTTTTTCTGATATTTGAATGTGCAGGATCCAATTAGGAAATTCTTGTCACCTCTGGCAACATATTTTGGACTTGCTGTAGATCATAGTAAGTGCTATAATAATCAATTGGCAGCTTCGATATTATTTTCTGAATTGCCATTTACTCCCTATTTATCGGTTTTCTGCTGCATCTTAAGCTTGTGTGAGTTCGTCACTGTTTATCCTGCTGCAGTTCCATTTGTGCGGTTAATTGGTTTACCAGTGGGAATTGTCATATACGTGATCTATTTAAGAGGAAGCAGAGGGTAGGAAGGAACTGCAGACGCTAGTTTAAACCGAAGATAGACATAAAAAGCTGGACAGGCAGCATCTCTGGAGATAAGGAATCGGGTCGAGACCCTTCTTCAGGCCAAGCAGCATTAAAGGTGTTCACCTTTGCTGGGATTCACATACCTGCTGGAGCAGATGGAGATGCAAAGCCCTCACTTTGACAGAGGAATATTGCCAGTGAAGTTTCCTGTTCCGATGGCATTTTCTTACGGTGGAGTTACACAAGAGGCTTCTTAAATCTTCCCAAAGAATTGTAAGGAATTTTGTTTCTGTATCTCTCTGTTTTACAACATTTTTAATGTGTAGGGAAAAGGGGAGTGTGTGTGTGGGAGAGAGAGAGAGGGAGAGAGAGTGAGGGAGAGTGTGAGAGAGAGAGTGTGAGAGAGAGAGAGAGAGAGAGAGAGAGAGTGTGAGAGAGAGAGAGAGAGAGAGAGAGAGAGAGAGAGAGAGAGAGAGAGAGAGAGAGAGAGAGAGAGAGAGAGAGAGAGAGAGAGAGAGCATGAGATAATAGATGGAAAGATAAAGGGGAGAAAAGCAAGGGAGGGGGATGAGGAAGGAGTAAAAAGAGAGAGGTGCAATAAGAGTGCAGTGTTGTTCAAAGATATAAAGAAAGAAACAGAAAAGCTGTGAAATGCAGAATTGTAGAAAATGCTCAGTAGGTTTGCCTACTGATAGTGGAGGGTCAGTATTACGGATGTGTAACCTACAGCAGAACTGAGTTGTTCTAATACAACCAGAAAAGTCATGGTCCCTGAAGTCCATGTATTTGCTATTGAGTTGGGAAGGCTGTGTCGACTGCATGACTGGACTCTTTCTCTGGGTGCCTTTGCTTGGAAGAATAACTCAAGCATTTTTCAACTCAAAATGTCTGTTTGCCTGGCAGAAGGCTGGAAGTATCTGCATGTTGAGGCTTTAAGCTGGCTGACTGAAAGTTCCAGCTTGGCTGTTACCAAGTAACACTGCTGCATTAAGGCACACCACATCAGCCTGCCATCATACACAACCACAACGTGAACACGCACACTGATGTAGAGAGAACAGTGTGTTCACGCTGACACAATGAACTACAGATGCTTGAGTCGTGAGCAAAACCCAAAGTACAGCAGTAGCTGAGTGGGTCAGGCAGCATCTCTGGAGGACATGGATAGGCGGTTTCAGGAAAGACAAGAAGTCCTTGTATTTGCTATTGAGTTGTGAAGGCTGCATCGACCCTGGTGAAAGATGAGATGCTGTTCCTCAAGCTTACCTTGTGCTTCAGTCCCACAGTGCAGGAGGCCGTAAGCAGGTTAGAGTGGGAATAGGATAGAGAATGAAAGAATTGAAATGAGAGTTAATGGTCTGATTAAAAACCCTCACTTCTACTAAGTTTCACCATTTTTACTTTTTTTTTGGTGCAATGATGGAAACCGCCTCTCAGTGCCCTTGCCTCTCAGTGCCAGGGACCCAGGTTCGATCCTGAGCTTGGGCTGCCTGTGTGGAGTTTGCACGTTCTTCTTGTGACTGTGGATTTTCTCCGGGTGCTCCGATTTCATCCAACATCCTAAAGACATGTAGGCTTGTGGATTAATTGACCTCTGTAAATTGCCCCGAGTGTATAGGGAGAGGATGTGAAAGTTGGATAATGTAGGACTGATGTGAACAAATGATCGATGATCAGCATGATCTCGGCAGGCCGAAGGACCTGTTTCTATGCTGAATCTTCCAATTCAAATTCAGTTCCATTTCATTGAAAAGTTGTGAAAGCAATTATTCTGAAAATCATACATTGTTTTTTTAAATTGTAAGTACTCTGTCAAATGCTTGGAATGAGTAGTTAAAAAAAGAAGTCATTTGAACAATGTTTTGATTAAAAGAGGCAATTCTGGCAAGATTCATAATTAACGCCAAATTAAAGCTGACAGTAAGTTTAACTGAAAATGCAGGTTAATAATCAGAATAATATTTGTTGGTGTCTCTCTTAACCAAGCATAGCCTTTTGTTTCCTCTTGTGTTATTTTATTCATTTGCACCATACATTGTCTCATCTCAAAGTTGGTCAGGTCAAATCTATGTCACCGAAGGAAGGTCGAAATTCAATTAACACCGAAGTCAGTATTAAAATAGATATTTATTAAACAACAATTTATCAGCTTTGAGTGCATCATAGATGCTCTTTAAGATACCAAAGTGACATTTGAATTCAGAGTAGATTTTGGCCCAAGTTGAGAAATATTCCTTGGAATGAGTCTCCCACTCCCTTGCCTCACTCCCTCACACAAGATTTATAGTTTGATATCAACAGAAATTCATGGAGTGAAGTGTTTTTTCTCTTAATAATACAGGAATTAAATTGTGCTCCGGTTGATGAAGAATCCGAGATATGGGCAAATTATCAATCGGCAAGAACATGTCCTTGGAATATGCGTGATTGTTGATGCACTGGGATCAATTACTGACAATTGTTAAGCCTGGTCCCCAAGGGCTAATGCTAATTAGGTGGAGTTTCAGCCTCTCGTTCCTATAGATTTCCTCTTGTGCTTTTGTTGATTCTCTGTTTGTGCCTCAACTCAGCAAATTGCAAAAATCGCTACCCATTCAGAAGCATTTTGATCAAGAATTTAGGATTGTGTTGCTCCTTGTACAGATCCTTCCCCAGCTTACAAATACCTGATTTATGTACACACCCTACTTACAAACACAGCCTTTGGGAGACCGGCGGGATGGATTTGCTGACTACTGCGGGGCTGCAGGCATCTTCTGCAGTCCTGGATATGGATGTGCAGGGAATGGAGGGATATGGATTATGTGCAGAGAGATAATAGTTGATCCTCTTGGCATCATGTTTGGCATAGACATTATGGACCGAAGGGCCTATACCTGTGCTGTTCCGTGTTCTGTGTTACATGTTCTATGTTCCATGTTCCATGTTCCATGGTCCATGGTCCATGGTCCATGGTCCATGTTCCATGTCCATGGTCCATGGTCCATGGTCCATGGTCCATGGTCCATGTTCCATGTTCCATGTTCCATGTTCTATGTTCTACGTTCTATGTTCTACGTTCTACGTTCTACATTCTACGTTCTATGTTCTATGTTCTGCCTTATGGGACTTAGTTTCCACTCGTAGTTTTGACTTGCAAAGAGTTCAGGTTAGGTAAAATGCATAAGAATGGAACCTGCCTTAACCTGGGGAGGACCTGTATGTGAGAATTTAATTTGCCTTTGTGCATATGCAAGCTTGTTGAGCCAAAGCACAAATGTAAAGATTGCATTTAATATGCAAATTACAAATTTGACACACAAGGTCAGCCTACAGTAGAATCATTCACAATAGCACCAAGAGATAGATCCCTCGTCCCCTGATGTCAATTCTAGAGTTTGATCAATTGGGATAAATAGAGTTCTATCGTATCGTATCGTAGTTATGTCAGAGAGTCATACAGCACAAAACAGTCCCTTTGTCCCAACCTGCCCATGCTGACCAAGATGCCCCATCTAGCCCCATCTACACTAGTCCCAACTGGCCTTGTTGGGCCCATATCCAGCTAAACCTTTCGTATCCATGTACCTGCCCAAATGCCTTTTAAATATTATAGAACCTGATGGACTATAGAATAAAATAGGCTATAGAATAGAATCCTGATCGACTCAGAATGGATCCTTGCACATATATAGAAGCACTACTGCGGCTGTGGTCAAAACTTTAGACAATAGACAATAGACAATAGGTGCAGGAGGAGGCCATTCGGCCCTTCGAGCCAGCACCCCCATTCAATGTGATCATGGCTGATCATTCTCAATCAGTACCCCGTTCCTGCCTTCTCCCCATACCCCCTGACTCCGCTATCCTTAAGAGCTCTCTCTTGAATGCATTCAGAGAATTGGCCTCCACTGCCTTCTGATTTACTTCCATTATTGGTAGCAAATTGGTGCAAGTTAACAGATGGGCCTTGGTTTGTGAGGTTCCATCCTGCCAGCATTTCTCACAAGCCATTTTGATGTGGAACCTCACGGCGGATTTTGCAAATGGGTTCATTTTGGAACCCATGCACAACACATAGACTAGTGTGAAAGAGGAGCAAAATTATCTCAGATGGGCAAAGTTACATTCCTTAATTATTGCTCAATCAAAAATTAGCAAGGTTTGCTTGATAAGCTTCTGAAGCCCACATCAGATGCAAAAGCCAGCAGTTTGTAAAGTAAGTTCCTGTTGCGGGCAGTATTTGGAAGCTCTGCATGCAGAACTGTACATCGTCTATTGGTATTCACCATGTGTGTTTTATGCCTAAGTTGAGGTCAGAGTTGAAGAGACAAGAACATATCGGTATGAGGGTTTGCCTATTTATGTGATGAGAAAGGGATTGATCAAACTAGGAGGGACATTTTGTGTAGGAAGGAACTGCAGATGCTGGTTTAAACCGAAGATAGACACAAAAAGCTGGAGTAACTCAGACAGTTTGTTCTGAGTTGCCATTTGCAGATTGAAAACACCACCAAGCTATACCTTGTCACATCTTGTTCAGAGGTATATGACATCTCCAGAGATTAACCAATTGAATATCAATACCTTTTGTAACTATAATAGGCACAAAGTGCTGGAGTAACTCAGTGGGTCAGGCAGTACCTCTGGAGAAAAAGAATGGCTGACATTCCGGGTCGGGACCCTTTTCCAGACTAAGGGTCCTGATCCGAAATGTCACCTGTCCTTTTTCTCCAGAGATGCTGCCTGACCCGCTGAGATACTCCGGCACTTTGTGTCTTTCTTTGGTATAAACCAGCATCTGCATTTCTTTGTTTCTACCTTTTTAGATGTGATTGTTTTTCCGAATATCACTTTCCCAGTCACAATCCTCCCCTGTCCCGATCTAACAATGAGCTCTGGGACGAGTTACCCAACCTGCCGCAAGGCGTGTGTAGCACGAAGATGTGACAGGCACTGTGGATGTGCGGACTTACTTTAATCCTCGCTGTAAGTGATTGGGCGCATTAGCAGTGGAGATTTTGTTCTGAAGGCAAAATGGAATCTGTCAGCCGAGGATTCGTGCACCTCTCGACCGTTGGTGGGCTTGAGATGGAAAGCCAGTCACCTGGTAGCAATGTCAAGACAGTGGCACTGTAATACATCTAATTATCTGGGTAAATATAACGCAAACTTATACGGTTGACTTAATGTAAGAACACGAGGAGTACGAACAGGAGTAAATCACTTAGCCCTTTGTCAATAAGATAATGGCTGATCTTTAACTTCAACACCGCACTACCCTATTAGCGTTAATTTCCTTAATATCTAAAAGATTATTAACTTTGAACCGCCTTCCGAGTTGAAGAGCAATTGGAGTCACAGAGAGATAGATGGAAAGAGGATCTTTTGACCCACTGAATCCATACGAAACATTAAACACCTATTTTTCCCTCACTAATCTTACCCTGGCACATTTTATTCTCCCCACATTGCCAACAACTTCTCCCTCACCCCAGACTCTACATCCTTCTTAACTTACCAACATGCATATTTTTGCATGTAGCAACATCCAGAAGAAACCACATTATAACAGAGAGAATGTGGGAATTCCACACGGACAGACCAAACTGTTCACACTGTTTAGTGTAGGAAGGAACTGCAGATGCTGGTTTACACCGAAGATAGACACAAAATGCTGGAGTAACTCCACGGGGCAGGCAGCATCTCTGGAGAGAAGGCATGAGTGACATTTTGGGTCAAGACCCTTCTTCAGACATTGTTTAGTTTAGTTTAGAGATACAGCGCAGATCAAAGATAATAGAGCAGAGCAAGATAGACCACTCGACACTAAAAACCGCAGTATATCATGACGCCGTTTTAGTAGGCAGAAACTTGCAGAAACATTTAAAAAGAAAAATAACAAAAATCTGTGAATTGATAGATGAGATATATTCTGCATTATTATGGTATCATCACACATACTGTTCCCCCAAAACACTGATTACATTGCGAGAGGCATTACGAACGGTGGGTTTTGCTTACTAAAATGGCAAACGTTACGCTCCTTTGCATACTACACTTCAGTATAGGCGATTTCAACGGAGTGGCTCATCTTGCTCCCCCAGTATCTTTGACGCAGATTACAGGCCCTTCGGCCCACCGAGTCCACACTGACCAGCGAACCCCGCACATTAACACTATCCTACACCCTAGGGACAATTTTATATTTATACCAAGCCCATTAACCTACAAACCTGCAAGTCTTTGGAATGTGGGGGGAAACAGAAGATCTCGGAGAAAACCCACGCAGATCATGGGGACGATGTACAAACTCCACACGGAGAGCACCTGTGGTCAGGATCTAACCCTAAGGCAGCAACTCTACCCCTGCACCACCATGCTTCTCGAGACATGTATGTACAGATACAATAAGACTTCCTTACTTTATACTTCATTCCCATTGAAACAAGTGTCAATATTCCATTAAACTTTCCACAGACAGTCCAGAAATCAGGATTAAAACCAGGTCGTTGGAACTATGAGGCTCATGTGAACAAATCAATTTAAAATAGATATGGAATGCTCAACATCACAAACTGAAGAATATGGTACAAAAACAAGGAGGATTTGTTGAACCTGCGTAAAACATTGGTTAGACCATTACTGGAGCACTGCTTTCAATTATGAAAATGATGCCGGGGATGATTGAGTTCACGTATGAGGAGCATCTGATGTCCCTGGGCCTGTACTCACTGAGGTTTAGAAGGATGAGGGAGAATCTCATTGAATCGTACCTAATAAAGAGAGGCCCAGATAGAGTGGGTGTAGAGAGTCCGTTTCCGGTCGTGGGAAGGTCTAGGAATGAATTAATTAATAGTTTTAACTATAAATAATGGACTAGTTATTGTGCACCAAAGAACCCGTTCTTGTGCTATACTGTTCAATGTTCCATGTTGATTGCATGCAACCCAATATTCAGTTCAGTCATACACAGAATCACACTGAAAGGAGAGGAGGGAAGTTAGGAAAAGGGGACGTACAACGAGATCTGGGTGTCCTAGTGGATCAGTCACTGAAAGGAAGCATGCAGGTAGAGCAGGCAGTGGAGAAAGCCAATGGAATGTTGGCCTTCATAACAAGAGGAGTTGAGTATAGGAGCAAAGAGGTCCTTCTGCAGTTGTACAGGGCCCTAGTGAGACTGCACCTAGAGTACTGTGTGTAGTTTTGGTCTCCAAATTTGAGGAAGGATATTCTTGCTATTGAGGACGTGCAGCGTAGGTTTACTAGGTTAATTCCCGGAATGGCGGGACTGTCATATGTTGAAAGACTGGAGCGACTAGGCTTGTATACACTGGAATTTAGAAGGATGAGAGGGGATCTTATCGAAACGTATAAGATTATTAAGGGGTTGGACACCTTCGAGGTAGGAAACATGTTCCCAATGTTGGGGGAGTCCAGAACCAGGGGCAACAGTTTAAGAATAAGGGGTAGGCCATTTAGAACGGAGATGAGAAAAAACTCTTTCAGTCAGAGAGTTGTGAATCTGTGGAATTCTCTGCCTCAGAAGGCAGTGGAGGCCAGTTCTCTGAATGCATTCAAGAGAGAGCTAGATGGAGCTCTTAAGGATAGCGGAGACAGGGGGTATGGGGAGAAGGCAGGAACGGGGTACTGATTGAGAATGATCAGCCATGATCACATTGAATGGCGGTGCTGGCTCGAAGGGCCTCCTCCTGCACCTATTGTCTATTGTCTATAGGAGGGGAGTAGGTACCCACAGGGGGAAAGCACACACTCGCCGATGGATAATTGGAACCACCTCACGTCCACGGAACCCTTTCCTGTTAGCCTGTTTTATTCCTGTGCTCCCATTTTCTATCTTCTGGGACTCACTGTTCCATCCACATTTACACTTTCCCATATTTAACAATTTTAGTTTGGAGATACAGCTCGGAAAAGGCCATTCGGCTCACCGACCCCCCACCCCACGCACGAACACTATCTTACACACGCTGGGGACAATTTACATTTATGCCAAGTGAATTAAGATACAAACCTGTACGTTTTTGGAGTGTGGGAAGAAACCAAAGATCTCGGAGAAAACCCATACAGCTCACGTGGAGAACGGGGACAAACTCCGTACAGACAGCACCTGAAGTTGGGATCGAACCTGGGTCTCTGGCGCCGTAAGGCAGCAACTGTACCGCTGCGCCACCGTGCCGTCCTAACTCTACCCTTAACTCCGACGCCCTAACTATTTCTTACGTAAATGGGATTTTTAAAAAATCTCTGAATATTTCTATCTGTCTTTGCAAAATGCACAAATCTTTGGCCTTTGAAGAGAGAGTTAGGTACATGTTCATTCACAAAATGCTGGAGTAACTCAGCAGGTCAGGCAGCATCTCGGGAGAGAAGGAATGGGTGACGTTTCGGGTCGAGACCCTTCTTCAGACTGAGGGTCTCGACCCGAAACTTCACCCATTCCTTCTCTCCCGAGATGCTGCCTGACTTGCTGAGTTACTCCAGCATTTTGTGAATAAATACCTTCGATTTGCACCAGCATCTGCAGTTATTTTCTTATACTACGAGTTAGGTACATGATTCTAAGTCAATTGCCTGATTACTTGATTGCACTTTCACTGTGATTGCTTTCACCATTATAACAGAGCAAGATACGATCAGTCAAATCAAACTTTAATGAGGTGCCTGATGTAATGAGTAGTGTAGTCTCTTACCAGCTGCCACAACTCATGGGACACAATGATTCTCTGATCCAGACGCCACTAGAATACTTAATTACCTCCATTGCCAATTTACTTCAACCACTTTGCAATGCAATGCAGAGTGCAATGACGGATTTCAAGCACTGTGATTATCTGAAAAGTTCTGAGGGACTTAAATGTCGGGTTGTCTTTTTGTGTTGAGATAAAGATAATTCACCAGAGGTTTTAAAAGCATGATGTCTGATTACTGGATTGCAATTTCATTATAATGGCTTACATTCTGTCTTGCTGGATTCTTTGAAATTATTGCTTTCCATAAACTCATTAGTGCCAGGGTTTACTGTATTCTGTTTGGACCCTCCACATGGATCACTGTGCTGATTTATTTTTCCTTTTTTTCAGTTATTATTTGAACTTTTTTTTGGATCATGTTCGTTCAATTCATTTCTGAATGTGTCAACACACCACTTCTCAGACAAAGAGTCATAGAGTCTTACAGCTTGGAAACAGGCCCTTCGACCCGACTTGGCCACAACCTGCCAACATGTCCCATCTACACTAGTCCCACCTGCCTGTGTTTGGCCCATGTTCCTCTAAACCTGTCCTATCCATGTACCTGTCACAATATTTCTTAAATGTTGCTAGAGCACCTGCCTCAACTTCCCCCTCTGGCACCTCGTTCCATATACCAACTACCCTCTGAGTAAAGAAATTGCCCCTCGGGTTCTTCTTAATTCTTTTCCCTCTCACATTAAACCTATGTCCTTTGGTTTTCGATTCACCTAGTCTGGGCAAGAGCCTCTGTGCGTCTACCCGATCTATCCCTCTCATGATTTTATGCACCTCTATAAGATCGCCCCTCACCCTCCTGCGCTCCAAGGAATAGAGTCCTAGCCTGCTCAACCTCTCCCTGTAACTCAGACCCTCGAGTCCTGGCAACATCTTTAAAGGAAGGAACAGAGATGGCATGCTGATCTGGCTCATGGAAATCAATTACTGCAGCTTTCAACCACTCGTGAATTGGCACAAAGCTTGTTACCAACTACATGTATCAGTACATATCACTCATACATATATGTCCTGCACTGACACTTTGTGGGTGCTTGGCCTAATTACAAGGCCTGGTCTCAACACCAGACCCTTTCTACAGTGAGTTTTAAAACTGCTTTAGAAACCAGGGCCGAACCTTGGTTAAATTTCGACCTAGCAATAGTAATCTCTGTTCATATAATCATAGCATTGTAAACACAGAAGCAGGCCATTTGGCCCACCATGTCCATGCCCACCCTTTTGCCAATCTACACGAGTCTATTTGCCCGCGTTAGGGCCATATCCTTCTACATTTTGCCTATTCAGGATCCTGTCTAATAAATATCTCCAAAATATCTTGGTGAATGCATGTGATTGCTCCATCTCTTCTGGCAGCAAGTTCCAGTTTCTATCCTCTTTCTGTGCAAAAAATTACTGTTCAAATCCCCTTTGCAACCCCTTTTCCTCTCACCTTAAATCTACGGTTATTTGTTTGTGGTAATTCCGGAAGAAAATGCCTAAAGGTTCTGACTATCAATCCGATTTAGAGTTTAGAGACACAGCATTTTCTGCTTTTACGTCAGATTTCCATTATCAGCAGTTTAAAAAAAAAATCTTCATCTTACTATAGAACATTTTGTTTTCTAAATGTGCTCTCAAACTCTTTAATGACTTGAACCCTTGTGTTTCTAATCATATATTTGGTCTTTGATGCCATCTCCTGTTTCATTGTTCCATTAAAATAGATATGATTACTCTCTGGTATAGAAACATAGAAACATAGATAATAGGTGCAGGAGTAGGCCATTCGGCCCTTCGAGCCAGCACCGCCATTCAATCTGATCATGGCTGATCATTCTCAATCAGTCCCCCGTTCCTGCCTTCTCCCCATACCCCCTGACTCCGCTGTCCACAGGCACACAGGGGTATCTCCAGGACCGCTGGGCACGAGGGGGGTGGAATGTATCCTTAACAAGGATTGTAAAACAGTTATTTAATAATCAGCATTTCGGAATATTTGTTTTACTTTGTTTACACCAGCGATCCCCACACATTAACACTATCCTGCACACACTAGGGACGATGTACACATACACCAAGCCAATTAACCTACAAACCTGTACGTCTTTAGAGTGTGGGAGGAAACCGAGGATCTTGGAGAAAACCCAGGGGGAGAATGTACAAACTCCGTACAGACAGCGTCCGTAGTCGGGATCGAACCCCGGTCTCCAGCACTGCGAGAGCTTTAAGGCATCTACTCTACCGCTACGCCACCGTGGGTTTGTTTGTATTGCTTTGTATTGTGCTTATAATGTTTGTAAATAATTGATTACATTTATTTTTGGTTTTTAAAAAAGTAGAAAAAGTGGAGGGGACGACCAGTATCAGTTATGAATTAGGCACGTGTTAGTACTTTCTGACCTGCGTGGGTTTGCATGGAGATCCGGTGACAAACATGGAGTTAACTGAGCCTTTTATATCGTAATTGTAATATACGTGAGAGAATCCTTTCAAAAGAGAATCAGTACGGTAGATAATACTGCAGTACTCCCTGTGCTTGTGCCATATTTTACTGTACGTGCCGTTCAGCTGATCATTTGTTGCGTCCTGTGGCTATGGTAACATCCGTTGCTTGTTGCGTCTCCATTGCAGCCGTACAGTACTTGTGTTTCATTCTGACCATGCGTTTGCTGATTGTACCCATAGTTGAAGCATTGGCCAAGAAAGCACGCCAATGCCAGGGCTTCCTTTAGAAGGCGTAGGAAGTTCAGCATGTCCCCCAACAACTCTCACCAACTTCTACAGAGGCGCCGTAGAAAGCATTTTATCGGGACGCATCATGGCATGGTTTGGGAACGGGTCCATCCAAGACCCCAGGAAAATTGCAGTGAATTGTGGACACAGCCCAGGCCATCACACAAACCAACCTCAACACATTCAAGTGCATTTCAATCAAGACTGATAAAAAAACGCACAATAACTAAAACTGGAGAAGTGTAGTGATTGAGAGTGACAGAGAGAGAGAGAGAGAGAGAGAGAGAGAGAGAGAGAGAGAGAGAGAGAGAGAGAGAGAGAGAGAGAGAGAGAGAGAGAGAGGAGAGAGAGAGAGAGAGAGAGAGAGAGAGAGAGAGAGAGAGAGAGAGAGAGAGAGAGAGAGAGAGAGAGAGAGAGAGAGAGAGAGAGAGAGAGAGAGAGAGAGAGAGAGAGAGAGAGAGAGAGAGGAAGGAAGGAAGGAAACTAGTTCTGCCTTTTGTAGGAATGAATGTTGATGCATACAATGGAGTTTTGAATTTAATTTTATTATAGTAGCTTGATCATACGTACAGGTGTTCATAAGTTTAGTTTAGAGATACAGCGCGGAAACAGGCCCTTTCGGCCCGCCGGGTCCACGCTGACCAGCGATTCCTACACATTAACATTATCCTATACCCACTGGGGATATTTTTTACATTTACCAAGCCAATTAACCTACAAACCTGTACGTCTTTGAAGTGTGGGAGGTAACCAAAAATCTTGAAGAAAACCCACACAGATCACGGGGAGAACGTACCAACTCTGTACAGACAGCACCCGTAGTCGAGATCGAACCCGGGTCTCTGGCGTTGCATTCGCTGTAAGGCAGCAACTCTACCCCTGCGCCACAGTGCCGCCCTAAGATGGGTGTTCATAACCTAAGACTGGCCTAATTGCTTTATATGCTTCAGTGTCAATTCTTTATTAATATTTACCCCTCAGAAGCATATGGGATGTTTCTCTATTTAGAGGAAGTTATGTAAAATCCCACTTCTGTCATTGGAGAGTGTAGACAGTTGGCCAAGTTGTGGGGTGGACCGTTGGTGGATATGATATTATCAGGAATATTTCATGCACAAGCTTCATAGTAATGTGGTAAAATCTGTGCTTTAAAGTCAATGGATCTAATTTCTAAATGGTGTGCATGACACAGCCAGTACATTGCACACTTAGTACAAGCAAATGAGGTTGGATTTCTATCCTTGTATAGTTTCAGTTCCATTTGTGTGAGGCCAAATCTTGTAATGCCTAGAGTAGAGAAGATTAAGGAGTGACCTACTTGGCAGCTTAAATTGACTGAAGCAGTTGCCAGGGTAGATAGTGGCAAACTATTCTCTTCAGTGTTGTTCTGTGTAAAAGACATAATCTTAAGTTTAGAGGCAGGCCGATTAGATATTTTAAAAAAAGCATTATTTTTCACAAAGTCAATTACATATTTGGAAAGGAAGATAGACACAAATTGGTGGAGTAACTCGGCGGGACAGGCAGCATCTTTGGAGAGAAGGAATGGGCGATGTTTCGGGTCGAGACCCTTCTTCAGACTTCAGACTGAAGAAGGGTCTCGACCCAAAACGTCACTGATTCCTTCTCTCCAGAGATGTTGCCTGTCCTACTGAGTTACTCCAGCATTTTGTGTCTATGTTCGGTTTAAACTAGCATCTGCAGTTCCTTCCTACATATTTGGAATCCTCTCTCCGTCCCACACCCACTCCTCCCCAAAACCTGTTTAGGCTAGAGGTCAATTAAAAATTTCACAACTACAATTTTGGGTTTTCATTGCCAAAGATACAATACAATACAATACAATACAATATATCTTTATTGTCATTGTACCCAGGGGTACAACGAGATTGGGAATGCGCCTCCCATACGACGCCTCCCATAATTTAGACAACAGCAACCCAACGAAACGAAACAATTGTAACAGTTTTAGACAGGGTAAAGTGCAAGTTGATCTATGCGTTGTGGCCATCCGGTTCAGCAGGACCGGTTCATAGCAGCTATGGCCCTGGGGATGAAGCTGTTCCTGAGTCTGGAGGTGCGGGCGTAGAAGGCCTTGTATCGTCTGCCCGATGGAAGGAGTTCGAACAGACTGTTGCAGGGGTGTGAAGAGTCTTTGTGGATGCTGGTGGCTTTTCTGAGGCATCGTGTGTTGTAGATGCCCTCCAAGTCTGGTAGCTGTGTTCCGATGGCCCTGTGAGCTCTATGGACTACCCGCTGTAGAGCTTTCCTTTCTGCCTCCGTGCAGCTGAGGTACCACACAGGGATGCCTGTAATACTAAGTATTACAAAATCATTGAAGGTAGTTGGATTTAAAATACAAATAACTCGTGATCTGATTAATTAGCAGAACAAGTTTGATAAGTAGAATGGCTTCCATCTATGTTATATTGAAGGAAACAAATTGTCAATTAAAATCATTACTAAACAAAACTAATAACAGGTTTCAGAACATGCATAGATTTTTGAAAGGACAAATAAAGAACTTGGAATTACAAATTCACTTCACATTTTGAAGTTAAATATGTTACGTTGGAAGATGCAAATCTTTTTCTCCGCAATTGGAACGGATTGCCTGCTGAGGATAAGAGATATTCAGAATATATGGAACTTTTTCACTGATTTGGACACAACCATTTCTCCGTTACATTATTGCCAAAAGGCAGTCCGACACGCAGATACTGGCTATTTTTACTTCAGTCAGATAAAGTTGGATTTTTTTAATGCTCAACCTTTTCCTAACTGTTATTGCCCATTTGACATGTCCAATATGTTTGATTTTCCTCATCTATTCAGAACTAATGAAATTGGTTTGCTGGTCTGGCTCTCATTCTGATGAAAGGTCATCAACCCGAAATAATAACTGTTCCTCTGTCCACAGATACTGTCTGACCTGCTGGCTATTTTCAGCATTCACTGTTTTCACCGGTCTGACGTATATTCTGTAATTGATATATAATAATTCCAACAATATTTATTGCTTAGTTTTGCATCTTTTCTTGAGATCAATTGATTTTATCCCCTCTGTCTTAGCACCGAGTTAAAATATCTCTATAATTTCCTTCCACCCTCTTTGATCCCTTTGACTAACTAGTAATGTTACCATGGACTCCAAAGCTTTCAGGACCTTTGATGGAGATTCAGTTGTCATTTGCATTCTCTCATGCTCATTGTTGCATTCAAAGCCATTTGTGACCAAGGGGATTGACAGGAGGATGGCTGTAGATGTTGTCTACCTGGACTTTAGCAAGGCCTCCCACATGCTGGACTGGTCTGGAAGGATAGATTGCATGGGAATCTGGGTGAGATAGCAAACCAGGTGCAATATTGGTTTGGCGGAAGGACAGAGGGTGGTAGTAGAGGGTTGTTTTTCAAAAATTTCAAAATGAGGTGCTGCATTTTGGAAAGACTAACATGGGCAGGACCTACACAGAGAATGGTAGGGCTCTGGGAAGTATTGTAGAGCAGAGGGGTCTAGGAGTGCAGGTGCATGGTTCCTTGAAGGTGGACTTGCAGGTAGATCGAGTGGTCAAAAAAGCTTTTGGCTCATTGGGCTTCATCAGAGTATTGAGTTCGGAGGTCATGTTGCAGTTGTATAAGACGTTGGTTATAAGATCAAAAGATCACAAGTGATAGGATCAGAATTAGGCCATTGGGCCCAGCAAGTCTACTCCGCCATTCAATCATGGCTGATCTATCTCTCCCTCCTAACCCCATTCTCCTGCCTTCTCCCCATAATCTCTGACACCCATACTAATCAAGAATCTATCTATCTCTGCCTTAAAAATATCCACTGACTTGGCCTCCACAGCCTTCTGTGGCAAAGAATTCCACAGATTTACACCCTCTGACTAATGAAATTCCTCCTCATCTTCTTCCTAAAAGAACGTCCTTTAATTCTGAGGCTATGACTAGTCCTAGACTAAAGGTGAGGCTGCATTTAGAATATTGTGTTCAACTCTGGGCAACATGTTATAGGAAAGATGTTGTCAAGCTGGAAAGGGTACAGAGAAGATTTACGAGGATGTTGCCAGGACTAGAGGGTCTGAGCAAAAGGGAGAGGTTGAGTAAGCTGGGCCTCTATTCCTTGGAACGCAGGAGGATGAGAGGTGATCTTATAAGGGTTTATAAAATCACGAGGGAATAGATCGGGTAGATGCACAGCGTCTCTTGCCCAGAGTAGGTGAATCAAGGACCAGAGCACATTGGTTTAAGGTGAAGGGGAAAAGATTTAAAAGGAATCTGAGGGGTAACTTTTTCACACAAAAGGTGGTGGGTATATTGAACATGCTGCCAGAGGAGGTAGGTGAGGCAGGGACTATCCCAACATTTCAGAAAGAGTTAGACAGGTACATGGATAGGACAAGTTTGGAGCTACTAGTGTAGCTGGGACATGTTGGCCGTTGTGGGCAAGTTAGGCCGAAGGGCCTGTTTCCGCATTGCATCACTCTGTGACTCTATGACCTGTGACCAGAGGTGTGCCACAGTCATCACTGTTCCAGTCGCTAGTTGGATATTGTACAGGGATCTCAACAGAAGCATTCTGATGAGCTCACAGGTATCTGTGCATGTGAGCAATATCTATTTTTGCATAATTCACACTTTTGAAAACACTGTGCACTGAATAAGAATAGAATAAGCAAAAGAATAGTTGGTGCTTTAACAAATTCACCGTGCGCAAAGAGGGATTTCAGCTCCTTATTATTTACATGAACTTTTAAGATCGTTGAAGTGGCCTACATTTAGACAGAGCACAAAGCAGTCCATTTCTGCAGCACACTGCCATTTGAAACAACCCAACATGATTATTATCCATTTTGCTGCTGGAAGAAAATAACTAAATTGCAACATTTATTTTCAACAATTTTAATGCAAAATATAAATGAAGAATGGCTTAACGTCCATCATGTTTCTTCTAAAGAAAAATGACATGAATGGATAGATGAAAATAAACTGTCCCATTTAAGCCAGAGGGACCTTACGTTTGAATTGAATTATAGGCTTAATAACTGAGTCAATTCTTCGTTGTGATTTCCATCCATGCTTTTTCAAATGCTGCGTATATTAAAATATATATTATTTTAATGGCATTCTGTCACTTGAACGGAAAGTGATGGTGTAAGATATTTCTAAACAGCAGAATTCACATTACAAAGCTGCAAAATAATATGTAATGTACTACAGGAGGCCTCAGGCTTCTGGCACTTACCACCAAAATTCCAAAACAACAAATTTGGGGCATGGAAACTTTTTAAGACATTTTGGTTATCATCTTATATATTTATTGGAAACATTGAACAGGTACTGTCACTATTACATATTCATATCCAAAGTATATATTCATGATCTATAATATATGATTCAATGATATAATTCATGTCATATAAGAATAAGGGGGAGGCCATTTTGGATTGAGATGAGGAAAAACTTTTTCACCCAGGGAGTTGTGAATGAATCTGTGGAATTCGCTGCCAAAGAAGGCAGTGAAGGCCAATTCACTGAATGTTTTCAAGAGAGAGTTAGATATAGCTCTTAGGGCTAAAGGAATCAAGGGATTATGGGGAAAAAGCAGGAACAGGGTACTGATTTTCGATGATCAGCCATGATCTTACTGAATGGCGGTGCTGGCTCAAAGGGCCAAATGGCCTACTCCTGCATCTATTTTTTCTTTGCTTTCTATGTTTCTATTGTCACATGTACCTAGATACAGTGATTTTTTTGCACCATATATCAGAGATATATAATATTTATATATTACTATATATACATGTCAAAGCAGGGGGAAAATGCAATACTGGTGCAAATTATTCTAGGTGATTGTTTAAATGGTTTTAAATACATTCTCGATGTCTTAATTAAGCTATGTTATGCAGGATCAAGTTTTTGATTTTAACATTGCACATCCGAAGGGTTTTGCAGGCATTTTTCTTCCTGTGTTTAACCAACTATCCATTTTCACAGATATAAAATTTAGAAAGACTGCACGTTGGAATTTGTGATAGGTTAGATGTCTGTGCTGCCATAGACATGCCTGGAACGGCAAAGCTAAGGACAAGCATCTATTCCAGAAGCAATGACAATAAACAAAATTATGGAATATTCAGCTACTCAAGCTGCCACGGTGGAGAAATAATTAGATTTAATATATTCGGTCAAAAACTTTTGACCTCTCTTCAAAACTGATGAAGTGTTCTGATGAAAGCTTGTTGTCTACAAACAGTAACCTCCAGTTATTCTCGTCACAAGTGAGAACTGACCTGCTGAATATATCCATCATTTCCTTTTTATTTTAAACTAGACCAAGTGGACCCGTTGGGCCCAAACTTCCCCTGTATTGGCGCAGCACCTTCTCCTCCCCAATTCCCCCCCTCCCCCCTCCTCCTCCCTCCCTCCCTCCTCCTCCCTTCCCTCCCCCTCCCTCTCTCCCTCCCCACCTCCCTCCTCCCCGCCCATCCCTCCCTCTTCACCCCCCCTCCCCTCTCCCCCTCCCCTCTCCCCCTCCCCTCTTCCCCTCCTCCCTTCCCCCTCCCCCCTTCCCCTCCCCTTCCCCTCCCCCCTTCCCCTCCCCCCAACTCCATCCCCCTCAACTCCCCTTATTCTCCCTCCTCCCTCCCTCCCTTCCCCCCTCCTCCCTAGGAGATATTAAAGTTTGAAATGTGAATAACTTAAAAAATATAACACCGATTTCAATGAAACCTTCCATTAACACCAAAGGGATGACGGTGAGTAAGGTGGGTCAAAAATTGTCTCTCTATCGTGTGCAGCATCCTGTCCTCTCCCCCTCCCCTCTCTCCTCAACCCCCCCTCCCTTCTCCCCCACTCCCCCCTTCCCCCTCCCTCCCTCCCCCCTCCTCCTCCCCTCCTTTTAAACTTTAAAATGTGAATAACTTTAAAAATATAACACCGATTTCAATAAAACTACTTGCATTATCACTAAAGTGACAATGGTGAGTACGGTGGGCCTAAAATTGTTGCGCTATCGTGTACCGTTTTGGCTGATGTTCAGTCACAAACAAGATAACAAACGAGAGTTTTAGTATATAGATGTCCAAGAACTACAGTATTCTGTAATGTCTGTAGGTTTTTAGCAAAACTATGAGGTTTTGCAATTTGGGAGGTTAAATGCAAGGGAAAAGAGTGTAATTAATGGCAAGACCCATACAGCATTGAGTGCAGAAGGATTTTGGGGTCCAAGTCCATTGCTTCCTGAAAGTGGCAACGCAAATGGATAGAGTGGTAAAGAAGGCATATCATATGTTTGCCTTCATAGGTCAGGGCATTGAGTATAAGAGTAAAGAATTCATGTTGCAGCTTAATAGGACTTTGGTTAGGCTACATTTTTGGTGTACTATGTGCAGTTCTGGTTTGAGGAAAGATGTGGACTATCTACCTCATTGACCACAGGACTATCTCTGATCAAACTTTACTGGCTTTACCTTGCACTAAACGTTATTCCCTTATCATGTATCTTTACCCTGTAAATGGCTCGATTGCAATCATGTGTTGTCTTTCCGCTGACTGGTTAGCACGCATGAAAAGCTTTTCACTGTACCTCGGTACACGTGACAATAAACTAAACTGATAAACTGGAGACTTTGGAGAGGATGCAGACGAGGATTACCAGAATGTTGCCAGGTTTCGAGGGTATTAGCTATAAGGAGAAATTGGATAAACCTGGATTGTTTTCTCAATCATTGGAGACTGAGAGGAAACCTGATAGAAATATATAAAATTATAAGAGGCGTAGATAGCATATCACAATCTTTGTCCAAGGGCACGAATGCCAAAGACTAGAAGGTACAGCTTTAAGGCGAGAGGGGCAATGTTTAAGTGAGATGTGTGGGCCATTTCTTTACACAGAGGGAGGTGGGTGGCTGGAATGTGCAGCCAGGGATGGTAGTGGAGCCAGGTATGATAGGGGCATTTAAGAGGCTTTAGATAGGCATGTGGATATGCAAAGCATGGAGGGTTATGAATCATAAACAGTTTAAGTGTCGGTTTAGTTTCAGTTCCAGTTTAGTTTATTGTCACGTGTACTGAGGTACCGTGAAAAGGACGGACAGAAGGGATAACTTTGACTTGGCATCATGTTTGGCACAGACAGTGTGGGCCAAAGGACTTGTTTCTGTGCTATATTGTTCTATTTTATATGTTCAAAATCCAAAGGCGCAGAAGTCATCAAATATAAATTAATCTGAAAATTGTTCCACCACGTTTCCATTAATCATGTACTTGCAAAATATGTATAGACATTTCAATAAGTAAAGATATTTTTGTCTTTCTTCACTGAAGTAAATCAACACGTGCAAGACCATTTTCGAAGATCTTCTGAAATACAGTGACGTCTTTGAAACCAAACTGATCATTTGAAATTTCAGTCTGAAGGAAACCTTCTTCTCAATGACAGCCTCGCTGATTGTTTGGTTCATACAATGACAAGTTACTGGACATTCCCTAGACGTGGGATACAATTCAGGGGCTGGTCTATTGACGTTCTTTCTTTTTATTCCAACATAATGATGGCATGTTGGTGATGGGAAACACTATCAAATTCACCAAGCAAATGGTTTTCTTTGGGAATTTAGTTATCAAGAGGCCCTTCTGTGGGTGACTGTGTCATTGCTGAACTTAATCATCCCCATCTACTGTATGTATCTTCTAGGGTTCGACACAAAATCCTGGAGTAACTCAGGCAGCATCTCTGGATAGAAGGAATAGGTGACGTTTTCAGTCCATACCCTTCTTCTGGGGCTTATCTATAGCTAGGGTGGGATACAGCTCATTGTGAAGGGGAAAAAATTTAATAGGAACCTGAGGGCCAATTTTTCTACACAAAAGGGTGATAGGTATATGGAACGAGCTGCCGGAAGAGGTAGTTGAGGCAGGTACTATTTCAATGTTTAAAAATCATTTGGACAGGCGCATGTATAGGATAGGTTTAGAGGGGTATGGACCAAATGCAGGCTGGTGGGACTATTGTGGAGACCCAGGTTCGATCCTAACTACGGGTGCTGTCTGTATGGAGCATGTACATTATCTCTGTGACTGCATGGGTTCTCGCTGGGTGCTCTTGTTTTCTCCCACAATCCAGAGACGTAGAGGTTTGTAGGTTAATTGGCCTCTGTAAATTGTCGCTAATGTGCAGGATAGAACTAGTATATGGGTGATCACTGGTCGGCATGAACTCGGTGAGCCGAAGGGCCTGTTTCCACCCTGTATCTCAAGTCTAAAGTCAAAAGCAGGTTGATAACCATTGAATCGAAAATGTGTTTATAAGTATTGCTTCATCAGCAACAGAATCTTAACAATAAAAATCAGAAAATGGTGAAATTACATAGTAGTTCAATATGTGACTACAAAAGCAAAGGCTGATTTTGGTAAGTCTTTTTGGAGTCTTCGAATCAATGGAAGGGAATAACAATGGATGAGCAATAACAATAGATAGTTTACAACAGAGTCAAGAATCAAGAGAGCCAAGAGAGTTTCATGTCCCAGATACAACAATGAAATTCTTACTTGCACCTGCACCATAGAATATGCAAATATTCTTATGGGAATATTATAGTTCTGGGAAAACTGTAGAGAAGAAGTAAAATGTTGAGGCTCTATAAAAGGTGCTGGGAAGGCCGATTTTTGGAATATCATGAGCAATTTTGGGCACCATTTCTGAGGAAGAATATGCTGGCTCTGCAGAATGTCCAGAGGAGGTTTACAAGAATGATCCCAGAAATTAGTAGATTACCTTATGATGAGCGTTTGTCGACATTGCGTCAGTACTCGCTGGAGTTTAGAAGAAACATAGAAACATAGAAAATAGGTGCAGGAGTAGGCCATTCGGCCCTTCGAGCCTGCACCGCCATTCAATATGATCATGGCTGATCAACCAACTCAGTATCCCGTACCTGCCTTCTCTCCATACCCCCTGATCCCTTTAGCCACAAGGGCCACATCTAACTCCCTCTTAAATATAGCCAATGAACTGGCCTCAACTACCTTCTGTGGCAGAGAATAGGGGGGACCCTCATTGAAACATATAGAATGGTGAAAGGCTTGGATAGAGTGGATGTGGAGAAGATGTTTCCATCTAGAGGACTAGAGGTCATAGTCTCAGAAGGACGTTCTTTTAGGAAGGAGATGAGGAGAAATTTTCTTCAATCAGAGGGTGGTGAATCTGTGGAATTCTTTGCCACGGAAGGCTGTGGAGGACGTCAGTGGATATTTTTAAAGCAGAGATTGATAGATTCTTGATTAGTACAGGTGTCAGAGGTTATGGGGAGAAGGCAGGAGAATGGGGTTAGGAAGGAGAGATAGATCAGCCATGATTGAATGGCGGAGCAGACCTGATGGGCCGAATGACCTAATTCTACTCGTATTCCTTATGACCTTATGCCCTTAATGGGGTTGAGATGGAAAGAAAGATCAGCCATGACTGAATGGTAGATTCAATGGGCTCGATAGTGTCAGGGATTATGGGGAGTCAGGTGCCGGGGAGAAGGCAGGAGAATGCGGTTAGGAGGGACAGATAGATCAGCCATGATTGAATGGTGGAGCAGACCTGATGGGCCGAATGGCCTAATTCTGCTCCTATGATTTATGAACATTTATTTTTGCCTTAACTCAGATGAATGGAAGTAAAACAGTTGAATGATGTAGAAGATCCTCAGCGAGGCATAAGGTTAAATAACGTTAGGTTCGTGACAAGGTTAGGGCGAGGCATAAACTTACAAATTGAGTGAATAGGCAAACAAAGTAGTGCAACAGAGAAAGGATCCAATGGGGCTGTGATTCCCTCGCCAAAATTAGTTTCAGCAAACTGCTCCAATCTGAATGGCAACTTGGTTCCTCTGTTACATGTCTTGCAACTCTCAACTTCTGCAAAGGAAGTGAATGATGCAGCTCAAGATAAGAAGTTCCAAAGTAAACATCCAGGCTCAGAGAATGCAGTGTCATAGAGTCATAGGGTGATACAGTGTAGAAACAGGCTCTTCAGCCAACAATGTCCCAGCTATCCTAGTCCCACTTGTCTGCGCTTGGTCTGTAACCCTCCAAACCTGTCCTATCCATGTACCTGTCCAGCTGTTTCTTAAACAATGGGATAGTCCCAGCCTCAACTACCTCTTCTGGAAGCTTGTTCCATACACCCACCACCCTCTGTGTGAAAAGGTTACCCCTCGGATTCCTATTGAATCTTTTCCCCTTCACCTTGAACCTCTATCCTCTGCTCCTCGATTCCCGTACTCTGGGTAAAAGACTCTGTGCATCCACCTGATCTATTCCTCTCATGATTTTATATACCTCTATAAGATCTCCCCTCCTCCTCCTACACTCCATGGAAGAGACCCAGCCTACTCAACCTCTCCCTATAGCTCACACCCTCTAGTCCTGGCATCCTCATAAATCGTTTCTGAACCCTTTCAAGCTTGACATAAGAATGGTCCTTCCATAAGCCTGGGTACAGTCCAATTCACCTCTACCCCCTTGTGGTAATTAGACTTTGTCTATTGAACTGATGCATCTCAATGCATCTCAGTCTGAAGAAAGGTCTCGACCCGAAACGTCACCCATTCCATCTCTCCAGAGATGCTGCCTGACCCACTGAGTTACTCCAGCGGTTTTGTGATACCATCTCAATGCTGAGGGCTCTATTTTGCAGCACTCCGTATCTTCCCCTCTATTTTCTATTGTACTTGAGTTTACTCAAAGTACACTCCAAAGACGCACTGGTTTGTAGGTTAATTGGCATGGTATATATATAAATTGTTCCTAGTGTGTTGAGTATAGGAGCAAAGAGGTCCTTCTGCAGTTGTACAGGGCCCTATTGAGGGCGTGCAGCGTAGGTTTACTAGGTTAATTCCCGGAATGGCGGGACTGTCATATGTTGAAAGTCTGGGCTTGTATACACTGGAATTTAGAAGGATGAGAGGAGATCTTATCGAAACGTATAAGATTATTAAGATTATTAAGGGGTTGGACACGTTAGAGGCAGGAAACATGTTCCCAATGTTGGGGGAGTCCAGAACAAGGGGCCACAGTTTAAGAATAAGGGGTAGACCATTAAGAACTGAGATGAGGAAAAACTTTTTCAGTCAGAGAGTTGTGAATCTGTGGAATTCTCTGCCTCAGAAGGCAGTGGAGGCCAATTCTCTGAACGCATTCAAGAGAGAGCTGGATAGAGCTCTTAAGGAGAGGGGGTATGGGGAGAAGGCAGGAACGGGGTACTGATTGAGAATGATCAGCCATGATCACATTGTATGGCGGTGCTGGCTCGAAGGGCCGAATGGCCTCCTCCTGCACCTATTGTCTATTGTCTATTGTGTGTAGTGTGCGGGGATCGCTGGTCTGTGCAGACCCAGTGGGCCGAAGGGCCTGTTTCTGTGCTGTATCCTTAAACTAAACTGAACAAAACCTGTCAATATGAGGACTAAACCTAAACATCCGACGTTGTCGCTGCAACTGTTGAGCTAGAATACCGAGAATTGTAATCTGCACTTTGCATCTTTCACTTTGCTCTCCTTGTCGTACTTTAATTTCGCTTGTTTTTATGTAGAGCACAGTATTCAGTCTGAAGAAGGGTCTCGACCCGAAACGTCACCCATTCCTTCTCTCCCGAGATGCTGCCTGACCTGCTGAGTTACTCCAGCATTTTGTGAATAAAACAGTATTACTTGATTTGATTGTTTGGCATGCAAGACAAAACATCTCACTGTACCTCGCCACGCGTGACAACGAATGAACCTAAACCGTCAGGGAGGTTTAGCACCGGGGACATGGGACAAAGGGATAGTGGAAGAGACGAGATTGGGACGGTGTCAAAGGGGCAGCAGGGATTTTGCAACGAGACGAGGAATGTAATCTGCCCCGGGTTAATGAAGCATCAAGTGGCGCTGCACATCCCAGCACTGGTCCTGTGTGTCCTCCTCTGATCTCACGCTGGCCCCCAATGCTAATGCATATTGAACAGGTAATCTACGTGACGCTCTGGGTGTTGCAGTGGGAATGATCAATGTGTGTGTGTGTGTGTGTGTGTGTGTGTGTGTGGCGGTCTAGAGACGAGATGGGCTGGCGGATTATGCCTTCACTCCGGCCACCTCCCTGAGTTTCGGACATGCTCCGGCTCATCCAAACCCCTCGCCGACCCTGTCTTACACCGCTCAGAAAGTAACGGCTCATGAAGGTGTGTGATTGATACTGAGAGCAAAGTAAGGGACAATGCGCCTTTCACCACGAACTGGGGGATTGCATTTGCATTTGCATTTGCACTTGGACACAAGGCGGTCGGTCAGAGAAAAGGTTCTCCCGGGAACAGAGTGAGAATCGCAACAACAACAACAACAGAGCAGACTGCGAGAATCACAACAACAACAGGCTGGTAAAACGGGGACTAGACACAAAAACCTGGAGTAACTCAGCGGCTCAGGCAGCATCTCTGGAGTAAAAGGAATAGGCGACCTTTTTCGTGTCGAGACCCTTCTGCAGACTGAGAGTGTGGGGGGAAAGGAGCGCTGGGCACCAGGACTAAAGGCTTGGCCAAGGTAAGTGGGGCCAAGGTAAAAATGTCAAGGGGTTTGAGGCAGGAGAAAAAAGTTTCCAACTCTGAACATGTTCATCAAATGTGTTTATTTGCGACAACTGGAGGCGGGGGGCTCAACCTGGGTGAGAAGGGCTTTGTCGAGGAAGACTTGCATTGTATATAAGTACAGACGGCTTGTACTCGCTGGAATTTAGAAGATTGAGGGGGGATCTTATAGAAACTTACAAAATTCTTAAGGGGTTGGACAGGCTGGATGCAGGAAGATTGTTCCCGATGTTGGGGAAGTCCAGAACCAGGGGTCGCAGTTTAAGGATAAGGGGGAAGTCTTTTAGGACCGAGATGAGAACGTTTTGTTTTCACACAGAGAGTGGTGAATCTGTGGAATTCTCTGCCACAGAAGGTAGTTGAGGCCAGTTCATTGTCTATATTTAAAAGGGAGTTAGATGTGGCCCTTGTGGCTAAAGGGATCAGGGGGTATGGAGAGAAGGCAGGTACGGGATACCGAGTTGGATGATCAGCCATGATCATATTGAATGGCGGTGCAGGCTCGAAGGGCCGAATGGCCTACTCCTGCACCTATTTTCTATGTTTCTATGTTTCTTCAGTCGACATTCCCATTCCAGGGCGTCCCCCGAAGGGATTCCACTTGAGTGGCCAAGGTGGGCGGGTAAAATCGTGTAAGCAGTATTGAATATACTGAATATAGAGTCGGAATAAAGCCGCCGAGAACGTCGGGTGGAGTTTTGTAAGGATCATGGATTGTATTTATTTATTTCTCGAATAAAGTATATTTTGAAAATTACCAAAGTTTATATCCTTCAGTCTGAAGAAGGGTCTCGACCCGAAACGTCACCCATTCCTTCTCTCCTGAGATGCTGCCTGACCTGCTGAGTTACTCCAGCATTTTGTGAATAAATACCTTCGATTTGTACCAGCATCTGCAGTTATTTTCTTATACCAAAGTTTATATCCTTCATTCTGGCTGGAATCAGCTGCTGAAATACTGTATGTACTTTAAAAAAATCTAAAATCTTTCAATTATCTTAATAAGAGCACCATTTTAATGTTTAATGGTTAAAGGAGTGAAATTCCAATCCATAGTATAGATAATAGAAAATAGATAATAGGTGCAGGAGTAGGCCATTCGGCCCTTCGAGCCAGCACCGCCATTCAATGTGATCATGGCTGATCATTCTCAATCAGTACCCCGTTCCTGCCTTCTCCCCATACCCCCTGACTCCGCTATCCTTAAGAGCTCTATCCAGCTCTCTCTTGAAGTATATTTTGTTATAACTTTATTAGACAGTATCATTTTGGTACCCTTTCCAAGCTAATATTAGACATAGTTTTATTGAATGCCAAGGCAGGCTTGACAGGCTGAATGATCGAGACCTGCCTCTATGTTTTTTAATGATATATCTTTTCAAGAGAGAGTTGTTAGATTTAGCTCTTAGGGGCTAAGGGAATCAAGGAATATGGGGAAAAAGCAAGATGATTTTAGATGATCAGCCATGATCATATTGAATGGTGGTGCTGGCTCGAAGGGCTGAACGGCCTCCTCCTGCACCTATTTTTCCATGTTTCTATGAAATGAAAAAGAAGTTGTGCAGGGAGGAGGAGTCACGGCGATTCGCACCCGGCAAGATCCCATCAGCGGTTAGATGTTGGCCAGGGACGCTACCGCCTTGGCCGAGGGAAGAGAGGGGTTGGCCTTGCATTCACCTCCAACATTGCAGCTCTCTGCATCAGTGCTAGACTGGCAATATTGGTGGCGCAGCGGTAGAGTTGCTGCCTTACAAAGCCAGAGACGCGGGTTCGATCCTGACTGCGGGCGCTGTCTGTACGGAGTTTGTGACCCGCGTGGGTTTTCTCCGGGATCTCCGGTTTCCTTCCACATTCCAAAGACGTACAGGTTGGTAGGTTAATTGGCTTGGTATAAATGCAAATTGTCCCCAGTGTGTGTTGGATAGTGTTAGTGTACGTGGATCGCTGGTCGGTGGGCCGAAGGGCCTGTTTCCGCGCTAAATCTCTAAACTAAACTATACCTAAATTCTCCTACATTTTGTGTTCAAGGCTGTGGTAAAAGCATCTGTGGTAGAAACATCAAACCTCCAAGTTTTTGCGGGGCTTCGGAGATTCGCTGATCATCCTTGCTTTGAATTGAATTGTATTGAATTGAATTGAATTGATCCCTTAACTGGATAGCGGTGGATTTGAGGCGACTTTCCCTAATCCCCAAGGCACGTGTAACTGCACAAACCTAATCCTGAGAGATGTGTAGGGAAGGAACTGCAGACGCTGGTTTAAACCGAAGATAGACATAAAAAGCTGGAAACATAGAAAACATAGAAAATAGGTGCAGGAGTAGGCCATTCGGCCCTTCGAGCCTGCACCACCATTCAATATGATCATGGCTGATCATCCAACTCAGTATCCCGTACCTGCCTTCTCTCCATACCCCCTGATCCCTTTAGCCACAAGGGCCACATCTAACTCCCTCTTAAATATAGCCAATGAATTGGCCTCAACTACCTTCTGTGACAGAGAATTCCACAGATTCACCACTCTGTGTGAAAAAAAACATTCTCATTTTGGTCCTAAAAGACTTCCCCCTTATCCTTAAACTGTGACCCCTTGTTCTGGACTTCCCCAACATCGGGAACAATCTTCCTGCATCTTGCCTGTCCAACCCCTTAAGAATTTTATAAGTTTCTATAAGATCCCCCCTCAATCTTCTAAATTCCAGCGAGTACAAGCCAAGTCTATCCAGTCTTTCTTCATATGAAAGTCCTGCCATCCCAGGAATCAATCTGGTGAACCTTCGCTGTACTCCCTCTATGGCAAGAATGTCTTTCCTCAGATTAGGAGACCAAAACTGTACGCAATACTCCAGGTGTGGTCTCACCAATGCCCTGTACAACTGCAGCAGAACCTCCCTGCTCCTATACTCAAATCCCCTCGCTATGAATGCCAACATACCATTCGCTTTCTTCACTGCCTGCTGCACCTGCATGCCTACTTTCAATGACTGGTGTACCACGACACCCAGGTCTCGTTGCATCTCCCCTTCTCCTAATCGGCCACCATTCAGGTAATAGTCTGCTTTCCTGTTCTTGCCACCAAAGTGGATAACCTCACATTTATTGGAGTAACTCAGCGGGACAGGCAGCATCTCTGGAGGGAAGGAATGGGCGAAGAAGGGTCTCGACCCAAAACGCCACCCATTCCTTCTCTCCAGAGAAGGTGTCTGTCCCGCTGAGTTACTCCAGATTTTTGTGTCTATCTTCGGTTTTAACCAGCATCTGCAGTTCCTTCCTACACAGACATAAACACACACACACACACACACACACACACACACACACACACACACACACACACACACACACACACACACACACATACACACACACACACACACACACACACACACACACATACATTTTTATGTATGAAATCATTTTTATGTATCAGAAATTAAACGAGTTCCCTCGCTGCCGAGGGCTTGGCGGCAAGGGGTTCGACTTTTGGGGACACGCCATCCGATTACCTGTTCTCCCAAGCTGATATCAGTGTGCAGTTGTAATCAAGGTCAATATATTTGGTTGTAATATATTCGCATAGTAGATCAGGCTAGGAATTATAGCCTCCATTCATCTATTTGTATCGCCATGGTTACTGGATGTTGTAACCATGGCGAGAGCTCTGCTTTATCGTGGATGGAAATGGTTTAGAGATTTTGGTACTTTTTAGTACACATTAAGTATCGAGATACACAGCGGAAACAGGCCCAGCAATCGTCCGGTTTGTGGACACAAAAAGCTGGAGTAACTCAGCGGGACAGGCAGACAGGCAAATTGGTGACGTTTCGGGTATTCCTTCTCTCCAGAGATGCTGCCTGTCCTGCTGAGTTACTCCAGTTTTTTGTGACTATCTACAGTGTAAACCAGCATCTGCAATTCCTTCCTGCATGTTTCTTATCGAAACGTTTCAGATCATTAAGGGGTTGGACACGTTAGAGGCAGGAAACATGTTCCTAATGTTGGGGGAGTCCAGAACAAGGGGCCACAGTTTAAGAATAAGGAGTAGGCCATTTAGAACTGAGATGAGGAAAAACTTTTTCAGTCAGAGAGTTGTGAATCTGTGGAATTCTCTGCCTCAGAAGGCAGTGGATGCCAATTCTCTGAATGCATTCAAGAGAGAGCTGGATAGAGCTCTTAAAGATAGCGGAGTCAGGGGGTATGGGGAGAAGGCAGGAACGGGGTACTGATTGAGAATGATCAGCCATGATCACATTGAATGGCGGTGCTGGCTCGAAGGGCCGAATGGTCTCCTCCTGCAACTATTGTCTATTGTCTATTGTCTATCAAGTTTGTGGCACTTGTACACTGTAAACGGATCGATTGTAATCATCTATTGTGTTTCTGCTGACTGGTTAGCACGCAACAAAAAGCTTCTCACTGTACCTCGGTACACGTGACAGTAAACTAAATCTGGTCCTGCACTTTATGTCTTTTTTGTAAACCATCATCTGCAGTTTCATGTGTCTCCATTAGATTATCACATATTATTGAAAATTGCTTTTTGAATCATCAAACATCATAAGCAATCGCTATTGTTCATGCCATGTAAGTCAAACAATCAGACTTGGCAACAAAAATACCTGTGGCACACATAATCAACAATAAATTGCTCACAAGAGAGCTGTAAATCTTGCAGTGTTGGTTCAATTAACAGGGAGCCTTGATGAAGTGCTATGGTGCTTAATCCATGTTCATCAGTGAAAGACACAAACAACGCTGATATTCAGATTGTCATCGGAGCCGCTCATTTCCTTGAGATTGTTGGTCAGATTTACCTAGTTTTCTTGATTTGTATTTGTGGAAAGACTTGGTGCTTCAAGCAAAACAACATCACAGCAGAAGGTAATTGCTTTGGTTCCTATTTGCAATTGAAGTGCTTTTCTGTGATTCACCCAAGTATTACCCAAAACACTTGTTAATTGAATTTCGATTCAAACAAATAATACTCTATTCAAATTATATGAAAAATCAAACACCAGTACTACAAATGATGAGGTATTCTGAATTACTGCTCCCTATTCACATAAGAATGGATGAATTTACAGGATTTTAAAAAAAAAGTTACTTTTATTTATTCATTTGTGTTTTGATGCATTTTAGTCAATTTCACTTTTTAATGTTTTGGTATTTTGGTTCGAATTACAGCAATTTTGATAATGCTTAAATGTTTCTCGATATGGAAAATGTATGCGTACAAAACTTCAACCATGTAAGAGGGAGCAAATTGAACGGATTGAGGAATGATTGAACTATTAGTTACAAGATAGCCTTTTGGCTGGCTGTTACTGCAGCAATAACACAAAAGCCTCCACTGATAATCTGAAGGTCAAATACCATCTGAGGAATTTACATTTAACTAAATGATAAGAAAAGGTCAGTATAAACAATGTTGACAATTTATAAATTGAATCTAACAAAAAAAAATCCATTACTTTAAAAAATGAATATTTAGTTTTTAAAAAAAATTATATGCTTTTAAACTGTTTTGAATTACAAAAAAAATTAGTGACATTTAAAAATCTCCAAACATTGAATTCATTTAAAATGGTCACAAAATCTAGACAATTTAAGGGATATAATCCTTACTTGGCCTAGTCTTCTGCATCATAGTAATTGATTGACCCTTCATTCAAACGTTACCCTAAAAGGCACTCACATTGAGGGTTGAAAGAAAATAAATGCTGGGTGAAATAATTATGAGTGAAATAATATTTTAAACATGTTTTGAACTCATTGGAAAGAACCAAGTGGATTTATTCCTGACCGAGTACAAACAGCCCCCTTAAAAAAACAGGGCTGTGAAAATAGTCCTTTTACAAGGCTGAACTCAAGATTTCTTGAAACGATACGATACGATACGATAGAAATTTATTTATCCCAGGAGGGAAATTGATCTGCCAACAATCATAAAACACAAGATACATGAAACATTAAATTAAAGTGACGAGTGGAAAGGATTAGGGATGTGCAAAGATTTGGGATGGGGAGGGGGGTGGGAGAGGGGGAGACAGTCTACCCCATGACAGAAGGGGGAAGGGTTGTACCTATGGATGGCCATAGGATCTCCTGTGATGTTCTGCACTGCATCTTGGTGGAGCCAGTCTGTTGCTGAATGTACTCCTCAGGTTGACTATTGTGTCATGGTGGGGGTAACTGTATTATCCAAGATGCTCCACAGTTTGAGGAGCATCCTCCCCTCCAAGACCACCCCCAGGACGGAGCCAGCCTTCCTGATGAGTTTGTTAATCCTGTTGGCATCTGTGGCCTTCTCCCTGCTGCCCCAGCACACGACAGCGAAGAAGATGGCACTGGCTACGACCGATTGGTAGATCTTGCTGCAGACGTTGAAGGAGCGGAGCCTTCTCAAAAAGTACAGCCAGCTCTGTCCCTTCTTGTACAGGGCCTCAGCATTCCTGGACCAGTCCAATTTACTGTCCAGGTACACTCCAAGGTATTTGCACTCTTTGGTAAACTGCACATCCACACCACTGATGGAGACAGGGGACGACAGGAAACTTGAACAAGATTAGTTCATTCATTAAAGTAACACCAATGAATATTAAGAAGAAGACACGAGGAACTGCAGATGCTGGTTTAAGAAAAAGGCACAAACTGCTGGAGTACCTTCGCAAATCAGGCAGCATCTCTGGAGAACATGATTTATCAGGCATCTGAACGGTCCTCTCATCAGCTAGAGTGTGGTCCTGACCTCCCATCTCCCTCAATGGAGATCTGACTTTATTGGACCTCAATGTTATATATTTTACTAAATGCTGTACCCTTTATCCTTTATCTGTGCACTGTTAATGACTTGATTGTGTTCATGTATTGTCTTCTTTCATACAAACAATAGCTTTTCACTGTACCTTGGCACAGTGACAATAATAAACTAAACTAAACCAGGTGGTATTTTGGGTTAGGACTCTTCTTCAGACTGATTCATTCGAATGAATATTAACATATCAATATCCTATATATCTTCTTTACCAAAGCGACATTGCGAATGATAATCTATCTTTAGTCGATCCAACCGCACACCCATCCAAGGTTCTAAGTTGCAGGTATTCGTGTCCAAGTTACTGCGAGCTCTCTGCAAGAAATGTTTGACATTTTCCAAGTACCAGGCAAACACACCAGCAATCATTGTTAAAACAAAGCCTACCAGTTCTACGTATGTAAGAGAGTGCCACTAAAAATACAATTCATCGCAATGTAAGTGCTCCTCAACTTTACAACTTTACAAGTTGGAACGTGGCATGCTTTACAAGTTGGAACGTGGCACAGCAGTAGAGTTGCTGCCTTACACCACCAGAGACACAATTTGATCCTGACCATGGGTGCTGTTCGTACGGAGTTTATACGTTCTCCCTGCATGGGGTTTCTCTGGGTGCTCCGGTTTCCTCCCACACTCCAAAGACGTCCAGGTTGTAGGTTGATTGGCTTCGGTACAAATTGCAAATTGTCCCTTGTGTGTAGGTTAGTGCTATTGTACGGGGTGATCGCAGGTTGGCGTGGACTCGGTGAGCCGACGGACCTGTTTCTGCGCTGCTGTTTCCCCAAAGTAAACTAAATATGCACATCTGATGACAGTTAACAAGGTCTTATTGAACTGTATCTTTCCTTTGAACTATCAGGACTGCTTGATTAGCACCCTTCAAGCACCCTAAACTCTATGCACAATGATTGCAGCATATACCATCCACAAAATACACTGCAGTCACTCACCCAGGTCCATTCCAACAGTGCCTCCCAAACATGCAACCTGCGCCACACCAGAGAGGACAAAGACTGCATACCAGGTGCTCACTACTCCTGCCGTGGAAACAAATTGCTCGTACTTCTCTGTCCAAATCCTGGAACTCTTTCCCAAAGACCTCTGTGAATATCTTCGTTAGAGAGACTGCAGCAGTTCAGGAAAACAGCTCAACACCACCTTTGGATGGACAATTATTACTGGCCGGCCAAGCAATGGCCAGATTCTGGAAATTAAGGAAAAATCGATCAAGAATCATAAGGAAATTGCCCTTTGTACCAGCCCTACCATCAATAAGGACATTCCTGCTTGATTCCTTCAACCTTTGATTTCCCCGATTGTCCATAAATCGACCTCAATTTTAAATATATATATATTTTTTTAATTATCATCCATTTCTCGCTGACCAAGAGCATTTCAGAGATTCAGGAGCTTATGATTCCTCTATGGGAATCATGTGGAGGCCGTCAGTGGGTATATTTAAGGCAGAGATAGATCGGGTCTCAATCCGAAACGCCCCCATTCCTTCTCTCCAGAGATGCTGCCTGTCCCGCTGAGTTACTCCAGCTTTTTGTGTCTATCTTCGGTTTAAACCAGCATCTGCAGTTCCTTCCTGCATAGATAGATTCTTGATTAGTACAGGTGTCAGGGGTTATAGGGAGAAGGCAGGAAAATGGGGTTAGGAGATAGATTAGCCATGATTGAATGGTGGAGTAGACATGATGGGCCGAATGGCCTGTTCCTTATGACCTTATAACTATTTTTTTCATGAGTGGAACCCAGTTATGATAATTTCTGGGTTGAATTGCAGTACACTAGAAATTTGACCAGCCTATTCCATTTGCAAATCATGCTTACACTAATGATATATTTTTCCTGCTTTAGGTGCACGCCTTATGAAGTCATTCCCAGAGCAACGATCACTAAGGTTACCTGATTCTCAGGTGTGTCTGCTACTGAGCACAGTCAAAGCAACCAGCTTTTAATCACCCATCATTGAGAACATGACTCAGGTAAGTTCCTTTTCATCTTGATATTAACTTGCATGTAAGGGATCCAATCTAGGATTCAACTGCTCGCATGATCCAATGTGATCATCCTCTGAAGTTCTACTCCTCAAGCCAACCCAGTCCACTTATTCCAAAGATAGACACCTGGTGCGGGAGTAACTCAGCGGGACAGGCAGCATCTCTGGAGAGAAGGACTGGGCAAAGATACTAGAGGAACAAGATAGACCACTCGACGCTAAAAACCGTAGTACGTCATGGCGCCATTTTAGTAGGCAGAAACTTGCAGAAACATTTTAAAAGAAAAATAACAAAAATCTGTGAATTAATAGATGAGATATATACTGCATTTTAATGGTATCATCACACATACTGTTCCCCCAAAACACTGATTACACTGCAAGAGGCATAGCGAACAAAATTGGCTATTAAATTACCTACTAAAATGGCAAACGTTACGCTCCTTTGCGTACTACATTTCAGTATAGGCGATTTCAACGGAGTGGTCTATCTTGTTCCTCTAGTATCTTTGGGACTAGGTGACATTTCGGGTTGAGACCCACTTATTCCAACGCCCTTGATGTTCTGACCCCTGGCCCCTAATCTCTAACTCAGGCACTCATCTGTATACTAAAACTCTCATTTGTTTGTTTGTTTGTTCCTGAACTATAGCCAAAACGGTACACGATAACGCGACAATTTTAGGCCCACCTTACTCACCGCCATCCCTTTGGTGCTAATGGAAGACGTTTCATTGAAATCGGTGTTATATTTTTAAAGTTATTCACATTTTAAAGTTTAAATTTATATCCTAGAGAGGGAGGGGGGAGGGAGGGGGGTGGAGGGAGGGGGGGGAGGGAGGGGGAGGAGGGAGGATAAGGGGGGTTGAGGGGGATGGAGTGGGGGAGGAGGGGCAGAGGGGAGAGGGGGAGGGAGAGGGGAGGAGTGAGGGGGAGGGATGGGGAGAGGGGATGGGGAGGAGAGGGTGCTGTATCAATGCAGGAGAGATTTGGGCCCAACAGGTCCACTTGGTCTAGTACATTTTAAAGTGGTGGATCCAAAATAGTCATTGCCATGCTACTACATACATTGATGGATTAACACACCCCATGACAGCCTGGTAGAATTTATGGGTCATGAGGATGTTTTCATTGAAAGCCACCAAGTGGAGGAATGTTATTTGTATCATTAATTCCACTCATAAATTAAGTTCTGAATCTTTCCAGATTAATAAGGTGTAAAGGTAATTATCTGTATATTAAGCAACAACTACACTATCTTTGTAGAATGCATCAGAGATTGACATTAATAGAAATATGAATAGACTGGAATCATTTTTTCTGCCTCTGAAAGACACTCCAGTCCGAGAAGCAACCTTCCACCATCACCCTCTGCTTCCATCCATGAAGCCAATTTGCTATCCATTCAGCATTTTAGTTTAGTTTAGTTTAAATTGTTCTTCAGCAACAAAGCTCCCATTTAACAATTGAGGACAATTTATTAGTGGCTAAATTGAAGAGAAGTTGCCAATGTATTGTTTTTAAAGTTTAGAGATACAGCATGGAAACAGGCCTTTCAGCCTTCCGAGTCCACACTGACCATCGATCACCTGTTCACACTAGTTAGAACATCGAACATAGAATTCTTTATTGTCATTGTAGTGGTGCATACAACAAAATTCAGGCGCACTGCCTGAGTGGAGCTCAAATGTACAAGATAAAAAATAACAATAAAATAACAGTAAAAGAGTGAGAATTTTTATTTATTCATACACTCACAACACACACACACACAGATTCACACACGCATACACATTATGCCTACATATGCACCCATATCAGAATATAAGATATTCCACCTTGTCAGAATATAAGATATTGCTCAGAATAGTATTATAAAATAAATATTATAAATGAATATATCAGTATTGCACCGAGGTAGGTATTGTACAGTGTGAATATTGTCTATGGGAGGAGTGTGCTTTCAGTGCAGTGTTCAGTCTGGTGATGGCCTTAGGGTAGAAACTATTTATTAGTCTTGTGTGCTTTTTGATGGACCTGTAGCACTTTTCTGAGGGCAGAAGGGCAAACAAGTTCTATGTTACTCCACTTTCTCATCAACTCCCTGCATGCTCGGGGACATTTGTAGAGTCCATTATTGCATGTTTGTAAGTATGGACTACGCTGCGCTTGTGCTCATTGGTCCCCTGGCTCATTGGAACCCGGGTCTCTGGCGCTGTAAGGCAGCAACTGTACCGCTGCACCACCGTGCCACCACTGCAAGATGACCATTGGGACATTGAGCTTTATCGAGAGCGAAAGAACAAAAGGCCAAGTGAAAGATGGGCAAATAGCGCCAGATCCGTTTGCTTAGCTTCAAGTAAGAAAAGCTCACAGGAGTCAATGTTGATGAACAATTGGAAGAAATGCCTCAATATACTTTTCATGTTTCTGTTGGACCATTACATGTGACTTATACTAAATGTGTCACTTGAAACCTATGCTGATTACAAATCCAATTTTGTGACTTAAAAACTAAATGTCAAAAAAATATGGATAGCTCCTTTCACCAGAGATATTGAAATGATATGTTAAGTTTTATGCTTTTATGTTATTAGATATTATTTTGACGAAACTTTAAAGACATTTGGACACTGAAGAAGGCCTTTTGGTTCATTGGGAACATGTCAATTCCTGCTGGGAAATAGTCCCCTGCTCCTGCTTTAGTCCATAGTCCCTCAGTTCCTACCCTGTTCAGCGCTCAGTCCGCCTTAACCAACCTGATCTCCCGGTGGCTGAGCACTTCAACTCCCCCTCCCACTCCCAGTTTGACCTTTCTGTCATGGGGCTCCTCCAGTGCCATAGTGAGGCCCACCGGAAATTGGAGGAACAGCACCTCATATTTCGCCTGGGCAGTTTGCAGTCCATTGGTATGAACGTCGACTTCTCCAACTTTAGATAGTTCCTCTGTCCCTCTCTTCCCCTCCCCCTTCCCAGAGCACTGTCTTTCTGTCTCCACCTATATCCTTCCTTTGTCCCGCCCCCCTGACATCAGTCTGAAGAAGGGTCTTGACCCGAAACGTCACCCATTCCTTCTCTCCTGAGATGTTGCCTGACCTGCTGAGTTACTCCGGCATTTTGTGAACAAATACCTCCAAAATCATTGCTGCTCTCTGATTCCACTGCCCTCTAGGCAGAGGGTCCATTTGATGCCTAATGAAAACTTGAAATTGCTTACATTAAGGTTTTTTTTGTAATTAATTTATCTTCTCTTTACCAGGTACAGATTGAACCTGTGCAATAGGATCCATAAGACATGGCTACAGTCAGCACCCAACAGTCATATCCACCTCTTCAACGACTTTCAGTCAGAAATAATGACGAAGATCTGGAAAGGATAGAAAATGGCAGCAGCAGGTATGGGAATCCTTGAAACGTTAAACTTCAGAGATGCAGCGCTGAAACAGGCCCTTTAGCCACCTGCGTCTGCACCAACCAGCAACCATCCCAAACACCAGCACTATCCTATACACTGGGGACAGTTCACAATATTTACCGAAGCCAATTAACCTGCGGCATGGTGGCGCAGCGGTAGAGTTGCTGCCTTACAGCGAATGCAGCGCCGGAGACTCAGGTTCGATCCTGACTACGGGTGTTGTACTGTACGGAGTTTGTACGTCCTCCCCGTGACCTGCGTGGGGTTTCTCCGAGATCTTCGGGTTTCCTCCCACACTCCAAAGACGTACAGGTTTGTAGGTTAATTGGCTGGGTAAATGTAAAAATTGTCCCTAGTGAGTGTAGGATAGTGTTAATGTGCGGGGATCGCTGGGCGGCACGGACCCGGTGGGCTGAAGGGCCTGTTTCTGCGCTGTATCTCTAAATCTATAAAAATTCTAAATCTAAACCTACCAACCTGTACGTCTTTAGAGTGTGGGAGGAAACCGGAGCACCCGGAGAAAACCCATGCGATCACACGGAGAACGTGCAAACTCCATACAGACAGTACCCGTAGTCAGGATCGTATCCGGGTCTCTGGTGCTGTAAGGCAGCAACTCTACTGCTGCACCACTGTGCTGCCCCTTTGGTTCCCTTTGGATCTTTGTTGTTCAGTTTATTCCTGTCACGGTTCGTAGGAAAACACTTGCTCACAGTTTATCCTGACTTCACTCTCTTTATCCTGTCAAGGTGATTCCCTTCTCTTGACAATCAATAACCAGTATTTAGTCAATATCATGACCTGGGACAACATTCAGTAACATTTGTTTGAAATTTCTTTAATCAGAACAGTACGTCCTGCTGAGTTTCACTGCCTGTACAACTCGTTATCACCGTCGCCACATCCAACAATGGACCATTGTGGGCTCCACCTTTCCTTGATCATCGTTGCTGGCTTTGATCCGTCTTTTTGCATATCTTTCATTAATTGGTCTATGTACCTTTTCATATCTCTCGGTTCCCTCTCCAGTGACTCCAGTCTGAGAAAGGGTTTCGACCTGAAACGCCACCTATTCCTTTTCTGCAGAGATGCTGCCTGACCCGCTGAGTTACTCCAGCATTTTGTGTCTAGCTTCGGTGTAAACCAGCATCTGCAGTTTTCTTTCCTACGTAAATTATTGCCATATTCCTAAACATGGAATGAAAGTAACTTCGGAAGCCATAGGAATGTTTACAGTTGGTTTAGGAAACATACGGTAGCTATTTTCAGCTCTTCTAGGAAAGACACATGATGTTTTCTACTATCATGTGACTATAAATGGAACTCTGTGCACTTGTACTGACTCTGACTGAATTTAATCTGCCATTATTGTGATAATTTCATCTTGGATTTCAACCAGGGTTCAGAGTGGGAAAGTTCCCTCAAACACACAGTCAACTCTGAATTCCTATTCTGCCCAGCTGTAGTTTACTTTAGTTTACTTTAGTTTAGTTTAGCAATGCAGCGAGGAAACCGGCCCTTCAGCCCACCGAGTCCATGCTGACCAGCGACCCCCACACATTAACACTGCCCTACACACACTAGGGACAATTTCACATTTATACCAAGCCAATCAACCTAGAAACCCGCACGTCTTTGGAGTGTGGGAGGAAACCGGAAATCCCAGAGAAAACCCACACCGGTCACGGGGAGAAGGTACAAACTCCGCGCAGTGAGGATCAAACCCGATTCTCCGGCGCTGTGAAGCAGCAACTCTACCGCTGCGTGTTTCTTGAAAATCTATGGAAGCATAGATTCTGGTGCCTGTGTTTATTGCCGTCTGACATGGTGACCGCGTGGGTTTCCCCAGGGTTCTCTGGTTTCGTCCCACACCCCAAAGACGTGCAGGTTTGTAGGTTAATCGGCTTCTGTGAATTCTCCCTAGTGTGTCAGATAGAACTAGTATACAATTGATTGGTCGGCGTGGACTAGGTGGGCTGAAGGGCCTGTTTCCGCACTGCATCTCTCTAACATGGCTCCATTTGTGCCATCACTTTCAGCAGCTCTAACTGTTATCTCACTCCATTAATATATCAATATGTGGGTGTAAAAACAACTGTTTGACTTGCTGTGTTTGCAGCTTAAGTTCTTTGCTATTTGAGCTCTGTCACAGCGAACATTTTTACTAGATCAATGTATCCAATCCTAGTAATGAAAGTACCTGCAACCCACTCAATTTTTCCTTCCATAAAACAGAAAAAAATAACCACAGTGTATTCTTCCATTGTGAATTTTCCTTGTAAAACTTTTCCAAATCTTTCCCACTTTCCATAGAACATAAATTCCAAGGTGTTATCTAACCCACTTCTATATTTGCATAATCTTTCTCAATATGTACCGTCAAATGTAAATCGAAGGTGTTTATTCACAAAATGCTGGAGTAACTCAGCAGGTCAGGCAGCATCTCAGGAGAGAAGGAATGGGTGACGTTTCGGGTCGAGTCTGAAGAAGGGTCTCGACCCGAAACGTCACCCATTCCTTCTCTCCTGAGACGCTGCCCGACCAGCTGAGTTACTCCAGCATTTTGTGAATAAATACCTTCGATTTGTACCAGCATCTCCAGTTATCCTCTTACACGTAAAATGTAAGTCAATAAGAGGGAAATGTTATTCCATCCTATTTTTTTCATGAAGTGACAGTTCCTGTCAAAAGTATGTGAGGCTGCCATTGACCTGTTTTCACTTCACTAACTGTTTTAACCCGTCACGATGCTTATAATGTCATAAGGTCATAATTTTCCACCTCATTCACACTCTGATTCTCTCTGTCCACAGCCTTTTATATTGCTCTGAATGTGCCCAACATTTCTCTAGAGCATTTCATCTTTCATCTAGCCTTAAGTTCATTAGTGATAGGAGCGGAATTAGGCCATTCGGCCCATCAAGTCTACTCCGCCATTCAATCATGGCTGATCTATCCCTCCCTCCTGACCCCATTCTCCTGCCATCTCCCCACAACCCGTGACACCCGTACTAATCAAGAATCTATCAATCACATGATCATATTGAATGGCGGTGCTGGCTCGAAGGGCCGTATGGCCTACTCCTGCATCTACTTTCTGTGTCTTTGCCTTAAAAACATCCATTGATCTGGCCTCCACAGCCTTCTGTGGCAAAGAATTCCACAGATTCGCCACCCTCGGATGAAAGAAATTCCTCCCCATCTCCTTCCTGAAGGAATGTCCTTTAATTCTGAGGTTGTGACCTCCAGTCCTAGACTCCCCCGCTAGTGGAAACATCCTCTCCACATCCACTCTATCCAGGCCCTTTCACTATTCGGTAAGTTTCAATGACACTATACAATTTAAAAAAAAAAAGATTTACTTGAAGTATGGTGATGTGGCCTTTAATAAAATCTGGCATCGGTATGTCAATTTTGAAGACCTTCCATGACCTTTATTTCTTTCTCATTGTTTTTTGGTAAGGACTCACTCACTGTGTGAGGACTCATCTTCTGAGCTTCAAAGAGTGATCTCTGCGGAACCTAAAGGTCAGCAAGAATCCCGACGGAGTTCCTTCACTGGCAGAGGAGCCTTGGCCAGGTATTGTTAATATCTCTACACACGTCTCTGCGGGTTCACCAAAATAAGTATCGTAGTCGTAGTCATCTAAAAGTATTTGGTATTTTGAGTGCAGTTGACAGATCTTGCCATGAACAATTAGGAAGAGCATCTGAATGAAATACCTAACGTCCAATGTTCTCTATCTTGAGATGATAAGAGAGGAGCAGAATTAGGCCATGCAGCCGATCAAGTCCACTCCGCCATTCAATCATGGCTGATCTATCTCTCCTTCCTATGCCCATTCTCCTGCCTTCTCCCACTAACCTCTGACACCTGTACTAATCACGAATCTATCCATGTAGGAAGGAACTGCAGATGCTGGTTTAAACCGAAGATAGACACAAAAAGCTGGAGTAACTCAGCGGGACAGGCAGCATCTCTGGAGAGAAGGAATGGGGACGTTTTGGGTCAAGACCCTATCTATCTCTGCCTTAAATATATCCACTGACGGCCTCCACAGCCTTCTGTGGCAACGAATTCCACAGACTCACAACCCTCTGACGAAAGAAATTCCTCCTCATCCCCTTCCTAAAAGAATGTCCTTTAATTCTGAGGCTATGACCTCTAGTCCTAGACTCTCTATTTTGTCCTTGGCATTTAATCTCTTATCCTCTATTGAAGTAACCAAAGAGTGAGAGGGGACTTGAATGAAACATAAGATCCTGGGGACTCCTGTGAATGTGGATGGGGGGAGAATGTTTCCACTGGTGTGAGAATCTGGAACTAAGAGTCACTGTTTAAAAATATGGGAATGTGGATATAAAGGATGAGGTGCTATTTTCCATCTGAGTGAGAAAAAAAAATCGCAAAGAGCAGTGGAAGCATCTTCTTTGAATAGTTTTAAGGCAGATGGAGGTAATCTTGAAAAGTTCTATAAGGGGTCTTAAGATCATTAGGCAGAGGAGCAGAATCCATTCACTCAGCCCATCAAGCCTGCTCTGCCATTTGATCATGGCTGATCTATTTTTCTTTCTCACCCCCGTTCTCCGCATATTCCTTGATGCCCTTACAAATCGAGAACCTATCACTTTGAAAATACCCAATGACTAGTCCTCCACTGCCATCTGTGACAATGAATTCCACAGATTCACCAGAAAGGTTAGATCATAAGATCATAAGGTCATGTGATAGTAGAATAAGGCCATTCGGCCAATCAAGTCTATCCCGTCCTCCTAACCCCATTCTCCTGTCTTCTCCCCATAACATCCGATACCCGTACCAATCAAGAATCTAATATTATAAGTGATATGAGTAAAATTAGGATCGCAGTTCGCACAAGTTTAGGTTGCAGTCAGCTCGGTCATGTGCTTATTAAATGACAGAGCAAGTTCAAGGAGCCATATTGCTTGCTTCTGCTCCTACTTCGTAAGATCGTATTGATCAAAGTAAAATCCAGATCGCATTTGGTATGAGGGAATGCGTTGAAGTGCAGGGATAGTGCAGAGTTGGGTGGTGTCCACTGATGACCAAGAATGCACTTGCAACCTCTTGGAGTCATAGAGTGATACAGTGTGGAAAAAGGCCCTTCGGCCCAACTTGCCCACACCAGCCAACATGTCCCAGCTACACTAGTCCCACCTGCCAGCGTTTGGACCATATCCCTCCAAACCTGTCAACGTCTAACTGCTTCTTAAATGTGGGATCGTCCCTGCCTCAACTACCTCCTCTGGCAGCTTGCTCTATACAACCTCTTTTTCCAGGTTAAGTAATTTAATCGTCGTATTGAGGAACTGGGCGACTCAGCAAATCCACAACGAAGAACAGAGGCCAGATTCTTTCTTAGAGCGCTTTCGGGGACCAGATATCAAGGACGTATCAAGCCGGGAGAGCAACACGCAGTCAGGTGCGGGCAACCCAGAGCACCAAGGCAGGAGCAAAAAGTAAGTTGCAATCATAGTGATACAGTGTGGAAACAGGCCCTTCAGCCCAACTTGCCCACACCGGTCAACAATGTCCTTGCTACCCTAGTCCCACTTGCCTGCGCTTGGTCCATAACCCTCCAAACCTGTCCTATCCATATACCTGTCCAACTGTTTCTTAAACGATGGGATAGTCCCAGCCTCAACTACCTCCTCTGCCAGCTTGTTCTATACACCCACCACCCTCTGTGTGAAAACGTTACCCCTCGGATTCCTATTAAATCATTTCCCCTTCACCTTGAACCTATGTCCTCTGGGTCCTCGATTCCCTTACTCTGGGGTAAAAGACTCTGTGCATCTACTCGATCTATTCCTCTCATGGTTTTGTACACCTCTATAAGATCTCCCCTCATCCTCCTGCGCTCCATGGAATAGAGACCCAGCCTACTCAACCTCTCCCTATAGCTCACACCCTCTAGTCCCGGCAACGTCCTCGTAAATCTTTTTACAGTCCACTGCAGTCCACTGCACGGGAGCTAAGATGACTTGAGTTGTTCCCCAAAAACCTCATGTCGCTTTCAAACTAAATCAGAATTTCAAAGTCCATCTGATTCCCATAGATGACCTTAATTGTATTCAAGCATTGACTATCTCTAGAGAGAGCTGGCTGATGGATTTTGATGCCAATGTATTAGCAACACATTTACATGGGTTCATGTTGGCACCAATATGGAATGTTTAACCTGAGGTGGACATAAGTCATTTGCCATCCATGTTTATTGATGGTTCCTTTACAGCTTCTGGAGTCATTCCAACATTTTCTACTTATTTCATTCTGGTTGCATTTTTTCATGTCTCTTTTTGTGTTATTTATCCTATCCCTCGATGCCAGCCCTTGTTTTTGAGAAATAAACATTAGATTAAAATCTTGGGCGTTGAATGCTGAAACGGGTGATTTTTTTTTTCACAGTCGGGTTAGTTGACTGAAACCACGAAGTGCCAGTGGGAAAAGCGGGCTCAATTGCCACTTATGATTCCAAGCAGTAAGATCAAAATGGAGAGCTATTTTGTCATTCGGAGCCAAAGGCTCATTGCATTTGTACATAGAAACATAGAAAGTAGGTGCAGGAGTAGGCCATTCGGCCCTTCGAGCCTTGCTATCGATGTGGAAAGCAACTTGTCATCCACATGTACTGGTATTCATCTCGTAACCCTACTGACACTTATTTTTGGCACAGATCACACGATTAGAATCAAGGAATATGGAACCTAGGAGCTACAAAACTATTTTTTCTTAATAACTGAGCATAATTCCTAATCTGCACACCCATAAATCAATAAAACATAAAGACCTCCTTCCTCTTGAGTGGTGCTTTGTTTTGCCAAAGGCGTACAAAGGAGATGGGTCGACCAGGACAAGTTTACAACCCCACAATTTTACAACCTGGCAAAGGGGCTTATCAGAGGGTTAGATTAGAATTATGGTGCATGAAAGAAAGCAAATAAATAAATAGAAAAAGCTAGCAGGGAAGACTAATGAAGTCACAGTGTTAGAGTCACAGTGTTATATAGCCTGCAAACAGGCCCTTCGGCCCAATTTGCCCACACCGACCAACATGTTCCATCAACACTAGTCCCACCTGCCTGTGTTTGGCCCCTATCCATCTAAACCTGTCCTATCCATGTGCCTGTCTAAATGTTTCTTAAACGTTGCAATAGTCCCAGCCTCAACTACCTCTTCCAGCAGCTTAAGAAAATAACTGCAGATGCTGGTACAAATCGAAGGTATTTATTCACAAAATGCTGGAGTAACTCAGCAGGTCAGTCAGCATCTCGGGAGAGAAGGAATGGGTGACGTTTCGGGTTGAGACCCTTCTTCAGACTGATGTCAGGGGGGCGGCACAAAGGATGGATATAGGTGGAGACAGGAAGATAGAGGGAGATCTGGGAAGGAGGAGGGGAAGAGAGGGACAGAGGAACTACCTAAAGTTGGAGAAGTCAATGTTCATACCACTGGGCTGCAAGCTGCCCAGGTGAAATATGAGGTGCTGTTCCTCCAATTTCCGGTGGGCCTCACTATGGCACTGGAGGAGGCCCATGACAGAAAGGTCAGACTGGGAATGGGAGGGGGAATTGAAGTGCTCGGCCACCGGGAGATCAGTTTGGTCAATGCGGACCGAGCGCAGGTGTTGAGCGAAGCGATCGCCGAGCCTGCGCTTGGTTTCGCCGATGTAAAGAAGTTGACCTCTAGAGCAGCGGATGCAATAGATGAGGTTGGAGGAGGTGCAGGTGAACCTTTGTCTCACCTGGAAAGACTGTTTGGTTCCTTGGATGGAGTTGAGGGGGGGAGGTAAAGGGGCAGGTGTTGCATCTCGTGCGGTGCAGCTTACTCCATACGCCCACCCACCCTTTGTGTGAAATAGTTACCCCTTATATTCCCATTAAATCCTTCCCCCCTCACCTTAAATGCAAGTCCTCAGGTTCTCAATTCCCCTACTCTGGGCAAGAAACACTGTACGTCTACCCGATCTATTCCCCTCATGATTTTGTACACCTTTATAAGATCACCCCTCATCCTCCATGGTATACATAAGAATTAAAATAAAAAATGGTTACATTTCTAGACAGAAGTTGTTAGATTCCTGCAGGCGGATTTGAAATCTCTTTAACAAAAGGAAATACATTGGTTGATTCATATAACCATATAACCATATAACAACTACAGCATGGCAACAGGCCTGTCCGGCCCTACCAGTCCACGCCGACCATTTTCCCTGACCTAGTCTCATCTACCTGCACTCAGACCATAACCCTCTAATCCCCTCCTATCCATATACCTATCCAATTTACTCTTAAATAATAAAATCGAGCCAGCCTCCACCACTTCCACCGGAAGCCCATTCCATACAGCCACCACCCTCTGAGTAAAGAAGTTCCCCCTCATGTTACCCCTAAACCTTTGTCCCTCAATTCTGAAACTATGTCCCCTTGTTGGAATCTTCCCCACTCTCAAAGGGAAAAGCCTACCCACGTCAACTCTGTCCGTCCCTCTCAAAATTTTAAAAACCTCTATCAAGTCCCCCCTCAACCTTCTACGCTCCAAAGAATAAAGACCCAACCTGTTCAACCTCTCTCTGTAGCCTAAGTGCTGAAACCCAGGCAACATTCTAGTAAATCTCCTCTGTACCCTCTCCGTTTTGTCGACATCCTTCCTATAATTTGGCAACCAGAACTGCACACCATACTCCAGATTCGGCCTCATCAATGCCCTGTACAATTTTAACATTACATCCCAACTTCTATACTCGATGCTCTGATTCAATTGATCTTTTCCTAAATTTTCCTACCTGTCGCTCAATTTGCATAGACAAATTACTTCATGCCCATAATTCAAACTAGGTTTAGGTTTATTATTGTCATGTGTACAGTGAAAAGCTTTGTTTTGCATTCTGTGCAATCAGATCACATAATACTGTACATAAATACCTCGAGAAACTCGAACAATAGGTAAAAGAGGTTTAAAAGAGCGGGGAAATTGTATTGGATGATAGTAGATCTTTCTCCGTGACCAGCAGGCTAAGAATCGCCGCACTCTGGTACCATAATGATTTAGAAAGTAGGTGTGTACTTTTCTTGCTGTTTGCCTCCAGTATAGTCGTGCAAAATCAACAACCACCTACCCTAAACTCCGAATAGTCACCATTTTAGCCACAATTTTCACTGGGTGCATTTTACTTGTGTCCCTAATATTCTAAAACAATAGACAATAGACAATAGCCAATAGATGCAGGAGTAGGCCATTTGGCCCTTTGAGCCAGCACCGCCATTCAATGTGATCATGGCTGATCATCCACAATCAGTACCCCGTTCCTGCCCTCTCCCCATACCCCCTGATGCTGCAATTCCAGGATTCTGGCAAACTTCAATTGCAACCAGGAAGATAATAGACAATAGACAATAGGTGCAGGAGGAGGCCATTCGGCCCTTTGAGCCAGCACCGCCATTCAATGTGATCATGGCTGATCATTCTCGATCAGTACCCCATTCCTGCCTTCTCCCCATACCCCTGACTCCGCTATCCTTAAGAGCTCTATCTAAGTGAGTAACCTTCTGTTTCGTCACATCAGCACTCATCGTTCCCAATGCCTCTTGCATTCCCAGTAGAGTTGTTAACCGATCCTCACTAGCTCTTGATTAATGTGGCTCAGTCCTTGGCCGCTCTCCCCAAAAGAAAAGCATTGCTAAATCGCCAAGTCACAGTGATTTTTGGAGCAAGATTGCTTTTGCATCAGAAGGTCTATTTAGCAGGTGAATGAAAAACATTTATTTATGTCGCACTGAGGGAGAATTGCGTTTGGATCGGGTGCACGTTTATGAGGTTCAGACGTGATGTCTTGGACCGCAATCCCTGCGCACCTTCTGGAGGTCTGACGGTATCCAGGCTTGAATCGGCTGCTTCATGCTTCCAGTGGAAACTGGGATCATCTCCAAAGTAAAGAAAGAGAAAAAATAATAAGGGATTGAGTGAAAGAGACTGAGATTCTTTTTGGGAAGTAACACCCCTACTCCTGCCTTCCTCCGAAAGGACTTGAGCATCTCCTGCTGATGACTCTGAGATGCACAAGCTTCAGGCACAGACTGCCCGAGGAATCTCAAGGGTCACAGTGTTTCGTTCTAATAGGTGCCAAAACAGAGCAACAAAATTCTTGCTTTCATTAGTCAAGAGTGAAGAGTGTTTTATTGTCATGTGACCCAGATAGAACAATGAAATTCTTACTTGCAGCAGCACAGCAGAATATGTAAACATAGTACACTGTAAGCAATATAATAATTGAGAAAAAAAGTTCAGTGTGTGTATATACACACACACACACACACACACACACACACACACACACACACACACACACACACACACACACACACACATAAAAACAAACAATAATAGTGCAATAATAACTATGTAGTTCAGAACTTATTTGAGGTTGTATTTTTTAATAAGCTAATGGCCGTAGGGAAGAAGCTGTTCGTGAACCTGGACGTTACAGTTTTCAGGCTCCTGTACCTTTTTCCTGACAGCAGGGGTGAAATGAGTGGGTGGCCAGGGTGGTGTGGGTCTCTGATGATGCTGGCTGCCTTTTTGAGGCAGCGACTCTGGTAAATCCTTTCGATGGTGGGGGGGGGTCAGAACCGGTGATGGACTGGGCAGTGGTCACAACTATTTGCAGTCTCCTTCGCTCCTGGGCGTTCAAGTTGCCGAACCAGGCCATGATGCAACCAGTCAACATGCTTTCCACAGTACACCTGTAGAAGTAGCAACACAGGTATGTAAACACAGTACTCAATAGGTAAATTTCAAAAAACCTAATGTAGTGCAAAACAAAATAAAAGCCCGAAGTCTCTAACTCGACCAAGACAGTTCTTGGTTGGAAGTTTAGTTGGCATGGCTTGTGTCGTGCTATTGCTAATGTCAAGGACCATATCCTTCTATGCCTTGCTCATTTAAGTGTCTGTCCAAATGCCTCTTCAAGTATGAAGAGGGGTCTCGACCTGAAACGTCACCCATTCCTTCTCTCCCGAGATGCTGCCTGACCTGCTGAGTTACTCCAGCATTTTGTGAATAAAAGCCTCTTCAAATATATCTGATTCCACTACCTCCTCTGGCAGAGTGTGCCCGGTATCAATTATTCTCTGTGTGAACACATTTATCCCTCAGATGCCACATTAGACAATAGACAATAGGTGCAGGAGTAGGCCATTCGCCCCTTCGAGCCAGCACCACCATTCAATGTGATCATGGCTGATTATTCTCAATCAGTACCCCGTTCCTGCCTTCTCCCCATACCCCCTGACTCCGCTATCCTTAAGAGCTCTATCTAACTCTCTCTTGAAAGCATTCAGAGAACTGACCTCCACTGCCTTCTGAGGCAGAGAATTCCACAGATTTACAACTCTCTGACTGAAAACGTTTTTCCTCATCTCTGTTCTAAATGGCCTACCCCTTATTCTTAAACTGTGGCCCCTGGTTCTGGACTCCCCCAATATTGGGAACATGTTTCCTGCCCCTAACGTGTCCAAACCCTTAATAATCTTATATGTTTCAGTAAGATCCCCTCTCATCCTTCTAAATTCCAGTGTATACAAGCCTAATCGCTCCAGTCTTTCAACATACGACAGTCCCGCCATTCCGGGAATTAACCTAGTAAACCTACACTGCACGCCCTCAATAGCAAGAATATTCTTCCACAGGCTTGGTCAGACTAATTTTCCTGGGGGATACTCAGTGCACATTGACCAAAGCATTGCTGGTGCTATGGTAGGAGGGTAGGGTACACACAATAGGCTTGCTTTTCAGATGGTTTGTGGTGATCTAATGGTGGTGCTTGAGATTAAAGGAGTTTGCACATAGAGAAAAAAATGATGTCTGATCGACTTGTCGGTAAGAAGATTTCAACTTTATAAATTGCGTCAGGCTGCCTGTGAGTAATATCAGGAGGTTCTTCATCACGTGAAACGTAGGTGGGTTATAGAGCTCTGTCCCTCAAAGCTAATGCAAGGGCACTTTGAAAATTCTACAGGTTTAAGATAGGAAGTTGGAGTCACGATACAGGTATCATAACTGAATTACTGAATAAAGAACTGATTGGATTATTCCTGTGCTTATCCGTCTAGCTAAGTTTAGTTTGGTTTAGTTTATTATCACGTGTACCGAGGTACAGTGAAAAGCTTTTTGTTGCATGCTAACCACTCAGTGGAAAGACAATACATGATTACAATCGAGCTGTCCACAGTGTACAGATACAGGATAAAGGGAATAACGTTTAGTGCAAGATAAAGTCAAGTAAAGTCCGATTAGAGATCGTCTGAGGTTCTCCAATGAGCTAGATGGGAGCTCAGGATCTCTCTCTAGTTGTTGATAGGATGGTTTCAGTTGTCCGAGTTGTCTTGTTTGCAATGATATCTTTTGTACAATTATCTAATGTTGGCATGCTTTGTTGGCATACTTGTGTCTTTTAATGGACGTATAATTTTTAATGGACGTATAATTTTCTATTTTAAACTGTTAAGTGTTGTAAAATATAGAAAACATAGCTTTGTACTCCCGTATCTAATATTGCTATTCAGCTTTTTTTTAAATCTGGATTTTTATTCAAAGTGTTACCAAAGTGAGATTAGATTTCAGGGAATGTGTATTGTTATCAGACAGTGATTATTTCAAAGATAGCTGCTATCATTTTTAATATTCCCTCTGTTGCTTTTGTGGAGGTTTTTTTAGATTAAATGTCACTATCGGTGTCAATGACTTTCTACCCCTGTGCATTCCTTTGATTTCAAATCTGCTCATACCCCCCCCCCCCGTTCCGAGCTAAAGAGTGGAAAGTGAACTTCGGCTATTTAAATGAAATATCTGTTACAGCATCAGTGGCATTTTATGGGTGTCAAGGCCATGTTCATGCTTTGTGAGACAATTGTACTTTGCAATGTGACAGCGTTTGCTCCTTGGCAATGTAAACAACAGCAACAACAAGGATGAAGGGTGAGCAGCCAAACTCCATTTCATTCTCCTCCCATTAGGGGGCTCCAAGCTCTCCTAATGATATGCAATAGCTTGTCGCAGTAGAGCCGACCTTGGCAAATGCACAATGAATATGCCAAGGTCCCGAGTAATGTAAATGTAGTGAAGCAATGAATTAAAATGCTCCTGTCAAATGATACATTTGGATTCCAAATGTGCATTGGCAAAGCTAGATTGTGCCCTCTAGTATTGAAACTGCAGGACATAAGATGAATCGATTATTTCATCAGCTGGTTCATATTTATGTGTTAATCAAATAAGTTGTTATATATTTGATGGTGTTGATGCGGATATTTTGAAAATCAAACTACAATATAAAGATATCATTTATTACACCATTCTGAGTGGAAGCTAACTGAGTTTAAATGTAAATGAGTAGAAAGGAACTGCCAATGCTGGTTTATACAGAAGATAAACACAAAGTGCTGGGGTAACTCAATGGGTCAGGCAGCATCTCTGGAGAAAAAGGATGGGTGGCGTTTTTGGTCGGGACCCTTCTTCAGACTGCTGAAGAAGTCTGAAGAAGGGTCCCAACCCGAAGTGCACCCATCCTTTATCTAGCACTTTGAGTCTAGCATTTTGTATTTATCTTAAACGTAAATGAACTGGTTTTGGTTGAACCTCTATTCATCCAGAAGCCGAAGAGACAGAAAGCTTGGCGTAATTGACAATGCAGTAAGCAATGAACAAGGATGAGGTACTGAAATCCCTGTCAAACTATACAATAGTTAATTTCTAGTGCAAGGACCCGTCAATCATCTTAATTAACATCTTAACAGGCGGTATTGAAGATTAATGGTGTCGTGTAAATAATTTGCCATTTACCATACAACCATCGACTGAAAGAATATCCTCCTGACAAGATTGAGGGGGTTTAACCAGCTAGAAAATTTCTCCATTGGGGAGCGTGCATTGCAAGATAGAAGTCACCACAAGAAAATACAAGGAAGAGCAGAAAGCAAAACCATCCAAAATTAAAATAAACTTTTGGATCTTTCTGATTTCTTGTTAGAAATCAATGGAATAAATCAAAATAATTTACATGTGTCGTCCAAAATAAAATAGAATGGAATAAAAAGACTGTCCTGCAGCTGTTTTTATGTTACGTATTATTTTGTTGTAGACTAGTTCCGTGCAACAATAAGCTTGACTTTTGTAGAATGCTGTTTGTGGCAAATGCACTGTAGGAATCCAGAAAGAATCAACGTAGTGAGTTACATCTGCACTCTGTGAGTAGAAGATAATATTTCCTTGCAATCCCCGCCCTATGTTTCCATATGCAATCTCTCAGTCCTATCATTGATAAGGTCTGTGATAATGCAAATGTAAGTCTCTGATTTTACAAGTGGCCATACAATTAGGTGCAATTTCAGGTTTTCTTATCAGCACGATCATTAACCAAAAAGCACCATGAAATACTTAACCATTTAAAATGATCTCCGCAGGCTATCTGATAGGAAATATTACTCCAGAGCCAACTTTTCACTATCTCTGTCCAAATGCCTGCAAGCAGTGTAATTAAAAAAATGATTACTGTGGCCAATTAAAATATCAGAAGATTCCTTTTGATCCTTTGACTTTGCTTACCATTGGGCAATTTGTCAATGGCCACGAAGATGTAGTTGGGTGACATAAACGCTATCTAACACAATGGGCAAGACTGAAACGCCTTACTGCTGCATAGTGCTGCTTGTGCACGTCCCAATACATTGAAGAAGTATCTATCTTCACAACTGTAATGTGACTTTAGGCAATGGATGACTCTGGAATTCAGTTCCAGAAACCACTGCTGAGGCAGCCGCCATTTTGTTGTTAGGATACGTGCGGAAAAAGAATATATAATTTCAGGTATTATTCTCCATTCTTGTGCATTCTTTGCCTTTCAAGACTTTGAGTATCACTGTGATGCAGTGGTAGAGTTGTACCTTACAGCGCCAGAGACCCGGGTTCAATCCTGACCACGGGTGCTATCTGTATGGAGTTTGTACGTTCTCCCCGTGACCTGCGTGGATTTTCACTGGGTGCGCTGGTTTCCTCCCACACTCTGAAGACGTACTGGTTTGTAGGTTAATTGGCTTGGCAAAATTGTAAATTGTCCCTGGTGCGTGTAGGATAGTGCTAGTGTATGGGGTGATCGCTGGTCGACCAAAGGGGGCTATTTCCACGCTGTATCTCAAGAGTCTAAAGTCTAAATCTCCCCACTAAGGAAGGCTGGCATCCTCTGACCCAGCAGGTGGTGGAAGCACGGTAGCGCAGCGGTAGAGTTGCTGCTTTACAGCGAATGCAGCGCCGGAGACTCAGGTTCGATCCTGACTACGGGTGCTGCACTGTAAGGAGTTTGTACATTCTCCCCGTGACCTGCGTGGGTTTTCTCCGAGATCTTCAAAGACGTACAGGTATGTAGGTTAATTGGCTGGGTAAATGTAAAAATTGTCCCTAGTGGGTGTAGGATAGTGTTAATGTGCGGGGATCACTGGGCGGCACGGACTTGGTGGGCCGAAAAGGCCTGTTTCCGGTTGTATATATATGATATGATATGATATGATATGAAAGAATGGAGCGACTGGGCTTGTATTCACTGGAATTTAGAAAGATGAGAGGGGATCTTATAGAAACATATAAAATTATTAAGGGATTAAGGGATTGGACACTCTAGATGCAGGAAAATGATCCCGATGTTGGGGGAATCCAGAACCAGGGGCCACAGTTTAAGAATAAGGTGTCGGCCATTTAGAACTGAGATGAGGAAAAACTTTTCTACCCAGAGAGTTGTGAATTTGTGGAATTCTCTGCCTCGGGAGGCAGTGGAGGCCAATTCACTGGATGCATTCCAAAGAGTGTTAGATGGAGCTCTTGGTGCTAGCGGAATCAAGGGATATGGGGAGAAGGCAGGAACGGGGTACTGATTGTGGATGATCAGCCATGATCACTTTGGCCGAATGGCCTACTCCTGCATCAGAGAAGCAGGCAATGACTGCCTTCTTTACCATTGATTTTGCTACAACCATTCCTTCTTTCCTCGCCTGGTGAGTCCCTGCACTGAGATCTCCTCACGCCACTGATATTTTCCTCTTGGTCTGTTTTCCTTCTCGAGACAACAGACCTCAGGCTCCGAACCATTTATTTTCTTTGGCATTTTAGGCCAGCCTGAAAATGAACGCCGTGTAAAGAACAAATGTGAGGGTGACACAACAGTCTTGTTGGGGTTTCTTGGTGTAATCCTGAGCTGAAACAGACACTACTGGTTTCAGTGAGGTGTTCTCTGTTGAGGGTTGTAATGTAGCACACCAAATATTTCTTAAATAAACTCTTCAGGGGCTTATCACTCACTGTACAAATAACAGTCTGAGAGCTATACAGGACTGTTGGCAATGAATGAACGGAATGTACATTGTTGGGAGGGACTTGGATGGGAGTTACTGTGCCAGGCTCAGTGGAGATCTCTGTTCGTGAATGAATACTTAAAAAATAAATATTTTGAAATATTAAATGCGCTTCATATTGATCAGAATTGTGAATGCAATTTTTTACCTGGTTTCCAATTGGGCCTGGATTGGTTTGGTCTATTTATCGCAGACATGGTAACATACTTCAACTTTTCTAATTTACTGTTTACCGTTGGTGATTCATTGTTTGTTTAGTGGGATGACATTTTTTTAATAGAGGCTTTTACATTTGCAGGTGGTATGCACATATTAGTATACAGTCAGTTCATCTACTGTTAAATTGTTTGACATTCTTTGGTTTAAAGCTGTTTCTTCTAGTTCTTCCAGTTTTGAATGGGTTATGGTGCATAAAGTTTAGAGTTGATGAATTATCAGGAGACAGCTGTTTGAAATGGTGGTGACTAATAATTTCTGTGCTCATAGACCATAGCCAATTGAGTTGATATGAAATAAACAGAGTATTGTAATTAATCAAGCAAATAGTTTATTGTCAGTTTAATTTTATCTTTATACCAGAAAATATCTTTCTCCCAATTTTGGCATTGAATATAAAAATGAAGAATATTAGGTACATACAGCTCATTAATATTTCTCACCTTTGTGAAATTTTGGAAATTTAAAAAATAGACAGAGGAACTGTGTAATGCTACGGAAATGACAAAAATCTTATTATTGTGTAGAATCTCTTCACTTCAGCCTTTTCACTGGAAGTACCTTTTGTAACAAACTCTGTTTGCATTCCCAGGAAGAAAGATGTGTTCATTATTGATCCTGCAGAAAACCATTACTATCGCTGGCTAGCCGTTATTACAATGCCTGTAATGTACAACTGGTGCATGCTTGTGTGCAGGTAAGTTTAAAATTAACCAGTAAGTAATAATTGTTGGTTGTGTATTTATTCATCTTACAATTGAGTCCTAGAGAGTCATAGAGCTGCACTGCATGGAAACGGGCCCTTCGGCCCAACTTCTCCATGCCGACCAAGGTGTCATTCTGGGCTGGTCCGATTTAGCCCATTTCTCTCTCAATGGTTCAATGGTTCTTTATTGTCACGTCTGCACAGCACAGTGAAATACTTATGCACAACCACAAATGTGCAGTCACCATATTTTGGCACCATTTGCAAAACAAAACAGTCCAAAGACAAAAAATTCAGTCCACATGTTGGAAGTAGCACCCCCGATCCAGGTAAACCCTTCCTTGACATTCTTGCCATAGAGGGAGTACAGAGAAGGTTCACCAGATTGATTCCTGGGATGGCAGGACTTTCATATGAAGAAAGACTGGATAGACTCGGCTTGTACTTGCTGGAATTTAGAAGATTGAGGGGGGATCTTATAGAAACTTACAAAATTCTTAAGGGGTTGGACAGGCTAGATGCAGGAAGATTGTTCCCGATGTTGGGGAAGTCCAGAACAAGGGGTCACAGTTTAAGGATAAGGGGGAAGTCTTTTAGGACCGAGATGAGAAAGATTTATTTCACACAGAGTGGTGAATCTGTGGAATTCTCTGCCACAGAAGGTAGTTGAGGCCAGTTCATTGGCTATATTTAAGAGGAAGTTAGATGTGGCCCTTGTGGCTAAAGTGATCAGGGGGTATGGAGAGAAGGCAGGTACGGGATACTGAGTTGGATGATCAGCCATGATCATATTGAATGGCGGTGCAGGCTCGAAGGGCCGAATGGCCTACTCCTGCACCTATTTTCTATGTTTCTATGTTATCCATATGTAATGTTCATATGGAAGTTGTAATCATGTCCTATTCTATAGCTTCCTGTGGAAGCTCGTTCCAGACGTGGACTACCCTCGGAGTGAAAAAGCTGCTCTGAAGTCACTCTAAATCTCTTCCCTCTCACCAAGCCAATATATGATGGAGTGGTATTTATAATGGGAATAACAAGGAGACTAATAGTGCTTCTAGGAGGAGACTTGGCACGAACTTCTGGAATTTGCAAAAATCCAGTCATAAAGTCATGCAGCACAGAAGGAGCCCTTTGGTCCAACTCGTCCATGTTGACCAAGGTGCCCCATCTATGCTAGTGCTATTTGCAGCATTTGGCCTAGATCCCTCAAAGCCTTTCCAAATATCCACATACCTGTCCAAATGTCTTATATGTTGTTGTAGACCTGTCAGTGATCCTTTGATTTTCCACAAGGTTCTTTCCCGAAGAATTTGCAAATACTGATTGATAATAATTTCAATTACTTGCACACCATTCTTCTAAAATCCATAAGAAATGTTGTTGAAGAAAACTCCACAAGTTTTTAATGGCGTACCAAGATGTAATTGCTGTCGTCCCTGAAAAACTAATTTAACATGTGTGGAGTTTAATTTTCTCAGCATAATTATTTTAAAATGCACTTCATGTTTGCACACCGGTTCTGCACACCGCTCTCTCTCATCTTGACAGCCAGAAGGGGGGCTATGTGAGGATGCTGTTCATTGATTTTAGTTCAGCTTTCAATACAATAGTTCCCACCAGACATGCTGAAACCTGTGTGCCTGGGTCTTGGACTTTCTCACCGCCAGGCTGCAAGTGGTCAAGATGGGGAGACATACATCTAACCCCCTCACCCTGAACACAGGAGCCCCCCAGGGTTGCGTCCTTAGCCCCCTACTGTACTCCCTGTACACACATGACTGTGTGGCCAGGTTCAGCTCAAACTCCATCATCAAGTTTGCTGATGACACTGTGGTGGTGGGCCTGATCTCCGATAAAGATGAGAAAGCCTACCGGGAGGAGGTGGCTGATCTGGCACTCTGGTGTCAGGACAGCAGCCTCCTCTTGAATGTCACAAAAACTAAGGAGCTGATTGTGGACTTTAGAAGGGCTCAACATCCGAGGACATACATGCCACTGGAGATAAATGGGATTACTGTGGACAGGGTGAGCAGCTTTAAATACCTGGGAGTCCACATCACAGAGGATCTGACATGGACAACACACATTGCCGCACTGGTGAGTAAGGCAAGGCAGCACCTTTACCACCTCAGACAGCTGAGGAAATTCAGAGCCTCTTTGAGGATCCTTCAGTGCTTCTTCTCTGGGGCTGTAGAAAGCATCTTGTCCGGCAACATCTCAATCTGGTTTGGGAACAGCTCTGCCCAGGATAGGAAGGCTCTGCGGAGAGTAGTGCGTTCGGCTGAACGCACCATGGGAACTACACTCACCCCCCTGCAGGACCTATACATCAGGAGGTGCAGATCCAGAGCCAGCAACATTATGAGGGACCCCTACCACCCCAGCAACGGACTGTTCCAGCTGCTACGGTCAGGCAAAAACCTCCGCTGTCACGCTGTGAAAACAGAGAGGATGAGACGGAGTTTCTTCCCACAGGCCATCAGGACTGTTAACTCTTATATCACCAGGGACTAATTTACTGTATTCATTTATTTTTTGTGTTGTGTCTTTAAAAAAAAAATTCTATTCTGTTTGTAGTTTTAGCACAATCCGCAGGCATTGCCACTTTCATTTCACTGCACATCTTGTATGTGTATGTGACAAATAAAGTAGACTTGACTTGACTTGTTTGTGAATTTTTATCTTTCATCGGTGTACATTTCAGTCTTTAGCTTGCTATCATAAAATGGTGAAAACACCAGTTGAAATGTAAGTATTTTACTTCCTGATTTATTTTCAGTGTGGGTTATTTAGTGCAAATAGATATTCAGCTAAATTGCTGACATCTCCATATACAGGAGATTCCCTTTATTTGAAACCGGAGCATATCTTTGGGAAAAGAGAGAATGTGCCCTAGTAAGCACCTCTTCCAACCTAGTCCACCTGCACCCCCTCCAACCTCATCTATTGTATCTGCTGTTCCAGATGTCAACCACTCTACATCGGCGAGACCAAACGCAGGCTCGGCGATCGTTTCGCTCAACACCTTCGCTCAGTCTGTTTTAACCAACCCGATCTCCCGGTGGCTCATGACCTCCATTGTTATAGTGAGGCCCAGTGCAAATTGGAGGAACAGCATCTCATATTTCGCTTGGGCAGCTTACACCCCAGCGGTATGAACATTGACTTCTCGAACTTCAGATAGTTCCTCTGTCCCTCCCTTCCCAGTTCTCCCACTGTCTTCCTGTCTCCTACTACATCCTATCTTTGTCACGCCCCCTCCCCTGACATCAGTCTGAAGAAGGGTCTCGACCCGAAACGTCACCCATTCCTTCTCTCCTGAGATGCTGCCTGACCCGCTGAGTTACTCCAGCATTTTGTGTCTACCTTCGATTTGAACCAGCATCTGCAGTTATTTTCCTACACGCAGGACCTGCAATCTCTGCCCAGCTTTCTTTTGGGCTAATGGCAAGCAGGGTCCACCTGTCACGGGTTATAAAATTTGGATCATTATGTTGAGGAGGAGGGTCTCCTCAACATAATAACACATTCAGTCTGAAGAAGGGTCTTGACCCGAAACGTCACCCATTCCTTCTCTCCCGAGATGCTGCCTGACCCGTTGAGTTACTCCACCATTTTGTGTCCGCCTTCATTATGTTGAGGTTAAGGTTTAGGTTTAAGTTTATTATTGTCTATGTACCGAGCTACAGTGCAAAGTACAAACTACAGTACAAAGCTTTGTTTTGCATGCTACCCAAACAGATCAAGTACCTGTATACCATACATAAATACATTCAAGTCAAACTCGAGTACAATAGATAGAGCAAAGGGAAAGGTGCAGATTAGAGTCTCAGAATTCTAGTGCATCAGTTCCACAGATGGGAATTCCCAAGACACTGCTGCCTGAAAAACATCATAGGACATTATTAAAAAAAAGACACAAAGTGCTTTAGTAACTCAGTGGGCCAGGCAGTATCTCTGGAAAACATGGATAGAGGATGTTTCTGGTAGGGACCCTATTTTTTTGGTTCAGTTTAATTTAATTTAGAGATACAGTGCGAAAACAGGCCCTTTGGCCCAACGAGTCTATGCCGACCAGCAATCCCTGCACACTAACACTATCCTACACACACACACAAGGGACAATTTACATTTATGCCAAGCCAATTAACCTGCAAACCGGTACAGCTTTGGAGTGTGGGAAAAAGATCTTGGAGAAAACTCATGTGGTCACGGGGAGAACGAACAAACTCCATACAGACAGCAGCCGTAGTCGGGAACAAACCCGGTTCTCTGTCGCTTTAAGCGCTGTAAGGCAGCAACTCTACCGTACTGCAACGTGCCGCCTATCTTCAGATTATCTATGTTCTCCAGAGATACTGCCCCTGACCCACTGAGTTACTCAGCACTTTATGTATATTAATCAGGAACAAATATACAGCACCATACAAAGTTTTGTTAAGTGCGGCTCTTGGGGAACTCGTCTCTTGACTTCAAATTCTGATTATAAACAATAAATTTTCTTCTCCTCTTATAAATTATTTTAATGGACTTTCCATTGTTCTTTGTATTCACGTCAACTGGGAACTGCCAAGAATAGCCACCATTAGCAGAGAGAGAAAAATACAGATGCTCCCCGGCTTACGATGTTTCAACTTGCGATAGTTCGGCCACGTGATCGCGTGTATTACAATGCATTTCGACTTACAATACTTTTGGTTTCCGATGGGTTTCTCGGAACGGATCCCCACCAGAAGTTGAGGAGCACTTGTAGAGTTAATGTTTCAGGAACAGTTCTGATGAATTCAATGATACTTTATTGTCACATGCACCTAGGTACAGTGAAATGCTTTATTTTGCATACAACCCCGTAAAATCATGTAGGAAACCTCATCTAGGCAGTACACAAGAGTCGCCACGTTTTGGCACCGACAAAGTTACAAAGGTTCACCCAACAGTCCTACCTACTGCCTGCCGCCGTACATGGCCACAGCACCCCCCCCCCCCCCCCCCCCCCCCTCCCCCCCCCCCCCCCCCCCCCCACCAGGTCCCCCTTCGTTCTCAGCGGCCTGAAATGCTAAATCTGTCCATTGCATCCCATTCACTGCCAACCTGCCATGTATTTCCAGCATTTTCTATTTACATTTCAGATTTCCAACATCTGCATTATTTTCTTCTGAACCTAGGCAAACTCTTAATCACCTTAGCAGCAGCCGAAGGAACCTTCCTGACCGCCACTCTATAGTGAAAGTGGGTCAAAGACCTGGGACTAAATGAAATGTGCACTAACCCTAATAGAATTTGGATACTTGGATTAAAAGCACCTGTATGTTCATAGAGTCATAGAGTGTGCAAACAGGCCCTTCGGCCCAACTTGCCCACACCGACCAACATGTCTAATCTACACTAGACCCAGCTGCCTGCGTTTGGCCCATCTATATACTAAAACTCTTGTTTGTTTGTTCCTGAACTACAGCCAAAACGGTACATGATAGTGCAACAGTTTTAGGCCCACCTTACTCACCGTCGTCCCTTTGGTGCTAATCGAAGAAGTTTCATTGAAATCGGTGTTATATTTTTAAAGTTATTCACATTTTAAAGTTTAAATCTATATCCTATGGAGGGAGGAGGGAGGGAGGTATGGGGGGGAGGGAGGGGGGGAGTAGGGAGCATAAGGGGGTTGAAAGGGATGGAGTGGGGGGGAGGGGGGAGGGGAGGGGAGAGGAGGGGGGAAGGGAAGGGGAAGGAGGGGGAGGGGGGGAGGAGGGGGGAGGGGACGGGGAGAGGAAGGGGGGGGGGAGAGGGGAGGGGAGGAGGAGAGGGTGCTGCAGAAAAGGTTTGGGCCCAACGGGTCCACTTGATCTAGTATCCCACTAAAGGGCCTGTCCCAGTTTGGTGATTTTTAAGGCGACTGCCGGCGACTAGGCTGTCGCCGCACGATTGCCGGTGTGTCGCGGGGAGTCGCGGGCGTGGTCATGAATTGTCTTCAATGAGTCGTAGCAGTTCAGGTCATCGCGGAAATTTCTCTCAGTACGAAAATCTTCGGCGACAGCTGGCTTGACGCCAACGATCGTAGCTTGTCGTGGGCGCTGTCGCAGGTCGTCTCCAGGTGAGGTAGGTTGTCGGCGGTTCTGACGACAGATGAATTTCATTAGCGACTACCTACGTCAACCAGCGACAGGTACCGGGATCAGGAGAAGACAAGTTGCGTTGTATAACCGGCCACATTAAAAATTATTACATAGACGAATCTGTTTAATGTTAAAAATCTCTTTTTTGGTAGTTTTTGCAATTGTTTGAAGTTTATATTTTTCCATGGATTTTTGCATGTAGTTATCCACCTTTTATAGGAATTTAGCTTGTTTGAATAAAGTTGATTTTGGACATTTTGACAAAAAATTGATGTCTGAAGTTATTGCATTTCTAAGCACTTTCTCGTGGCATCTCTTTCAAATATCTTAGTTTCATTTATTTTGACCAATGAAATAAACACAGACACAGGCATTGCACTGCATTTAAAAGCGAACTCTTTTCATTTATTTAGATCAATGAAGCAAACACAAGCAATTCACTGCATTGAAAGGCGAACTCTTATCGTTTCTATCAATGAAACAAAACAAACACAAGCAATTCACTGCATTGAAAGGCAAACTCTTATAATTTCTATCAATGAAACAAAACAAACACAACCATTGCAATGCAATGAAAGGCAAACTCTTATCATTTACTTCTATCATTGAAACAAACACAGACACAAGCATTGCAATGCATTGAAAGGCAAACTCTTATCATTTAAAACAAACACAAGCATCTCACTGCATTGAAAGGCGAACTCTTATCATTTCTTTCGATCATTGAAACGAAACCAACACAACCTATGCACTGCATCAAAAAAGAAACTCCTTTGGGAGGGTGTGGGTGGCCCTAAGAGTGGGCTGTTTGCAGCTGGTCTTCAGATCATGTCATTCTGCCATGGTACGCTGCCTAGTTCGGAGTTGTAGCAAGTGCAGAGATGGTGACCTGTAACAGTTGTGACCTGACAGGGTCGTAGCTTGTCGAGGGTGGAGGTCAGCTTGACGTCGGTTGTCGTAGTCCCTGTCGTAGGTGGACGTCCTAGGTCGCGACGACTGGGTCGCCGGTTGTCGGCAGCTTGCCGTCGCCTAGGTGGTAGGTGGTCGTAGCTTGTCGTAGGCATTGTCGTAGGGCGAGCCGTAGACATTGTCAGAGGGTTAAAAAATTCTACGTTTTACGGCGATCTGCTACGACTTTGAGAGTCGCTGGCAGTCGCCTTAAAAACCGCCATACTGGGACAGGCCCTTAAACCTGTCCTATCCATGTACTTGTCCAAATGGTTCTTAAACGTTGGGATACTACCTGACTCAACTACCTCCTCCAGAAGCTCATTCCAAACACCCACCACCCTCTGTTTGAAAAAGTTACCCCTCAGGTTCCTATTAAACTTTCCCCCCCCCCCTCACTTTGAACCTATGTCCTCTGGTTCTTGATTCCCCTACTCTGGGCAAGCGTTCCTCTACCCGATCTATTCCTCTCATGATTTTGTAGACCTCTATAAGATCACCACTCATCCTCCTGCGCTCCAAGGAATAGAGTCCTGGCCTACTTAACCTCTCCCTATAGCTGAAGCCCTTGAGTCTTTAATGTCTTGTCTCAGGGTTTTGCTTTAGCAGTTGCTTTCTTGTTCTCTATATTAACATTGTATCCATAATATAAAACATCCTGGTTCTGGCTGATACCTTACTATTGTGCATTACAGTCACGATTAGAGCATAAATAACGAGTCTTCATTGCCATTTTGAACTTTACGTCCTGTATTCTAGATCGTGTTTTGAAGAACTTCAGACGGAACATCTTGCTCTTTGGTTGGCGCTGGATTATGTATCAGATGCAATCTACATTATGGATTCATTGGTGAGGGTTCGAACAGGTAAAGACACCTATTTTTGTTTAATTAAACCGCTCCTGTCTGAGAAAAGATGATCTCCATCTTCTCCCGATGCAATGGTTCTGTTGAAGATAGAAGGCTAGTTTGTAGCTTTTGGCCAACACACCATGCAACTGATAGAAACACTGCCTTGCAGCTGAAGCAACCATGGTTCAAACCTAATCACTGGTGATATCTGTGTTCTGCAGGCACACTCATTTTCTTCTTCATCCTTAAGATGTGTATGTTGAGAGGTGAATTACATAGAACATAGAAAAAATGTGTAGGAAGGAACTGCAGATGCTGGTTGACACTGAAGATGGACACAAAATGCTGGAGTAACTTAGCGGGACAGGCAGCATCTCTGGAGAGAAGGAATGGGTGACGTTTACGGTTGAGATCCTTCTACAGTATGAAGAAGGGTCTCAACCCGAAATGTCACCCATTCCTTCTCTTCAGAGATGCTGCCTGTCCCGCTGAGTTACTCTAGCATTTTGTGTATACCTATTGCACAGTACAGCACAGGAACAGGCCTTTAAGCCCATTGCAACTGTGCAGACCATAATGCCAATTTAAATTAATCCCATCTATCTGAAAATGTCCTATGTCCCTCCACCCCCTGCCAGTTCATGCGCCTATTTAAATGACTTTCAAATATATCTACTTTCACCATTTCCCTTGGTAGCTTGTTCTAGGCATTGACCACTCAGTATAACAAAGTTGCTTGCAAATCTCCTGTAAACCTTTCTCCCTCACCTTAAATCTATGCCTCTGGTATCTAACATTTCCACCCTCTTGACGATCTATCCTGTTTATGCTGATCGTAAATTCCCTCCTGTCTATGAGGATAGTAGAATCTTTGGGGAGATGATAAGAACATGGGGAAAATAAAGTGGTGTTTGTGCGGGATTAGTGTGAATGTTTGATGGTGCAGAAACATAGAAACATAGAAAATAGGTGCAGGAATAGGCCATTCGGCCCTTCGAGCCTGCACCGCCATTCAATATGATCATGGCTGATCATCCAGCTCAGTAACCTGTACCTGCCTTCTCTCCATACCCCCTGATCCCTTTAGCCACAAGGGCCACATCTAACTCCCTCTTAAATATAGCCAATGAACTGGCCTCAACTACCTTCTGTGGCAGAGAATTCCACAGACTCACCACTCTCTGTGTGAAGAAATGTTTTCTCATCTCGGTCCTAAAAGACTTCCCCCTTATCCTTAAGCTGTGACCCCTGGTTCTGGACTTCCCCAACATCGGGAACAATCTTCCTGCATCTAGCCTCTCCAACCCCTTAAGAATTTTATATGTTTCAATAAGATCCCCCCTCAGTCTTCTAAATTCCAGCGAGTACAAGCCTAGTCTATCCAGTCTTTCTTCATATGAAAGTCCTGCCATCCCAGGGATCAATCTGGTGAACCTTCTCTGTACTCCCTGTAAGGCTAGAATGCCTTTCCTCAGATTAGGAGACCAACTGTACACAATACTCCAGGTGCGGTCTCACCAAGGCCCTGTACAACTGCAGCAGAACCTCCCTGCTCCTATACTCAAATCCTCTTGCTATGAATGCTAACATACCATTCGCTTTCTTCACTGCCTGCTGCACCTGCATGCATGACTCGATGTGCATGACTCGATGGGCTGAAGGCCCTGTTTCTGTGCTCTACGAATCCATGACTTGTGTCCTCTGTCCATTCTACTCTTAGCCTTTACCTAGTCATCTGGTTAAGTGACTATTTCTTCCAGTGCTAAATACCTTATGGGGACTTGACTTGAAATGTCGCCCATTCCTTCTCTCCAGAGATGTTGCCTGTCCCGCTGAGTTACTCCAGCATTTTGTGTCTACCCTAAATATCTTCTCCCTCTCCATGGCAGGGTAAATGTTAGATCTGTATGAAGATTGAGTGGGAGACTAGTGCTGTGCATGCCCTAGGGCCCAATAGAAGGAGGGCCTACCTTTTGTTTATATATTTCAAAAATAAACTTTATAGAATATATACAAGAAATACAAAAAAAACATTGCATGGCTCTGTGGGCGGCAGGTTGGCGCAGCGGTAGAGTTGCTGCCTTACAGCGCTTTCAGCACCAGAGACCCGGGTTCGATCCTGACTACGGGTGCTGTCTGTACGGAGTTTGTAAGTTCTTCCCGTGACCTCGTGGGTTTTCTCCGAGATTTTCGATTTCCTCCCACACTCCAAAGACGTACAGGTTTGTAGGTTAATTGGCTTGGTATGAATGTAAATTGTCCCTAGTGTGTATCATATCATCATATCATATATATACAGCCGGAAACAGGCCTTCTCGACCCACCAAGTCCGTGCCGCCCAGTGATCCCCGTACACATTAACACTATCCTACACCCACTAGGGACAATTTTTTTTAATTTTTTTATTTAAAAAAAAATTTTTTTTTACATTTACTCAGCCAATTAACCTACATACCTGTGGGAGAATCGCTGGTTGGCACAGACTTGGTGGGCCGAAGAGCCTGTTTCCGCACTGTATCTCTAAACTGAACTAAACTTTATAGAGATTCAAGACCAAATATAAATTGAAATTTTCAGAACATCGGAAAATGTGTTTGTTGCACCTATTAATTTAGGTTAACTCTTTGAATTCGGGTACAGCTCAGTAACATTATACTGTATTTCGTCACTTAGGTTTTCTCGAACAAGGATTGCTGGTCAAAGATGGAAAGAAATTGAGGGATAATTACACAAAGATGCCTCAGTTTAAATTGGATGTGCTCTCCCTTCTACCGACAGACTTAGCATACTTTAGCTTGGGATTTAAGTACCCGGAGGTACGATTTAATCGTCTCCTCCGCTTTAGCCGGATGTTTGAATTCTTTGATCGTACCGAAACCAGAACAAACTACCCCAACGTGTTTCGAATTGGGAATCTTGTTCTGTACATCCTCATCATTATCCACTGGAATGGCTGCATTTATTACGCAATCTCCAAATCAATTGGGTTTGGTACTGACACTTGGGTCTATCCAAACATATCCCATCCTGAATATGGACGTCTCAGCAGAAAATACATCTATTGCCTTTACTGGTCCACCCTGACCTTGACCACCATCGGCGAAACCCCTCCTCCGATAAGGGACGAGGAGTTTCTGTTTGTGGTCATTGACTTCTTGGTGGGAGTCCTTATCTTCGCTACCATTGTTGGCAATGTGGGCTCCATGATCTCAAACATGAACGCCTCCAGGGCTGAGTTCCAATCCAAAGTTGACGCCATTAAACAGTACATGCAGTTCCGCAAAGTCAGCAAAGATCTGGAGGCCAGGATCATCAAATGGTTTGACTACCTGTGGATCAACAAGAAGAGCATAAACGAGAAGGAAGTCCTCAAGAACCTACCCGACAAACTAAAGGCTGAGATCGCCATCAACGTCCACTTGGACACACTAAAGAAAGTCCGGATCTTTGCTGATTGCGAAGCCGGCCTCTTAATTGAGTTGGTGCTAAAGCTGCAGCCTCAGGTGTACAGCCCTGGGGATTACATCTGCCGCAAGGGGGACATCGGCAGGGAAATGTACATCATCAAAGAGGGCAAGCTGGCAGTAGTGGCCGATGACGGAGTGACGCAGTTTGTGGTCCTCAGCGACGGCAGCTACTTTGGGGAGATCAGCATCCTGAACATAAAGGGCAGCAAAGCCGGCAACAGGCGGACGGCCAACATCCGGAGTATCGGCTACTCCGACCTCTTCTGCCTCTCCAAAGTTGACCTGATGGAAGCCCTGACTGAATACCCAGACGCCAAAAAGATTCTGGAGGAGAAGGGGCGTCAGATTCTGATGAAGGACAACTTGTTAGATATGGAGGCAGCGAAAGAGGGAGAGGACCCAAAGGACCTGGAAGAGAAAGTGGAGAGAATGGAGTCGTCTCTGGACGGCTTGCAGACCAAGTTCGCCAGACTGATGGCCGAGTACAAATCCACGCAGCTCAGACTGAAGCAAAGGCTCACAAAGGTGGAAGACAGAGTGAAGAACTTTGGCAGCGGATATCTATCCGATGGCTTTGACAGTGCCACTGACACAGAAATGGGGGAACCATGATGGTGACGGTCACAACGGCTTCTTTTGCTTCTTTTCTTACCATTTTGATACTAGGATTTATTGTTGAGAAAATAAATTATTTTTGTACGGGACTAGTTAGAGATAGTTAGTACTAAAAATCTCAGTTAGAATTTAATACCGAGGTGAGAAAGTTTTTTTTTCACACAGAGAGTGGTGAATCTGTGGAATTCTCTGCCACAGAAGGTAGTTGAGGCCAGTTCATTGGCTATATTTAAGAGGGAGTTAGATGTGGCCCTTGTGGCTGAAGGGATCAGGGGGTATGGACAATAGACAATAGGTGCAGGAGTAGGCCATTCAGCCCTTCGAGCCAGCACCGCCATTCAATGCGATCATGGCTGATCACTCTCAATCAGTACCCCGTTCCTGCCTTCTCCCCATACCCCCTCACTCCGCTATCCTTAAGAGCTCTATCCAGCTCTCTCTTGAAAGCATCCAACGAACTGGCCTCCACTGCCTTCTGAGGCAGAGAATTCCACACCTTCACTACTCTCTGACTGAAAAAGTTCTTCCTCATCTCCGTTCTAAATGGCCTACCCCTTATTCTTAAACTGTGGCCCCTTGTTCTGGACTCCCCCAACATTGGGAACATGTTTCCTGCCTCTAATGTGTCCAATCCCCTAATTATCTTATATGTTTCAATAAGATCCCCCCTCATCCTTGTAAATTCCAGTGTATACAAGCCTAATTGCTCCAGCCTTTCAACATACGACAGTCCCGCCATTCCGGGAATTAACCTAGTGAACCTACGCTGCACGCCCTCAATAGCAAGAATATCCTTCCTCAAATTTGGAGACCAAAACTGCACACAGTACTCCAGGTGCGGTCTCACCAGGGCCCGGTACAACTGTAGAAGGACCTCTTTGCTCCTATACTCAACTCCTCTTGTTATGAAGGCCAACATTCCATTGGCTTTCTTCACTGCCTGCTGTACCTGCATGCTTCCTTTCAGTGACTGATGCACTAGGACACCCAGATCTCGTTGAACATCCCCCAGCACCGAACCTTGCGGTACCCCACTGGTCACTGCCTGCCATTCCGAAAGGGACCCATTTATCCCCACTCTTTGCTTTCTGCCTGCATGGAGAGAAGGCTGGTACGGGATACTGAGTTGGATGATCAGCCATGATCATATTGAATGGCGGTGCAGGCTCGAAGGGCCAAATGGCCTACTCCTGCACCTATTTTCTATGTTTCTATGTTTCTATCCATAATTAAACAAAGTCACGGCGATGTGGATTTATTGGAGTCAGTTGTGAAGACATACATCATGGAAACATGCCCTTTGGTCCATATTGTCCATGGTGACCAAGATGCCCCCTCCAAGCTTGTCCATTTGCCTGAGTTTGGCCCATATACCTCTATATTTTCCCTATCCATATATCCGCACCTGGAGTACTGTGTGCAGTTTTGGTCTCCAAATTTGAGGAAGGATATTCTTGCTATTGAGGGCGTGCAGCGTAGGTTTACTAGGTTAATTCCCGGAATGATGGGACTGTCATATAATAATAATAATAATAATAATGTATTTTATTTATATAGCGCTTTTCATATACTCAAAGACGCTTTACAGAGATTTAGAGAACATAGGGAAATGAATAAATAGATAAATAAGTAAATAAATAAACGAACAGAGAAAGGAGACAGAAGGTGAGGTGACCTTCAGTGGTTGAAGGCATTACTGAACAGGTGAGACTTCAGCGATGTTTTGAATGTGGTGAGTGTGGAGGAGTCTCTAACGGTTTGGGGTAGTGAGTTCCATAGGGTGGGAGCAGCATATGTTGAAAGACTGGAGCGACTAGGCTTGTATACACTGGAATTTAGAAGGATGAGAGGAGATCTTATCGAAACGTATGATTATTAAGGGGTGTGGCACGTTAGAGGCAGGAAACATGTTCCCAATGTTGGGGGAGTCCAGAACAAGGGGCCACAGTTTAAGAATAAGGGGTAGGCTATTTAGAACTGAGATGAGGAAAAACTTTTTCAGTCAAAGAGTTGTGAATCTGTGGAATTCTCTGCCTCAGAAGGCAGTGGAGGCCAATCCTCTGAATGCATTCAAGAGAGAGCTAGATAAAGCTCTTAAGGATAGCGGAGTCAGGGGGTATGGGGAGAAGGCAGGAACGGGGTACTGATTGAGAATGATCAGCCATGATCACATTGAATGGTGGTGCTGGCTTGAAGGCCGAACGGCCGCCTCCTGAACCTATTGTCTATTATCTGTCCAACGGTCTTTTAAATACTACTATAATATCACCTGTGGCAGCTCGTTAAATATGAGTGAAAAAGTTGCCTCTCAGGTTCCTATTAAACCTTGCCCCTCTCACCTTACATCTATGTCTTCTGATTCTTGATTCCCTTACCCTGGGTGAAGACTGCGGATTCATCCTATTTATTCCTCTCATATGGAATTTTATGCACTTTATAAAGTCACCCCTTAGCCTTCAGCACTCCAAGGATTAAAGCCCAAGACCACCCAACATTTCCCTATAACTCGGGTCCTCGAGTCCTGGCAACACCTGTGTGTACCTCATCTATTGCATCAGCTGCTCTAGATGTCAACTTATTTACATCGGTGAAACCAAGCGCAGGCTCGGCGATCGCTTCGCTGAACACCTGCGCTCGGTCCGCATTAACCAAACTGATCTCCCGGTGGCCGAGCACTTCAACTCCCCCTCCCATTCCCAGTCTGACCTTTCTGTCATGGGCCTCCTCCAGTGCCATAGTGAGGCCCACCGGAAATTGGAGGAACAGCCCCTCGTATTTCACCTGGGCAGTTTGCAGCCCAGCGGTATGAACATCGACTTCTCCAACTTTAGATAGTTCCTCTGTCCCTCCCGTCCCCCCCCCCCCCTTCCCAGATCTCCCTCTATCTTCCTGTCTCCACCTATATCCTTCCTTTGTCCCGCCCCCCTGACATCAGTCTGAAGAAGGATCTCGACCCGAAACGTCACCAATTCCTTCTCTCCCGAGATGCTGCCTGACCTGCTGAGTTACTCCAGCATTTTGTGAATAAATACCTTTGATTTGTACCAGCATCTACAGTTATCTTCTTATACCCTTGTAAATCTTCTCTACACTCTTTACAGCTTAATGTCATCCTTCCTATAGCAGGGGGACCAAACCTGCATACAATGCTCCAAATGCAGCCTCGCCAACATCTTGTACAATTGTAACATAGTTGCTACCTCTCTTTGTTGAAATATACCTTTTAGCAATATCACAGTAAATAAGTCAACAAAATATGGCTGAAAAAGCCTCTTAATTACTGCCTCAGCAATGGGACTGATCTTCCAAGAAAGGTGCCCAGTGCATTGAAGATATTCAAGGAGGTAGCTGAAGGAACAACTATCTCGACAAACGGTTCACCAAACAATTATTTAACCACAACTTTAGCAATGGTAGACCAAAAGGCTTTCTCTCACCCTTTATATATATTTGTGAAATTAAATATTTTTAATTTATTTATTATCCAAAGACTGTTGGTATTTTTTTGTGGTTTAAGATGTGATTTTAGTTTTAAATTTTTTTAATTATACATCTTGTGGTAAACATAACATTAAAATAGGTCTTACAACCTGCTGTCAATTTTTGTATCAATTGAAATATGTCGTCAGGCATTTTTTTGTTTGCACCGATTTAATACTGAAGTAAAACATAGTTCATATCAAAATGTGCCATCTTAATGTCATTCCAGCATCTTGACTGCTTTTTTTGCTTCAGATGGGAAGATAGTTCAGTTTTCTAGCACCATTGCAGTAGACACCCTATGGAAAAAACATGAAACACAAGCGACTTGGATATTCTGTATCTTTTCAGTTTGCTCCCTCAGATGCTACCTGATATCAAAACGAAGATAGGTTAAGGTTTGCAGAGAGCCCCATTGCTGCAAATATGTTTAACCATTTGAATAATGTTAGCCCGGCTCAATACCAAATAACATATTTGATTAATTTGCAGATTAATGTGAGTGCTTCCTTAAGTCTCAGTACACATTTCCCTCTCTGAGTTGATTGTTAATTTGTGTATGTATAACCGGTACAGAGTACTTACGTGATAAATTAAATAGCATGCTATATAGTTTAATAAAGGCTGACCATCAACAAAGGAAGAATGTACTTGATTGAGTCATAGAGCTGGGGTAGCTCTGAATGGCCTCCTCCTGCACCTATTGTCTATTGTCGCGCAGCGGTAGAGTTGCTGCCTTACAGTGCCAGAGACCCGGGTTCGATCCTGACTATGGGTGCTTGTCTGTACGGAGTTTGTATCTTCTACCTGTGACCGTATGGGTATTCTCTGTGTGCTCTGGTTTCCTCCCACATTCCATTTTTTCCCCAGGGCAGGGTAGACAGGAAACTAAAGGACACAGGTTTAAGGTGAGACAAGAGAGGCTTAAAGGAGATCTAACATGTACGTCAGACAGACAGTGCTGATTATTAGGAACAGGCTACCAGAGGACGTGGCAGAGGCAGACAGCATGCCAATGTTTAAAAGGTGTTTCTGCAAGGACTTGGCTAGGAACAGAGTGGAGGGATACAAGCCTAATGCGGGCAAATGGGACAGTCTATGGAACTGATGCAGCACAATGCTGAGAACTATATTCTGCACTCTGTATCTTCCCCTTTGGTCTATCTATTGTACTCAAGTCTGACTTGATTAAGTTTATGTACCGTATATCTGATCTGTTTGGATAGCATGCAAAGCAAAACCTTTCACTCAGTACACGTGATAATAATAAACCTAAACTTAATCCTCTTGAAGGTCTGAAGAAGGGTCCCGACATGAAACATCACCCATCCATGTTCTCCAACATGCTACCACACAGTCCATCCCTATTTCCTCTTCCTTTTGCTCCTATTCCCCCCGCCCCCCCCCCCCCCCCCCACTCCCTTTCCACCCACAAACCTCTGGCTTTACAATTCACACCTAGAAAAATAGAAACATAGAAAATAGGTGCAGGAGTAGGCCATTTGGCCCTTCGAGCCAGCACCGCCATTCAATATGATCATGGCTGATCATCCAAAATCAGTACCCCGTTCCGGCTTTTCCCCCCATATCCCTTGATTCACATATCTCACCTTATCTCACATCCTTTCATCTTTACATCTCTGGTCTTTATCCAACCATTGGCCTATCTACTCCCCCTCACCCGTATCCACCTATCACTTGCCAGGCTTTGTCCTGCCCCTCCTCTCTTCCAGCTATCCGCCCCCCTCCCCCTCCACCGTAATCAGTCTGAAGAAGAATCCTAATCTGAACGTCATCTATCCATGTTCTCTAGAGATGCTGCCTAAATCGCTGAGTTATTCCAGCAAATTGTGTATTTTTAGAGTCAAAGTCATAGTGATACAGTGTGGAAACAGGCCCTTCGACCCAACTTGCCCACACCGGCCAACATGTCCTAGCTACACTACTCCCACCTGCCAGTATTTGGTCCGTATCCTTTCAAACCTGTCCTGTCCTTGTACCCGTCTGTTTCTTAAACATTGGGATAGTCCCTGCCTCAACTACCTCCTCTGGCAGCTTGTTCCATACACCCATCAGCCTTTGTGTGGAAAAAGTTACCCCTCAGATTCCTATTAAATCTTTTCCCTTTCACCTTAAACCTTTGTCATCTGATCGAACCTAAACTCAGTGTAGATAGGCATCGGTGTCAGGATGGGGTGGGGTGAAAGGATCTATGTATATGCTCTCTGACTGCTCATGGCATTTAAAAACAGCACAGGTTTAAATAATTAACACACATTAAAATACTTGAGCTACTATAAAGCATCTTACTTTTCCTCAGTTAGAAATAAGAAGATAAAATGAACAAGTCACATTCGTTTTAACCATATCTTTAAGGTGAAAGGAGCAAAGTTTAAAGGAAAGTTTCAAGGAGTTTCACCCAGAGACTTGTGAATCTGTGGAATTCTCTGCCACAGAAGGCAGTGGAGGCCAATTCACTGGATGTTTTCAAGAGAGAGTTGGATTTAGCTCTTGGGGCTAATGGAATCAAGGGATATGGGGAGAAAGTAGGAACGGGGTACTGATTTTGGATGATCAGCCATGATCATATTGAAAGTGGTGATGGATCGAAGGACCGAATGGCCTACTCCTGCACCTATTTTCGATGTTTCTATGTGCGGGGTAGGTTTGTTACACAGAGGGTGGGGCGGATTTACTGATTTACTTTCTGATTTACTTCCTCGATTTATAAACACAGAACTAAACCAGAAATAAACGTGAAAGGACTCAAAGTGCTGGCGTAACTCGACAGGCCTGACAGCATCTCTGGAGATCTCTCGCTCCAGCACTTTGTGTCCTTTGGTGCATCAACCAGCATCTGCTGTTCTTTGTTTCGATACCAAGTTTAGTTTTAGTTTAGAGATACAGTGCGGAAACAGAACCTTCGGCCCACCGAGTCCGCACCGACTGGCGATCCCCGCACACGAACACTATCCCACACACACTCGGGACAATTTACATTTGTACCAAGCCAATTAACCTACATACCTGTACGTCTTTGGAGTGTACAAACGAATGTACAAACGAATTCCACAGATTCACAACTCTCTGACTGAAAAAGTTTTTCTTCATCTCAGTTCTAAATGGCCTACCCCTTATTCTTAAACTGTGGCCCCTTGTTCTGGACTCCTCCAACATTTTCTGAGTAAGTTAGGCAGGTGAGTAAGAAAATAGTGTCAGGGTGCTTGTGTAAATAGATGGCGGGGAAGGAGTCACTCTTGCATGTCTGCTTTTAAACCTGGAACCACATGTGGAACTCACTGCCCAGAATCAAACCCATTCGGCCCATCGATGTGGCCATGCCCCCCACTCCCTCCAGCTGACACAATCACCACCTCCCTCCACTCTGTCCTCCCTCCACTCTGTCCTCCCTCCACTCTGTCCTCCCTCCACTCTGTCCTCCCTCCACTCTGTCCTCCCTCCACTCTGTCCTCCCTCCACTCTGTCCTCCCTCCACTCTGTCCTCCCTCCACTCTGTCCTCCCTCCACTCTATCCTCCCTCCACTCTGTCCTCCCTCTACACGGGCTTTTCACTCGAGTGCACCCGAGCCTGTGTGTTGTCCATTGATATTTAAATACAGATTGAATGAATGGGATCGTGTTTCACGGGGCTGCTTGGTAACAGCATTTCTTTAGCTACACTTCTTAAATCCTTGGAAGGGTAGGTGCAAGTCGGAAGCCCTCTCCCGATTAATCGACCGGCTCGAAAGATTTTGGCCCGGGTTTGACTCAATCTCCAGCCATTCAATCTTGCGCCTTTCGTGCAGGTTTCATGAATCTACTACGTGTTTATATTCCCTGATTGTACCTCCCCAATAGGTAGCCTGAGTCTCTCATCTCGGTAATCATCTTAACGAAGGCTTGCTTTCACTTGCCGGGAGAGAACATCATAAGCAAGGGCCGAAAGAGTCTGAAGAAGGGTCTCGACCCGAAGCGTCACCTCCAGAGATGCTGCCTGACCCGCTGAGTTACTCCAACTTTTTGTGCCTATCTTCGGTTTAAACCTGGTTCCTTCCTCCTCATACTTCAGGGTCTCTCTGGTTTGGGCTGAGAACATCTAAGAAGGGGTTTGCAATAGAGTTCCCTCCCCCGTTGAAATGTCCGGGAAGAGACAGCCGCCGAGAGAGGTGGAGTTGTCCAAGTCGGTCCTGTCGGTCAACTGGAAGGAGGCACTGTTGCTACACAAGCGCCTGGCCGCCTTGGACACCCTGAAGAGGCAGGTTGCGGATTCCTACAGTCGAGACCAGCGAGCCTTGTACAACAGATTCCGGACCAAGCTCCGGCTGTCCGAGCTGGCCCACGCCCGGCTGGTGGGGAGGCGAGACGTGGTGGAGCAGCTGAAGTCCAAAACGTCTGGCAACTTCAACACCACGGTGACGGACGGCAGCAAGGCCGCTGTGAGGGAGATGTTGCAGAGGGCTCCGAGCGGCTGTGCGGGACCCCGCTACAACACGAGGCGACACAGTGCCCCGGGGCGCACAAACCCCGGCCGAACGGCATCCCAGAGGGTACAGAGGGCCGGCACCGCTGTGACTGAGAGGGCTGGCGGCGGGGTGGCTGGGAAGAGCTGGGGGAACGAGGTGCCCGGGCTGCCCACAGCGTCCAGCCCCGCACCAGCGTCCAGCCCAGCACCAGCGTCCAGCCCCGCACCAGCGTCCAGCCCCGCACCAGCGTCCAGCCCCGCACCAGCGTCCAGCCCTGCACCTGCACCAGTGTCCAGCCCCGCGCCAGCGTCCAGCCCCGCGCCAGCGTCCAGCCCTGCACCTGCACCAGTGTCCAGCCCCGCGCCAGCGTCCAGCCCCGCGCCAGCGTCCAGCCCCGCGCCAGCGTCCAGCCCCGCGCCAGCGTCCAGCCCTGCACCTGCACCAGTGTCCAGCCCCGCGCCAGAGTCCAGCCCTGCGCCAGCGTCCAGCCCTGCACCTGCAGTGTCCAGCCCCGCTCCAGCGTCCAGCCCTGCACCTGCAGTGTCCAGCCCCGCGCCAGCGTCCAGCCCCGCGCCAGCGTCCAGCCCCGCGCCAGCGCCAGCGTCCAGCCCCGCGCCAGTGTCCAGGGAGGGGATATTGGCGCCGCAGCGGCCGCACACGGTGACCGGGGGCTCCATGGGACCCCAGCACCACCAGCAGCAGCAACACCAGCAGCAACACCAGCAGCACCACCAGCAGCAGCAGCACGACCAGCAGCAAACGAGGGGCGGGCGGAGAACGGCCGGCGTGAGGTTTGTCAGCTTCAGAGCTCCAGAGGGGGAGCAGAGCGAGTCGGGCGGCGAAGGGGAGAGGCGGCGGCGGCGGGGCACCTTGCACCGAGCCGGCAGCGGCAACACCAGCAGCAGCAATACCAGCAGCGGCAACACCAGCAGCGGCAACACCAGCAGCGGCAACACCAGCAGCAGCAACAGCAACACCAGCAGCAACACCAGCAGCGGCAGCGGCCAGTCCGCCCTCAGCCTGTTCCTGAACATCGGCCAGCGCCAAGAACTGCCTTCGCTCCTGGACATGCACGGCCGCCTGTTCGGACAGGCGAGGCTGGGGGCCAGGGTGCGGGGATTCATTGACCAAGTGCAGACTGAGCTGGAGGAGGGTTCTGTTGTCAAAGCGGGCGACTACTACTCGGAGAGGCTGCGAGCTAGGCTCACAAGGTCGAGGACTGGGCCGGCGCCTGACACCGACCCGTCGGGGTGGCATTTCGTGGGCAAGGAAATTAATTACCGGAGCATTACTTACAAAAAACTAGACGTGGATTATTTATCGGGTCCAATGTGCCGCTGCTGATTTGGTTCTGGAAAAGTTGCAGTGAGACAGAGCCGTACAGCGTGGAAACAGGTCAACCTCGGCCCAGCTTGCCCACGCCGACCAACATGCCCCCATCTACACTAGTCCCACCTGCCTCCCTTTGGCCCATTTAACCTCCAAACTTGTCTTAATTGTTTCTTAAACGTTGCAATAGCCCATGCCTCAACTACCTCCTCTGGCAGCACGTACCATATTTTTTGGTAAGGTGGTGGGTGTTATGGAGCGAAAGATGTCCACTTTCCTCTTGAATGTTATGATCGTACTTGCCTCAAATACTTCCTCCGGCAGCTCATTTTACCTACCACCCTTCGTGTAAAAAAAGTTACCCCTCGGGTTCCTATCTTAAACCTAAGTCTTCTGGTTCTCGATTCCCCTAGTCTGGGCAAAAGACTGTGCATTTGAACGATCTACTCCTCACATAATTCTGTAAGAAAATAACTGCAGATGCTGGTACAAATCGAAGGTATTTATTCACAAAATGCTGGAGTAGCTTCAGAAGGGTCTCGACCCGAAACGTCACCCATTCCTTCTCTCCTGAGATGCTGCCTGACCTGCTGAGTTACTCCAGCATTTTGTGAATAAATACCCTCTCATAATTCTGTACACTTCTTTAAGGTCACCCCTCACCCTCCTGGGCTCCATGGAATAAAATCCTAACCTGCTCAACCTCTCCCTGGAGTTCACGCCCTGGAGTCCTGGCAACTTCTTTGTAAATCTTCTACGCACCCTTTCCAGCTTGACAACATATTTACCATAACACAGTGACCAACACAAAGGAAAGGACAACTTAGTCATCAGCGGTTTATTCGGGGTATCGATTTCACCTGTAATTTGTCCGAGAGGAAAAAGTTTTGAGTGTGAGATGAAGTCTAGTTCGCAGTGTGTTGGACTATTAAAATGTCTGCACATCATCGCATGTATATAGGGGGCTATGCTTAGAATTTAGAGATATAGCATCAAAAGAGGCCCTTCGGCCCACTGAGTCCATGCCGACCATCGGGCAATTGAACAAGTACACCAGTTCTGTGCTAGACCATCCTACACACTAGGGACAATTTACAGAGGCCAATCAACCTACGTCTTTGGAAAGTGGGGGGGAAACCGGAACACCCGGAGAAAACTCACACGGTCACAGGGAGAATGTGCGAACTCCACGCAGACAGCACCCGCAGTTAGAACTGAACTCTTTGGCTGGTCTCTGGTCCTGTGAGGCAGCGATGCGCCCCAGTGTTGGCCAGTCTTGTAGGGCGGACTGTGATGTGGGCGGTTTCTGGGGCTCCTAGATGGTTGATTAAGCCACTGTGAAAACAGAGTCTCTTCCATAGACGGGGAAGAAGTAGTTAGTGGGGCAGCGGGGAATATGGGAGAAGGTCCACTGATCGCCTGGACACGCTGCCTGTCGTGGTTCTCAATACAACACCAAACCCACCTCTAAACGTAGGCCGTCATGGGTCAAAGGTTCACAGGAGTCAGTGGGGATATTGGATCTATTCAATTCACAAAATGCTGGAGCAACTCAGCAGGTCAGGCAGCATCTCAGGAGAGAAGGAATGGGTGACGTTTCGGGTCGAGACCCTTCTTCAGACTGATGTCAGGGGAGCGGGACAAAGGAAGGATATAGGTGGAGACAGGAAGACAGTGGGAGAACTGGGAAGGGAGAGAGGAAGAGAGGTTACAGAGGAACTATCTAAAGTTGGAGAAGTCAATGTTCATACCGCTGGGCTGCAAGCTGCCCAGGCGAAATATGAGGTGCTGTTCCTCCAATTTCCGGTGGGCCTCACTATGGCACTGGAGGAGGCCCATGACAGAAAGGTCAGACTGGGAGTGGGAGGGGGAGTTGAAGTGCTCAGCCACCGGGAGATCAGGTTGGTTAAGGCGGACTGAGCAAAGGTGTTGAGCGAAGCGATCGCCGAGCCTGCGTTTGGTTTCGCCGATGTAAAGAAGTTGACATCTAGAGCAGCTGATCTATTCAAGGAAGCTTTCAGTACATCCTTGAATCCGTTGCGCTGTCTGCCTTGAATTAAATTCCCATAACGACCAATTTGTTTCAGGATGCAGAAACAAGGAACTGCAGATGCTGATTTATGCAACAACAAAAAAAACGCAAAGTGTTGGAGTAACTCAGCAGGTCAGGCAACATCTGTCAAGAACATGGATAGGTGATGTTTCGGGTCGGGACCTTCTTCAGACTGATTCGGGTCTCGCCAACAGATTCGACTACCGCCGGCCGCTACACCCCAACACCTGAAGCGCAGTTTACAGTGCAAACATCGCATAGACAGCACCAGAGGTCAACACTGTACCCTGGGGCACTGGAGTTGAGACATAGGATCATCCAACAACAGCTCCATCCAAGACCGCAAGAAATTGCAGCCAATTGTGGACGCAGCCTAGACCATCACACAAACTAACCTCCCTTCCATTGACTCCATTTATACCTCACGCTGCATCAGTAAGGCCAGCAGCATAATCAAGGACGAGTCGCACCCTGGCCACTCCCTCTTCTCCCCTCTCCCATCAGGCAAAAGGTATAGAAGTGTGAAAACGCACACCTTCAGATTCAGGAGGTTTCTTCCCGGCTGTTCTCAGGCAACTGAATTAAGGTTCAAGGCCACGGTTTCAAGGTCAGTTTATTGTCACATGTACCAATTTTGTATTGTCACATGTACCAATCGTTTTGTTACAAATACCTATGAGAGAGAAGCGAGTGTTACCGAACTTCTAAATTCATTGGGGTGGAACACTCTCCAAGCCCACTGTTTGACCTGTTTTTACAAAATGTTAAATAGTCAGCTCGACATAGATTACCACATCTACACCAAACCCAAACCTATCAGGAGTAAACGAGGGCATTTGATTCAATTTGAGATACCAGCTGTCAAGACAGATGTGTACAGCAATTCATTCTTCCCTCGCACAATTAAAGCATGGAATGGTCTTCCCCCTACTATAGTTACTCAACCAGGCACAACCAAATTTAAGGCAGCTCTTCCCCAAGAAGCCCTTCTTACTTAAGTCCATACTCCGCCACCTCCAGTTTAAATTCTATTTGGACCCAAGAACCAATCCAAAATCCAAATCCAAAATAGCTTTATTTGTCATTCGTTCAGAACGAGATTACTTAGCCAGCAGTACAAAAAACACAAGACACAACCCCAACACAAACATCCATCACAGTGACTCCAAACACCCCCTCACTGTGATGGAGGCCAAAAACTTCCCCTCTCTTCCCCCATGCCCCTCCCACGTACAGACAACTCGACCCCTACCGAGGCGACCGACCCGCACAGCCCCCGCAAGGAGATGGAAAGTCCACGCGGCCGAGCCGCACCGGGCGATGGAAAGTCCCGCGGCCGAGCCGCACCGGCGCTGTTCAGTCCCGCGGCCGCGCCGCACCAGGCGATAGAAGGCCCCGCGGCCGAGCTGCACCGGGCGATAGAAGGCCCCACGGCCGCACCGGACGTTGTTCAGTCCCATGGCCGCGCCACACCGGGCGATGGAAGATTCCCCCCCCCCCCCCCACATACACCCCCCCCACACATACACGCCCCCCCCACACACATACACAACCAAAACAAAACACCCCAACACCAACACACAAACAAAAAAGGACAAAGGACAAACAGACTGCCAGCGAGCCGCAGCCGTTAGGCACCGCCACACGTGACCGATTAAGGTACAGTGAAATTTGAGTTGAATAATCCTACCACAACCAGAGAGCAGTGCTGAACTACTATCTACCTTGTTGGTGACCCTGGACTTTGATCAAACTTCACTGGCTTTTCCCTTATCATATTCCCTATACACTGCAAATAGCTCGATTGCAATCATATGTATTGTCTTTCTGTTGACTGGATAGCAGACAACAAAAGCTTTTCACTGTACCTCGGTAGACGTGACAATAAACTAAACTGAATAGCAGCCGTTCTAGCAGCACCTTTTGTGAACTGCTCTAGTGTTTTTAACCGGGTCATTAACTCAGTGAGTTAACAATTCCATTCTCGGAGACACGTCATATATATAAAAAAAGGAGTGTACGTTTCCTTCATACACTGTGTATGGTGCGGATGGTGGAATGCATTCAGAAGAACAGAAAGGAATCCTGGGACCATTGCAGTGTGACAGGAGTCAGAGACATTCACTGATTGTTGTCAAAGCCCTGAATAGCCAACTGTTATTTTTTTACAGGATAGTTTTATGTAGGCAATTATCTTACACATAATGTGGCCCTCTGTAAATTCCAGCCTTTGCCTCGATTTCTTGTCTTTCTGCGCTGCAGCTGTGACTAAACCTCAAACTATTTAATTGACAGTAAACGTTCTTTGTGATGTCCTGCCAGGGTTGTGAAAGACGCTTTTGTAAATGCAAATGTGTTTTTGACCTGGGAGAGGAGTCTGGGTCATTTATTGCTCGTTACTTCATGCTGTTCACATTATGGACGCATACTTTTGCTTTATAGGACCGGGTTGAGCTCACTACATTTTCCCCCTGCTATTTCCAACAAAAAGCAGGAAAAATGTTCCCCATGTTGGAGAGCCCAGAACCAGGGGTCACAGTTTAAGAATAAGAGGTAGACCATTTCGGACTGAGATGAGGAAAAACTTTTTCACCCAGAGTTGTGAATCTGTGGAATTATCTGCCACAGAAGGCAGTGGAGGTCTATTCACTGGATATTTTCAAGAGAGAGATAGATCTAGCTCTTGGGGCTAACAGAATTAAGGGATATGGGGGAAAAACGAGGAATGGGGTACTGATTTTGGATGATCAGCCATGATCATATTGAATGGTGGTGCTGGCTGGAAGGGCCAAATGGCCTACTCCTGCACCTGTTTTCTTTGTTTCTATTTGGTTGTTTTTCGAATCTGTCAGGGACTTGGGGTGGAGCTTTATTGCCATTCTTAAAAAAAACTAGAATTTTTCAGTAATTGATACATTATGCCATTAAGGATCATTCCGAGTCAGCATGGATTTAGAAGGGGAAATCATGCTTGACTAATCTTCTGGAATTTTTTGAGGATGTAACTAGGAAAATTGACAGGGGAGAGCCGGTGGATGTGGTGTACCTCGACTTTCAGAAAGCCTTCGACAAGGTCCCACATAGGAGATTAGTGGGCAAAATTAGAGCACATGGTATTGGAGGTAGGGTACTGACATGGATAGAAAATTGGTTGACAGACAGAAAGCAAAGAGTGGGGATAAATGGGTCCCTTTCAGAATGGCAGGCAGTGACTAGTGGGGTACCGCAAGGCACGGTGCTGGGACCGCAGCTATTTACAATATACATTAATGACTTTTCAGTCAGAGAGTTGTAAATCTGTGGAATTCTCTGCCTCAGAAGGCAGTGGAGGCCAATTTTCTGAATGCATTCAAGAGAGAGCTAGATAGAGCTCTTAAGGATAGCGGAGTCAGGGGGTATGGGGAGAAGGCAGGAACGGGGTACTGATTGAGAATGATTAGCCATGATCACATTGAATAGTGGTGCTGGCTCGAAGGGCCGAATGGCCTACTCCTGCACCCATTGTCTATTGTGTGATAGGGTGAGGAATTGTTTCTTCATTTGGGAAACCGGATTTAAATCTAGCTCAAGCTTCTGCGATAAAAAATAACCCCTTCTCTCCTTGAAAATGTCAGATAAAACATATAAAATAAGAGCAGGAGTAGGTTGAAATGTAGAGAGCACCCTGCCTGAGGTTATTTGTGGCTGGCCCCAGTTTCGTTTAGTTTATTGTCACGTGTACCCAGGTACAGTGAGAAGCTTTTGACGCGTGCTAACCAGTCAGTGGAAAGACAATACATGATTACAATCGAGCCATTTACAGTGTATAGACACATGATAAGGGAATAACGTTTAGTGCAAGGTAAAGTCAGTAAAGTCCGATCAAAGATAATCCAAGGATCACCAATGAGGTAGATAGTAGTTCAGGACTGCTCTCGGGTTGTGAAAGGATGATTCGGTTGCCTGATCCCTAATCGGTGGTGGTCTTTTCTCACCTGCAGCTCTTCACCCTTCCCTTCCTTCACCCACCCCCAATGCCGTTCTTTCAGTCTGAAGAAGGGTCCTGACCCCAAAAGTCACCTATCCTTTTTCTCCAGGAATGCTGCCTGACCCGTTGAGTTTCTCCAGCACTTTGTGCATATCTCAGGAATAGGTTATTGAAGCTGCTCCACCATGCAACACAATCGTAACCAGTCCTCTGTTCCAATATCATTTTGCTATTCTCTCCCAAATCGCTTGATGGCTTTTGCATCCAGAAATGTATTTGGTTCAGTTTAGTTTATTGTCACGTGTACCGAGGTACAGTGAAAACCTTTTGTTGCTTGCTAACCAGTCAGCAGAAAGACAATACATGATTACAATCGATCCATTAACAGTGTATAAGAAAATAACTGCAGATGCTGGTACAAATCGAAGGTATTTATTTCACAAAATGCTGGAGTAACTCAGCAGGTCAGGCAGCATCTCAGGAGAGAAGGAATGGGTGACGTTTCGGGTTCGAGACCCTTCTTCAGACTGAAGATGGGTCTTGACCCGAAAGAAGGGTCTCAACCCGAAACGTCTCCCATTCCTTCTCTCCTGAGATGCTGCCTGACCTGCTGAGTTATTCCAGCATTTTGTGACATTAACAATGTATAGTAATTTAAGTATATTCATAGACATAATCTCCACAGCCTTCTAGTGAATTCCATGGGTTCACTACTCATTAAGTGAAGACATTTCTTTTCATCTCAGTCTCAATTTTCTTGCCCTTTGTATGATTCACTATTCTAGCCCGGGGACAAAACATCTCGCATCCAGTCTGCATACGTCTACCAAGGAGAATATTCTCCCTGCATCCAGTCTGGCTAGCTTTGGGATTAGTTTGTTTCATGCAAGGAACCATGTTAAAATGAAATATTAGTGAAATGTTAGTTTCATCCAAAAAGTAGCTGTTTTTAGTTTTAGAGATACAGTGCGGAATCAGGCCCTTTCGGCCCACCGGGTCCGCGCCGACCAGCGATCCCCGCACATTAACATTATCCTACACCCACTAGGGATCATTTTTTTACATTTACCAAGCCAATTAACCTACAAACCTGTACGTCTTTGGAGTGTGGGAGGAAACCGAAGATCTCGGAGAAAACCCACGCAAGTCACGGGGAGAACGTACAAACTCCGTACAGACAGGATGGAACCCGGGTCTTCGGCACTGCATTCGCTGTAAGGCAGCAACTCTACCGCTGCGCCCATGCTGTTGGCAATGCAATGCTGCATGATTCTCCATTAGACATGGCAGCACACAAAAAAATAACCTTGCTTTCTTGCCTTGAAACTCAGATGATTTACAAATATAAGCTTCAGATAGGTCAGCTTTTGTTTTGCCATCCATGCCATTGTTGCTGAATTGTTGTTTGAATGCTGTGTCTTAAATATCGAGGATTTGCTTAAAAACAGGAAATCTTTGTTGATATTTCGAACAAGAGGTTGTTTGGAAAGAATGTTATTGAAAATGTTGCTTAGTGCAGGGACCACAATTTAATCCACTATCCGAAACCATAGAAATGTATGGCTTTGGAAGAGGCTATTCTGTCCATTATATCTATACTGACCCAAAATTAGCAATTTCAGCTAAACACACTTTTCAGCAGTCTGTAGCCTTAAGTTATAGTGCATTGATAGCTGGATGGTACTCAGTCTGAAGAAGGGTCCTGATGCGAAACGCCAACCATCCTTTTTCTCCAGAGATGCTGCCTGACCCGCTGAGTTACTCCAGCACTTTGTGTTTATGGTATAAACCAGCACCTGCAGTTCCTTGTTTCTACTTCTTAAATACAAACATTTCTGCCTGAACCAACTTTACAGTGAGTTTCAAACCCCCACAATCCTTAAATGGTTTCCTTTTCCTCTTAATGCATAACCAATCCCATCGATGATGGGTATTCACAAACACAATACAATTTAAACAAACATTTGATTGGATCTCAACTTAGTTAGTTAATGAGTGAATGTCACAACACTGACCTATGGTGTTAGTTTTTGTCACCGATCTCATTATCACAAAATGAATGAAGAAACAGGAACTGCAGATGCAGTTACAATAAAAAGACAAAGTGCTGAAGTAACTCAGCGGGTCAGGCAGCATCTCTGGGGAACATGGATAGGTGACGTTACCAAACTGAACTCATCAATTCTGAAGAAGGGTCCCAAACTGAAACGTCACCTGTCCATGTTCTCCAGAGATGCTGCCTGACCCGCTGAGTTTCTCCAGCACTTTGTGTCTTTTTAAAATCATAAAATGAATGTTATGTTTAAAAGTTAAATGCTTAAACTTTTAAACTTTAAACTTTAAAGTTTAAATGTTTAAACTTTAAAATCTGTCTTAGCTATGCTTCTGTTTCCAAATGCAGGATGAGGTGTCGACACTTAACTGTAAAAATGCTTTAAACTTGTGTTGCAGACATGGGAAATGGTGCTTTGCAAGGGATTAGTTATTCCAAAGGGTAATGAAATTGGTACAAATTCAGTCATTCATTAATTGATTCCAAGCTCTATTGCACTGGAAGTTATGAGTACCTTTGGAAAGATAATATCAAGCTTCATGGTTTTTAAGTTCAGAGGCACCCCAACCTAAATTATAATTACATGCAATGAGGGAAAAAGGAAAAGTTGCTAGAATTAAAATGCCAAGTGGGAAATGCTTAATTAAGAGTTAAGTCAAATTGAAAGTGAAATTATCCCCTTTACTGAACACAAATATCCAGATAAGAAAATTTAAAAAATGCAAATGCTTAAAATCTAAAATAAAAACAGGAAAAGCTGGAAACACTCACTAGGTCCAGGCTCCATCCTTTGAGTATTTACACTATTTTCTCATAGAGGAAGTGTTAAGCTTTTGAAAGTGGATCATTCAGCAGGTCTGGATGGAATATATCCAAGCTGTTCAAAGAAGCAGGAGAGGAAATTGCAGAGGCTCTGACAACAGTTTACCACATACCAGAGTGGTGGCAGAGTTTAAAGTACTGTTAATATTGTCCTAAGTTTCAAAATAAAGTGATAATTACAGGCCAATTAATTAACATTTAGTGGCTGGCAAATTTGTGGTAAGAGACAAAATAAACCTCCATTTGGAAAGGCACAGGTTAGTTAATCAGGGACAGAGGATTTGGCAAGTGATTTAAATTAAACTCTTTGAGAAATCACATTGAGGATCAATGAGGACAGTTACTGTGACATAATCTACATGAATTTCAACAGGGCTTTAGAATAAGTAAACACCCACAGGAATGTGTATGGCATGTGGATTCACTTTTGGCTCAGTGGGAGGAAGCACAGGTTGTTTTTGTGAGTGTATGTTAGATGCCATTGCTGTGTCACAGGGCTTACTAATTGGTCCCATGGTTTTGGCAATATATATTAATGAATTGACCAAATTATAAAATAATTTTACAGTCGGTACAAATTATGTGGTTGCCAACAACGAAGAAAGCTTCGAGCTGCAGGAAGATATAAAAGTTCTGCTTAGTTGGGCAAAGAAATAAAACAACATGTAAGGTAATGCATTTAGGCAGGTGCGATATGGTACCACAGAATATTGGAACCACAATAAACGGGAGGATATTGAGTTGTGTAGAAAATCAGAGGAACCTTGCAGGTACAAAAAGCTGGAGTAACTCAACGGGTCAGGCAGCCTCTCTGGAGAAATGGAATTGGTGACGTTTCGGGTCCAGACCCTTCTTCAGACCCAGAGCCAGGGAAAAGGAGAACGAGAGATAAAGACGGTACAAAGGACAAATGCATGCAAGATATGCACCAAGCAACGATAATCCTAGAGCCGGCGAGCAGGAGGAATCACAGAGGTGGTGCAGCGTAACCTGATAGATGGTCAAAAAGGCATGCTGAATGCCATTCTTTATTGTAATATAGAATGCAAGGGCAGGGAGGTTGCGCTAGAACTTTGAACACTAGTTAGGTCACAGCTTGAGTAATCTGCATTGGGCAGGAGGGACCTTGACACAAAAGATTGTATGTTATACAGTGGAACTCTGCATTATCACCTTCGTTAACTTGTGTACCAGTAGGACTTGAACCTGCCATCTCTGTACCACAAGCAAAAGTTTAACATTTTTTATTTATTTAAAGGCTAGGGATCTATGATGCTATTTCAATCATTGAATTGCAATTTTTTGAAAACAAAGGTTCTCCTTCAGTTTAATTTATTGCTGTCTACAAATATAACTGATAAAAGGGTGAACAAATATAAAAGATCTCTTACACAGACCTAAGGTATTTATTCACAAAATGCTGGAGTAACTCAGCAGGTCAGGCAGCATCTCAGGAGAGAAGGAATGGGTGACGTTTCGGGTCGAGACCCTTCTTCAGACTGATGTCAGGGGGGCGGGACAAAGGAAGGATATAGGTGGAGACAGGAAGACAGTGGGAGAACTGGGAAGGGGGAGTGGAAGAGAGGGAAAGAGGAACTATCTAAAGTTGGTAAAGTCGATGTTCATACCACTGGGCTGCAAGCTGCCCAGGCAAAATATGAGGTGCTGTTCCTCCAATTTCCGGTGGGCCTCACTATGGCACTGGAGGAGGCCCATGACAGAAAGGTCAGACTGGGAATGGGAGGGGGATGACCCGAGATGCTGCCTGACCTGCTGAGTTACTCCAGCATTTTGTGAATGAATACCTTCGATTTGTACCAGCATCTGCAGTTATTGTCATAAATTATCTTACACAGACCTGACCTCTTTAATCCCCAAAATATAATAATTGTAGCATTTGGTCAAGTAATATCATTGATATGTATTGTAAAGTTGGTGTTTATGAAATAAAGCTTATAGTGTGGTGATATTAACATGTTCCTTGTATTATTTTGCGCAAAGACGAAATAAAAATGTTTGATGATTCCACTATTGGGAGAGTCGCCGACCAGAGGGCACAGCCTCAGAATAAAAGGACCACTTTTAGAAAGGAGAGGAAGAGGAATTTCTTTAATCAGAGGGCTGTGAATCTATGGAATTCATTGTCACAGACTGCTGTGGAGGCCGTCAATGGATATTTTTAAGGTGGAAATTGACAGATTCTTGATTAAGTCATAAGGGATAGGATAGGAATTAGGCCTTTCATCCATCAACCCCGCCTTCTCCCCATAACCTCTGATTAATGAATCAATTAATTAATACATTAATTAATACATTAATCAAGAATATATCTATCTCTGCATTAAAAAATATCCATTAGCCTCCACAGCCCTCTGTGGCAAAGAATTCCAGATTCACCAGCCTCTGACTAAAGAAATTCCTGATTAGTAAGGGTGTCAAGGGTTATGGGGCAAAGGCAGGAGAATAGGATTGAGAGGGAAAGATAAATCAGCCATGATTGAATGGTGGAGTAGACTTGATGGGCCGAATGGCCTAATTCTGCTCCTATGACTTACGTATGACAAGGCAAATAAAGTAAAAACTGTTCTGTCATAACACGATAGTTGCCTAAGAAACATCATGTCATAGAACATCGCATTCTAAAATCATTCGTGAACACGAGACAGACTCGGATCCCTCTGCGTCATGGTGCGAACACGCGATGGAGCGATGGGCGATTTCTCCAACTCGCTCATCAGAAGGATGATTTCTCCTGGTATTGGCGCTTGCGATACCGTCGCTCGTCGTGGGAGTCGGCTAAGCGCGTCTGCGTTGGCTGAGCCAGGTTTGGATGCAATGTCGTAATCGTACGCTGCCAGTGTTAGCGACCAGCGAATCACTCGCGGTGAAGCCATTAGCAGAATAGCCTTGTCGTTACTGAACAACCCAAGAAGCGGCTTGTGGTCAGTGTTGATTACGAATAGTCGTCCGTGCAAGCATATGTGCAACCTCTTGTTTGAAGCCCTTCACCAGCTTCGTAAACAACTCATCAATCCGAGGTATCGGATACGTATCAGATCGAGCTGCTGTATTCACCATTAACCTGTAGTTTCCGCAGATTCTCACGCTCCCGTCTGCCTTGTCAATGGAGACAATCGGTGCCACCCATTTCGAGTGTTGAACGGGTTCTATGATTTTCTCTTCCTGTAGGCGATCTAATTCACAATCAACGCGATCGCGACGGGCCAGCGGCACTGGTCGAGCCTTGATGAATTTCGGTGGTACGGCCGGGTCGATGTCGATTTTGACGCCCTTGAGCATCTCGAGTTCCACTTTGAAGAGGTCACCGTATTTGGAGAGGAGGCTCTGCAGGCGGTCGTTCACGTTGACCTGGTTCACCTCCTGCCAGTTGAGTCGCAGAACTCTCAACCACTCACGGCCATGTAGGCCTGGCCCCGCCCCCTTCGCTACCAGCAGCTTGAGCGTCGCTGTTTGCTGGTTGTGAGAGACGGGCACCGAACATTCTCCCAACAATTACACTTTCTCTCCAGTGTAAGTACAGAGAACCACGGTGCTATCACGAAGGCGTTACCTTTCACCTTTTCGCCACTGGTCCTTCCACGTCCCTTCACTGATAAGCGTAACTCCAGCTCCGGTGTCGATTTGTATGGGGATAGTCTTTCCCCCCCACACACATGTCCACAGTGAAAGGAGTAACTTTCTTCTTCTCACTTTTAGTATGATAAAGACCATACACATCACCTTCCTCGGTCAGTTGGTGGCTTTTTGCCGTTTTTCCGGCTGACTGCTTTTCTGCTGTTTTTTCCTTCCACTCTGAGCACTTTTCCCACTCGACTTGCACACCCGCGAGAAATGCCCTTTTTCCCCCGCAGTTGAAACAATCCACCTGTTTTGCTGGACAGTCGTTCGGCTCAGCGTAACACGAAGATCCTCTCACGGTTCCCCGCTTGGGCTGACCACTGTGAGGCCCCCTTGATTTCGCGATGTTGTTTATCGCTTCGCTTGGCTTTTGTTTCCCGTCACGGAGATCAGCCGTGTTGCGGTCTGCCGTCTCCATGGCGGTGGCGATACCCAGTGCCTTGTTGAAATCCAGCGTGGCTTCCGACAATAATCGACGCTGAATGCGGTCATCATCAATCCCACACACCAAACGATCACGTAACATTTCATTGAGATTCGAACCATGAGCACAATGTTCAGCGAGGTGACGTAACTCGGCCACATAATCAGTGACTGACTCACCCGGTTGACGATGACGAGAGTTGAATTTGTAACGCTGGACGATGACCGACGGTTTCGGGACCTTGTGATTCGTGACTGTTGACACAATCTCAGAATATTCAACTTGCCCAGGTTTCTGTGGAGCAAGTAAACTCGAGATGAGTCTGTACGTTGGTCCTCCACACATGGAAAGTAAGATGGCCCTCTTCTTTCCTGCATCTGTAATGTCGTTGGCTAGGAAGTAATGTTCAATGCGCTCAGCGTACTGCACCCAGTCGCCCTGTGCAACATCAAATTCCCCATTGAGCCAAAAGTAGCCATGGTAGCCACAACAGCAAGTCACCAGGCGAAACTTCAAAACAAGTTTAGCCTCGTCGCCAAATAATGATAAGTTCTACTCAGTATCATTCTCAAAAGCACGCATTAAGTGGGAGACCAAAACAGGACACGTCTGGACACAAGATCGCCATTTTAACTCTCTGTGTATTTTCGCAATGCGCAGGGCAGCTTTACCATATTGTTGCATGAATACATCACATAGCAGCTTTACCATATTGTTGCATGTATACATCACAGTTGTGACACTAAAATCTATTATCGCAGATGGCAAAGGTTATCAGGAATTAGTGGGTGTGTAAGCATTGAAACATAGAAAATAGGTGCAGGAGTAGGCCATTCGGCCCTTCGAGCCAACACCGCCATTCAATATGATCATGGCTGATCATCCAAAATCAGTACCCCATTCTGGCCAGACAAGTGCGAGGCACTGCATTCTGGCAAGTCAAAGAAAAGCAAGACTTTCATAGTAAGTGGTACACAGAGGAGCCACATTCGTTCAAAGTCTGCAGAGGCTGGATACTAACTGTTCATGGGAAGAAGCTGTTCTTGAACCTGAAGGTAACTGTTCTCAGCAAGAAGAGAGGATGTCCAGCGTGGTGTGCTACTCTGATATTAGCTGCCTTTGTGAGGTACTTTTCCTTCTAGATCTATTCGATGGTGTGGAGGTCCGTATCCATGATGGACTGAGTGATGTCTACCACTTTCTGCAGCCTCCTCCATTATTGAGCATTCAAGTTACTGAACCAGGCCACAATGCAACTGGTGATTATGCTCTCCATCACACACCTGCAAAAGTTCAATAGAGTATTTGGCAACTTACTGAATTTCCACAAACTACTGAGGAAGTATGGGCATTGGTGAGGTTGCACTGTGATTGAATCAATGTATTAGGCCCAGGGCAGATCAGAGATATATATGCCCAAGAACTTGAAGCTGTTGACAATAGACAATAGGTGCAGGAGTAGGCCATTTGAGCCAGCACCACCATTCAATGTGATCATGGCTGATCATTCTCAATCAGTAATTGACTGTTGACTGTACTGTCATCCCACCAATGAAGGTGGCACATGGTCTTTCAGCATTCCCTTCCTGGTCAACAATCTTCTTGTTATTGTTGAGAACAAGAGGGGATGATTCAACTCCCTCTTGTTCTTTGACCCATTAGAACCAATTATTTGTGCAACAGAGGTATTGTGGGCAAATTTTAATATGGTGTCACGGTGGCGCAGCGGTAGAGTTGCTGCCTTACAGCGAATGCAGCGCCGGAGACTCAGGTTCGATCCTGACTACGGGCGCCGTCTGTACGTTCTCCCCGTGACCTGCGTCGGTTTCCTCCCACACTCCAAAGACGTACAGGTATGTAGGTTAATTGGCTGGGCAAATGTAAAAATTGTCCCTAGGGTGTGTAGGCTGGTGTTAATGTGCGGGGATCGCTGGGCGGCGCGGACCCGGTGGGCCGAAGGGCCTGTTTCCACGCTGTATCTCTAAATCTAAAGAACTGTGTTTAACTTCAGTCACAAGTATAGAGTAGGGCACGGGTAATGAGCACAGAACTGGTCAACAAGTTGTTGTTGCAGCAAATCTATATTGAGGTCGGCTGATGTGGAAGTGGAGGATCTATTTGCAGAGTGAGGCCAAGAGACCCAGTTCCTGGAGTTTGATGATGGATTTGGAAAGAACGATGGTGCTGTGGTCAATGAACAACTGCCTGGAGTGTGTTCCTGTTATCAATTCATTCAGTGCAGCGTGAAGAGCCAGCGAGTTCACATCTATTCCTAATGTGTTGTGGCCGTAGGCAAATTGAAGTAGTTTCAGGTCATTACTGATGCAGTTAATTTGATTCATAACCAACCTCTTGAAGCACTTCATCACAATGCAGTAGTCATGGCTTACAGCACTTGCAGCACCGGAGAACCAGGTTCGATCCAGACTATGGGTGCTGTCTGTATGGAGTTTGTATGTTCTCCCCGTGACCTGTGTGGGTTTTCTCCGAGATCTTCGGTTTCCTCCCACACTCCAAAGACGTACAGGTAAATAGGTTTGGTAAAATTGTAAATCGTCCCTAGTCTGTAGGAAAGTGTTAATGTGCAGGGACTTGCAGATCATGGACGCGGTGAGCCAAAAGGCCTGTTTCTGTGCTGTATCTCTAAACTAACTAAAAAACTAAACTAAACTTGCTCTTCCTGGGCATCAATATTATAGTTATCCTTTCAAAGCAGGCGGAGACCCAAGACTATAGTAGTGAGAGGTTAAAGATATCTGCAGAAAATCCCACCAATTGGTCTGTACAGATTTTGAGAATGGAGTTAGGTACACATCAGGTAGGATGTTGTTGGGCTGGTTTGGACTTTATTCTTTGGAACAGAGACCAAGGGATGACCTTAGAGGTGCACAAAATAATGAAGTGCATGGATAAGATGGATGCACAGTCCTTTTCCCAGGGAACAGAATGAAAATTAGATGGCCTAGCTTTAAGGTGAGAGGGGAAAAATTTAATAGGGACATGAGGGTGCACCTTCTTTACAAAGGGTGGTGCATAAATGGAACAAGCTGCTAGCAGAGGTGGTTGAGGCAGGTATAATAACATCGAAAAGACATTTGGACAGGTACCAGGGTAAGAAAGATTTTGAGCTACATGGGTCAAACAAGGAATAAATTGGACTATCATTAGCTAGACATGTTGGTCAGCATGGATGAATTGGGCCAGAAGGCCTATTTCAGTGCTGTATTAATTTCACGGCTCAAAATAATCATCTGAAAATTATGCCAAACTGTAACCCATATTTAATACACGCAGCAGCACTGAACCTTGAAGTAAGTCAGTGAATAAACAGTTCCATTTTTAATTTTCTCATAGATACCCGTGTGCAAAGCAGTCATGAAAAAAACTTTCACATAACTGAATTAACATACTAAACTAAATAATTTGGAAGGAAAATTAACAGACGGCCACTTACATGTTTTTTAATACTTTGGTACCCAACTAAATTACATATGTAAAGCAATAAACAAAATATAGTTCATTAAAATAATAGGGACTGCAAGCCTGCCATTTAAGATTCATCTCCTCCCACTATCATATCTGATTTATCCAATTTATGCAATTATTTTGATGTGCCATTTGCACAGCCACTCATTACCAAGTCAGGTGTCAAGAGTTGGGAACCAAACAGACCATGAGTTTAAGCAGCTAAAAATTCAGAAGTCCCAAACAGAATGCTTCTGCAGTCATTAGTTTGTTAGTTATTTAAATGGGGATAAAATATCACATTCTACAAACATTTATTGTGGGTGAATAAGGCATCATTCACCCCGATTTTAGGTGGCCTCTTTGACAAAATCCTTTAATTCCAGGAAATTTCTTCATGGCCGTTGTTCTTCATTTAATATTACACTACAATATTTGGTAAAGAGCATTTTAAAGCAAATTGAAACATTAACCTGCCCAAATCAATAGATAACTGGACAAATTATGGAAGATGTATACAAAAACAATATGATCCATGCCTTTCAGGACTATCATTTTAAAATTCAAACTGGACAATATTAACTTAAATTAAAACTACAGGGTAGTGATGCTTAAAAATGGATTAAGTCAAGCAATACACAAATTCATGTTTTACCTAGAGTTGCAAAAAAATATTGTGAACACCATTTAAGGATTACCTATCACAGCAGTAAACAAAAGAAATTGTTGTATTGTTTTATTTAGTATCATTCATGTTAACATCTTTTGTTCATTTGTCAGAGTAAAAAGTTGAGCAATAGTGCTGATCTTTTTTCCTTATCACCATCCACAATCTGAATATCATGTTACTTCATAAGTAATTAGCCTTTGCTCCATTAGAAATGAAAGGCCTATAGGATTAAACACAAATGTTGTTCTTGCTGAATAAATTGATTAGGTACAGCAAATGAGGAAAAAAAAGTAACGTTTTTTTTAAAAGCATAGTAAATTTTGGATTTGTTGCGAGTCAAAAGAGGAAGCTTTGACTCAGATATCTTGCAAGGGCACTTTTGCATACATTCCCACCTAATTTTTCCCCAATAAAGCCAGTAACTTCTGCATATCATGTGAGAGTATTACCGAAAATCTCAAACAATGGATTTAAAATGACAGTAAATCCCAAGGACCAGCATTCCATATTCTGCAAGAGTTGAAAAGTTAAAAAGAAAATGTATTTCCAGACTTGCAAGAATGAACAGTGAAGATTTTAAAGATTTTTTTCCCTAAAATCTTCCAAGGATTTTTGTGCTGTAACTAAAGCAGGATCTTATGAATGCAATTAACATTCCAGGTTTTTTTTTTCCATCTTTATTAGATGTAAAGTTAAAACTCTCTCTGGGACTGGAACAGCAGTGCTTGCACAAAACCACTCAAAATCTTAAGCTCAAAAGCAACAATGAGGTTATGGGAAGCGGAGAAGTGCACCCAAAACAGAGTGCCGCAAAAGAAACAAAAGCACATTTAAAAAAAAAAAATCACATTGATAATCCAAGGAACGTTATTTGGGAGAATTTGTTTTCCTGTCATAAATTTATAAAGCTCAATTTAGTAATGGAACAAGCATATGGTTGAGTCACACCCACCCCCGATAAACATCAAAATAAATACAGAAAAAGTTTACTATACATACAAGCAAATTATATGGAAGTCATGCCAGCAAAATAAAAGTTGTAGAAGTAGCTGAAACCTGCTGTTCCATCCCAGTGTCTCTTGTGACAACTGCTGTCCTAGCCTAGCGCCCCCAGGAGAGGAGGTAGAGTCGTGGGTGACTATTGTTGCTATTGTGTGACCTTTAAAAAAAACACAGGGACACTGACACCCATTATATTACTTTTTATCACACGCTTTACATTCATATCTTTTACAGCATGCCAAACCCTTTGGCATAGGTAATGGCCTTTAGTAGTCTCTCACTGAGCTTTTCCTTGTTGTAATACTCAGGGAGTAGGAGGACATTAAAACATGTGTGAGATGTCGGTAACCTGGAAGGGAAAATTGAGACATTAATTTTAGTATTAAAGAAAACAATTTTCATAATAAAGAATCATATAGTCGTACCTTTTTAATTTTTTTGCAGTTAATTTGAGGATGAAGAGGAATAAACATTTGAGGTAGTGACCAGCATTCTCGATCTACTACCTGGTTTTTGCATTTATTCAGCACCAATATAAAGAACTTTCAAAATATTAATGAGAGGCAAAAACTCCCTATGGAGACCATATGTTGTTATACAACTGGGTCAGGTAGATATTACTTTAAAATTCCATGTTAGCTACAGATGAGAATGATCAACCTGCTTTAATAATTAAGTGCAAACTTGCTGTGGGACTCAAGATTTACAAGTAGAAAAACATTTTCATTGCAGTGACAGAAATCAGCAAGGCATTTGACAAGGTCCCGCATGGTAGGCTGCTCTGGAAGGTTACATCGCATAGGATCCAACGAGAGACGAGTCAACTGGATAGAATATTGGTCTCATGAAAGGAAGCAACGGGTGATGATCGAAAGGTGTTTTACAGGCTGGAGGCCTGTGATTATTGGTGTGCCTCAGGGTTCAGTGCTGGGCTCATTGGTGTTTGTCATCCACATCAATGGATTTGGATGAGATCATATAAGGTACGATTAGTAAGTTTGCAAATGACACTCATGACGGCTTTATAGCAGACCATTACCTCTCAGAATCTGGTCCGTTCTTAGCTATGATCATCTTAAGTTTTCCAAGGCCACCAACCGGTGCTCGATCTGTGCCTGTTGTAAACTGCAGAAAGAGTCGTTTTTGCTCATCCGAAAATGCCTGGACTATATCCCAGAAATCCCTGAAAATTAATTAAAATTCACTGATTAGAACACCTAAGTTCACTGCTTGGTAACACACAATGCTTCATTTCATACAGAAAGTAATTTATTTAATGCCTTTTAAACAGATTCACCACATGTACGGTGCCTGCCATAATGTTTGGGACAAAGACCCATCATTTATTTATTTGCTCCACAATTTGCTTGTACTCCACAATTTGACATTTGTAATAGAAAAAAAAGTCACATGTGGTTAAAATGCACATTGTCAGATTTTAATTTAAGGGTATTTTTACATATTTTGGTTTCACCATGTAGAAATTGCAGCAGGGTTTATACATAGTCCCCCCATTTCAGGGCACCATAATGTTTGGGGCACAGCAATGTCATATAAATGAAAGTAGTTATGTTTAGTATTTTGTTGCATATCCTTTGCATGCAATGACTGCTTGAAGTCTGCGATTCATGGACATCACCAGTTGCTGGGTGAACTCTCTGGTGATGCTCTGCCAGGCTGTATTGCAGCCATTTTTAGCTTGTGCTTATTTTGGGGGCTAGTCCTCTTCAGCATATAAAAGGCATGCCCAATTGGGTTCAGATCGGGTGATTGACTTGGCCACTCAAGAATTGACCATTTTATAGCTTCGAAAAACTCCTTTGTTGCTTTAGCAGTATGTTTGGGATCATTGTCTTGCTGTAGAATGAACCACCAGCCAATGAGTTTTGAGGCATTTGTTCAAATTTGAGCAGATAGGATGTGTCTATACACTTCAGAATTCATTATGCTACTACCATCAGCAGTTGTATCATCAATGAAGATAAGTGAGCCAGTACCTTCAGCAGCCATACATTCCCAGGCCACAACACCCGCACCACTGTGTTTCACAGATGAGGTGGTATGCTTTGGATCTTGGGCAGTTCCTTCTCTCCTCCACACATTGCTCTTGCCATCATTCTGATATAAGTTAATCTTCATCTCATCTGTCCACAGGACCTTTTTTCCAGAACTGTGGGTGCTCTTTTAAGTACCTCTTGGCAAATTGTAACTGGGCCATCCTATTTTTGCGGCTAACCAGTGGTTTGCATCTTGCAGTGTAGCCTCTGTATTTCTGTTCATGAAGTCTTCTGCGGACAGTGGTCATTGACAAATCCACACCTGACTCCTGAAGAGTGTTTCTGATCTGTCGGACAGGTGTTTGGGGATTTTTCTTTATTATAGAGAGAATTCTTCTGTCATCAGCTGTGGAGGTCTTCCTTGGCCTGCCAGTCCCTTTGTGATTAGCAAGCTCACCAGTGCTCACTTTCTACTGCATGATGTTCCAAACATTTGATTTTGGTAAGCCTTAGCTTTGACTGATGTCTCTAACAGTTTTACTCTTGTTTCTCAGTCTCTTAATGGCTTCTTTGAGTCATTGGCACAACTTTGGGCCTCATGCTGATAAACACCAATAACAGTTTCCAAAGGTGATGGAAAGACTGGAGGAAAGACTAGGTGCTGAGAGCTCTCTTATACCTGCATTAAGGCGGCATTTAAACACACCTGAGCAATTACAAACACCTGTGAAGTCCTAAAATGGGGGAACTATGTATAAACACAGCTGTAATTTCTATGCGGTAAAACCAAAATGTATAAAATACCCTTTAATATAATCTGACAATGTGCACTTTAAGCACGTGATTTTTTTCTATTACAAATCTCAAATTGTGGAGTATAAAGGCAAATAAATAAATGGTGGGTCTTTGTCCCAAACATTATGGAGGGCACTGTACAAGACCTTTATACGTCATATTAGTGTAACTACTTGACAACAACCCCCTCCCCAGGTATTACATGCAAGTTAGCCATATTAAAGTGACAAATTTATGTTTAGACTTCTTCACACAGTAAATATAAAGATATTATGAATTGCAACACTTGACTCGACCAACTCCACTTGGAAATTTAAAAAAACCACCTGGAAGTTGGAGACGGCAATTGTGGGTCTTCAAAACTAAAATTACATTGCTCTCATTTGGTGAACAACCATTTGGTAAGAAATGCTCAAAAAGAGGGACTAGTTATAAAACACATGCTGCCTTTCTTGCTGTTAAAATAGACACTCCTAAATAGTAGACTCTCCTATAGAAGACTCTCCTTAGACTCGAGTCTTCTACTCTAAACCATTGTAACGTGGAAACTAGTTTTCCATTTACATATCGTGAGCACAGAGCAAGATATGTGGTGCAGGTGCTTCTATTGATCTGAACAAATGTATATTTTTGACACGTTACCCAATTAGCTTCACTTGCCTCGCATGCCTAGGATTTTTTGACCCCTTCCAGTATTAACCAATTCTCATTTGAAAGCATAAGAATAGCATCTACTCTGAGTGAATTCCAAATTCCAACTATTTATTGTGTAAAGTTCTCCCTTCCATTGTTTCTGGTTCTTTGTCAAATCCTATCAAATGTATAATTTAGTGAAGAATCCAATTAAAATTTCTCCACAAGTGCTTCCTTAATATTATAGTAAATCCATAGGGAGGGGGAAACATTTTTTTTAATTGCACAACAGTTCTTCTGTTCAAGACTTCTACAAAGCCTTCTCTGCCCGCACCTCCAGACTAAGAAACAGCTTTATCCCGAGAGCTATAGCTGCTCCGAATTGGTCCTGCTGAGAGCCCGCCATGATCTGTCTCTGCCCCCAGGGTCATCTTGCACAACTGACCCCTGCATGAACCTTTTTTGCACTTTACCTTGTTCCCCCTTTTTTTTCTTCCCCCCCCTTTTTAGTTTTCATTTTCGCCATGAATTATTTATATATTTGATAGCATCGATATGGAAGTGACATTCTCAATCGTTGTACTTGTACAATAACAATAAAAGATATTGTATTGTATTATTCAGATGAGACCTTTAATGCTTAATTTCTAAATACACAAAATCCTAATCAATTACCTCAGCAACATGAGATGTAGATAAAAAGGCACAATAAAATTTCAAACCAACTGCCACATCATAATAGAATCAGTGATCAGTTATTCTTTTCAAACAGAAAACAAAATAAGTTTTTTGCTAAAAATAATGTAGAACAGTTTTCCAAGTGTGAATTCCAAAGCCCTAGAGCATATCAAAATCACATTTACTCTAGTTTGTTAATGTCATACATAGATTAAAATACTGTTATAACAACCTTTTCTTTGAGGACATGATTCTAAAAATCATACTAGTTTAAATTAATACTCTTCAATTATACTGGGGATATGGGCTTCATTGTAAAGGTCAATACTTATTCTCCATTCCCAATTGCCCTTGATGATACTACCCACACCGTGACAGCTCACTCAAAATTGCCACTGGATAGGAAGGTACAGGATTGTGATCAGGATTGCAATACTTGCAATGAAGATGGCTTCGCAAATAATCTTGGAGATGGTGGAGCTTCCATGACATTGGTGTCCTCGACTGCCTGGACAGTAGAAGTTGTACATTTGTGAGTTGCTGCCAAAGAAACCTTTCCATTGCTGCTACACCTCTTGCAGGTAGCAGACAATGATGCCACTGCGTGCCAATGAAAAATGTGAAGATTTAAGTTGGTAGATAGTGTCAAACACCCTGGCTTCTTTGTGCTGAATAATTGAGTTGACTATTCGGAACATATTTGAGCAGACAAGCAGATAGCATTCAAATCACACCATGACTTTGAATCTTGTAGATGGTGAATAAATATGGGGAAACACTTACCACTGAGCATCCAGGCTTGAAAGTGCTCTTGAAGTAACACTTTTTCATCAATATGACTCTTGGGACATTTATATTGAGGCTTCAGTGTTTGTTCTTTAGCATAATTTATACAGATTCCTCTTTGCCAGAAAAGGTATTTGATTAACAGTTTATCAGCCCATATCTGAACATGCCCTACATCCTCCTGCACCCTGGCATGACTGCTTAACTACTAAGGGATGGGCAAGTGGAATAATCAGTAAATACCTCACTTCTAATGCTATGAAGGAAAAATCACGAAGTAAGAAGAGACGGATAGGATTTTGTCATGTATTAATGAAATCAATGCAAAACTGTGGAAAACATTGCACTTGCTGTAATCTCACTTCGCATAAAAGTGATTGAAGCTGGTGAAAGTTAATGTTTATAGAACCATGATATTATTCCATGGCTATTTGGTGAACAATGGGACAAAATACTCAATCTTAACCAATGCAGCTAAACAAAGGATAAGCCAAAATTGAATTGAAAGAGACATATTTTACAAATGCTAGGCTATATGGCAGCACACATGCTAAAATCAATGTCAATAGAACCTAGGATATGAAGAAAATTGGGAGAACCAAAATTAAACGTATAGCTCAATGCTAAAATAAATCACCTACAATGTTGATTTTAGACATTAGTGCCAACTTAGAAATTGAAGTAAACTTAATACCATACCTTACAATACGAGAATTCTTGGAATATCCACCATCATATTCTGTGGTATCTTCTAGTGCTTGAAAATCTAGGTTCTAAATTTGAGAGATCTTTCTTTATCAACTTTAATAATATAAAAGTTCATGGTCTTCAATTATAAAGTTTAGTACATAGGTTTTTAATACTAATTTACCGGACTTCCACAGACTAGTAGCTCAATCTCTTCTGCTCGGAATAAATACTTGAGTGGTGACTCATTGGTTACCATATGGAAACCTCTTCGAAACGCTTTAAACTGCTTTTCTACTGATTTGTTGAGAATGTGCTCTGTATAAAGATCAACAAATTCCTGTTTGGAACAAAATAACATCACATTAGAGCTGAGTACCATATCAGCAGTGGGAAATACTATCAATGTATCTAATCTAATTTAATATGACACAAAAAAATTGACAATTATTAATTCATGGTTCATTCTTCCATACTATAAATGTCTGCACTGACAAGCTCTACCCGTTCAAGAATTTCTTCGCATTCTCCCACAATTTTTCCTCCTATTCACGAGTTCCTCTGCATAACTTTCATAATATTAATTTGCCAAATGTATTTCCAACTACCAATACTTCTCCGGTGCAATACACTTTTGTCACAGTGTTCTTACATTTAGGGTGAATGTTGTTCTGCAGTAGAACCACAAAACTGGGCTGGACCGCTGGATCTTGAGCAGAAGAAATTTATTTGGATCTTGAGACATGGATCGTCTCAATAGGCGATACTCAACGGAAAGCTCTTAATTTGTACTATTGCAAGTCCATGGCAAAAAGCAAAAAAATAATTTTATTGATATTTTGTGACAGCTCAAAATGGAGGGGAAAAAAAAATCACATCCTTCAAACGTCCATTTCTTCTTCTCTAGCTCTTTGCCCCTCTCCATTGCTACTTGTCTTGCATTGGTCTTTTATTTTCTATGCCCCATTTCCCCCCCCCCACCTCATCCTAAAAGTTAAATGTCCTATACTCACGGGTGAACTTGAGCTCAAGGACCTCAGTTTGACCACAGCTCCCTCAATTTATTCAGATTGGTTTTTATTTATTTTTAAAGAGATAAACAAAAAGATGAAAGCCATTTTGCATTCGCTCAGAGGCAAGAAACAGGAAAGACTACACAGTCCTACAGCAATAGGAGGAAAAAATCTTAAGTATCACTTGGGAAGTATTTAAATTTTTTTTAAATTAGATTGATGTACAGCAACTGCCATCGTGTGAACTGTTATATGTGTACTGGCACCTTTGTTTAAAAAAAAAAAAGCACTATATACAATTATTGAAGCAAGTTTTTCTTTGAAGGAGGTCTGTGCCCACTATTTTATAGTGACATCTGGACAAAGTTATTGTGGCCATCCGTATATCAATGAAAAAATGCCAGTTCTCCAATTTAGGTTATTCTAAATGCAAACTGGAATTATCATGACTTTACCTTTCTGTTTTCATTCGTCACCGGAATCTGATTTCCATTTTCCTTTAAGTCGCACATCACTGGAGTTCCAAACAAGTCATTCTGGGATATTTGGAAAGTGATCATCATGTCATCCTCGACACTGCCATCATATTCAAGAAGTTCTTTTAAACTCTGAAACAAGACCTGTGGGGTAGGGACCATAAATAATGCACATGCATTTGAGTTTCACAAAAGTTATTGCTGATTACATATCACTTTAATGAGTAGATGTATTTCGTATGGTTAATAATCGATCTTGGTTTACATAATTTTATGCAAAACAATGCTAATCGCTGTAACATTGCATACAAAGTGCTCACCACTCTTAATTTGGAGCCGCTTTGTTCAGCTGCCCGATATATATTTGATTAGTTCAAACGGATAGAAAGCTTAACAAGCAAAAGTTGAAATTAATGCGCAATGTTCCCCTTTCTGCAATTGTTTCCTCATCATTCCCCCTAGTTTATTTCATTTTGCTCTTACTTCAATTTTCAACTTTCTTGGTTACCCAAAACCCATGTCTACAGACAAATTGATTAAAATATCAACTAATAGAAACTTGCTCATGCAGATGGGAGGAAAACAGCTCTAGAACTTAATTAACAAGTTGCATGATAATAAATTATTTAAGTAGAGAAAGCTGATAATTCTTGTACGTTACCGGGTGAGAGTCTTCCAAGTCACGCAACGTTCCCTTTTTGCCTAGCAATTTTCTGTAAACGACCATAGGAAAATGCACATCCAGTATACAGTTGTTGTAAATAGCCAGGCCGAGAACTATGCCAATTAGAGTAAACTGTCCCTCGGTCTCAAATGAGGAAGTGTTGAACCAGAACAATTTTGAAGATTCATCATATGTGAACATTCCTGTGAAGGGAGGGAGGGGTGGAAGAGGGGAAGAGGAGCAAGGAAAAAAAAAAGGAAAAATCTTTTATATCTCAAAAAAAGTTACAAATAGTGTATGTTGAAAAATGCTCTAGGTGCTACGAGGTCGGCTGCAGGTGGCACCCCCGGGGCATGAAGACTGTATGGTGGACGGGTGAGGCGAGGGCTGATGGTTCGTGGCTCAATGTGTCCGGATCGAGGCATCGGTGGAATGGGCCGCTGGAGGCCCTGCGGCAACTTGGGCACTGCTCCAAGTGGCCGAATTGGGCACTGAATTGGGCACTGCTCCAAGTGGCCGAATGCATGGATCGGTTGCGGTCTGCAGCGGCAGAGTAGCAGTGGAGGACACTGCACGGTAGGCTGCTCTGGAAGGTTAGATTGCATGGGATCCAAGGAGAGGTAGCTGAATGGATAGCAAATTGGCTCCATGGAAGGAAGCAGAGAGTGATGGTGGAAGGTTGCCTCTCGATCTAGAGGTCTGTGACTAGTGGTGTGCCTCAGGGTTTGTGCTGGGCCAGTTACTGTTTGTCATCTACATCAATGATTTGGATGAGAACATACAGGGCAAGATTAGCAAGTTTGCTGATGATACAAAAGTTAGTGGTTTGCAGATAGTGAAGATGGTTGTGAACGATTACAGCAGGATCTGGATCTATTGGCCAGGTGGGCAGAGGAATGGTTGATGGAATTTAATACAGAGAAGTGTAAGGTGTTGCATTTTGGGATATCGAACAAGGGCAGGACCTACACAGTAAATGGTAGGCTTCTGGGTAGTAGTTGTAGAGCAGAGGGATCTAGGAGTACAGGTGCATGGTTCCTTGAGGGTCGAGTTGCAGGTGGATAAAGTGGTCAAAAAGGTTTTTGGCACTTTGGCCTTCATCAGTCAGCGTATGGAGTATAGAAGTTGGGAGGTCATGTTGCAGTTGTGTAAGACATCGGTGAGACCGTATTTAGAATATTGTGTTCAGTTCTGGACACCATGATATAGGAAAGATATTGTCAAGCTTGAAAGGGTTCAGAAAAGATTTAGGAGGATGTTGCCAGGACTAGAGTGTGTGAGCTATAGGGAGAGGTTGAGCAAGCTGGGTCTCTATTCCATGGAGCGCAGGAGGATGAGGGGAGATCTTATCATCATATCATATCATATATATACAGCCGGAAACGGGCCTTTTCGGCCCACCAAGTCCGTGCCGCCCAACGATCCCCGTACATTAACACTATCCTACACCCACTAGGGACAATTTTTACATTTACCCAGCCAATTAACCTACATACCTGTACGTCTTTGGAGTGTGGGAGGAAACCGAAGATCTCGGAAAAAACCCATGCAGGTCACGGGGAGAACGTACAAACTCCTTACAGTGCAGCACCCGTAGTCAGGATCGAACCTGAGTCTTATAGAGGTATACAAAATCGTGAGAGGAACAGATCAGGTAGATACACAGTCTTTTGCCCAGAGTAGGGGATCGAGGACCTGAGGACATAGGTTCAAGGTGAAGGGGAAATGATTTAATAGGAATCCGAAGGGTAACTTTTTCACAAAGGGTGGTGGGTGTATGGAACAAGCTGCCAGAGGAGGTAGTTGAGGCTGGGACTATCCCAATATTTAAGAAACAAGTTAGACAGGTACATGGATAGGACAGGTTTGGAGGGATATGGACCAAGCGTCGGCAAGTAGGACTAGTGGGACATGTTGGCCAGTGTGGGCAAGTTGGGCCGAAGGGCCCGTTTCCACATTGTATCACTCTATGATTCTGTGACACCAACAACTTTGCTTGGCCAGGCTTACCATGCAATGCCGTCAGGACAACAGGGCTTTATGAGTCAGCTACCTACATTTATAACTACTTGGGACTTGAATCATGAAAAACAACGCCAAGACAAGGTGACTTGTATACTGTCTCAGTGTACTATTCCAATACACTTATTGGAATAGTACACGATTGTGCTGATGTTTACTTTTCAATAATACTTTTACTGAACTGTATGCATAAAAGGAATTGCGCACTACCTCGGTACATATGACAATAAAGTACCATTGAACCATTGAGTTGTACAACACATTGGTGTGGCCACATTTAGAGCATGATCACCATGTTATAGGAAAGATCTTGTTAAGCTGCAAAGGGTGCAACAAAGATTTACAATGATGCTGTCTGGACCCGAATGTCTGAGCTATAGGGAGAGGTTGAGCAGGTTAGGACTTCATTGGCTACGAGAGTGTACAGTCAGAATTAAAGATTTCCTAGTCTAATGGAGGCCTACTACATCACTTCAAGCTAACACGAGTAGCTCTGCGAATGCCTGCAGCTGCAGCCAACATACAAAAATTGGAGCAGTATAAAACTCAAATCCATACCAATGTCAGGGTTGAAGATTTCTTCCACAACAAGCTGAAAAAACTCTTTGGAAACGCCTCCTTCATCCACACCTTGTTCACCTTCAAATTCTACATAGAGCTGTTTCTTCAGATCTGCAGGGTTTTCCATGGCAATCATCTCCAGCTATTACAAACAGTTTAAATGTTGATGGATTATTAATTTAATCAATAACACACTCACACTCAAATTTAAACACACTCACTTCAAAATACTTCAGACGGACACAATCTATCCACGTTTTGGAAGCACGCGTTTGAGATCCTTGCTTTGTAATAAAATATACTTATTTCAGTTTCAACACTGAAGCAGGCCTCATTTGTTGTTTCAGTGCAAATTACAAGGCAAAATGGTTGCATTAACATTCTGTTCACAATTAAAGAAAAGGCTTCCAAGTATGGAATGGAAATACAACAAGAGTGTCCTTTCAGTAGAATGAAACCGATGGTAGTACACTTGAAGTTAGTACATTCTCCATCTTTTGAATTTCCGATAAAAACTAATAGGTTGACCCCCAGTTTATGCTGTTAATATTCACCCTGGATGCAGTGCTTGCTGCCATTTGGAATTTAGTTGAAAATGGAGAAAATAAATTAAAGTCAGTGAAAATGAGAAATCTTAAAATCTACTCGAAGTGAGATCAAAATAGACAGATAGTAGGTTCGCTTGAACATAGTTGTATGTTACCTTTGCTTAGTTTGTAAATTTCACACACTGACAGTAGATGGTACCTTAAAAATGATAACCTTTATTCTCCCATGGACAGAAAATTGGGTCCATGTCAAGAATCATTCACCGATTTCATTCCTCCAGTGCTCATCATAACTTAGATATTATAAAATATTATAATTTTTTTAATTCTGTATTTAGTAACAATTTCATATCATAGCAGATATACTTAGATATTATAAAATATTATAATTTTTTTAATTCTGTATTTAGTAACAATTTCATATCATAGCAGATAAAATGTTTGCATTCTATAACAAAATGCACACTTCAGTATATCGAGATGCAGCAACTAAAAATCATATGAGCCATTTTATACTGTGCTCCTGGAATGCAGGCAAACCAAAATGGGATGGTTGTTTGCCATAATGAACCAATCGTGGTGTGTGGGATGAATGATAGGTTCCCCTTTTCTTAAAGATCGTGATGATCTAGCTGAAATTCTCAGGCAGATATCTTTCATCCATAAATTCTACACCTTCACCTATTAATTTAGTTTTATTTAACCATAATGGAGTTTGAGCCCATGACTTTAGGCAGCTACACCATGAGAGTCTATTTTTAAGTCAATAACATCAAATTAGAAAATATATTTGAATGTAACATGCAAATCCATTAATTTAAAAGCAAAAAAAAAACTGCAGCTGTTAGAAATCTGAAATTTAAAAAACACATGCAGGAAATGCCACATCTGGCAGCAGTGGATATATAAACTCTCATTAAATGCTGGGCATTTAGCAAAATTGATATTTTTGGTCTCCACAAGTATTTCCAAGCATGTCCTGTGGTGAGTTTAGTTTAGAAATACAGCATGGAACCAGGCCCTACGCCACCAACCAGCGATCCCCGCACATTAACAGTATCCTACACACACTAGGAACAATTTGCATTTATACCAAGCCAATTAACCTACAAACCTGTACGTCTTTGGAGTGTGGGAGGAAACCAAATGTCGGAGAAGACCCTTGCGGTCACGGGGAGAACGTACAAACTCCATACAGACAGCACCTGTAGATCGAACCCAGGTCTCTGGCGCTGCAAGCGCTTTAAGACATCAACTCTACCGCCCTTAGTTACTGCTCTTCGAAAATCACTTCAATTCTATTTTCCTTTGTACATGCAGGTCAAAGACCAAATTTATCAGAATTTAATAGTTTAAAAACAACATGAATCTTTTACTCAGAAGTATTAGGCAGTTGTTGCACAGCCTACATGCAAATTCTAGCACTAAATATAATCTATACACCACTGCTTCATATATCAGGGTGCTCAAAGAGTTCCATAATGCAATACATCTCTTTCTGTTAAAAGGTAGTCAAAAGATTAGTTTGATTTTTTTTGTTGCCAAAAATCAAATTATTTTCTCTCATTTATGGTTTTGGCAAAGCGTCTGACAGAAATCAATACATAACTGCTTCTATTTCTAATATGCTGCATAACCTGCTTCCAGCATTTAAAAAAAAATATAAGTACAGCATCTTCAGTTTTTTAAATTTTAATTCAATGTTGCCTTTCTCCTTCATTTTGAATGTACAAGCAACCCTTCTTATTGGCCCCCAACTCCACTCCTCCATCATAAGCCACTTCAAGTTCTGATTCGTTTACTTGTTAATTTTTGTAGATGGGCTATTGCATGCTAGCCAATCGTATCAACCTCACTACTTTCGCCACACCTTTTGGCCGTTTCAAGTTTCTGAGGATGCCTTTCGGCATCAACTCCGCCAGCGAAGTTTTCCAACGTACCATGGAACAGTTGTTTGCGGAGTATCCGTGCGCCATCATCGTTGATGATATTCTTATCTACGGTCGCGACCTGGCTGAACACGATATTAATCTGAAGCGTGTACTCGACCGCGCCAGGGACATTAATCTCAAACTGAATCCACTAAAGTGCAGGTTTCGCCTTCCTGAGGTCACTTACGTCGGACATGTTTTCACCAGCAGCGGTCTCCGACCAGATCCACTGAAAACTGCAGCCATCAATGAGCTGCCAGTTCCTACCGACGTTGTAGGTTTACAACGATTCCTCGGCATGGTTAATTACTTGGGAAAATTTATCCCCAACCTTAGCGAATTATCTGCCCCCCTGCGCGAACTGACACACAAAGACACGGCGTGGTCCTGGTATCAGCAGCACCAAAGGGCTTTTGACACCCTTAAGCTACAGCTAGCTAGCACCCCAACCCTTTCCTATTTTGATCTGGCACTACCGGTTACCATCACATGCGATGCGTCCCAGTACGGGTTAGGCGCTGCGTGCCTGCAGACCACGACTGGTGGCGGCTTCCAGCCCGTCTCGTATGCATCCCGTACTCTGACTGATACCGAGCAGCGTTATGCGCAGATCGAAAAGGAGCTGCTCGCAGTGGTTTTCGCCTGCACCAAATTCAAGGACTTTATTTTTGGCAAGACGTTTACCGTCAAGACTGACCACCAGCCGCTGGTCACTATCTTAAACAAGTCGATTCACGCCGCCCCTGCACGGTTGCAACGGATGATAATGCAGCTGCAGCGGTTTGATTTCCAGATCGTCTACAAGAGGGGTAAAGACATGCACATAGCAGATACGCTATCCAGAGCCCCGCGCAGAATCAATGAACAGCACCTCTCCGAACAGGATGAGTTCTCGGTCATGAAGGTCTCGTTTGTGCCGACTGATCGTCTACGCCGCCTAGCCGAACACACGGCTGCTGATGAGACTTTACAATTGTTGTCCACAGTCATACGGGCCGGCTGGCCCCACAAGCAATCAAATACCTCGTTTGAGATACGCCCCTATTTCCTGGTTCGCGACGAACTAGTGCTCCAGGACGGAATCATAGTCAAGGGCCATAAAGCAGTGGTCCCAGCCGCACTCCGGGACGAATACTACAACGACGTCCACAGGGGTCACCCTGGCACCGAGGCAACCCTTCAACGGGCGCAAAGCATGTTTTACTGGCCCGGGATGACTAAATACATACGTGAAAGAACCGAAACGTGCGCTGTCTGCAACAGCCTGGCACCACATCAACAGAAGCAGCCCCTACTGCCCCAACCGGTCCCGTCTCTTCCATGGTCCTCGTTGGCTACCGACATCTTCGAGTGGCGCGGGAAACACTACTTGGTTTTGGTTGACTCTTACTCGGGATGGTTCGAGATAGACCTTTTGCGGACCATTTCCTCGGAGGCTGTGATCGAGAAGCTGCAACGGCACCTCTCCACACATGGATTCCCTGCACGTCTTCAGTCTGACAACGGTAGGCAGTTCACCAGCCAAGCGTTTAAGGACTTTGCTAACCGATGGGACTTCCAACACATTACCAGTAGCCCCGAATTCCCGCAGTCCAATGGGCTCGCTGAACGCGCCGTCCGGAGTGCGAAACAGCTCATGGAACGAGCTTACCTTGCCAAATCTGACGTATACCTGGACTTACTCAATATACGAAACATTGCTCGAGATCCTGTCCTAGGTTCGCCAGCCCAGCGTCTGATGTCTCGCCAAACCCGTGCTCCCCTGCCTGTCTCCCAGCAGCTGCTCCAGCCGCATGTTCGGTCTCCGCCCGTGGTGCAGCGGCAGCTACAGCGTCACCGGGACGCACAGAAGCGGTTTTTTGACAGGTCCAGTAGGCCGCTCACGCCTCTTGCACGTGGGCAAGTGGTTCGTCTGCAAACCGACAAGGGCCATGCACGGCTGGGACACATTTACAGGCCTTCCACCGAGCCACGTTCATACCTGGTCAAAGTGGATGGGGCCATCTACAGACGCAACCGTCAACACATCCTTCCGGTGAAGGAACCGCGTCCTGCGTCTCCGAGTCGTGACGCCCCGCATCTCGTGTTTGCTCCCACCGTTGATTCACCACCAACCGTTGTTCCTGCCGCGGGTTCCCCACATCGGTCGGTGCTTGACGCGCCCGTGTTATCTCCCACTAGTCCTGTCAAGTCGCCTGTTGCGTCCCCACTCTCCTCCCCTTGTTCTCCCACGAAAGGAGGTGAGGCGGTCTCGTACCGCACGAGGACCGGACGGGTTTGTAGGCCACCCGTTAGATATGGCGATTTTGTGTACCGTTGATTTTGTGTAACTTTGCTAGTATGTTCTTTACATTTGTTGTTCAGTGTTTAACCTACCGTTGTTTCTTTATTTCTACAAGAAGAGATGTAGATGGCCTATTGCATGCTAGCCAATCGTAGTGTTTGTTAGTAGTGATGTAGATGGGCTATTGCATGCTAGCCAATCGTAGTGTTTGTTAGTAGTAGCCCCGCCCATTATGTGCTGCATATATTAAGAACTTGCCTGCGTCAGTCAGTAGGTGCAGCAGCTCGGAGCTGGAATGTACTGCACCTCCTGTGATGTAAGTGTTGCATTAAAAGCCATGTGTTGTATCACAGCGTTGGTATGATCACTTCATTACAATTTTCATTTGTGCTTCTCAGACATGGTGTATGATCCAAGTTATGAAAAGAACACAAGAACATACATAGCGAGACAAGGGACAAAATCACATTTAACATGTATTTATATAATGCCTCTGATATCCCAAGGTAAGCATCAAGAAAGCTACCAAACAAAATTCAGCAAGGCACACACAGAGCTATGTCAGAGGAGACGACAAAACACGCGGTTAAAGTTTTAAGAAGATAAATAAGAACATTGAGGTAGAGAAAGAATTATGGGGTAAATTTTAGAACTTGAAAACATCAACTGATACACAAACATAATGGCGGTGTATCTAAAATCTCTACCGAAGTATCAAACATATTCTACTTCCACGTATGCGATATACAAATAGTGGACTATAGGTTCAAACCAAGGTACAAACCAAGTTCCCTCCATAACGTTTGGGACCAAGACCTATCATTTATTTATTTGCCTCTGTACTCTACAATTTGAGATTTGTAATAGAAAAAAATCACAAGTGGTTAAAGTGCACAATGTCAGATTTTAATAAAGGCCATTTTTATACATTTTGGTTTCACCATGTAGAAATTACAGCAGTGTTTATACATAGTCCCACCCATTTCGGGGCACCATAATGTTTGAGACATAGCAATGCCATGTAAATGAAAGTAGTCATGTTCAGTATTTTGTTGCACATCCTTTGCATGCAATGACTGCTTGAAGTCTGCGATTCATGGACATCACCAGTTGCTGGGTGTCTTCTCTGGTGCTGCTCTGCCAGGCCTGTATTGCAGCCATTTTAGCTTATGCTTGTTTTGGGGGTTAGTCCCCTTCAGTTTTCTCTTCAGCATATAAAAAGCATGCTCAATTGGTGATTGACTTGGCCATTCAAAAATTGACCACTTCTTAGCTTTGAAAATCTCCTTTGTTGCTTCAGCAGTATGTTTGGGATCATTGTCTTGCTGTAGAATGAACTGCTGGCCAATGAGCTTTGAGGCATTTGTTTAAACTTGAGCAGATAGGATGTGTCAATACACTTCAGAATTCATTATGCTACTACCATCAGCAGTTGTATCATCAGTGAAGATAAGTGAGCCAGTACCTTCAGCAGCCATACATCCCTAGACCATAACACCCCCATCACCATGTTTCACAGATGAGGTGGCATGCTTTGGATCTTAGGCAGTTCTTACTCTCCTCCATACTTTGCTGTTGCCATCACTGATATAAGTTAATCTTTATCTCATCTGTCCACAAGACCTTTTTCCAGACTGTGGTTGCTGTTTTAAGTACTTCTTGGCAAACTGTAACCTGGCCATCCTATTTTTGCGATTAAGCAATGGTTTGCATCTTGCAGTGCATCTTCTGTTCATGAAGTCATCTGTGCACAGTAGTCATTGACAAATCCACACCTGACTCCTGAAGAGTGTTTCTGATCTGTTGGACAGGTGGTTGGGGATTTTTTTAAATTATAGAGAGAACTCTTCTGTCATCAGCTGTGATGGTCTGTCTTCCTTGGCTTGCCAGTCCCTTTGCGATTAGTAAGCTTACCAGTGCTCTTTCTTCTTAATGATGTTCCAAACAGTTGACTTTGGTAAGCCGAAGGTTTGGCTGATGTCTCTAAGTTTTATTCTTGTTTCTCAGTCTCATAATGGCTTCTTTGACTTTCATTGGCACAACTTTGGTCCTCATTGAAAAAATCATCCACGCATTAATTTCCTCCCGCCTACACTACTGCAACTCCCTATACACTGGGATCAGCCAATCATCCCTGTCCTGCCTGCAATTGGTCCAAAACGCCGCAGCGAGACTCCTGACAGGTACCCGTAAAAGGGACCACATCACCCCGATTCTGGCCTCTCTCCACTGGCTCCCAGTATAGTACAGAATCAACTTCAAGCTCCTCATATTCACATACAAAGCCCTAAACAAAAATCTTCTAACCCACCACTCTATCTCCAGGTCCTTCAGGTCGGCCGACTGACTATCCCGCAGTCTAGGCTTAAGCTCAGGGGTGACCGCGCTTTTGCAGTTGCAGCTCCTAGACTGTGGAACAGCATCCCTCTCCCCATCAGAACTGCCCCCTCCATCGACTCCTTTAAGTCCATGCTCAAAACCTATTTCTACTCCCTAGCGTTTGAGGCCCTCTGAGGGGGCGCTGTGAACTGTTTATGTATGTGCTGTTATGTTTGTGTGCCATTGTATGTTCGTTCTTAGTACCAGAACTAATGTACAGCACTTTGGTCAACGTGGGTTGTTTTTAAATGTGCTATACAAATAAAATTGACTTGACTTAACTCATGTTGATAAACAGCAATAAAAGTTTCCAACGGTAATGGAAAGACTGGAGGAAGACTAGGTTCTGAGAGCTCTCTTATGCCTGCATTAAGGAGGCATTTAAACACACCTGAACAATTACAAACACCTGTGAAGCCACGTGTTCCAAACATTATGGTGCCCTGAAATGGGGGGAGTATGTATAAACACCGCTGTAATTTCTACATGGTGAAACCAAAATGTATAAAAATGGCCTTTAATAAAATCTAACAATGTGCACTTTAACTACATGTGATTTTTTCTATTACAAATCTCAAATTGTGGAGTACAGAGGCAAATAAATAAATGATGGGTCTTTGTCCCAAACATTAGAGGGTACAGTACATCTCACAGCTAATATCAGTAGCTAAGACAATACTAGTCTAAGTATTAGAAAAGACAGCATACAGTTTGCTTCAGGAAGAGCATGAGCAGATTCTCAAATACATTCCCACAGAACACACTGATTTCTAAGATCTTAGAACCAGCAAAATTCATCTACCATAGGCACACAAAGCACAGCCATCATGTAATTTGTAATATTAGGTGATTAATATCTAGGATGCTCAAATACTGTGCAGGAATTATGAATTTATTTCTAATATTAAGTTCTAATATTAATTTTCATGGGAAGTGGATCACCTGCTTCTTCTAAAAGTTGTGCTGTGGTACACTATTTTGATGTCAGCACCTCCCCTATTAGACCTAATGAGCTGAGACAAGTGTCACTAATGAGCCCGAGGAGGATATCACCGCCATAAAAAGTCAAAAGAGGGAACAATGTGCATGACTAAACAATTACCATCAAAAGAACTCACAGCAAGTTTGAACCACAGTCGCGAGTGATGTGCCAAATTTCAAAGTAGTCACACAATTTGCTCTGCTGCAAATTATTGTTAAGTGTGTCTTTGCACTTGTATGTACACATATACATGACTCAACTGAAAACTTAACTTTCTTTATAAAAAGTGGGCTGGGGAAGGAAGTTACAATTAGCATATTTGTGAAGTTGAAAATTGTGAGCAAGTTAATCAGCTGCATGTGCATCACTGTCCAGCTAGAACTCATCCATCTGTATCCTTTCCAGAGACTGAAAGGTGGATCGGAGATGCAATATAGAGAGTGAAAGCCTTCCATGTCATGTGGGACTGAAATAGAAGCCTGCTAAATCCAGTACTACAGAATAGAACTGTTGCTTTTTGCTTAGATTTACTTGTATTGGGACATTAGAGTTAGACTGACAGCTCCCTCCATATTTGTATATAGAAAATATCAGTAATCTAAATATTAGAAGGTCAACAAGCAGCTTGCTATACTTTGTGTATAAAATCATGAGAGGAATAGATCGGGAGGACGCACACAGTTTCTTGCCCAGAGTAGGCGAATCAAGAACCAGAGGACATGGGTTTAAGGTGAAGGGGAGAGATTGAAAAGGAATCTGAGGGGTTACCTTTTCACACAAAGGATGGTGGATGTAGGGCACAAAGTGCCAGAGGAGGCAGGACTATTGCAACGTTTAAGCAGCTTTTAGTCAGGTACATGGATTGAACATGTTTAGAGGGATATGGGCCAAATGCAGGACAGTGCAAGGATGGGCTATGATGGTTAGTGTAGGGTGAATGGGCCAAAGGGCCTGTTTCCACACTGTATGACTATCACTCAGAGATTGGCAGGTGGACTCTAAATTCAGGGCAAACAAATCCCATTCACTCATTTCATCTCCCAAGCACGCATCCAAATTTAATTTTAGGATTCTATATCTTGGAAGGCTATTCAGCTGCAGTTACATGCATGACTATTCAGTCAGCATCTCAGAGGCCATGACCTCTATCACAATAATCAACAGGTACATGGGAGCACCACTGGTTTTAGGTTGCTCACCACGTTGTATATTATCCTAACTTGGAAATATATCATCAGTCCCTCACTGCCAAATCAAAATCTCGGAACACTTTTTCCAACAGTATCGTTGGAGTACCGTCAGAGAGACAGCAGTCTGCAAAGCGGCAGCTATACACCACCTTCAAGGGAAATTAGGAATAGACAGTTAATGCTGGTGTTGCCTGCAATACACAAACACTGAAAATTAAAAAAAACACCAAGATTTAACACAGTAGTCAAACTGAGGTCACAAATTAGTATTACCATGAATTTGACATGGCACGGTTAAGAGTCCTTCATTACCTCGCTAGATACATGAAGCAGGTCACAAAAGGAATGTCTTGTTCGAAATTGGAAAATTAAGTTCTTGTTTCCCTTGCCTTTTACAGCAAAACATAACATGCATTAATTTGCAAGAGTTAAGACACTTCCAACACATTGCAATTTAATTGTTTCCATAGAACGTTAAAAATAAACTTACCCGAACAAGTGCATCATCTATGACGTAGTCACGTCGGACCTTAAGTCGAAGGTAAGGGTTCAGTTGTTGCCCCTGGACAAGGCTGTAAAGAACAGTGATTCGCCGCTCGCTATACATGCGTATCCTATTGTCATAGTAAAGTCCCAAATTCTTGGTTACAGCATTTAGAATGAAGGGACAGGTCATAAATGAGAATTTATTCTCTGTTTCTACTTTGAAGAAAGTATAGTCTTTATCCATCTCTAGTACGTCGTTTAATGGTTCATTAATAAAGTCTTCAAAAGAAACAAGTGGCTTGTGGCAATCGATTGTTTTCACACCCAACTCGGTTTCGAGGGGATCCATTCGGGGTCCTTTTTTATTTCTCCGCTCTTCACCTAGTAGCTCTTGCAAAGTAATTTCACTGGATTCAGCAACCGCCTCATCGTCCTCTTCCTCATTGTGCCCTATATCCACATCTCCTGCAACAATGTTTGCATAATGCATTATTTTTAAGCATTTTGTAGCAGCAACAACAGCATCGTCATCATTCACCAGGTTTCGACTACTGAATTCGTTACTTATGACCCGATATGTAATGAGCTGCTGAAATGTTTCCACCATCCGACGGATTTGGGCTGCAGTGTATTTTGACCATAAGCGAATTAATTTGGCTTGCGCTGGGAGGGGGAGCTTGCTCATGGCTTTGCAAAAAAGTGGAAGGGCCATTTCCAGATATTCAGGGCTATGAAGGTTGCTGTTCTCCATGACGATAACAAACAAGTTCAGATAATTAGGATCTCTTGAATACACATTATGGTAAGTCAAATCACATTCCACATTTGGCGACAAGTACACCAATGCATTTAGAAATGCTGTTTCTATCTTTTCATTGGAAAGCAATTTATTATAGACCCGTCTGACTGCATCAATATCAATAGATATTTCTTCAGGCCCTAATCTATGAACATTGTTTTCTCTTGACTGTGTGCCTCCGATGAAGCTTCTTGATGAAGAGGCCTCGGCATCATCCATGAACCTTGCAGAAGCAGCTTTTTCTTCCTCATCCTCATCTTTATCCTCATCCTTTCCTTGTAATGATTTTAGCTCTTCCTTTGTGTGTTGTTTAGCCTTTCGGAAACTCTGCACCAAGCCATCTGCACTTGAGAAAACTCTACCGATAACACGTATCAACGGCGAATAATCTTCGCGCTCTCCACACAATTCCAAGATTTCATACACTTTTTCCTCTGTCAGGTAATTCACATCTACATCGGAAACATAATGGGAAGATGTTTATTTTTAAAAAAATACATCACAGGATTTAGTACAATGATTTAAAGTGGTAAAGAATAAAATGGTATCCAACAGGCAATATGGAAGTCAGATTTTGATTATATTCTCAAAATGAATAGCTGTATTGGACTGGACAAAATTCAGAAAATTGTATCTTTCTGGAAATACACACATCCGAGGACATCTAAAATTTACAGTAACTGGTTCATCTACACACTGATCTGCAAATACATGTTCTTTATTAATACAGGGGCTACATTTTTCTTTCAGGACATCAGAAAATCTTTACAGCCAACAAAATACTTCAAAGAATGTACCTAATGGCTGTTGGAAGTCTGAGACATCCAAGTTGCCAAATTTATATTTATCATGTTACTGTTTGCACAGGAATGAGCAACTGAGTCTAACTGGGTTTTAATTTTTCATCTGAGGACTATCGCCAGAATTGAGTTTTTATTCTACCCTCTGAAACAATGAAGAAATACAGCAAGTTGTCCAATGCCTACAAGGCAAGAATCAAGCTGCAATGTTATGATAACCCGTACTCAAAGCCCAAATCAGACTATTTCAATATCCTGTATTTAAGAAATACTAAAAGCTCATACCCTCTGTGAAGGTTCTATCCAAGCAAGAATACATTTAAATAAAATTGCAATCAAAAGTTGAAGCACCCCTTGAAAATGTTGACTTGCTCATTGACACATGACATCCAAGCTTATATCATTGATTCAGTGCAAAACCATTGCTTGCATTGTAGGTTGAGTATCTAAAACAAATTTAGTGTAATATTTGGCAGGATTAATCAGCCAAAGTTGTATTTTCTTTTTAAGAATTGTTTATCCATGATCCACTGAGGCTAAGAGCCAATGTCTAAAATAACATGAGCATTAGCCAATTTGAGAACTAGCTTGATAATATCTAACTGAATGAGAAAACTTTTAATGATAAAGTCCATTAATTAATTTACAAATACTAAGTTCATCATCCCTGTATCTAAATTCATTCAGTACATGTCATAAGAAAGGCATTTATGTATCAACTTCAATAAAATATACTGGATGTGGTTGCAGTGGTTAAGTAATGGACCAGCAGTCATAGTTCTAGATTATTGATCCTGAGACAAAAGTTCAAATCTCCTTCTGGCAGCTGGGGAATTTAAATGTCAGCACGGGAAAGAAATGTTCAATTATGAAAACTGGTTTCAGTAATTTAACCATAAATCAAATTGTCACAAAAACCCGTAGAGTTCTCTGTTGTCCTTCAAGGAAGCAAATCTGCAACATACTAGATTTTGGCCTACATGCAACACAAGAACCACCAAGGTAATTGACTCTTGAACAATAAGTTGCAAGATTGCCAGTGACGTCCTTACTCCATGAACAAATATATAATGTGCTTCACACTATTAACAAAACATTAGAAGCAAAGGTAGGTTTTAAAGAGCAATTTTAAAGAGAGATAGAATGTTGGAGATGGAAATCCAGAACACAACCAGTTTGATAACTGGGGGAGCAAATGAAAACTCACTTTTGTACATCAGATGAATAGTGCACAAATTACACTATACACATCTACTATACACATCTACTTACAACAGTATTACCATCTGTCTTAGCAACTGTTGTCTTGTTTCTCTCTTTGCTTCATTTGCCATTTATGGATTTAAATTTAAAGTTCCAACCTGAACTAGTCAATGATGTCAGAAATCAATACGAATGTAACAGAAATGGGGCGCATGGGCCAACTAATCCAGCCAACCTGAGTCGACTTCCACCTTTACCCAGCAAAATATCCCTCTCATCTCATCTTCACTTAAATGATCGTATAATCCCCCCTATCCCCATATGCCATTCCTGGTGGCACAGGGTTATATGTTTTCACCAGTTGAGTTAAAGTAGTACTTTTTGAATGCCTTGATTTCTTGGTGATTATCCTTTTTTTGATGAGCTCTGGTTTTCTCCACAAGTAGAAACATTTCATTTATATTATGGGCACTTTTCAGAATTTTAAATATATCTAGATCACGTACATCACTGAAAATGTAATTAACTATATTGCCACTCACCTTTAAAATCTTCTCTACGAGACTGCATGTCTTGCTTATTCACTTTTGTTTTTGAGCAACAGATGATGTTATGAGAGCTCGTTGTGCTGTTTTCCATGTAGGCAGTGCTTGTTCCTTTCTTCGAAGGATGAGGATCACATAGTTTTGCATTAATTTTAAAAAGCTCAAGGGCCTTTATGGCCGCAGCATTGTTATCCATACGATGGAAACTTGGACAGGAAGCACAAAACTCATTCGTGCAGACCTCATTTCCACAGCCCTCAGTTAACTGGTGGTAGTAGCGTTCTATTAGATGCTTTGCAGCTGCTCGCTTCCTGTGGCAAACATTCAAAACGGTATGCAGAGGGATTAGTTCAGCCTCCAAAAAAAACACGAAGCACAGTTGCATTAGCACAGCAGTGTTTCATTTAAATAAATGCACAGTAAAAAAGAACAAAAAAAACTTGTTAATTGATATTTAACTTCATTATTTCCATCAGCACATGCAACTTGCAGAAGTTTTCCAATTGGTAAAGGCTTGACATGAAATAATAATTGCAGGGAACGAACAATGTGGCTGTCATTCTGTCCATGAATTGGCATAAAAAGTGTTACCATCCTTTTGAAGTATAATTGCAATTATTTACTACAGCATGTCACAGTATCCAATTCATTTTTACAATCACAGGACATACTCACAGAAACTGGCTGCCCAGTGCAGCATTTTAAGGCAGAAGTGAAATTATTAATTTGGAGTTATTCTGGATCACAATTCCTTCATGATGTCTACATAAGTAAAACAAAATACTGCACAGGGTTTACGCAGGGTTTCTGCCAGGTACTGCCCTTGGGGATTATGGACAAAATGACAAATGATTTATAAAACATGCAGTGCATCCAAACATATACAGTCAATTCTCGTTAATCTAACAATCCCTTACATCTTGTAAATATCGAATTATTGACCGTGTCAGATTACTGAATTTTACGATTTTGGAGGTGACTGACTTTAATGACGACTGTCTGAATGATGGGTATCTGATATGGAATGCACAGGATAAATTGAAGCAGAGGTTCACTTGTAGCTCCTCCAACCTCATCTACTGTATCCGCTGTTCCAAGTGTGGACTCCTGTATATCAGCAAGACCAAGCGCAGGCTCAGCAATCATTTTGCTGAACACCTCCGTTCAGCCCACCTAAACCAACCTGATCTCCCAGTTGCTCAACAATTTAAGTCCCCCTCCCATTCCCACACTGATCTTTCTGCTCTGAGCCCCCTCCATTGTCAGAGTGAGGCCCAGCTCAAATTGGAGGAACAGCATCTCATATTTCGCTTGGGCAGCTTACACCCTATCGGTATGAGCATTGACTTCTCTAACTTCGTAGCCTTTGCTTTCCCTCCCTCTCCATCCCCTTCCCCTTTCCATTTCTCTGACCAGTCTTACTGTCTCCAACTACATTTTATCTCTCTACTGCCCACTCCCCTGACATCAGTCTGAAGAAGGGCCTCGACCCGAAACGTCACCTATTCCTTCTCTCCAGAGATGCTGCCTGTCCCACTCAATTACACCATTTTGTATCTATCTTTGATTTAAACCAGCATCTGCAGTTCTTTCCTATGCATAATTTATTTGCTTTTTGTAAAAATACAAATCTCTTCTGCACACCAGAGACTTCTGTCTACTTGCACTTACATAAGATAAACAAATCAGGTTTGTTTAGTTTAGAGATACAGGGAGAAAACAGGCCCTAAGGCCTACTAAGTCAGCGTCGACCAGTGATCCCCACACACTAACACTATCCTACACACTCACATTAGGGATAATTTAACCAAGCCAATTAACCTACAAATCTGTGTGTCTGGAGTGTGAGAGGAAACCAGAGCTCTCAGAGAAAGCTCATGCAGGTCACAGGCAGAATGTACAAACTCCATACAGACAGCACCCGTAGTCAGGATCGAACCCGTCTCTGGCACTGTAAGGCTGTAATTGCACTACAGATGTGCAATTATTGTAAACCTATTCCTTTATTCTGTCTAGAAATATGCATGAATGAATGATAACTTTTATGAAAGGATGTGAGTTTGATAATTTTGTGCATGAAAACTGTTAATAGAGAATGTAACTTTTACAGTTGTGATTCCAAGTTTCTGAATTAAAGTTACTATTTCACACTTTCTGACTGGCTGAAGGTTAGCAAACTGAACTTATAACCGAGAACGTGTGGACCAATCATAGACGTTATTTGATTGTCTATGAGTTAAATGAAGAGTTGGATGCACAAGGCTGGCAATATTTGTTATCAACATTGCCTGTTTGTTACACGATTGAAATATCTTGCCAAATTAATGATTGATTTTAGAAAAACTGAGTCGGAATATGGAATGTCAGATTGTGAATATTCTAGAAAAATGAGGGTCGGATTAACAAGAATTTACCATATTGGAAAACATTCCGATAGACACGAAGGTTAGATCAGTAACAACATTATTTCCCAAAAATAAAACGTGGCATCATTTTTTTCTTGGATCAGAATTTCTCAGGTTAATTCTATAGGCTACAACTGACACATGCCAGAAACATACATCTTTTAAACCTGCATACATTTTTTCAGAAACCAAACAAAATAGCAATTCTTAAACTTATACTTGAGTTGGACAAGGCACAGACTTTTGAAGAGCTAGTTCTGGAAAGAAACAATTGAAAGTATGTTCTCATTTATAGCAGATCTACTCTCCAAAGAAACAGAGTGCATGGATTGGCTTCTTCATTGTGCACAAAGAAATCGTACATGAAGAAAATTAAGGGCCTGGTAAATGTGCCTCTGCTAAATCTGTCGCCGGCGATTTAAAAATGTATAATTTGTCCAGAGTCAAATACCAATTCTAGCCATGGGATATATTACACTACAAGGGGGGGGGGGGGGAGGGGGGAGAGAGAAATACTGCTTTGATAATTGTCCCATTGGACTGATGAAAGCTACTGAACATTTCAAAAGTGATTAATTTACCTTTCCGTTAATAATTGTGATTCCTTTGAAAATTGCTATTTGTCCAGTGGTGTTTAGCAAGTCTGTGACAATCCTTACATAACATGCTTTCTTCAAAACAATTCAAACTGATGTCACCACATGATAAGACAATATTAATAATTTTGAAATTTTACATGTTCTTCACTGACACTAGTTCTTCATAATTCCAGCAACATATTCTAATACTTTTCAGAGGCACATCAAGCTATTTGTATACTTTGTTGCTATGGTCTATATTCATACATTTATTTAAAAAAATTAAACCTGCTTTTTGTAAAAGGTTTGGCTATTATTCACTGTGGCTGTAGTTAGATCATAAAATTTATTTTACTGAAAAAAAATACCAAAGGATAAGGATTTATTTTTGCTGCTTATGCAAAATACATGAATGGGGGTGGGGATAGCAAGAAGTGATAACTGTTACAGAATATGAAAATTTTATTAAGCATTGCTCTAGTAAATATAAAGATCCGTGTGTGTGACCGCACTGAAATTCCCAATAGCCTGAGCAATTATGTGTAGGTAACACAGCTCACTCTAAACATAAGATGCTGGTACTGAGGGTTGGGATAGACCAAACACCTAATTCAATGGCAGAGCTGGCTTGAAGGCCTGGTGGTCTACGCCTATTGTTTTGTGCTCTTGTTCATGCAGGCAGCTGCACTCCAGATAGTGTTGAGTGACGATTCTGCAAAACTGAATGCAGGTTTCTGCGACTATATATTAACAAGACAATGCATCATCAAGATTGATTGCCCAAAATAATATCCAAGTCAATTAATTCATCTGCCTGGGATACGATAAAATCTCTAAAGATGTGGGACAAATTGTTAATGGTGACAATAATTTGCCCTTTCTCACTTTTGCCTGTTCTCTGCTTGCCACTTGCTGTGCACATACTCCTTCCTCAGTGTCTTCTTTCAACCAATTAGTGCTTCCACCTTGTTGACTCTACAACTTTTGCTTAGTTCTCTTCTCCCTCTGGCTCATGTGTATTCTCCCACCTACAAAATCCACTTCAGCATGTTTGCTCAAGTGCGACTCTTGCTATTATGCTCTCATTCCTCTTATGTACATCTATGTCTTTCAATGTCTCGTTCCCCATGCACTTCCTTCCGTCTTTTCTCAAGCATCAACTCTTTTGTGGTTTCACTGACCTCATCTGCATTGGATGACAAACTTCTTCATTTCCGTGTCACTCCTTTACCCCAAATCGCTCTTACTTTCCTCCAAGCTCCTACCGTAACTACATCTGCCAGAGGACATTTCAGCCTATCAAGTCCATGCCAGCTCACAATCTAATTCTCCTACTAATCTTTCTTGTAACCTATTCTCATCACGTTCCCATCAACTCCTCCCAGATTCCACTTGGAAAATTTTATCGAGGCCAACTAATCAACTAACCCACTCACATTTGGGATATGGGAGGAAGTTGGAGCAGTCACATGGAGAATGTGCAAACTCCACAAACACAGCAGAGATTGGGACAGAACCTGGGTCACTGGAGATGTGAAACACAGCTCTTGTAGCACTGCCACTTTATATCTAGAACTAACATGTTTATGTTACTTTCTTCCCCACTTAACCCCTTAAATTCACTTATTTAGTTATTTTCCTTTTAAAACACCCAACAGTACAGCCATGATGTCTGTGCTGAACATGCCAAATCATGCCAATTAATCACTTTTGTCTATGTGATCCACCATTCCTGCATATCTATGTGTTTCTTTTATAAGCCCCAAACACCAGCATCATATTTGCTTCTGCCAACATCCTTTACAGTACATTCCAGACATCTACCTCTGTACATCAAGGCTGTTATGTAATTTGGCATTTACTGTATAGTTTATCCTTACATTTGATCTCCCAAAGTGCAACACCTCATGCACACTCAGATTAAACTTTTTTGGTATTTACTCCTTTGTCTTCTTGGTTAAAGAAGGGAGGTATTTATTCTCAATATGTCATTGTAACCATACAAGCGATACAGGTCCCTGCTTCAACTCAGCCCTTTATTGCTGGAAGACTAATAGGGGTACAACAGCACTGCTAACTACAAAAATTATGGTTATTTGGAGTAACATTTTTAAAATATAATTTTTTGCCATGCAGAATTTATATCAACAAGTAATTTCACTGGATCACGTACAAAACGTTCGAGCTTAAGTCGAGCCATTTCCTTTAAATGGTTTTAATTATCAGAGGTTTATCAATTTCAATATATAACCCAACTACTGAGTTATTGCAGTGAAGTCCAAGTGGTCTATGAATCATGTAGAAAACTGCAATGAAATATACTGATCCAGTCCAAAAATAGTTTGCTATTTTTTGTTCTGTAGATCAGTACTCATGGGAGTAATGAAAAGAAAACGAGTGATATTAACTTTTATCATAATTTAAGTGTTATAAAGTTCTTTAAAAATGTTTGTGGCACTTGTTAAACAACTTTGCCATCTGTCCACCAAAGATGTTTCCAATTAAATGCAACAGCTGCCCTGGAAACCCCTATGGTAATGAATGTCAGCCATCCCAGTATGAAGCAAAAACACTAACAGTGACAGTTCACATCTGGTTTAAGATGTTGTCAACAGGCTAGTCCCACAGGACAGAAACTTGAAAATGAAGAGAGGGCAGCAAGTGAAGGCTTTCATGAGCTATTTTGCAACTATGTACCCTGCTTGGCAGACTTGGTTACATTGCGTCAGATTATGGGTTTGAGGATGTCAACTCAACATCAGCCTCGAAAAAAGATGCAACTGGTGACATAAGATAAAGTAGAGTTGAAAGGCAAGTTCACAATATTACAGTGGGGCAAGGCAGTTTTTAATGTACTGAATCTATTTGGTCTGTCATGGGAATTTAAAATAAGGAGCATCACAGTGAAAGGCTTGGATAGAGTGGCTGTGGAGAGGATGTTTCCACTAGTGGGAGTCTAGGACTAGAGGTCATAGCATCAGAATTAAAGGACGTTCCTTTACGAAGAAGATGAGGAGAGTTTTGTTTAGTTCGAGGATGGCGAATCTATGAAATTCTTTGGCACAGAAGGTTGTGGAGGTCAAGTCAATAGATATCTTCAAAACAGAGATAGATTCTTGATTATTACGGGTGTCAGGGGTTGTGGGGCGAAGGCAAGAGAATGGGGTTGAGAGGGAGAGATAGATCAGCCAGGATCAGATAGGTCAGGATGGGGGAACACACATCTAGCTCCCTCACCCTGAACATAGGATCCCCCCAGGGCTGCGTCCTTAGCCCCCTACTGTACTCCCTGTACACACATGACTGTGGGGCCAGGTTCAGCTCAAACTCCATCATCAAGTTTGCTGATGACACTGTGGTGGTGGGCCGGATCTCCAACAATGATGAGAAGGCCTACCGGGAGGAGGTGGCTGATCTGGCACTCTGGTGTCAGGACAATAGCCTCCTCTTGAATGTCACTAAAACAAAGGAGCTGATTGTGGACTTCAGAAGGGCTAAACATCCAAGGACATACACGCCACTGGAGATAGATGGGTCTACTGTGGATAGGGTGAGCAGTTTTAAATACTTGGGAGTCCGCATCACAGAGGATCTGACGTGGGCAACGCACATTGCCGCACTGGTGGGTAAGGCTAAGCAGCGCCTTTACCACCTTAGACAATTGAGGAAATTCAGAGTGTCTCTGAGGATCCTTCATTGCTTCTACTCTGGGGCTGTAGAGAGCATCCTGTCCGGCAACATTACAGTCTGGTTTGGGAACAGCTCTGCCCAGGACAGGATGGCCCTGCAGAGAGTAGTGCGTTCGGCAGAACGCACCATGGGAACTACACTCATCCCCCTGCAGGACCTATACATCAGGAGGTGCAGATCCAGAGCAAGCAAGATCATGAGGGACCCCTGCCACCCCAGTAACGGACTGTTCCAGATGCTACGATCAGGCAAACGCCTCCGCTGTCACGCTGCGAAAACGGAGAGGATGAGACGGAGCTTCTTCCCACAGGCCATCAGGACTGTCAACTTTTATAACCCCAGAGACTAAATTTTTGTCGACACTAATAGTAACTTATTAACTTTATTTATATGCTGTAACTGTAATTATTTTTTGTACACAACCCGCAGGCATTGCCACTTTCATTTCACTGCACATCGTGTATGTGTATGTGACAAATAAATTTGACTTGACTTGACTTGATTGAATAGCGGAGTAGACATGATGGGCCGTATGGCCTAATTCTGCTCCTATCACTTATGACTTATAACCTTAAACTTTGAGCTAGGCCACCCAGAAGCAATATCATGAACTAATCCATACAAATGCTTGGTTAAAAGTTCTCCAAAAATGTACTTAAGCTTCGAAAAAGAAAAATTACTATCAAAATTGTGTGAATTTTAAATATATTAAAGGAAATATGATCTATTTGAATGACATGTGGCAGGATGTGCAAAATATCTTATCCCTGTTTGAAACCATTTGAAAGCGCTTCACACAATACAGAACCATGATGAAATAGCTAGATATGGTTTTGCCATTTATTATTGTAAGACGATTCCTGTTAAATATATAACCAAACAAATTCCTGACTCAGTGATGTCATGTGCCTTTATCACGTGTATTTACTTGGTTAAGTTGGCTATTTTGGCACATTTATAACTATTAAGATATTCTCTCTCAAAAACAATAATTGTTTAAAAAACCTCAAGTGATCATTTTCTGCAAAAATAAAAGGAAGTAAACATCCCATGATATTAGTGAACAGTAGGATTCTGGCATGTGTAATCAATATTAACTTATTAATCTCATCATGTTGTTGTTGTGAGTATTATGTTTCGTAATCAAGGGTAATAACTTCAGCATGATTGCAAGACAACCAAGAAACAGGGTATATAGAAAATGTGATCAGTACTCGATAAAACGAACATCATAGCTGATAAATTAAGTTTTTTTTGCAGATACAACGAGCAGGAAAGATGCGGTTTGGAAAATTGGTGTAGGTATTCGATTGATGCCAGGTTAATACACATAATAATGAATTCTAAAATTGACTAGAGCATAGACAAGCTTTCTCTCAATACAAAGCCAAATGAAAAATAGCTGTGATGGTATTGCAAAAAGCTTACAAGACAATATGGAGATCCTGAGTGGGTGGACAAGATAGCAGAAGCATAATGGGGAGGGGGGGAGATAAACTGCAATGAAAAATGGTTTAATTGATGGCTCTTAAACACATGAATAAATATAGATAAAATACAATGCAATCAAGGTTCATTAGATTGGTTTTTGGGTGGAGGCAATCGTCTAACAATGTGATTATGTAATCAGAGGGCATGCTTGGAAGCAAAGGGTTGTTCCCTTGGCTCGAGAATCTTAAACCAGAGGATTTTGTCTCAGAATAATGAGTCCACTATTTGAAATGAAGATGAGAAGATGTTACACAAGGGGGTTTTTGTGTAAAAAAAATTGTGAACTTTTGCAGCTCTCTACCTGAAAAGACCTTTGTGAACATATGTTAGAAATATTTTTGGACTTGGAATTGTAAGCGGACTGGCTGCAAAAGGCAGCGGAACTCTAAGAGGTGGAGCGTGGATCAGACATGACTTGCAGTAACATGGGGCAGTGGAGCAGCAATGGAGGACACCAATGGCTCTGCTTGGCCAGGCCAACCCTGCAACATCGCCAGGACAATGGGCTTTTATGGCCAAGTTAGGAATTCTGCACTTATCACAACTTGGACTTGAAAATGGCACCAAACCTGGCGACTCTGGCTGTGTACTATTCCTATACACCTGCCAGGAATCTAAAATGTGCTTATGTATAGAATAATGTTACTGAACTGTACATAAAAAAGAATTTCACTGTACCTCGACAGGTGATAATAATAAAGTACTGTACCATTGAACCAGTTATAACATTGAATAGCAGAGCAAACCTAAGGGGCATTAAAGGTCTATTAGCTCATTATATTCTTTTAAAAATCTATGAACACTCTCCGTTTCTTTTTGAACGTGCAAAAGGTGATTAAATAAGATCCTGATCTCAGGCCTGGATTGAAAAGAGCAAAACAATGTCAGATGTCTCTGGGTACATGAAAATATCCTGAAGCAGCAGCTTAAAAACAGTATGTTAATATGCAAGGATACTCACATTCGGCTCGCTGTGTGGTTTTCAGCCAAAGGTTCGCTCTGTTTACTGTAATTAAAAGAAATAGCATTACCAGAGCACATTGTATTTATTTAACATAACCAACAGGCAACTTGTTACAGAAAAGATCAACAATTTAGTTTAAAATATTTAAGAGATGAGAACGGAGAAAACAAGAGTAGACCAGCACGAAATATAAACAGATTGCAAGAAGTATCACAGGTAATGTAATAAAGTAAGGGATTTACGCAAGTTAATGTGGGACCTTTACAGAAAGCAGAATTGATACTTGGAAATAATGAAATTAAATATCTTGTTAGTCTTCAGGGCAGACACAAAAAAACCCTGTCAATGGAAGACTACAGTTCAAGTACAAATTTCCAACAAACTATCATTGGATAAATCAATGGGATCAAAAATAATAAATTCCCAGAACTTGATGAACTGCGTCCTAAGTTTTGAAGGGGGCTGCTATTACAGATGGTTGAATGGTAGCAAATGTAATGTACTATTTATCAATGGCGAGAGAGAAGCTAGTTTAACATTCTGTAGTAGGGAAAATGATTAAATCCATTATCATAGTAATCGTCACAAATTTAAAACAAAGTTGATATGGATTTTTGTAAAGGAAATTATATATCTGACTAATATTTGAGGCTTTGTGAGAACCAGCTGGTGTGATAATATTGGACTTAAGTGGTTTTCAAAGATTACATGGAAAAGGTTATTAAACAGAGGACATGGTACTGGGGCAACAGTGATACGGACTGAGTTTTGGTTAACAGAGAGAAAACAGAAACAGAATAAAGCAGGACATTTTTAGATGAGACACTAACCAGTAGGCTACTGTAAAAATTATTGTAAGGGTCCCATCTGTTCACAACCTATACCATGGTTTGGAGGGAGAAGCCAAGTACAATATAATCAATGCTTGCAGAAAATGCAGAAGTATATGACTAAACGCAAGAAGGATGCACAGAAGCTTGAGCCAATTGAGAGACTCAGCAAATGTGCAAAATGTTCAGAGAGAATATAATGTTTTCAATTAAGAGCCCATCCACTTCAATAGAAAAAAAAATAGAAAGTATTTTTTGAGTGATGAGTGAAGACAACTTTTAGGGAAAATAAATTCATATAAACATAGCACAAAAAGTAAGGAAATTTGAGTTTGGTAGATTATTTTGTTGTTGTAACAATGCTTCTTGGCAATAAATCTTATACCGTTGGAAAGCCTGTTTATTTCCCTTTTAAATGGTGCCACATTTGTAAGGAACATGCATTTGTGGGATGAGCAGCAGAGCTGAGTATATGGGTTGCGCCCATGAAAAAATTGCCAAATCTTCTCTGCCAATGCCAAACAGCTTATTCTGCTGTTGCTATTGACTCTTGTTTTGAGCTTCTGGTACCCCCAGGTGCTGACAATCAGGTGCCTGATAGGCACCTAATTGGCAGCATCTGTGAGCATGGGCCCTGCTACAGTGGTCAGTAGGTGTCTGCTCCAAGAATCGGCATGCCACGTTTGACTGATCTGGATAGGGCCCGTGCGATAGGGCAACTTCAAGCTGTTGTTCCGCAAAACCAAGTTGCGGCATTATTTGGAGTGAGCCCTAGTACCATCTCCAAAGTGAAGGCCAAGTTCCATATAATGGGGGATGTCAGAGACAGGCCGCGAAGTGGGCATCCCAAGAAGACGACACCCAAAGAAGACCGTTTCCTCACCCTGTCAGCACTTGGGAACCGTAGGCTGTCTTCTACAGATTTGCCGTCAAGGTTTGCAGGACGATATGGCCGACGGCTCTCTGCCCAGACAATTCGGAACAGACTGCACGCAGCCGATCTCCGGTCTCATAGGGCTGCCAGGAGGCCTGCCATGTCTGCCCTTCACCGTCAGGCCCGATTGCGCTGGTGTCGGCAACACGTGCACTGGAACCTGAACATGTGGAGGAACGTTATGTTCAGCGATGAGTCCAGATTCTGCCTACAGCAGTTGGATCATAGGGTCAAAGTGTGGAGAAGACGCGGAGAACGCTATGCTGATTGCTGCACCGATAGAGTAACATCTTTTGGTGGAGGCAGTGTGATGGTGTGGGGCGGCATCTCCCTCACTGGAAAAACGAGGCTTGTCATCATTGGAGGCAATCTCAATGCAGAGAGATATCGAGATGAGATTCTGCAACCAGTGGCAATCCCATATCTCCACAGTCTGGGACCGAACTCTATCCTCCAAGATGACAATGCTCGCCCCCACAGAGCAGGGTTTCTCAGAGACTACCTCCAGAATTAGGGAGTGGAGAGGATGGAATGGCCTGCCAGCAGTCCTGACCTCAACCCCATTGAACACTTGTGGGATCAGCTTGGGCGTGCTGTTCGTGCCAGAGTGACCAACACAACCACGTTGGCTGACTTGCGACAAATGCTGGTTGAAGAATGGGATGCCATCCCACAACAGTGTGTGACCAGGCTGGTGACCAGCATGAGGAGGTGCCAGGCTGTTGTGCCTGTGTATGGTTCTTTCACACGCTACTGAGGCTCCTGTTTATTAAATGAATAAATTGTTAAATTGCCAATATGTCTTGTTTCTTCAGACTTCAATCATCCAATCCACCAAACAACACCGAACAAGAGTCAATGGCAGAATAAGCTGTTTGGCATTGGCAGAGAAGATTTGGCAAATATACTCAGCTCTGCTGCTCATCCCACAAATGCATGTTCCTTACAAATGTGGCACCATTTAAAAGGGAAATAAACAGGCTTTCCAACGGTATAAGATTTATTGCCAAGAAGCATTGTTACAACAAAGAAATAATCTACCAAACACAAATTTCCTTACTTTTTGTGCTATGTTTATAATGTTCAAATATATTTTATGATCTGCACTTTTGTTTATCCATTCCAACTATGCCTACTATATACATTTGAGAATATGCCACTGATGCATTAAAGGGAGTAACAGAATCATACTGCAGAAAAGCAGTATAACAATTCCAGATCTTTTCATTATTTTCATTTAAATTCAGATTACACAGAATTTAGAAAGATTTTAATCCTCAAATAGGAATTTATTGGCTACCTTTGATTAACCTCCTCTTCACTACACTTTATTAAACACCGTTCCGAGTTATCCTCATAGAACAGGAGTTTAAAAATCAAATTTACTCCAACAAAATTGTGCGATTTGTCCATCACCATTTCCACTCAAGTCTTCCGAATCTGACCCAGCAATTAGTCCTTTTAAATAAAGTCTGCCTTGATTCTAACTAACAATCATACACCCATGAAACTTGAATCTCACTGTCTAGATTTCTATTTCTTGATTGGAACGAGTGTCAGGGGTTATGGGGAGAAGGCAGGAGAATGGGGTTAGGAGGGAGAGATAGAACAGCCATAATTGAATGGCAGAGTAGACTTAATGGGCCGAATGGCCTAATTCTGCACCTATCACTTATGACCTATGGTACCAGTCATACAAAACTTATCAAAACAATTTACTTCTTTCATCTTCCAAACTTGGATGCATTATAGTTGTAATTGTAGCAAATTGTTTTAAGGATGCAATTTCTAAACATACTCTATGGAAGGATTTATAACGTGACAAAATGCTTTAATAACTGAGGTAACAGTGCATTGCAACATATTAATGAAATTAGATTTGAAGTGCTATTTGTGGAACAAATCCAAACAATGAAGTAGACACGTGTCTCCTCTACGGAGTCTAACCTTGTATTTTATTTTACGATCACGGCTGATTTGTCCCAGAGCCAGCTGTCTTTTTCGGTCTTCGTTTTCTAGTCTATTTTGAGTTATCATATCACTAGCCCAACTGTTACCTTAGCCTCCGATCTCTCTTCCTACAAATCAGTGCCACAAAGGAAAAACAACTGCCAAATGATTTCATGCACTCTGGTACAACAAACTTGTTTAGAAAACTATGACAGAACCAAAAGTTATAATGCAAAATGAAAACACTGTGAAAAGTGAAGGACATTTCCAAGCTTAAGGGAATTGGGGAAAAACAGGGCTTAGTGGCAATGCTATTACCTCACAGCTCCAAGGATCAGGGTTCAATCCTGACATTGTCTGGGTGGGATTTCACATTATTTCTGACCACTTGGACTTTCATCAGATATCCATATATCAAAGGAGTCTAGGTTGGCAAGTTAAATGGCCACTGAAAATTCCCCTTGTGGAACTGAGTAGTAAAAGTTTGTTAACACATGGGCAAGTTGAAAGAAATGTGGGGAGAACTAAAAAAAATGGAATCAGAGTAGGATTAATGAAAATTGATGGACTTGGTGGGCTAAGGGCCTGTTTCTACTCTGTAAAGCTCTATGACATAAAGTTCAAATGGAATGATTTTGTACTGAATCTAATAGAGCAAAGTAGTCATTTGTACAAGTCTGAAGGGTCTTGATCCGAAACGTCACCCATTCCTTCTCTCCAGAAATGCTGCCTGTCCCACCGAGTTACTCCATCATTTTGTGTCTATCGTCATTTATACAACATCTTTAACTCAGACCCCTAAATTGATTTAATGATTGGTACGCCATGGGATTAGAAGGATAAAAGGAGGGTGTTTACAGAAAGATGTGAAGAAAAAGAGTTCAAAGACTGAATTCTGGGTTACAGGCAAAGCGAATGAAGTATCAGTATCGGTTTGCACGAATCACAAGAATCAGGCAGGCTATTGAAGGAGACGCCATGGTATGGAGAATAAAGAAATGCAAGATCAGAGAACCATTTATGGCTCCAGATAAAAAGAAACTCAAAGGATGTTTCAATCATGAGCATGTTTAAAGTATTTTTACCGATTTCACACAAACATGGACCTTTTCAAATTAAAATGGTTTAAAACAAAATAGAAGCTCTCAGCTGTACACATGTGCTATCCTGCTAATACTCAAAAATCCAAGAATAACAAGCTTTAAAATATTTTCCTTCCCAGTTACAATACATAATATTTCTTTGGAACAGAACTAATGCGACTTGATAACAGTTTAGTAGTTGATAATATTTCACTATATTTTATCTATGTACAATCACAATATAAATTAAGAAAACAAATAGTTTCAGAATTATTAGGGATTCCAAAAGAATAAAAAGAGTATTACATTTCAATAGACAATAGGTGCAGGAGTAGGCCATTCGGCCCTTCGAGCCAGCACCGCCATTCAATGTGGTCATGGCTGATCATTCTCAATCAGTTCCCCGTTCCTGCCTTCTCCCCATACCCCCTGATTCCGCTATCCTTAAGAGCTCTATCTAGCTCTCTCTTGAATGTATTTTATGGCTAAAAATGTTCACAGGATGGTGGGTTGATTCACCACTGTAAAATCTACCTAGTGGGTAGATGCAGACCTCCCAACATTTCATTTTACAAATTCATAATTTTGATGTCCAAAATCCAGAATTTTACATCAAAATTCATAATATGGCGCGTAATGCAACTTTACAGCAAAATAAAAGTATGCACGCCAAATGCGCATACATGTCGCGCTACATTCATGTGTGAAACACGACTGTTATTTCCAAGTCTGTAGTTCTTGGATTACATGTACAATGTCAGGCCGATCATGAGTATATACTGCTATTTATAGAAAGGTTATTGAACAGAGATTCTTTTTGTAACACAAAGAAAATTTTGTTTTGTTTTTGCTCCTTTGCCTTTTCCTTACACATCCCAATTCTCTTGGTATTGAATAAAAGAACAATGGTCATAAAATGCATGACTAAGTTATGAAGAAAGAGTTGATGTGTGCAACTTGACTAAGCATATGGAAGAAAGGTCTCGACCCAAAATGTCACCTATTCCTTCTCTCCTGAGATGCTGCCTGACCCGCTGAGTTACTCCAGTATTTTGTGACACCTGCAATTTGTGCCAGCATCTGCACTTATTTTCCTACACAAGCATACTTGTTGAAGTAAATTAGCACATTAATTGATAATTAGCCCAAAAAGGCAGTAATTGGCTTTTCTGCTGTGTTTTATATTTTAACCCCGTCTTAATTAATTAAGTTATGTAATCTTGCATTTAAATTTAATATTTACTCATTACAGTTCCACCAATGATTTTCTGGCACTCTTGGTTCCAGAGCTTTGCTGGTTTATCCAGCTGGCCAAGGAAGTCGGCTATAGGGATAGATGTGCTGGCTCCAGCTGGGCTGGAGTTCCAGAGCCCCGGCCGCAGGTTGCAAATTCAACCCACCGATCGGCCATGGAAGTCCCGATGGGGTCGAAATTGGCTGCCTTACCCAGCCTAGGTGCCACATTTTCAGGGAGACTTCCAGGGCGGGGGGATTTCTCGTGGAACCCCTAGCGACCTCTAGCGGCCAAATCTGACCGTAAAAAAATTTGGACTGTGGAGAGAATAAAATGGGTGCTTAATGCTTGGGGATGGACTCATTGGGCCCAGGGGGCCGATTCCCTGCTGTGTGACCACATCTATGGCTATTTTCAGAATTCAGCCACCGGTAAATTAAAATAATCAATACCCAAAGTGAGCAGCACAATTTCCACAAACAGGTGGTATTAATACTTTTCTTTAAAATGGTATTGGTTGAGAAAGCATTCCATTCTAAGTGCCAGAGTCTTTCACATCTACCTTTTGTGTTAATGTTTCATATGAATAGCCACCATCTTCAAATGTGAAATTCCAGATTAAATTATATGCTCAAATTTATGGAGTGGACAGGATTACCCGAGTGAAATCTAAACCAGTTCAAATTAGTTAAGGCAAATGAAATGTATTCAATTCACCATCATGGAGTTGTTTAGAATACAACAGGTCTCTTGGTGCACCAAGTCTATGCTGCCCAACATGCCTATTTCACTAACCTCACTTGCCTGCCTGAATTCCATAATCTTGGTGATTTGCACATTCAATAGATGTCTCTTAAATGTTGTTACTATTCTTGCCTCTATCATTTTCATTTCAGATACCAACTAACCCAAATAAAAATTTACCCCTCTCCCCTATAAACTTTATTCCATGTTACTTTAAATCTGCCCTCTAGTTTTAGACACCTCTTATGAGAAATACTAATACAATCCAACCTATGCTTTTCATAATTTTATACACCTGTCAGATCACCTCTCAACCTTCTTTGCTCCATCTCTCCTTGCAACTCAACCTCTCCAATCTAGGCAACATCCTTGTGAACCTTTTCCACGTCCTCTCTTGGTTAATCACATTTTCCCTGTCACCAGAATTATACACGATATTCCTAGAGCAGCACAACCACCATTTTGTACAACTGATGTCCCAACTCTTGTACTCAATGAGAAAAAGCCGAGTCCATTAGGCTTAGGTTTGTAGCCAGTCACTAAAGAGATGATTTCACAGACCAGGTCAAGCTACACTAGATCACAATGCTGCAAAAGTGATTGTAGAGAAAACGTACCCATTTCTAGTTCTCATGCATCTCCCACAAAGTCTCAAATCCGCCGATTACTCCAAAATTATTATCATTCGTGTTGTCCCTTTCGATGATCAACCTATTTCTTGAACCGCCCAAGTAAGAAACCAGAGTTCCATGAAGTCTCTGATGGTAGCAACTAGTTGACTATATTTTGTGGGGTACCTGCGGTGCTCTAGCTACCACTGCACCTCACTTTGTTCTCGTGTACATTAATAACTGAAAAAAAATTTTGAGGGCTGTTCTTACCAATCTTACATTTTTGATAAACTTCAAAATGACTGACACTGAGATATAGAAGAATGATCATTTTATAAGATATGCCATCACCATGGTATTTGATTCCACCCGACTACAGAAATTAATTTGTAGTGTCAGAGTTCCAAGGACACAATCTATGTTAGATAAAAGGAAATAATGCCAACGCTGAAGACATTTAGAAAGTTATGAATCAACAATGGTTAAACCTTCAAGAATTCTACTATACATTTTAAAATATTTGTTTTTTTCTTCAGTTAGTATATGCAGTTTCGCAGATTAAGGAAAGTGTTTGGAAAGCTAACACAGAGCTGAGAACCACAATGACTTTAGTTCGTAAAAAGTAACAGGAGACAAAGGTGGAGAGGGAAAAATTGATCAGCCATGTTTGAATGGCGGAGTAGATTTGATGGGCTGAATGGCCTAATTGTATTCCTAAATCTTAAATACATACTGGTACCTCCTGTGCTGCTTATCTCTCTCTGGCTGTTATAAATGGATCAGATATCAGCCAACAGGTAGTTGTTGAAAAGTAGCAATTGCAACTGAAAGAAGGAAATAAAGGAAATCAAATTAGCCTCATATTATCAAATAAACTAAGTTGCACGAGTTAAAATTCAAAAGATTGATGCTTAATTAGATATATTAGCAGAATTCCAGCTTTTAATATTACTCACAAATCTCCTGTGCTGACACTAATAACTTGCAGGATATTTAAACTCTAAACCAGCTATTAATTCTAATATCCAGACTCCTAGAGCTATGTTGACCTTCTTCCAATCTGCTTCCTGCAAAGTCTCCATTCCATTCTTGTAGAATCTCTACCATTGTGGTTAACAATAATTCAACATGATGCTGCAACTAGTCCCACCTCTCCCAACATTCAGGTGCAGAATGAATTGGGCACTCCCAGCCCCACTTCTCCCTCCCTTGCTCACTGGCCTTCGATATTCAAACCTCATGCCTCTGCAACACAATATACCATGAGTAATCCACAAACTCCAAGAACAATGTTGGGAAACTGGGATCTTAGTTTGGAGAGAATTGATCAAAAGATGCAAAGTATTCAGCATTTTAACAAGCGTCACTTACACATTTTGACCTTTTGTCAGAATCTTGACATACTGTTTCAACTCTGATAAAAAGGTAATCACTCCAAAATATTAATTTTCTACAGATAGTGCCTGACCTACCAAGTATTTCCAACATTTTCTATTTTATTTCAAATTTCCTGTGTTTGCAGTATTTTACTTTTGTGGCTTATTCATAAACCAGGAATGTCCTCAGATCTTTGCCAAAACACTAGAGGCCAACTTTATGCAAAAAAATAAAATCAGGGAAGTTTTCATGCCAGTTGTGCTCCCAGAATTTTCTTGAACTTTGTGCATTTCAGCTAATACTGCGCCAAAAGCCTTTTTTGATTCATGTTTAACAAACAGATATTTTTAACTCAATTTACCACGGCTGACACTGTAGGCTCTGTGCATGCGTATGTGATCAGCGGAACACATGCAAATGTGAAGTACTCCTAAAATTTCATGATTTTGACAAAAAAAAAAGTTTAATCTCCATAAATGGGTTGATGCTTTAAGGGCCTGTCCCATATAGGCGATTTTTTTAGGCGACTACAGTTGACTAGGCTGTCGCCACACGATCGCCGGGGTGTTACCTGTATGGTCGTGAGTAGTCTCCAAACAGTCGTAGCGTTTTTCTGGTCGCCGCTGGATTTTGAGATTTTAAAACATTTTGGCGACGCTTGTTTGACGCCAATGAGCGTTACTTGACGTCTCCTGACATAGGTGCTGTCGTAGGCTGTCACCGGGTGACTTAAGTTGCCGCCGGTGCTGACTTCGGTGAGTTCCATTGGTGACTACCTACGTCAATGTCAACCGGCGACAGGTACCGGCGTCAAAACCGGGGGCCAAAATGACGTGGATTGTCTTCAGTTGTCGCCTACAGGGTCGCAGCAGGTTGACTTCAGTTGTCGTAGGTTGCCGCCTGTGCAGTCAAAGGTTGTTGTAGGTGGACGTCCTAAGTCGCGACGATTGGGTCGCCGGTTGTCGGTAGCTTGACATTGACTAGGTAGTAGGTTGTTGTAGCTTGTCGTAGACATTGTCGTAGGGGGGGGTCCAGTCGCCGGTATTTCGGCGACCTGCTACGACTATGACTGTCATCGGCAGTCACCTAAAAAATCGCCTAAGTGGGACAGGCCTAAAGGCTTTAATTCTTATCCATGAAGTTCTAAAACTTGCAACAGCTCTTAATGCCCCCTTCCCAGTTCTCCCACCAGTCTTACTGTCTGCAACTACATTCCATCTCTGTCCTGCCCATTCCCAACATCAGTCTGAAGGGTCTCGACCCAAAACATCACCCATTCCTTCTCTCCAGAGATGCGGCCTGTTCCGCTGAGTTACTTTCAGCATTTTGTGTCTACCAACAGCTCATAGATTTCTTCTGCTCTTAAAAGATCTGTAATGGCTGCGTTCCTAAACCCTAGTGGTGTGGAGGTTTTTCTCACTACTAAAGCCTGAGATCCCAACCTACATCGAAAGGACATCCAGAATACCAGCTGGTGCCCAAGAGGAAAGTGATATGCCTTAATGACCGTGCTGTAGTCAATGAACAACGATCAGACTTGGGTGTTTCTTTGTCCAAGTGGCCCATTGTAGCGTGGAGAGCCAACAAAATCGCACCCACTTTTGATCTGCTTTGGCGGCAGGTGAATTATAGTGGGTCCAAATCCTTATTAAGGCAGGAGTTGATATGCATCATAACCAACCTCTCAAGGCACTACTACCGACCGATGGTGATGAAAGAGCTTCGACAGGTCGTTTATAACACATTATCTCCCATCTTAGCAAGGGTTTGGACCCACGATAACTTGCTTACCACTACATTTCAAATGTAGGTGCGATCTTGCTTGCACTCAACTCTGCAATGGGCCATATACGTCAGGCTGTTGTTCATCGACCACAGCTCAGCGTTCCGAACCATCTTCCCCTCTCAACCTATCAAACCGAGGGAACTGTATCTCTGTTGCAACTATGCATTTGGATCCTCCAGTTTCTCATTGACAAACCTCATTCAGTACAAATTAGCAACAGTACTTCTTCTCAAATGATAATCAGCTCAGGAGCACCTCTTAAAACCTGCGTGGCATGGGTTTTATCTTCAACCTCTCGCTACTAAGATCTGAGATCCCCAAGCTTTAAAAGGATGTCCCTAATGCCGGTGTGTACACTGCTCAGTCCCTGGCTTTACTGTTTCTATACGCATGAATGTACAGCCAGATTCAACTCCAACATAATCTTTAAATTAGCCTACGGTAACACCATAGGTAGACGAATAACAGGTAATGACAAGTTAGATTACAGGAGGTAGATTGATATTCTGATTGCTGTTCTGAGTTCCTGGGTATGCACATCGCTGAAGATCTGTCCTGGGCCCAGCGGGATGCAATCAAAAAGAAAGCCGATCTTATCTTAGAAGATTGAGGAGGTTCGGTATGTATCTCAATGCACTATCAAACTTCTACAGGATAACGACAGTTTGATAATCGAAGAAAGCTGCAGAAAGTGTTACATTACCCAGTCCATCACGAATATTGATCTCCTCACCATTGAAGGGATCTACAGGAGGCGCTGCCTCAAAATGGCAGCGTATATCAAAGGCGCACACCATCCTGGTAGTACCTAACCACAGCCCTACCTCAGTAATGATCTACAATTGACATTTTTTTGTTGCACAATGTATTCTGGTTTTGCATTATTTTGGCCTGGTTACTTAGGATAATTAATTTGTTGTATTAGTATATACTTGCTTTATTGGGCCTATAAATCTGCAGCAAGTGAGAATGTCATTGTTACATTCCGATATATGTATATGTATACATATACATAATTAAACACTCCTGACCTGCTCCCCGAAGCAATTTAAAGAAGGTTGTCGACCCGAAACGTCACCTATCCACGTTCTGCCTAACCCACTGAATTACTCCATCACTGTCTTTTTTTGTTAACCGGCATCTGCAGCTCCTTGTTTCTCTATTTTACTGCTCCACTGTGAAATCTGGAAGGCCACTCTGGACTGTCAAAGCCACCACAGCCAGACATGAAAACAGCTTTTTTCCATGAGCAGCAGCTCTACGCAACAACCAAAAGTCTGCAGTCTCCTTTTGCTCTGGTATTTTATTTCATTCTTCACATGTTTAAGTTATAATGTTTTATTCTTAATTGTTTGCTGTGCAGTAATGTCGTATTGTTACTTGCGAGCAAAGCACCAAGGCAAATTCCTTGTATGTATACATACTTGGCTAATAAAATTGATTCAATTCAATTCTCCCCAAAGTATGCCTACTTTGAAGAAGCTTTCCTCTCTCCAATGCAAGTTCTGTGAGATCCTCTTTCACTGCACCCTCTTTGTGGTTCCTGCTGTTCTCCTGTTCGACGATCTTGTTCTGACACAGTGCTTGCCACCACAGCCACTTGTTTCATCAGCACCTGCCAGTGCAGCCATCTTGTACCACATGGCTTCCAGCTTTGTTTCCCGGACTCTCCATTTGACCCCAGCCAGGAAATCAGGTACCTACACTCAATCCACCATCTCTCACAACAGTTCTCTTTCCATGCACTGCATTCTACACTTTCCACCATGCGCTGGCACCAGTAGGCCCTCGCTTTGTCTTTCATGCAGATCTGGGCCTCATTCACCCAGACCTGCAATGGACCTCAGTATATCCTTTTTGGTAAACCCATATCTGCAGTTCCTTGTTTCTCTGACTCTTGATTATCATGTTTTTCACATTTATTTTTGAACAAGACCATCATAACACTAAAGGTTCCCAACATAGAAAAAAACCTGCCAAAACATGTAAACTTCAGTATAATTTCTCCATGTTATTTTGAGGAAATCTTAGACCCCATTTCTAGCATGCAGTTATTTATTGCCATTTAAATGAATATGTTTGATTAACTGCCAATAGTTGTTTTGTGCAAAAAATAACACTATATTTTTGAATTTATATTTTTAATAACCAGATGAAAGCAATAATCTATGCAGCAAAGCTGTTTAATCAGCATCTTTCTCGCAACAGCCCTTCACTTGAAAAAAAACCCAAAAGCTGAGTTTTAATAAGTACTTCCTGTTGTACATTAAAAAACATTTTTTTTATCAATATTGTGCCAGCAAAATGAATAATTAAGAAAAAAAGCTGATGTAGATGTTGAGCAAATTTTTGTTTTCTTGCTCATCAGATTCCAAAATGGACTGCAAAAATCACTATTTCTATTCAACAGGTACAAACTCCATAAAGTTCAGAGTTTGAAAAAAGTATTAATGGCTATAGTAATATAAAGGACACATTTGTCATATTGTAGTTCCAACCCAAAAGCTATGATAAAGTGCATACTCATCAAATACATGATTCCACACCTTTTAATGTTCCTGCAAGTAATGCTCATTACAGAGAGGTACAAAAAGGAGAGTTTCTGTAATACATGCAATCTAGAAATTGTGCTCCAAATGCATTTCAAATAGTATAAGTTCCATTTAATGTTTAATTTATTATTTTATAAGCTTTCAACGTGAAGAGCAAATATATTTAAAAAAGAACATGGATAGGTGACGTTTTGGGTCAGGATTATTTTGTCTGAAGAATGGTCCTGACCTGAAAAGTCACCTATTCCATGTTCTCTAGAAATGATGCCCGACACCCTGAGTTACTCCAGCCATTTGTCTTTTTGCAAACCAGCATCTGCAGTTCTTTGTACCCACACTAGGAAGAACCCTTGAACCAATTTAATTAGCAGGACCTCCTAATTCTAACCTGGGGAGTGGGAAAAGATTAGTGACACAGATTGAATGCATTTTGAATGTCCATTAAAGATCACATAAATCAACACCACATTTTTGGGCACAATTCATATTTTGGGAACATTTTGGACCATTTTAGGGTGAAACACAGTGGTAGAGTTACTGCCTGACAGCGCTGGAGACCCGTGTACTCTCCCGACTACAGGTGCTATCTATAGGGAGTTTGTACGTTCTCCCCATGAACCGCGTGGGCTTTCTCCAAGATGTTTGGTTTCCTCCCACAATCCCTAGATGTACAGGTTTGTAGGTTAATTGGCTTGGTGCACGTGTAAATTGTCCCTAGTGTGTGTAGGATATTGTTAATGTGTGGGGATCGCTGGTCGTTGCGGACTCGGTAGGCCGAAGGGCCTGTTTCCACGCTGTATCTCTAAACTAAACCATCACTTACCTAACTACACATAACTGTATTCCTCCATTCCATGCATAACCTAGTCTTTAAAATGCCACTAACGTATCTGCTTCAACCACCACCTTCGGCAGCGGATTCCAGGCATTCACCATCCTCTGCATTAAAACAAACCTTGCCGTGCACATCACATTTAAACTTTGCCCCTCTCACCTTAACGCCCTCTAGTATTTGATTTTCCCATCATGACATCATTCTGGTAAACCCCATCTGCGCCCTTTCCAAAGCCCTCACATCCTTCCCATAATAGGGCAACCAGAACTGCATCATGACTCTTGTACACAATGCCTTGACCCATGAATGCAAGCATACCATGTCGCCTTCACTCTATCAACCTATGTTGACACTTTCGTGGAATTATGGACTTGGACTCCAAGATCTCTCTGTACATCAATTTATTAGGGGTCATGCCATTAATTATATATTTCCCCCCTTATATTTGACCTAAGTTCATAAGTCGTAGGAATAGAATTAGGCCATTTGGCCCATCTAGTGCACTCTGCCATTCAATCATGGCTGATCTGTCTGCCCCCTCTCTACACTATTCTCCTGCCTTCGCCCCAAAACCCTGAACACCCAGACTAATCAAGAATCTGTCAATCTGTCTTAAAAATATCCATTGACTTGGCCTCCACAGCCTTCTGTGGCAATGAATTCCATAGATTCACCACCCTCTGACTAAAGAATTTCTCCTCATCTCCTTTGTAAAGGTACGTTCTTTTCTTCTGAGGCTATGGCCTCTGGTCCTAGACTCTCCCACTAGTGGAAACATCCACTTCGTTTCCACTCTATCCAGGCCTTTCACTGTTCAGTTTCAATGAGTTCTCCCCTCATCCTTCTAAATTCCAGCAAGTACAGGCCCAGCACCTTCAAACGGTCATCAAATGTTAACCCAATCTTCCCTGGGATCATTTTTGTAAACCTCCTCTGAACCCTCTCCAATGCCAGCTCATCCTTCCTCAAATATGATATATCAGATAAAAGTGTAAATTGTCCCTAGTATTTGTAGGATAGCGTTAATGTGAGGGGATTGCTGATCGGTTCGAACGCAGTAAGCCGAAGGGCCTGTTTCCTCGCTGTATCTCTAAACTAAAATTTTATTGTGTAAGAAGGAACTGCAGATGCTGGTTTAAACCGAAGATAGACACAAAAAGCTGGAGTAACTCAGCGGGACAGGCAGCATCTCTGGAGAAGGAATGGGTGACATTTCAGGTCGAGACCCTTCTTCAGACGTATTTGGTTCTGGGAACAAACCAGAAGCTCAAACCTTAGATTTTAACTGCAGTTTAGCAATGGCACATTCCACACTTAGAAATGAAGCTGCCAAATTAGCACCCCACGAGTACCATTTGTACTAAGAATTTGCTTAGTACTGCTGGTATATTTATCATTCTTAGAATGTGATACTGACAGGATTGAAGCCAGCTGCACATTAGAGTCGATCTATATTAACTGCTCACTAATATTCAATTACTTTAACCATGGTTCTTTAATTCTCAGCTTTCATTTTCGATAACTTGTCACGTGCATTTTAACCTTGTCTCCAAATATATTATTCATCAACATATATCAACTCAAAATTTGATACAACAAATTCACTGTAAATCCAAAAGCTAGAACTATGCTATGTTTTTGTTACAAGACTACATAGGCCATGTATTCTTTTCTTCCACAATTATATTTAAGACATTGCCTCAGAACATACATGTATTTTAACCTTGAGTGCAAAATGATCACATTATAAATGAATTAATATTATAAATGATAAACCTTGTTTGAAAACAGGTTTTAAACCATATGTATTCTTTGGTTATAGAGTTCTTTTAGCACATTGCTTGAATAGCTATTGCATCACATGAAATGCTTAATAATAGACATAACGTGAATCTTGGGATTTTGTACATCACCCCTAATTTCATCTTTTCAGTATCTTTCCAATACTTCACAAAAGAATGGGCTAATGCTTGTTTACCGGAGTTCAATTTTTTAATCATATATACACTTTCCAGCACGCACATGGATAAGTCAGAGTAGGAGATGAACACTTTGATCGAGGGAAATGACCATTTAGGCACACCACCAGCAGCCATTTTAGCTTCCGGTCATGTCTGCAAAGTGCGAAGTCAAAGAATGATCAATGGTGATTTAACCTTTGGTGTGCCCAGCTTTAGCATTCTGGTTCTGTCTCCACACATGTCTGTGATCAGAACTCCCAGTCCAACCAAATGTGGCAATTCTATTTTCAGAAGGACTAATCTAAATTCTGTAATAATGCCTTTACCAATAAATTTGAAAGTTGGCAGTCCAGACCTAATAATGTTTCTTCAAAAGGGGAATTGTTTCAATTTTGGGGGAAATAATTTGTTTATGATGTGGAAGAAAATTGTGAAAGTTTAAATTTTAAACAAAGTGAAGTACTGAATAATTTATTCAATTATTTTAAAATGTTCCACAATCTCCACACAATGAGAATTTTGCACCACTATACACGTGACAACAGTTTCAGTGAGGCAGGTTAATACTCACCACATTTGATCATTGAAACCAAAACTGCTTTTGTCAATAAAGTTTTATTTAAATTATTGATTTACCAAATCTTGAAGTAACTTGGGGCAAGTTGATATTTAGGATTCCATTTAGACAGCTGTGGCCTTTACAAAGTCAAACAGTTCTATGCAAGACTGAAACATTTGCCATTCTTGGAGAAAGAAAACTGTTGCCGCTAAAATGCAGTTTGTCGCACTGACTAGATTACCAAACGATAAAGTCATTTTTCTACACAACTACAGCTGTACTCTGATCAAATCTAGTTTTCCAAAAAAAAATTTAAAAATTTGGATCTCCCATCACATCTTACATACAAACAATACTCTCAATAAAAAAAGCAATTTATAATTGTAGAATATTACAATCAGAAGGACTTCCATCTTCAAGCCACTGCTAACTCTTTTTGGGACAATCCATTCCATCTTACTCCCAATTCTTTTTAGTATCAACAATTCTTTTGCTTACATATGTATTCAATTCTTTTTTGAAAATTCATTTGAACAAGACATTTTAAATTCTAACTATTTAATGTTTAATGGTTTCTGCTCATTGTCTTTATTTTTTGGCAAAGTCTGGGTCTTCTGGTTACTGAACCTTCAGCCATTCAAAGCACTTTAAATATTCGTCCAAACCCTTTACGAGGTTAAACATTTGTGAAATGAACTCCGGACTTTCATTGCTCCAAGGAGATCGCCAGGCATATCAGACTACCCAATTCCTGGTGCCACTCCAAAACCTTCAATGAATTTAAAACTGAGATTCACTTTTGCTTTCCCCCCAGAGATCTATGAATCCTTATAATTCTCTACTCCAATAAGCCGAGGATACTTAATCATTAAGTATATTCACACCCAAAATAGATTTTTCAACATTTGGAAATGAAGAATTAATGGAGAACAGGCAGGAAAACTAGTAATAAGGTTCCTGAACTTATCAACCATGATCTTATTGAATGACAAAATACTCAATGAACTCTGTGGCTAACTCATGTTCTTATTTCTCAACTTTTTTTATGTACGCAACTTACGATTCAACATGCTACTCTAGTTGACACCAGGTTTAGCATAACTTCCTGAATTTTCACTCCTGTGGCTCCATTTATACAGTTCAAAGAAAGCTCAAGTTTCAAATATGATACACTTCACAATCCATAACCTATTTAGGCAAATCTCATTCCCTCATCCTTTAACCATAATCACACACGATAAACTGATACCAACTTGCAAGACTCAAACAATGCAAACAAAATGTGTACATGAAATACCATGAATCGCAAGTTACAAATTTACGTTACAGTAGTTTCATCACCTTAAAATAGCAACACCTTGCAAGATGTTAGCTGCTACTTGTTTCATGGTATTCCATGTACATATTTGTTTGTATTGTTTGAGTCTTGCAAGCTGGTATCAGTTTGTCGTGTGCATTTATGGTTAAAAGGTGAGGAAATTAGATTTGTCTAATATATATCCAAAATATATTTGGACCTCTCTCGACCCACACAAGTGGACTCTGACAAAATACAGTAGCCCTTTGCATCACCTGGTGACATTCACTCATTTTGAAGTGCAATCAATTATAGCAAACAGCAGATGAAGATCTTCTTTATCAATCCTCCAGTTTGAAAGAATGAGTCGACTGGGCTTGTATTCACTGGAATTTAGAAGGATGAGGGAGGATTTTATAGAAACATATAAAATTCTTAAAAGGTTTGGACTGGGTCGATGCAGGAAAAATGTTCCCGATGTTAGGGAGTTCAGAACCAGGGGTCACAGTTTAGGAATAAGGGGTTGGCCATTTAGGGCTGAGATGAGGAAAAACTTTTATCCCAGAGAATTGTGAATCTGTAGAATTCTCTGCCACAGAAGGCAGTGGAGGCCCATTCATTGGATGTTTTCAAGAGAGAGTTAGATTTAGCTGTTAGGGTTAAGGGAATCAAAGGATATGAGGAAAAAGCCAGAAGAGGGTATTGATTTTGGATGATCAGTCATGATCATATTGAATGGCAGTGCTGGCTCAAAGGGACAAATGGCCTACTCCTACACCTATTTTCTATGTTTCTATGTTTACAGTCAAAAGACAAGTGTGTATTCAAATCGTCCTTTAAAAAATTTAGAAACAGTTAAGCTCAAAAACTTCTAAAATTAAACAGACGAGGCTGCAGATGCTGGAATCTTGAGCAGAAAAACAGACCACTGGAAGAACTCAGCAGGTCAGGTAGCATCCTTGGAGAGAAAAGAACAGGGGACATGAAACGACATCTGACCATTTTCCTCCACAGATGCTGCCTGTCCAACTGAGCTCCCCAACAGTCTAAATATAGAAAAAAGGAACTGCAAATGTTGGTTTACAAAAAAAGGACAAAGCACTGGAGTAACTCATTGGGTCAGGCAGCATCTCTGGAGGACATGGATAGGTGACTTTTCAGGTCAGGTCTTCTTAAGTAGGGTTCTGACCCAGGACGTCACCTATCCATGGCCCCCAGAGAAGCTGTCTGACATGCTGAGTTACTCCAGCACTTTGTGTCTCTTTATCCCTACAACAGCCTGCTTTATTTTTTTTCTAACACTGAAGCCTGGTTTGACACACCGACCAAAATTAAAATCAATACAGCAATTGTATTAAGGCACTTTAACGAGCGACGAGGAGCAAAGTAGTGTAATGAAACCTTTGGCCCATCCTGTTGACAGGAACAGGCCAGGGCAGGGCAAGAGTAGGCCAGGAAGGGGCAAGGCAGGAGCACAGCAGGAGCAGGGAAGACCAGGGGAGGGTAGGGGCAGGAGCAGGCCAGGGTTGGGTCTGGGGGCGGGTAAGGTAGAGGCAGGAAAGGATCAGGCCAGGGACAGGGTACGGTAAGGGCTGAGGCGGGTAAGGTCCTGGGCAGTCCAGGGGTAGGGGTAAGGCAGGGTAGGAACAGGGTTAGGGCAGGGTAGGAACAGGGTTAGGGCAGGGTAGGAACAGGGTTAGGGCAGGGTAGGAACAGGGTTAGGGCAGGGTAGGAACAGGGTTAGGGCAGGGTAGGAACAGGGTTAGGGCAGGGTAGGAACAGGGTTAGGGCAGGGTAGGAACAGGGTTAGGGCAGGGTAGGAACAGGGTTAGGGCAGGGTAGGAACAGGGTTAGGGCAGGGTAGGAACAGGGTTAGGGCAGGGTAGGAACAGGGTTAGGGCAGGGTAGGAACAGGGTTAGGGCAGGGTAGGAACAGGGTTAGGGCAGGGTAGGAACAGGGTTAGGGCAGGGTAGGAACAGGGTTAGGGCAGGGTAGGAACAGGGTTAGGGCAGGGTAGGAACAGGGTTAGGGCAGGGTAGGAACAGGGTTAGGGCAGGGTAGGAACAGGGTTAGGAAGTCCAGGGTTAGGGGAGGGCAGGAGCAGGGGTAGGGTAGTCCAGGGTTAGGGCATTGGCACGGTAGGAGCAGGGGTAGGGCTGGGCAGGTTAGGACCAGGGGTAGAGCAGGGCAGGATAGGAACAGGGGTAGGGTAGGAGCAGGGGTAGGGCTGGGCAGGGTAGGAGCAGGGGTAGGGTAGTCCAGGGTTAGGGCAGGGTAGGAACAGGGTTAGGGCAGGGTAGGAACAGGGTTAGGAAGTCCAGGGTTAGAGGAGGGCAGGAGCAGGGGTAGGGTAGTCCAGGGTTAGGGCAGTGGCAGGGTAGGAGCAGGGGTAGGGCTGGGCAGGGTAGGACCAGGGGTAGAGCAGGGCAGGATAGGAACAGGGGTAGGGTAGGAGCAGGGGTAGGGCTGGGCAGGATAGGAACAGGGGTAGGGCTGGGCAGGATAGGAACAGGGGTAGGGTAGTCCAGGGCTAGGGCAGTGGCAGGGTAGGAGCAGGGGTAGGGAGCAGATATGGGGTAGGGCAGGAGCAGGCCAGAGGCAGGTAAGGTAGAGGCAGGAGTAGGCCAGGAATACAGTACGAGTAGGCCAGGGGAGGGTAGAGTAGGGCAGGGTAGGAGCAGGCCAGGCCTGGGGCAGGAGTAGGCCAGAGCAAGGATAGGGAGTGGTAGGGCCGGGTAGGCCAGGACATGGCAGGCTAGAAGCAGGGGGGTAGGGCCAGGAGGGGGGGGGGGGGGGGGGGTAGGGGGGTAGGGGGGGGTAGGAGCAGGGGGGGTAGGAGCAGGGGTAGGGCCAGGGGGGTAGGGCCAGGGGGGTAGGGGCAGAAGCAGGAGTAGGCCTCATGTCTCCCTTCACACCCGGGTGGGGGAGGGGGACGGGGAAAAGAAGCGGCCTGCGGCCTCGAGTAAACTCCGACACCGACCTTGCGTTCGCCTCCGCTGGCGCACACTCCGAGTTGCCTTCGGCGGAATTCATACGAGAGTGGGTGGGGGAGAGGAGAGCGGGCAGCGTTGGAGGAGGTGGAGGAGGAGGCGGGGTGTGTGAGGCGAGGGCGGCCTCGGCTCCGTCGCTCTCTCTCTCTCTTTTTTTTCTTTCTCTCTCTCTCTCCTTCCTTCCCTCCCTCCTTCACACTGGGTTAGGGAGCAGGCGAGGGATGTCTCCCGGAGTCTCCTACAAGGCCAGGGCCGCTGGGGCTCGTTGTTGTTGTTGTTGCTGCCACCGCCGCGGCACCTCGGCTCCCCGCTCCGCCATCTTGATGCGAAGATTCCCGTTGGTGCTGGCGCTTAAAGGGACATTCCTCACTCCTGTCCTGCCCTCTCTTTCTCTCTTTCTTTCTCTCCCTCCCTCCCTCTCCCTCCCTCCCTCTCCCTCCCTCCCTCTCCCTCCTTCCCTCCTCCCATCTTCCCTCCCTCCCTCCCTCTCAACCTCCCTCACTCTCAACTTCTCTCTCTCCCTCCTTCCCTCTCAACCTCCTCTCCTTCCCTCCTCTCCCTCTCTCCCTCCTTCCCTCCTCCCATCTTCCCTCCCTCCCTCTCAACCTCCCTCACTCTCAACTTCTCTCTCTCCCTCCTTCCCTCTCAACCTCCTCTCCTTCTCTTCCTCCTCTCCTTCCCTCCTCTCCCCTCTTCCCTCCTATCTTCCCTCCCCTCCTCTCCCTCCCTCCTTCCCAACTCCCCTCCACACTCCCTCCCTCCCTCCTATCTTCCCTCCCCTCCTCTCCTTCCCTCCCTCCTTCCCAACTCCCCTCCACACTCCCTCCCTCCCTCCTCCCCTCTCCCTCTCCTCTTCTCTCCTCTTCCCTCCTCTTCCCTCCTATCTTCCCTCCTCTCCCTCCCCTCCTCTTCCCTCCTCTCCTCTTCCCTCCCCTCCTCTTCCCTCCCCTCCTCTTCCCTCCCCTCCTCTTCCCTCCCCTCCTCTTCCCTCCCCTCCTCTTCCCTTCCCTCCTCTCGTCTCCCCTCCTCTCGTCTCCCCTCCTCTCGTCTCCCCTCCCTCCTTCCCAACTCTCCTCCACACTCCCTCCCTCCTTCCCTCCCTCTCCCCTTTCCCAACTCTCCTCCACACTCCCTCCCTCCTCCTTCCCCTCCTCCATCCCCCTCGCTACTGCTAACTCCCTCCTCCCTTCCCCCCTTTCTCCCTCCTGTCTCTCCCTCCCTCTCCCCTCTCCTTCCTCACCTCTCCCTCTCTCCCCCTCTCTCTCCCTCCCTCTCTCTCTCCCTCCCTCTCTCTCTCCCTCCTTCCCAACTCCCCTTCTTCCCAACTCCCCTCCTTCCCGCCTCCCCCCTCCACCTTCCCCCCCTCCACCTTCCCCCCCTCCTCCTTCCCTCCCCCCTCATCTCCCTCCCCCTCCTCCATATCTCATGCCTGTAATTCCTACTTCCCCTTGCTTCCTGAAGGTACAGGAGCTTGAAAGCATGCACCGACAGACTCAGGTACAGCGTCATACCCTCTATTCATGTTCATAAGTGATAGGAGAAGAATTAGGCCATTCGGCCCATGAAGTCTACTCCGCCATTCAATCATGGCTGATCTATCTCTCCCGCTCAACCCCATTCTCCTGCCTTCTCCCCATAATTTCTGTCACCCGTACTAAACAAGAATCTATTCATCTCTGCCTTAAAAATATCAATTGACATAGCCTCCACATATTCTGTTGACAGGCTTCTAGATTGTCCTTCTATAAGTTAGGGTACCGTTCACTTCACTTCTACCCCAATGAGGATATTGGACTTTGTTGGAACTGATGTGCTACAATGCACTATAATACGGAGAAGAGGGAGTAGCCAGGGTGCGACTCATCCTTGATTATGCTGCTGGCCTTGCCAAGGCGGTGTGAGGTATATATGGTGTCAATAGAAGGGAGGTTGGTTTGTGTGATGGTCTGGGCTGCATCCACAATTCGCTGCAATTTCTTGTGTGGGTGATTGATGGTTGGCATGGACTCGGTGGGCCAAATGGTCTGTTTCCATGCTGCATCTCTAAACCAATCTTTCACCAGAAATTCAAGTAGCTGGTTCATAACCAGTTTCTCAAGTGAATCGGGTGAACAATAAATGTTGGTGCATCTCCACCTCGGAGACCAGGCTGCACCTTTGTTTAATCTCAATTAGTCTCATTGAAAAAGCATCACCTTGATGATGCAGTGGCCTTCAAATACTTCATGGTACATTATGACTACTTGCAATTCTCTCAACATTTGCTGTGAGAATTTGCATAGATAGAGGATATAAACAAATCTCAGAAATATTAAGAATAAAGTTTAACAGCTTTATAATGAATCCCATAATGGGGGAGATCCAGTGTTTCAGTACTGTTTAGTTTAATTTAGTTTAGAGATACAGCGTGGAAACAGGCCCTTTGGCCCACCGACTCTGCACCGACTAGCGATCCCTGCACACTAACACTATCCTACACACACCCGGGACAATTTTAAATTTCTACCAAGCCAATTAACGGACAAACCTGTACTTTGGAGTGTGGGAGGAAACCGAAGATCTTGGAGAAAATCCACGGGGAGAACGTACAAACTCCCAACAGACAAGCACCCATTGTCAGGATCGAACTCGGGTCTCTGGCTCTGTAAGGCAGTAGCTCTACTGCTGCGCCACCGTACTGCCCAGTACCAGGACTGATACTGAAAATAAAAGCGATCCTTGGTTGCGTAGGCTAAATGTGCAATATAGGAGTGCATATGTATCGAAATTTACTTATGCAATACAGATCCATTGACTTCCGACCATTTCAATGAAGTATGTTCCATTGTAACCACTGAAACGTTACACCAAGAAGGTAATATTAAAGGCTGACAATGCAACAATAAAAATAATACCACACAGGTGTCATACAGTACTAGTGTGTGTACAATAATAGTCTCCTGGTGGCCGAGCACTTCAACTCCCCCTCCCATTCCAGTCTGACCTTTCTGATATGGGCCTCATCCAGTACCATAGTGAGGCCCACCGGAAATTGGAGGAACAGCACCTCATATTTTGCCTGCAGCCCAGTGGTATGAACATTGACTTTAGATAGTTCCTCTGTCCCTCTCTTCCCCTCCTCCTTCCCAGATCTCCCTCTATCTTCCTGTCTCCACCTATATCCTTCCTTTGTCCCGCCCCCCTGACATCAGTCTGAAGAAGGGTCTTGACCCGAAACGTCGTCCATTCCTTCTCTTCCGAGATGCTGCCTGACCTGCTGAGTTACTCCAGCATTTTGTGAATAAATACCTTCGAGGTGTCATACAGTAGATACCCAAATAGAATAGAGGAAGAGAGGCAAATTGCTAATGGATCAGGACATAGAGGAGGAGAGTGCACAGAAGAGGAGAGATGAAATTGGAAGCTGCACTTTTCTTTTCTCAAACATAAAGTGCTTGAAGCCCTCAGTTTGTCAGGCACCATCAGTAGAGGAACTGCAGACGCTGGTTTATACCGAAGATGGACACAGAATGCTGGAGTAACTCAGTGGGTCAGGCAGCATCTCTGGAGAAAAAGAATAGGTGATATTTCGGGTCAGAACCCTTCTTCAGTCTGGGACTACGGTCTATGTGTCAGCAAGATACAAAGGAGAGCCTATCCAAGTCTGAAGAAGGGTTCCGACCCGAAACATCACCTATTCCTTTTCTCCAGAGATGCTGCCCGACCCGCTGAGCTCCTCCAGCATTAAGGTGTCTTATCATCAGTAGAAAGGTGAGAAAACAAGTTTGGCAGAAAAGAGAAGAGAAGAGGTGGAGAGATCCAATGAAAGATCTTTGATCTGAAACATCGACTGTGGTTGTCTCCCCACTAATGCTGAGTTCCTCCAGCATTCTCTGTTTTTGGTTCTGCTTTCCAGCATCTGCATTTATTTAGCTACAGTTTTGATTGTGGAACTTTACCTTGAAAGGAAGAGTTTGTGGTAGACGACTGTTGTTAAAACAAAAGGGGACTTTGTCAGTCACTGGATGTCTTGCCTCATCAGACAATTGGCCAGTTCATCCCAGGGCATGGTTGTAATTTAGCATGTTGCAAATGCAGCAAAAACAAAGGGCCTGCCTTAATATAACAGTTAGGGGCTGTTATATTAAGATTACTGTAATCTCTCGACCTCCGAGTAGAGTTCTTTTCGCATTTACTAAAAATCCCTAATCAGGACTTCTTCACAGCTGACAGCAATTCAATTACTGCCCTGTTGTAACAAGCTGACACTGGTGCAGCGGTAGAGTTGCTACCTTACAGCACCAGAGTCCCAGGTTCGATCCCAACTGTGGATGCTGTTTGAATGTTCTCCCTGTGACTATGGGTTTTCTCTGGGTATTCCAGTTTCCTCCCACACTCCAAAAATATACAGCCTTTTAAGTTAATTGGCTTCTGTAAAATTATAATTGTTCCTAGTGTGTAGGATAATGCTAGTGTATGGGGTGATCGCTGGTTGGCATGGATTCAGTAGGCCAAAGGGCCTGTTTCCATACTGTATCTCCAAAATCTAATAGGCAACCAGGGGAAGATACCTGTCTAATAGTGGAGGCACAAGTGACTGTAGAAGCTGGAATCTTGAGCAAAACACAAAGTGTTGGAGGAACTCAAAGAGTCAGGCAGCATCTGTGGAGGGAATGGATAGGCAACATTTTGGGTTGGGACCCTTCTTCGGACTGATTGTAGTGTAAGAAAAAGCTAGAAAAGGGGACAGAACAAATCCTGGCAAGTGATAGGTGGATACAGGTTTAGTTTCATTTTGTTTAGTTTCGTTTAGAGACACAGCGCAGAAATAGGACCACCGAGTCCGGTGGTCCATAGTCCTTACGTGGAGCTCGGAGAAGCAATAAGCAGAAAGAATAGACCATTGGCTTGAAAGTCCATGACAAAAAAGGTGAGTCACAAGGGAAAGACAGTTTAAAAAGAGCGCCAAGACCCAGGTTCAGGTAATTTACTAATCAATTTACTAATCAGCCCTAAAGTAGTTGATTAGGTAACAGATAAAGAAGTGCAGCCTTGCTGGGAGTCGCTTTGCTGAAGTGTCTTGGGAGGTAAAGTGTGAGTCTTTGGTTCAAGAGTCTTCGGCAAGGAGGTTGAAGCAAGGAGGCTACACTTGGTTGAAATTTGATTTTTGTCACTGAAGAAATGGCAGGCAAGTTGGTGCAGTGTGTTTCCTGCAGGATGTGGGAAATCAGGGACACCGCTGGAGCTTCTGGAAACTACACCTGCAGGAATTGTGTCCAGGTGCAGCTCCTGAATGAACGTGTTGGGGAACTGGAGAAGCAGCTGGATGACCTCAGGACCATCCGGGAAAATGAGAGTTTCCTGGACAGGACCCACATTGAGGTTGCCATGCCAAGGATTCAGGAAGAGTGAATGTGGGTGACTGTGAGAAAGGGGAGTAAACGTGGAGTGCAGGAGATCCCGGTGGCTGCGCCTAATGAAAACAGGTACACCCTCTTGAGAGCTGTCGGGGCAGAAGATGCTTTCAGTCCGAGCGGCGGACAGGTCGAATCCTGGCAATGAGACTCGACCGGCAAGACCGACGTCGGGCAGAGCCATAGTGGTGGGTGACTCCATTGTCTGAGGGGTGGACAAGAGATTCTGTGGCGGCAGACGAGACTTGAGGATGGTCTGTTGCCTCCCTGGTGCCAGGGTTCAAGATGTCTCGGACTGACTTCAGAACATCCTTGAGAGGGAAGGTGAACAGCCAGAAGTATTTGTGCAAGTGGGCACAAATGACGCCAGGAAGAAGAGGAAGGAGGTTCTGCAACGCAAGTTTAGAGGATTAGGAAGAAGACTGAAAAGCAGGACTTCTAGGGTGGTTATCTCTGGATTGCTTCCTGTACCTCGTGCTGGTGAGGGAGATAGGGGATATGAATGTATTGCTGGGGGGCTGGTGTAGGGAGCAGGGATTTGGATTTATAAACCACTGGGATCTTTTCTTGGGTAAGGGTGACCTGTACAAAAGGGACGGGTTACACCTTAACTGGAGGGGGACCAATGTTCTGGCAGGCAGATTTGCTAGTGCTACACATGTGGGTTTAAACTAAATAGCGGGGGGGTGGGGTTGACAAATTGGGAGTATAAGCATGGAGTTAAAGGGGAAGTGAATACAGGAAAAGTTGCAAAAGACTTAATGGGAAGGAAAGATTGAGAAGGGATAAGAGAGTAAGGTCAGGGGCAATAGTGACCGGTATGAGAGGGGAGGTGAACACCAAAGTTAAAGTGTTGTATTTGAAAGCGCAAAGTATAAAAAATAAAGTGGATGAGCTTGAGGCTCAGTTAGATATTGGCAAGTACGATGTTGTGGGAATTACTGAGACATGGCCGCAAGAGGACCAGGGCTGGGAGCTGAATATTCAGGGGTATATGTCCTATCGAAAAGACAGATAGGTCGGCAGAGGGGGCGGGGTAGCTCTGTTGGTAAGGAATGAAATTCAGTCCCTTGTGAGGGGTGACATAGAATCAGGAGGTGTAGAATCAGTATGGATAGAAAAATAGAAAATAGGTGCAGGAGGAGGCCATTTGGCCCTTCGAGCCATTCATTGCGATCATGGATGATCATCCACCAGTGCCTGCCTTCTCCCCATAGCCCTTGATTCCACTAGTCCCTAGAGCTCTATCTACCTCTCCTTTAAATTCATCCAGTGAATTGGCCTCCACTGCCTTCAATGGCAGATAATTCCACAAATTCACAACTCTCTGGTGAAAAAGTTCTTCTTACCTCAGTTTTAAATGGCCTCCCCTTTATTCTTAGATTGTGTCCGCTGGTTCTGGACTCCCCCAACATTGGGAACATTTTTTCCTGCATCTAGCTTGTCCAGTCCTTTTATAATTTTATATGTCTCTATAAGATCGCCTCTCATCCTTCTAAACTCCAGTGAATACAAACCCACTTTTTCCAATTTTTCCTCATATGAGTCCCTCCATCCCAGGGATTAACCTCGTGGACCTACACTGCACAGCCTCAATAGCAAGGACGTCCTTCTTCAAATTAGGAGACCAAACAAGAGGATTGGAGTACAGGAGCAAAGAGGTCCTTCTGCAGTTGTACAGGGCCCTAGCGAGACCACACCTGGAGTATTGTGTGCAGTTTTGATCTCCAAATTTGAGGACGGACATTCTTGCTATTGGGGGAATGCAGCATAGGTTCACAAGGTTAATTCCCGGAATGGCGGGACTGTCATATGTTGAAAGACTGGAGTGACTGGGCTTGTATACACTGGAATTTAGAAGGATGAGAGGAGATCTTATTGAAACATATAAGATTATTAAGGGACTGCACACACTAGAGGCAGGAAACATGTTCCCGATGTTGGGGGAGTACAGAACCAGGGGTCACAGTTTAAGAATAAGGGGTAGGCTATTTAGAATGGAGATGAGGAAAAACTTTTTCACTCAGAGTTGTGAATCTGTGGGATTCTCTGCCTCAGAAGGCAGTGGAGGCCAATTCTCTGGATGCTTTCAAGAGAGAGTTAGATAAAGCTCTTAAAGAAAGTGGAGTCAAGGGATATGGGGAGAAGGCAGGAACGGGGTACTGATTGTGGATGATCAGCCATGATCACAGTGAATGGTGGTGCCGGTTCAAGGGGTTAATGGCCTACTCCTGCACCAATTGTCGATTGAGTCTGCACCGACCAGCGATCCCTGCACACTAACACTATCCTACGCACACCAAGGATAATTTACATTTTTACCAAGCCAATTAGCCTATAAACCTGTACACCTTTGGAGTGGGGGAGGAATCCAGGGCATCAGATAGAAATCGGAGGTGCAAAGGGACTTGGGAGTGCTGTCGCAGGATTCCCAAAAAGTTAATCTGCAAGTCGAATGGGTTGTAAAGAAAGCAAACGCAATGCTAACATTTATTTCGAGAGGGCTTGCATACATAAACAGGGATATAATGTTGAGGCTCTATAAGGCGATGGTAAGGCCGCATTTGGAACATTGTGAGCAATTTTGGGCATCATATCTGAGGAAGGATGGGCTGGCTCTGGAGAGGGTCCAGAGGAGGTTTACAAGAGTGATCCCAGGAATGAATAGGTTAACCTATGATGAGCGTTTGACGGCACTGGGCCTGTACTCGCTGGAGTTTAGAAGAATGAGGGGGGACTTCATTGAAACATACAGAATAGTAGGAAGTCTTGGATAGAGTGGATGTGGAGAGCATGTTTCCACTAGTGGGAGAGTAGGACGAGTGGTCATAGCCTAAGAATTAAAGGGCGTTCTTTTAGGACGTCAGTAGAAGGCAGCAACTCTACCACTGTGCCACCGTGCTGCCCGGTGAGGGAAGGTTGATTGAATGAGTAGATGGGTGGAGTAAGTGACAATGGCTGGAGATGAAAAGGCAACAAAGGGACGTCAGATAAGGAGAGAAGAGGAGTGAAATGAATGTAAAGCCAGAGGGGAAACATATAAAACAGATAGGTGGAAGTTGATAGGGGAGGGAAAAGAGGGGGTGGGGTGGGGGATAAAAGGGAAAAGAGGGCTCTGGTGTGGGAGTTCATGAAAGGAACAGGGTGACTCGGGCGGGATAGTGGGAGAAATGTGTGCACACAGGAATGCCACAGGTGTGGGGAAGAACAGGAAAGAGAGGGTGCATTACTTGAAATTGGAAAATTCAATGTTCATATCATTTGGTTGTAAGTTACCCAAGCAGAATATGAGGTACTTTTCCTTCAGTTTGTGTGTGGCCTCACTCTGGCAATTGAGGAAGCCAAGGACAGGAAGGCCAGTATACCAAGGATATAGTGAGAATGACAAGTTGAATAAAATTAATGCTGGTTTAAAAAATAACCTAGATTAGTTGGCAAGACCAAAAGCCAATGAAACCTAAGAACCCAATGACTGATTGAAAGAGTTTGCTTTCCTATGAATGCTCTGGTTATTATCTTCCAAAATTCGACAGACTTGTTTCTGTGTATTGGGGGAGGGGTAGCAAATGGGGTTTCACTCATTAAGCAAAGAAGGGGAAAGAAATCAGGGAACTACCAATCTATTAGCCTAACCTTGGTGGTCAGAAAATCCAAGAATCTATAATGAAGGACGTATTAATCGCACACCTAAAAAAGAATAGTGGAATTGTGGAGAGTCGCCATGAATTTATAAATGGAAAACCACGTCTGATTAATATACTGGAGTTCTTTGAGGATGTGACTGGTAAAATAGTCAATAGCAAACTAGTAGACACAAAATGCTGGAGTAACTCAGTGGGACAGGCAGCATCTCTGGAGAGAAAGAATGGGTGACGTTTTGGGTCGAGACCCTTCTTCAGACTGATCAATGGGGAACTAGTAGTCCATTTTGGATTTTTGAAAGGCTTTGTTTTTAGTTTTAGTTTAGTTTAGTTTAGTTTAGTATAGTTTAGTTTATTGTCACGTGTACCGAGGTACAGTGAAAAGCTATTGTTGCGAGCTAATCAGTCAGCGGAAAGACAACACGTGATTACAATCAAGCTATTTACAGTGTATAGATACATGATTAGAGCGCAAAGTAAAGCCAGTAAAGTCCAATCAAAGATAGTCTGAGGGTCACCAATGATGTCGTTAGTAGTTCAGGACTGCTCTCAAGTTGTGGTAGGATGATTCAGTTGCCTGATAACAGCTGGGAAGAAACACTTTGTCCCTGAATCTGAGAGGGGAGAAGAGGGGGTGGCCAGGGTTCCACGCAGGAGTGTGATCAGCAAGATTCGACCACAGGTCGAGACTGAATAAGGTTCTCAACCCGAAAAGTCACGTTTTCCGTTTCTCCATTGATGCTGTCTAATCTGTTAAGTGTCTATCTTCCGTTTAAACCAGAATCTGCAGTTCCTTCTTACATATCAGGGGCAGCTAACGGGGATTAATCGAATTCGATGACCTCCGCATCTTCTTTCAGGTACAATCACAATTGGCCCCATTTTTAATTCTCTACAGCTTGTCGCTTCTACTGGTTTTGAAAGGCTTCTCCAGCACACTCTTGTTTGAAAACCAGACCATTTGCTCATCGTCTAAGCTAATTTGCAGCTGGGAATAGTTGGGGCCCACATTTCTGTTTCAACCACTTCCTGTGTGTTGCAGGCCAAGCATTTTCTGCAAATGTTAGTAAGTAACATTTGAATTACCATCTGGTGCGGAGATTAAGAGTCCCAAATTGCAAGCTTTCGCAATTTTAATTTCTATTTCTATTATCAAAAATGTTGACCATGATAATAACTTCCTCATCGTTGTGGCATCCCTGCCAAATTCTGGATTCAATTTTGTGACACCATTGTCCAATGCAGTAAAGAAGATGATTAATGGCAGTTTATAATGGGCAAAGTTCTGTGGTATTAGTTGTTTTCTTGTTTTGTCGATAGCAGGGGAGTAAAGCAGTCACTCCCTGTGATATGTTCCACTGACTGCTGGTGTGATAGTACCATTGCAGTTATGCATTGATTGCCTGGCCCTCTTCAGCCACTGGTGTTGACCCCCAGCTGAGCTTCAATCTGTTCATCACACCCATCAAGAAAACTGCTTAGAAATAAGGAACACGAAGGGAAAAATGGAACAAAGTTTCCGATGCTACTTCTAGGTTTCTAAATAGCAAGGTACAAGAGAGGGCAGAAAGAAAGGTCACCTGGAATTATGAAATTCAGTATTAAGTCGCTGGCTGTAATGTACCTAGACAAGAATTGGTCCCTGAGATTGAACATTGTTGGGTTAATCCTGACCCGCTGAGTTCCTCCAGCACTGTGTCTTTTTTGTAAACCAGCATCTGCAGTAGAAATAAGGAACTACAGAAGCTGGTTTACCAAAAATCAACACAAAGTGCAGGAGTAACTCCCTTATCATGGTATCTATACGCTGTAAATGGCTCGATTGTAATCATGTATTGTCTTTCTGCTGACTGGATAGCACGCAACAAAAGGGTGTGAGCTTTAGGGAGAGGTTGAGTAGGCTGGGTCTCTATTCCATGGAGCGCAGGAGGATGAGGGGAGATCTTATAGAGGTATACAAAATCATGAGAGGAATAGATTGGGTAGATGCATAGTCTTTTACCCAGAGTAGGGGAATCGAGGACCAGAGGACATAGGTTTAAGGTGAAGGGGAAAAGATTTGATAGAAATCCGAGGGGTAACTTTTTCACACAGAGGGTGGTGGGTGTATGGAACAAGCTGCCAGAGGAGGTAGTTGAGGGTGGGACTATCCCATCGTTTAAGAAACAGTTGGACAGGTACATGGATAGGACAGGTTTGGAGGGTTATGGACCAAACCCAGGCAAGTGGGACTAGGGTAGCTAGGACATTGTTGGCCGGTGTGGGCGACCTGTGCTGAAGGGCCTTTTTCCGCACTGTATCACTCTATGACTCTATAAAATCTTTTCACTGTACCTCGGTGCACATGACAATAAACTAAACTGAACCAACTCAGCAGATCATGCAGCATCCCTGATCTGAGATCCATGACCAGCCCAGACTCTGAAGATGGATCCTGACCTGAAACATCATCAATCCATGTTCTCCAAGGGTGGTGCCTGACCGCTGAGTCACTCCAACACTTAGTGTCTTTTTTGTAAACCAGCATCTGCAGTACAAATAAGGAACTGCAGATGCTTTTTACAAAAGCATCTTTTACAAAAGTGTCTTTTTAAGAAAATTGGTTATTTCTACTCGCTGCAATATTGCCTTCCCCTCTTCCTACCTCATTCTGATATCGACCGAACTTTACTAATTGTATATTCAACTTCTCCAATATCTTTCTATCTCTGTACCAAACCCTTTACGAAATGTTCTTGGGCCTTCCAACTTTTTGAGTCCTAGCTATCCACACAAAATGAAACATCTGCATTTTCAATGTATTCAAGTCAACTTGTTTTTTCGTTGTATATCATCTTTCATTTGTGGCGAATTGTCCAAATATTAGTTTACTCACCTTTTCATAAGTCGTATCATAAGTGATTGGAGAAGAATTGGGCCATTCGGCCCATCAAGTCTACTCCGCCATTCAATCATGGCTGATCTATCTCTCCCTCCTAACCCCATTCTCCTGCCTTCTCACCATAACCTCTGACACCCGTACTAATCAAGAAACACCAACATTTAGTCAATACAAGTTGATGGCAGCCTCAGCACACTCTTTTATTCACTCTCTGCTCGAAGGCATGAACCATTCCTTCAGGACCCTAGCTCTTTTGAACTGTATTCCTTCTTCTCTACAACCTGACTTTAAATGCTTCTTTTTGCTTTCACCTTGGCACCACTATAGTTCTCAACCCCCCTTCTCCGAAACTCTCTCACTGATCCCTGCAGAGACCACAACGGCCTACCCCATTTGAAGCCCTCTCTATTACACTAATATTCATCAGGATGCTCTGTGCACTGAAATATTAAATATGTTTCACCACAGATGCTACCTGATATACCAGCATATCTGTTTTTATATCACCTGGATGTGCCTGTGAATTTTCTAAATATTTATAAAAAGATTTAACAATATTAATGTACAATGACTTTAAAGGCTATGATCTTGGAAGACTAGTAGTATCGTTTGTGTATAAAGAAAAGGAAAATTGGGACATTTCTATAACAGACGGTATTAATACAATGGTGAATATGCTTCAGAAGTACTTAATTGACGTAAAGCACTTCAGAAACTATCTGGGAATACGAAATGCACTGTTAAAAAAAAGTCTGGGTTCAGTTTTTTTTCTTCTGTTATTTGGGTGTGATCAGAATAACTTGCTTCGTAACAAGTATTAAATTTATCTCCACTGAGAAACCATATAAGATAACATATAATGATAAAAAAAACAAGCTGACTTGGATACTTTGGAAATGTAGATGTTTTATTTTGTGTGGATCACTAGGATTCAAAATGTTGGAAGGCCCAAGAACATTTTATAAACGTTTGTAAAGGAGGAAGTTAATATTGTTATCTAAGACTCTGAGCATATCAGTATTAATACGTTGGTTCACCTTTGGTCAGTCCAATGATACTCCTAGATTAATAGAGTGGATTGATAGTTAAAAGGGAACTGTTTATACCAAGTTCACTGAACTGATTGAAAAACACAGCATGGAAACAGGCCCTTTGAGCCACCAAGTCCACGCCAACCATTTGCCACCCGTTCTATGTTAAACCACTTCCCTACACACCCAGGGCAATTTACAGAGGCCAATTAACCAACAAACCCGCACGTCCTTGGCATGTGGGAGGAAACCGGAGCACCCAGAATAAACCCCTTGCGGTCACAGGATGAATGTGCCAACTGCACACAAACAGAACCCAAGGTCAGGACTGAAGCCGGGTATTTGGAGCTGTGAGGCAGCAGCTCGACCAGCTTTCTGTACACTGGCCGGAAATAAAATTTGACATATATACAAGCTAATAACATTGGTTTAGTACTTATTAAGTTTTATTCCTCTATCTCCTCGGCTTTGGTGAAGGTTACTAATGGGTTGAGATGCCTTTTGGCCCTCCTTTAATCTTTGTCTGTCAACAATGAATTTCTTCTTGTTCCATTCCTTATTGATGTATTTCCATCGATGCGAAGTTTACTGACAAGATGCGTAAATTATTGGAAAAAGCAGTAGAAATGGTCCATAAACTGAGAAAATGTTACCTGTCAAACACATTGGTTAGTTATGAACATATATAAACTGAGCACAGGTAAGGTTAGCAGATTTCCTTCAGGAGCTTGGTGAATCACTCAGTTTTTAAAGGTAATCCAAAACTTTCAAAGTTATTGGTACTAGCTTTTTATCCCAAAGTTACTTAATTACTTAAATTAACATTTCCGGCTGCTATGGTATCATTCAATCTCATGCCTCTGAATCAATGGTGTAGTTCTATGGATGTGAGTTCTGCTAATTGACAAATTTTAGTTCATCTGCAAATAGAGCCCTTAATATACTTTCACAATACTGCAAATAAGCAGAAGGAGCACTTCTGATTAATAAAGGGCGTAGGACATCTGACAAGAGATTCATGGTGAGACAATGGTTATGATATGGTCAAGATGAGTGTCAGATGGTGTATAAAATCATGAGAGGAATAAATCGGGTAGATGCACAGAGTCTCTTGCAAAGATTAGAAGTAGGTTAATGGGAATCTGAGGGGTAACCCTTTTCACACAAAGGGTGGTGGGTGTATGGAATAAGCTGCCAGAAGAGGTAGTTGAGGCAGGGACTATCCCAACGTTTAAGAAGCAGTTAGACAGGTACTTGGATAAGACAGGTTTGGAAGGATTTGAACCAAACAGACGCAGGTGGGACTAGTGTAGCTAGGACATATTGGCCAGTGTGGACAAGTTGGGCCAAAGGGCCTGTTTCCACATTGTATCACTCTAGGACTCCATGACTCTAGGTAGTAGATGAGCTTTACAGAGTAGATGTAGGAATGATATTTCCTCTGGCTAGGATCATGAGAACCAGGCATCAAAATCTCAGAGTTAGGAGTTGGTCATTCATAACTGAAGTGATAAAAACAACTATCTACCCGACATAACTACAGAGGCCCCTTTAGTGTGAATATTCAAGACATATCAATGATAGATTTTTGGATATTAATAAGGCATAGGTGTTTAGTACTGAAAAGCATACTTGGGGCTATTGCATGGCATTAATGGTTTATTCCTGATCTGATTTCATAAGTTGTCATGTAATGATAATGAAGGATAGATGCATAACTAAAATATTTTTGTGTCAGGAGAAAACGAGTGACCATGGCAACCATTAGAAGACGGCCATTTTTCCTGTAAGTGACGTTGAGGTTAACCCACCCATCTTAATTTTATAGGTGTAGGAAAGAACTGCAGGTGCTGGTTTATACCGAAGATAGACACAAAGTGCTGGAGTAACTCAGCGGGTCAGGCAGCATCTCTGGAGAAAAGGAATAGGTGGCGGTTCATTCTGACCTGAAATGTCAACTATTCCTTTTCTCCAGAGATGCTGTCTGGCTCACTGGGTTACTCCAGCACATTGTCTCTATCTTAATTTTATTGGTATTGATCAATGTTATATTACATATTTTTTGTAGATTACATCTGCAGAAGACAACCAATATTGGTAAAATTCTGTGCTGCAACCTTGCTGATTCTGTTTTAGCTATTTTACAATATCATGATTAATGGCCAGTAGCTAAGTACATTACTCAGGTTGATGTATTCACCATAAAATAATATAATTATAACAGCCAGACACTTCTGGAATAGTCATCTCTCTGTGCACCTTGTTGGTTGGATTTTTTTCTTTAGTTTAGTTTAGCGATACATCGCTGAAACAAGCGCTTTGGCCCACCAAGTCCGTATTGACCAGTTATCCCTGCACATTAACACTACCCTACACATACGAGAGACAATTTTACATTTATACCACCAATTAACTTGCATACCTGTACGTCCTTGGAGTGTGGGAGGAAACCAAAAGTCTTGGAGAAAACTCACGCGGTCACGTGGAGAATGTACAAACTCCGTACAGACAAGCACCTGTTGTCAGGAGCAAACCTGGTTCTCAGGCACTGTAAGCTACACCACCATGCTCTTGCTTACAAAACCTGCTGAAAGTGCAAGCTGATAAAAAAAATTGGTGAAGTCAATAAGGCATCCAGGGCCTTGGAGACCAGGAGGACCAATGCATCTCTTTAAGATAGAAACCGAAAAATAACAGAGAAAGTGTTGGAATAAAGCCGAATCAGATATAAAGAAATAGAGAGAGAGAAAAATTGATTGGATTATGAAAAAAAGACAGGTAAAAAAGAGAGAGGAAAAAACATAACTTGAGATTGAAATTCCCATTCCATGCCCATTCCACACTCTCATTTATTATGTCAAGGAAATCAGGGGGCTTACCCTGCTGATTCGACATATCTTAGAATCTATTGATGAACTCTGGGCAGTGACAAGCCCTCAGGTAAATCAATGGCAGGATCCTCTCTCTGAGACCATTTTACAGCTGGTTCTGGTTCTGGTTGATTACTGCACAAACCCCTCATAAGTGGTCATCCTTTAGAAGGATGAGAGGGGATCTTATCGAAACATATAAGATTATTAAGGGGTTGGACACGTTAGAGGCAGGAAACATGTTCCCAATGTTGGGGGAGTCCGGAACCAGGGGCCACAGTTTAAGAATAAGGGGTAGGCCATTTAGAACAGAGATGAGGAAAAACTTTTTCAGTCAGAGTGTAGCGACCATAGAGAATGGTCCAGATCGTCGAACCCTCGGATTGGCCAGCGAGGTCACGTGGGAACGCGACCATGGGGATTGGTCCAGGGAACGACATCGCTGATTGGCCAGCGATGTCATGTGCGCGTTTGGCGCCCGATTTAGTCAGTTCGGCGAAGTCTTCAAGGAAGACAGTAAGTTTGTATTGGTTGTCCTGTACCTTGTTGTTTAACTCTGTATTCGTGTATTGCGGCTGCAATAAACTTCGTCTACAACCAACAAGTTTCGGACTCGCCATATTGGTGACCCCGACGTGATCTGGACGATCACCGACTGAGCAGGAACCCGATGCCTCGTTGACGATGACCGAGCAGGGCACACCGGAGTCAAGCGCGGCAGGCGTTCATCTTCCGTTATTTTGGACGTACGCACCGCAAGCTTGGTTTATCCACGCCGAGGCTCAATTCCATATAAAGAAGGTGTCGGACGAATCCACGAAGTACTTCTACCTCGTCAGCGCTCTATCGCCGGACACAATCAAGCGCGTGATGCGGTTCATCGTAAATTCACCTGCGGAAGACAAGTATGAGGCCATGAAGAAGGTATTACTGCGAACCTTCGGGTTGAATAAGCATGGTGGTGCGGCAAAACTTCTGCACCTACCGGATCTTGGAGACCAACTGCCTTCCGACCTCATGGCCGAAATGATGATGCTAGCCGGTGAGCATACGGATTGCCCGATGTTTGAACAGGCATTCCGCGAGAAACTTCCCGAGGATGTCCGACTGCTGCTTACGGATTGTTCTTTTAAGGACCCCGAAGCATATGCAGCGAAAGCGGACGCGCTCATAGCGGCAAAAAACAAGGCAAGTGGTTCAATCAACAAAGTCTCGACATCGGTGACCACGCCACAGCGACGGCAAGATGGCGCCACGTCTCCCGCCAATTCTCCGAAAGCCCGCCAAAAAGATCCGCACAAGCGCGGCTGGTGCTATTATCACCTACGATGGGGTAACGAATCCCGCAACTGTCGTTTGCCTTGTACCTTCGCGGGAAATGCCTCGGCCGATCGTACATAGGGGCAGTTACGATTGGCCAGAACCGGCGCCTCTATGTCCATGATCGATTCACGGACACAGAATTTTTGGTAGACACGGGAGCCATCGTCAGCATAGTGCCGCCGACCGACCTCGAAACCAGATCGGGTAAGACAGGTCCCACCCTCATCGCGGTTAATGGCAGCCCAATTCGCACTTTCGGTACACGGAAGATGTCCCTTGTGTTAGGCCTCCGCACGTACGAATGGCCATTCATCATAGCCGACGTCAAACAAGCGATCCTGGGCGCAGATTTTCTCTGGGCTTTTTCACTGGTTCCTGATGTCCGCGGTAACGACCTCCGACCCTCCGCCGAAGATGAGCACGTCGCTCCGACAATCGCCTCCTCGCCCAGCCCTACTGCCCAGGCCGTCGTCGCGGCCCCCGACTCGTATGCTGCGATTCTGGCAGAGTTCCCAGAGCTGCTCGTCCAACGTTTTGACGCACCTTCGGCTAAGCATGGTGTGGTCCATCACATCCGCACCGAAGGCCCTCCCGTTTTCGCTCGGGCCAGGAGACTACCGCCAGACAAACTGGTGGTGGCAAGGGCGGAGTTCAGGAAGATGGAGGAAATGGGAATTGTCCGTCAGTCTGACAGCCCGTGGGCCTCGCCGTTACACATGGTCTCCAAGGCATCTGGGGGGTGGAGGCCATGTGGCGATTATCGGCGTCTCAATGCTGTCACCACGGCTGATCGCTACCCCATACCGCACCTACAGGACTTTTCATCTGGGCTGGAAGGAGCGGTGGTGTTTTCCAAAATCGATTTGGTGCGAGGATACCATCAGATTCCGGTGCGACCGGAGGACATACAAAAAACTGCAACTATTACTCCGTTCGGGTTGTTTGAATGGTTGCGTATGCCTTTCGGTTTAAAGAACGCGGCACAGGCTTTCCAGCGACTGATGGACCGCGTGGGCCGGGGTTTACCCTTTTTGTTTATTTATTTAGAAGACATCCTGGTAGCCAGCCCCTCAGTGCAGGAACACCAGGCCCATTTGCGGACCGTGTTCCAGCGGCTCCAAGACCACGGGCTCATTATCCAACCCTCCAAATGTCAATTCGGCCTGCCTGCCCTCGATTTTCTAGGGCACAGAATTACTCCTGCCGGCGCCGCCCCTTTGCCCGAGAAGGTGGAAGCTATCCGGGCTTTTCCCAGGCCCACCACAGTAAAAGGGCTGCAAGAGTTCGTAGGCATGGTTAATTTCTACCATAGATTCGTTCCGGCAGCGGCGCGAGTCCTGCGCCCGCTTTTCCAATGCCTTGCAGGGAATCCGGTAGAGTTGTTGTGGTCCCCGACCGCAGAGTCGGCTTTTACGGCAGCTAAGGCAGCCTTGGCAGACGCCACCATGTTGGTCCATCCGAGCCCCTCCGCCCCCACGGCCCTGACGGTTGACGCCTCTGACGTGGCGGTGGGTGGGGTTCTGGAGCAGCAGGTCGGTGGCCGTTGGCAGCCTTTAGCGTTTTTCAGCCGGCAACTAAATTCGGCCGAGCTGAAATATAGCGCATTTGACCGAGAGCTTCTAGCTCTCTATTTAGCTGCCCGTCATTTCAGGTATTTCCTCGAGGGCCGCCCATTCGTGGCATTTACGGACCACAAGCCATTAACATTTGCTTTTTTGAAATTGTCTGACCCATGGTCGGCCCGCCAGCACGGCACCTGACTGCTATCTCCGAATTTACCACAGATGTCCGTCATATCGCGGGTAAGCTTAATGCCGTTGCTGACGCCCTGTCTAGACCTGCTTTTCCCCCTATTTCGGCGGTGGACTGCGAAGTGGATCCCCAGGAGCTCGCGGAGGCACAGCTCCTAGCGGATACCGTTTCGGCTTACCAGTCCACCACTTCGGGATTGAAGTTGGCCCAGGTAGCTTGTGGGTCGGAGGGCACGAAAGTCTGGTGCGATGTTTCTCTTCCTCGTCCCAGGCCGGTAGTACCGCCCTCCCTTCAGCGCCGGGTTTTCGATGCCATTCATGGGCTGGCGCACCCGTCCATCCGCTCCACCTCTGCCTTGGTAGCAGCGAGGTTTGTCTGGCATGGCCTGCGGAAACAGGTAGCGGGGTGGGCACGTTCCTGCGTGCCCTGTCAGACCGCTAAAGTCCAGCGCCACGTCCAGCCCCCCGTACAGAATTTCGAGGTCCTGGCTTTTCGTTTTTTCCACATCCACGTGGATTTGGTCGGGCCTTTGCCTTCCTCCCGGGGCTACACCCACCTCCTCACGGTGGTGGATGGGTTCACCCGGTGGCCAGAGGCTTTCCCATTGTTTGATATCTCGTCAGCGTCTTGTGCTAGGACTTTGGCCCTTCATTGGGTAGCTCGTTTCGGGGTCCCGGCAGTTATTACAACTGACAGAGGGCCACAGTTCACTTCGTCCCTCTGGGCCGCGCTGGCGGAACTGTACGGGTCCAAGTTACAACCCACAACTGCATATCACCCCCAGGCAAATGGACTCGTAGAAAGGTTCCACCGCCAACTTAAGGCGTCCCTCAGTGCAAGGCTTGAAGGCCCGGACTGGGTAGACCAACTCCCTTGGGTTCTTTTGGGCATCCGGACTGCTCCTAAGCCAGATCTCGGTGCGTCGTCCGCAGAGCTAGTATATGGCTCGACACTTCGAGTACCCGGAGATCTGTTTCCGGACCCTTCAGCCCTGCTCCCTACAGTCCCATCAGCGTTAGCATCTCTCCGGGAACGGGTGGGCTCCCTGGCTCCAGTGCCGACTTCACGTCATGGGTGTCCCATGGTACATGAACCGTCTTCCCTGAAGGACTGTGAGTTTGTTTTTCTGCGTAAAGATGCCCATCGCGCCCCGTTGCAGAGGGTCTATCAAGGGCCGTTCCGGGTTTTACGTAAGGGAACGGCTACTTTCACCTTAGGCATGGGCGGCAAGAGTGAACTCGTCTCGGTGTCCCGGCTCAAACCTGCCCATTTGGACCCGGATCAACCAGTCCTGGTCGGTCAAACCCCTAGGAGAGGCCGACCTCCGTTAGTTCCGCCCAGTCCAGAAACCCCCGTTCCGACAGTTCCTCCAGGACCCCCCGTTTCGGCAGTTCCTCCAGGACCCCCCGTGCCGGTAGTTCCTCCAGAACCTCTCGTTCCGGCTGTTCCACCAAGTCCGGAACCTCCGGCTCCTGTGGTTCAGGCTGTCCCTCTCCGTACTCGTTATGGTCGCGAAATCCGGCTCCCAACTAGGTTCCGCACCTCGGGTTCTGGGGGGGGTCATGTAGCGACCATAGAGAATGGTCCAGGTCGTCGAACCCTCGGATTGGCCAGCGAGGTCACGTGGGAACGCGACCATGGGGATTGGTCCAGGGAACGACATCGCTGATTGGCCAGCGATGTCATGTGCGCGTTTGGCGCCCGATTTAGTCAGTTCGGCGAAGTCTTCAAGGAAGACAGTAAGTTTGTATTGGTTGTCCTGTACCTTGTTGTTTAACTCTGTATTCGTGTATTGCGGCTGCAATAAACTTCGTCTACAACCAACAAGTTTCGGACTCGCCATAAGAGAGTTGTAAATCTGTGAAATTCTCTGCCTCAGAAGGCAGTGGAGGCCAATTCTCTGAATGCATTCAAGAGAGAGCTAGATAGAGCTCTTAAGGATAGCGGAGTCAGGGGGTATGGGGAGAATGCAGGAACGGGGTACTGATTGAGAATGATCAGCCATGATCACATTGAATGGTGGTGCTGGGTTGAAGGGCCAAATGGCCTACTCCTTCACCTATTGTCTATTGGTTATCTCGCGCAGGTCGGAGTGAGTATAGTAATTAAATTTTGAAGTGGGCCTTTTTGACCAAGTTGAGAAGATCTAGTTGCTCAATCCCCTTTTTAAATGACTTAACATCGGGAGTGGCACGTGTGTTGGGTGGTAGCATATTACCACAAAGAGATGGTTATGTGTCTCGGCTTTAATTTAATTAAACAGTGTTCACATGGCCCTGATACTCTCAAAACTGTTGAAATTAAAGTTAATAATTTTTAAAAAAAATCAAAACTACTGAAATTATGAAGTAGAACAATCAGAATTTTACATTTATTGCAGAAGTGGTTCACAATTGCCCATCTCAATGTACCAAAATGTCTGTTGTTCCACCCATTTATTTGGGTGATTCTGAAGTGACAAAGGGTTTTAGTTTAGTTTAGATTAGAAATACAGCATGGAAACAAGCCCTTCAAATCACTGAGTCCACCCTGGTTACTGATCACCCGTTTACACTAGTATGTTATCCCACTTTCCCTGCACATTAGGGGCAATTTACACAGGGCAATTAAGCTGCAAACCTGCACATCTTTGGGATGTAGGAAGATGCTGGAGCACCCGGATAAATCAACGCAGTCACAGGGAGAACATGCAAACTCCACACTACACCAGTCCCTTTACCTCCCCCCCACCTCGACTCCATCCAAGGACCCAAACGGTCTTTCTGGGTGAGGCAGAGGTTCACCTGTACCTCCTCCAACCTCATCCATTGTATCTGCTGTTCCAGATGTCAACTTCTTTACATCGGCGAGACCAAGCGTAGGCTCGGCAATCGTTTCGCTCAACACCTTCGCTCAGTCCGCCTTAACCAACCTGATCTCCCGGTGGCCCAGCACTTCAACTCCCCCTCCCACTCCCAGTCTGACCTTTCTGTCATGGGCCTCCTCCATTGTCATAGTGAGGCCCACCGCAAATTGGAGGAACAGCATCTCATATTTCGCTTGGGCAGCTTACACCCCAGCGGTATGAACATTGACTTCTCCAACTTTAGATAGCTCCTCTGTCCCTCTCTTTCCCCTCCCCTTCCCAGCTCTCCCACTGTCTTCCTGTCTCCTACTACATCCTACCTTTGACCCGCCCTCTCCCCTGACATCAGTCTGAAGAAGGGTCTCGACCCGAAACGTCACCCATTCCTTCTCTCCTGGGATGCTGCCTGACCCGCTGAGTTACTCCAGCATTTTGTGTATACCTTCAATTTGAACCAGCATCTGCAGTTATTTTCCTACACCACCCAAGGTTATGATCGAACCCGGGTCTCTGGTGCTCTGAGGCAGCATCTCTATCAGTTACGCCACTGTGCTGCCAATGTAAAAGCAACTCAAGATCGGCTGGCAGTGGGCCTTTCTATCTATATCCTTTCCTCTGGCTTCACATTTCATTCCTCTTCCGTTTTATCTCACAAGCTTTTGTTGTCTTTTCATCTCTGGTCTTTGCCCACCCATCTGCCAAACAAAACCTTCCTCACCTGTATCCACTGAACACCTTCACTCAGTCCCCCTGAACCTACCTGATCTCCAGGTTGCTAAACACTTTAATTCTCCTTCCCATTCCCACATTGGCCTTTCTGCCCTTGGTCTCCTCCATTGTCAGAGTGAGGCTAAACGCAAATTGGAGGAACAGCATCTCATATTTCGCTTGGTCAGCTTCCACCCCAGTGGTGTGAATTTGATTTCTCTAACTTCAAGTAACCCCCGGCATTCCCTCTCTCTTTATCCCTCCCCCACCCAAGTCACACCAGCTTCTCGTTTTCACCCAAGCAGCTAACAATGGCCCGTGTCATCATCACTTTTTTTGCATATCTTTCATTCATTGTTCTTTATCTCTCTGCATCATCATTTATAGCTCTTGTTTCCCTTATCCCTAACTAGTCTGGAGAAGGGTCTCAACCCAAAATATCACCCATTCCTTCTCTCCAGAGTTGCTGCCTGTCCCACTGAGTTACTCCAGCTTTTTGTGTCTATCTTCGGTTTAAACCAGTGGTATCTGCACATCCTTCCCCCACCTATCACTTGCCAGCCCTTGACCACCCTCCACCTCTTTTTCGGCCTTCTCCCCCATACCACAAGTAGTCTGAAGGAGGGTCCTGACCCAAAACGTTTCCTGGACAAGTTTCGATCGCCTAGCTTGGGGTCGGAGAGGAATTTCCAGGATTTTTTTCCCAAATTGGCCTGCGTTTTTATCCGGTTTTTCGCCTCTCCCAGGAGATCACATGGTTCTTTTGGGTGGGAAGGAGGGCGATAGTGGGAAGGGGGTTGGGGTAGGATCAGCCATGATCGTATTGAATGGCGGAGCGGGCTCGAGGGGCCGGTTGGCCTACTCCTGCTCCTATTTTCTGGTGTTCTTGTGTCTCCTATCCATGTCTCCCAGAGAAGCTGCCTGACCCGCTGAGTTACTTTAGCACTGAGTCTTTTTTTCAAGATTGGCTGGTTTCTGTTATTATGCAACCAAAACCTTGCTGCATTACATTAAACTGTGCTCCACAAATACATGCTCATCTGATACATTCATCATTTAGCTATCCAAAGCCATGATCGTTCGCTGCTCGTGAACAGAATAAGTAATCTAATCCTTCTGTATTGGGCCACAGTTAACTCTGTTGCCGTGCTGACTACAAGAAAAGATACAAGATGCACATCGACAGTCCAGGAATCACAAAAGAACGTCAAGTATTTTAATATTTTAACGGTGCATGTACAATTTTGTTGCTTCGTCGCTTCTTTAGCGAGGCAAACAAAAATTTAAATGAGGTGAATCCCACTGCTTCTGAAGAGATTGGAAGTGCCAACAAATTGAATATATTCAGCCTTCAGATGGTCACTTCGTTTTTCATTTTCCCATCCATCTATATACTAAAACTCTCGTTTGTTTGTTTGTTTGTTTGTGCCTGAACTACAGCCAAAACGGTACACAATAGCGCGACAATTTTAGGCCCACCTTACTCGCCTTCGTCCCTTTGGTGCAAACGGAAGAAGTTTCATTGAAATTGGTGTTATTTTTAAAGTTACTCACGTTTTAAAGTTTAAATCTATTTCCTAGGAAGGGAGGGAGGGGGGGAAGGGAAGGAGAGAGGGGGGAGGATAAGGGGAGTTGGGGGGGGGATGGAGTGGAGGATTACAACAGCTATTGTAAAACAGCAAGGAAAAGCCTATTTCTTTAATGCCTAAAGTGCAAACTCTCAGTGAAGTTATGTTGTCAGTAGATGGTGCTATTAACAAAGGAAAGTCTCTCTCGAAAGCATGTTAGACTGAAGGATCTGATAGCTCTTTCAATCATGCACCACTATGTCAACCAAATGCTGGCGTTCCACATTGAGTGCCTCTTCCCTTTTTATCGATCCTTTTAAAAAATATTTTTTTAATGATCATCTCGTATCTTAATGCTGAACTTGTCATGAAAGCTCAGTACTCTTGGCATCCCAGGGAAGAATTATTAGTTCGCCAGAATGATCTCACTAATAGCGCTGGGATTCCAGGTGAGGCAGAGATTCCAGGTGAGGCAGAGGTTCACCTGCACCTCCTCCAACCTCATCTATTGTATCCGCTGTTCCAGATATCAACTTCTCTACATTGGCGAGACCAAACGCAGGCTCGGCGATCGTTTCGCTCAACCTTCGCTCAGTCCGCCTTAACCAACCTGATCTCCCGGTGGCTCAGCACTTCAACTCCCCCTCCCACTCCCAGTCTGACCTATCTGTCATGGGCCTCCTCCATTATCATAGTGAGGCCCACCGCAAATTGGAGGAACAGCATCTCATATTTCGCTTGGGCAGCTTACACCCCAGCGATATGAACATTGACCTCTCTAAATTTAGATAGCTCGTCTGTCCCTCTCTTTCCCCTCCCCCTTCCCAGTTCTCCCACTGTCTTCCTGTCTCCAACTTCATCCTTTCTTTGTCCCGCCCCCTCCCCTGACATCAGTCTGAAGAAGGGTCTCGACCCGAAATGTCACCCATTCCTTCTCTCCTGAGATGCTGAGTTACTCCAGCTTTTTGTGATACCTTCATTGTCCAGTAGATCAGCTTGATCTTGAAAATTGTATTACCAAGGCTCATACAGTATGTAATTCTTGTTACAGTTGTTAATAGAGCCAATATTGTTTTATTGTACTTTATGAGGTACAAGTCCTTAATAAAGCCTTCCTAAATTAGGGACTTTTTTTTTGTTCTGTTCAGTTATTGCTTTGGTGGTTTTATTTCTCACACGAGGATAATCTTATATAACTGAAGGTAATTTGTCTTGGTTCTGCAGGTTTGCTCATTATCTTTCCATTGATTGTGGTGACGTTTTTTCGAGAGTATGCAATACTTTTGACGGATGTATGTTCCGGTTGCAGCTGTAATCTGTTTCATTGCATAACTTAGTTTATAAGATATGTTCAATATATAACCAATTGGTCAAGTGCTTTTGATTGCAACATGCGCCTTAATTTAGTTCAACAAAGAAACTGACAAGTTACTAAAGAACCAGAGTGAAAGCAGGCCCTTCGGCCCACCTAGTCCGCCACGACCAGCGATCCCCGCACACTAACACTATCCTACACACACCAGGGACAATTTACATTTATACCAAGCCAATTAACCTACAAACCTGTACATCTTTGGAATGTGGGAGGAAACCGAAGATCTTGGAGAAAACCTACACAGGTCATGGGGAGAAGGTGCAAACCTTCAAAGACGTCTCCAAAGACGTACAGGTATGTAGGTTAATTGGCTGGGTAAATGTAAAAATTGTCCCTAGTGGGTGTAGGATAGTGTTAATGTACGGGGATCGCTGGGCGGCAAGGACTTGGTGGGCCGAAAAGGCCTGTTTCCGGCTGTATATATATGATATGATATGATATGAAACTCCGTACAGATAAGCAACCGAAATCAGGATCAAACCCAGGTCTCAGGCGCTGTTAGGCAGTAGATTTACCGCAATGTCACCATGCATCCAGTGTATCAAAATATCTCCTATCCTTTTCAGAAAAACAAATGTTCTAAATGTCGCCAAACAAAATTTTAATAAGTATTATTGAACTTTAATTTTATTTACTTTCAGGATTATCACTGGCAAAGCCAGCATTTATCTGAAGATTCTTGACGCAAAACGTCATCCATTCCTCCTATCCAGAGATGCTGACTGTCCCGCTGAGTTACTCCAGCAGCTTGTGTCTATCTTCAGCATTTATTGAATATCTCTAATTGTTTTCAAGAAGATAATGGTAATGATCTGAGTGCTTGAACTTCTGCAGTGCCTCTATTGAAGGTTCTCCCTCAGTGTTGTCAGAGAAGGGGTTTCAAGACCCCTTTAGGTTTTGGTGATGCAGGATTTCCAAGTCAGGATGGTTTTAGCATAGTTTAGAGGTACAGCACAGAAACAGGCCCTTCAGCCCACCGAGTCTGCACCGACCAGCGATCCCTGCACATTAACACTACCCTACACACGCTAGGGACAAACCTGGGTCGAACCTGGGTCTCTGGCGGTTGTGAGGGGAAGAGAACATTGTGTAGGCATCTGAAAACGTCCCTTGTTCTGAAGGTGAGTCATAGAGTCATAGATTCATACAGCATGGAAACAGGCCCTTTGGCCCAACTTGCCCACATTGACCAACATGTTCCATCTACACTAGTCCCCCCTGCCTGTATTTGGCTCACATCCCTCTAAACCTGTCCTATCCATGTACCTGTCCAAATGTCTCTTAACCGTTACTGTAGTACCTGCCTCAACTACCTCCTCTGGCAGCTCGTTCCATACTCCCACCACTCTTTGTGTGGAATAGTTATCCCTCGGGTTCCTATTAAATCTTTCCCCCCCTCACTTTAAACCTATGTCCTCTGGTTCTCAATCCCTCTACTCTGAGCATCTCTTCCTCTCATGATTTTGAACAATCTATAAGATCATACAAGTCCTTGATAAACCAGCTGAAGATGGTTGAATACTCTGAGGAACTCCTATGGTGATGTCTTGAGTCTGAAGTGAGTGGTCTCCTGCAGTCCCAGCCTTCTTGCTTTCTTCAAGGTATGACTACAACCACTGGAGTGTATTTCCACTGATGTCCATTGACCAACCCTTCCAGGGTGCTTTGATGCCATGGTCAGTCAAATGCTGCCTTAATGCCAAGGGCAATCAATTTTACCTACTTCTGGAATTCAGTTCTTTAATCCAGGTTGGGACAGAGGCTATGATGAGGTCTGATCTGAATGATCCTAGTGAAGCCCAAACTGGGTATCAATGTGTAGGAAAGAACTGCAGATGCTGGTTTAAACCGAAGGTAGACACAAAAAGCTTCAGTAACCTTCTCGACTTGAAACGTCACCTATTCCTTTCCTCCAGAGATGCTGCCTGACCCGCTGAGTTACTCCAGCTTTTTGTGTCTATCTGGGTGTCATGATTAGGTTATGAGAGACACTTTGCAACACTGGGTTAACCAATGATGGTTGTTTGAAGCCGTGGGTCTGTACGCGCTGGAGTTGAGAAGAATGAGGGGGGATCTCATTGAAACATACAGAATAGTGAAAGGCTTTGATCGAGTGGATGTGGAGAGGATGTTTCCACTAGTGGGAGAGTCTAGGACTAAGGTCATAGCCTCAGAATTAAAGGACGTTCTTTGAGGAAGGAGATGAGGAGAAATTTCTTTAGTCAGAGGGTGGTGAATCTGGAATTCTTTGCCACAGAAGGCTGTGGAGGTCGTCAATGGATATTTTTAAGGCAGAGATAGATAGATTCTTGATTAGTACTGGTGTTAGAGGATATGGGGAGAAGACAGGAGAATGGCGTTAGAAGGGAAAGATAGATCAGCCATGATAGAATGGCCGAATGGCCTAATTCTTCTATTCCTTATGACATTAGGAGAACAAACACCAGCTTCCATCATTTTTCTTCCACCGGATAATATAGTCAAATAAATTTTAAAAATATTCAAAGATTGCATAAGTGTAAAAAAAACAATCTCTAGAATGAATTAATGGCTTAGATAAACACCCTATTTCTGACAAGGAGTCTCTGACCTGAATATTAATTATTGTCGCTCTTTCCACAGATGCTGCCTGCTGTGTTAGTTGTTTACTGTTTTCATTTTGGATTTCCAACATCTGCAGTTTTTTAATTTTAAAAAAAATATTCACTTCCATAAAATCTGTCTGCTTTGCTTCCTACATTGCAATAGTGATTCTGCATCACAAGTAGCATAATGGTGGTAAAATCCTCTGGGGCATTCAAAAATAGAGTCTTTTCAATCCGAGTCCTTTTTTTCTTTATGCCTCAGGCCTAGGCTCTTTTAACAACCAGGCTTTATGTAAATGAAACTGTATTGCATAGAAGCTGATGGGTCTTGCCAAGATTTTGCTATGCTCCAGATTGAACATTTCTATATTTAAGCCCCTTCATAGCCATCCCTGTAGTCTCCTCCTGTTCTATTGCTGTCTCTTTCCAATTTTTTTAATATGCAATTGGCAGTAAATTCAGCCTTGCTGACATTAGCCTTTCGTAATAAATTTAAAAAAGGAACAAAATCTAATCCAAGAACTCCCCTGTTAACAAGGTACTTTACATGATCTCCTGCTCGGAATAACATACTGTCTTCAGAATAACGTACTTACTGATGCTGCTGAGGCAAAAGGCTACATTCCTCTTCCACTAAAACAACAATTCAGAGTGGAAAGAGTTAAATAGAAATCTCCGGCACAATTAAAGAAATGCAAAGTAGACAAAAAAAAAATACAAGCTGAAAAATCAATCTCACATTAAGTTCATTCCACATTTACTTAATTGCTTAGGGTCCTCTCCAAAGCAACGTTTTAGACAAGCTTAGGAAAATACACTCGGTGTGATAGCTGATGAATGGAACACAAAGAAGAACTAAAAATAGAAACCACATGCCTATGTTAGCATCTTTCCAGCCAAGCATCTTATATTCCGGTGCTAGGGGGGCAATTAAATAACATTATGTTCATGCCTTTGAGGATTTGCTGGTTTTCACATAATCTGTGACGACCTCCATTACGTTATGATACAATACGATACGATACAATAGAATTTTATTCATCCCCCGGAGGAAAATTGGTCTGCCAACAGTCACAACACACAACAAGGCACACGAAAACTTGAAATTAAAATTAAATTAAAAGTGAAAAAAAGAAAAGAAAAAGACAAACGGCTGTTGGCTGGCTGCCGTGTGCACAGCGCCTTAACCGGAACGAATGAACAGACAAACAAACGAACACAGGCTTATCTCCTGGGCAGAGGATTCTAAAACTAGAGTGCCCCCCCCCCCACTCCCTCCCCCACTCCGGGTTCCCCTTTGTTCTCCCACCGACCCTCACGGCGGTCAAATCGTCAGCAATGAAACGCTGAACGCACGCAGCTTTCAAACATCATTTGTTTGAGAGGCTGCAGTGAATGTGATGCAATAAAGGAAAGCGTTTGACAAAGCAAGATATCTGTGGCTTGCATTGCACGAATAAGGTTAATTAATGTTAGCCTTGGGTAACCTCTGGGATAAAGATGTGTTCAATAGTAAGATGCACAGAACTTAATTGGTGGATTCATCCAAATATACACAATCTCTGATTACAGATGGAGTAATCTTCCACTAAAGCAACATTTCAATCGCTTAAACTAAAATGAAATGACAAACCTTTACAATGGTTGTATAGAACTTAAAACTGGGACCCAGAATTCGTCGAATTTCAATAATTGTGAATTTATAGCAGAATATTACTATTGCTTCTTAAAACTGTATTGTTTTGAAAATCTCTGCAATGAAGATATTTCCAATACAACATAAACAGTTGTTTACTTATGTCATAGAGTCATAGAGTAATACAGCATGGAAACAGGCCCTTCAGCCCAACATGCCCATGCCGACCAAGATGTCCCATCTAAGCTAGCCTATTTGCCCATGTTTGGCCTATATCCCTCTAAGCCTCTCCTATCCAAGCACCGTCCAAGCGTCTTTTAAATGCTCAACTACTTCCGCATGCAGCTCGTTCCAAATAACCACCACACTCTGAGTGAAAGAGTTGCCCCTTCGGGTTCCTGTTAAATTGTTCCCCTCTCACCTTAAACCTCTGCCTTCTGGTTCTAGGTTCCCCTACTCTGGGAAATAGACTCTGTGCTTTTACCTGATTAATTCATCTCATGGTCTTGTACAGCTCGATAACATCACCCCTCATTCTCCTGCGCTTCAAGGAATAAAGTCCTCACCCTATAGCTTAGAGGCTGCCTTACGGTGCCAAAGTCCTGGGTTCGATCCTGACCACGAGTGCTATCTGTATGGAGTTTGTACATTCTCCCTGTGACTGCATGGGTTTTCTCCGGGTGCTTCGATTTCTTCCCACAATCCAAAGACGTACAGGTTTGAAGGTTGATTGGCTTCTGTAAATTGTCCCTAGTGTGTAGGATAGTGCAAGTGTACAATGGTCGGCATGGACTTGGTGGTCCGAAAGTCCTATTTCCACACTCTATGTCTAAAGTCTAAAGTAAAGTCTAAATGTGGCGAATGGTTGGCATGGACTCGGTGGGCCAAAGTTTCTGTGCCGAATGACTCTTCAATTCAATGACACTGATGCAGATAATCTCTGACTTGGCCAGCTTCTCCATCTGGTTCAGTTGTACATTGCTATGGTGGTGAAGTTTCACCTGACAGAAACCACTGTTACTGAGCATGCAATACCCATCACCTGCCATGCAGAGTGGCACAGTTAATAGGGCTATCTTTGCTGGATATCTCCTGACGACTACCACATGTAATGCTGAGCATTACTGCCAGTAAAACGGAAAGAATATTTATTTGGAGTATGTGAGTTCAATCCCACCACAGCATGAGATGAGCTCTTAATTTAGTTAATTACACAAATTTTGAAGTAAAAATCTGCTACGTGATTGTAGTGAAACTTAAGGTGAAATAAAAACAGAAAATGCTGGGGACCCTCAGTAAATCAGGCAATATCTGTGGAGAGAGAAGTGGAGTTAATGTTTCAGACCGATGGCTCTTCATCATAGATTTGTGGATGAGTTATATGGAGTTGTCTTTAACTAACTTCAGACACATTGCACTGTGGTTAACTTCAAATTGCCTCTGAAATAGGCAAATCATTCAGTTCAAGAGCATTAGGAATGATCAACACATACCAATGGCATTAGCATCCTGAGTATAAAATCATGAGAGGAATAGATCGGGTAGATGATGCACAGAAGTCTCTTGCCCTGAGTAGATGAATCGAGGACCAGAGGACATAGGTTTAAGTTGAAGGGGAAAAGATTTAATAGGAATCTGAGGGGTAACTTTTTCCACACAAAGGGTAGTGGGTGTATGGAATAAGCTGCCAGATGAGGTAATTGAGGCTGGGACTATCCCATCGTTTAAGAAACAGTTAGACAAGTACATGGATCGGACAAGTTTGGACGGATATGGACCAAGCGCATGCAGGTGGGACCAGTGTAGCTGGGACATGTTGGTTGGTGTGGGCAAGTTAGGCCGAAGGGTCTGTTTCTACACTGTATGACTCTAAGTAGTGGCAGGGATTATCCCAAAGTTTAAGAAACAGTTAGATGGGTACATGGATAGGACAGGTTTGGAGGGATATGAACCAAATGCTGGGGGGTGGGACTAGTGTAGCTGGGACATGTTGGCCGGTGTGGGCAAGTTGGGCTGAAGGCCCTGTTTCCACACTGTATCACTCTATTGCTCTATGAATGCAAAGATATGAGAAGTGGGAGAATGCGGGACTTAAAGTGAGTTTCCACCTAGTGTTTCTTGTGGGACAACTTTCTCGTGGGTGTCGGTTGGGTGCTCCTGTCTCCTCCCACATCCCAAATATGTGTGGGTTTGTGGGATAATTAACCTCTGTAAATTACTCCCTTACATAGTGTATTTGCGAAAGTGGGGTAACATAGAACTATGTTTGGGCAGCAATAGAGATGCTGCCTTACAGTGCCAGAGACCCGGATTCGGCCCTGACCACGGGTGCTGTCTAGACAGAGTTTGTCCGTTCTCCCTGTGACCGCGTGGGTTTTCCCCAGGTGCTCCGATTTCCTCCCACATTTCAAAGACGTACAGTTTCATAGGTTAATTGCCTTCGATAAAAATAGTAAATTGTCTCTAATGTGTAGGAAAAGTGCTAGCGTACGGGGTGATCGCTGGTCGGCACGGACTCGGTGGGCCGAAGGGCCTGTTCCCGCACTGTATCTCTAAATTAAAAACGAAACTAGTCTGAGCATGTGGTTGATGGTTGGCATGGAGATGGTGGGCCGAAGGGCCTGCTTCCGTTGTATCTTTCAATCTTTCAGCTGGCCTGGTAGCATGCCTTTCTCTAACCTCTAGAAGTGTTAGAACCCTGTCTAGACGATTTAGACTATTTTTAGGCGATTTTTTAGGCGACTACAGATGACTAGGCTGTCACCACACGGTCGCCGGGGTGTATGGTCGTGAGTCGTCTCCAAAGAGTCGTAGCGTTTTTCTGGTCGCCGCTGGATTTTGAAAAGTTTAAAACATTTTGGCGACTGTTGGTTTGACGCCAATGATCGTAGCTTGACGTCTCCTGACGTAAGCGCTGTCGTAGGTTGTCGCCAGGTTGTCGCACAGGTGACGTAGGTTGTCACCGGTGCTGACTTCGTTGAATTCCATTGGCGACTACCTACGTCAACCGGCGACAGGTACCTTCGTCAAAACCGGAGGCCAAAATGACGTGAATTGTCTTCAGTTGTCCCCGACATGGTCGTAGCTTGTTGCGGGTAGACCTAGGTTGACTTCGGTTGTCGTAGGTTGCCACCTGTGTGGTCCTAGGTTGTGGTAGGTGCGTTCGTAGGTGGACGTCCTAAGTCATGACGATTGGGTCATCGGTTGTTGGTAGCTTGCCGTCGACTACGTGGTAGGTTTTTGTAGCTTGTCGTAGACATTGTCGTATGGGGGGGGTCCAGTCGCCGGTTTTGCGACGAACTGCTACGACTATTGCAGTCGCCTAAAAAAATCGCCTGAGTGGGGCAGGCCCCTTAGAACCCCTCTTGCTGTTGTCACTATAGTACCTCTTTAAAGAAATCATTGAACGAGAACAAACTGGGAACTGCCTGTTTAAAAATAACCTTTTCAGCCCTTGCATGCATGAAAAACACTCCCTGGCATCGATAGGCATTGCCCCACTTTATGATTTTTTTTTAAGTGCTCCTGAATTATTTTCAGTGTTTAATGTGTTTGGGAGTGAGATTGACCTTCAGCATAATTGGCTGCCCCTTTAACACTCTGTTCGACATCCTTCCCTCCTGCGGTTCACACATGAAGACATAATTTTCAGCACACTTCAGAAGCATCAGAATGCACGACCGTGTTTAAACACTGAAAATAGTCTCGCAGACACTTGTAGGTGACTACAGGGCCCTTTCCAGACCACTGCACACAGCTGACACCAAAATCCCCATGTGTTTCATTTCCATTTTGCTCTCATGAGAATTGCCACTCTACTGAGCTGGGAAAATATTGTTCATTCCACATTGTAACTATATTAATTAATTAAAAATTTGGAACAATGCATTCAGTCATTTAGAAAGTCTGATAAAAGGTAGGTAGAATTTTCAGACGTGCTAAATAATGACTAAAATACCCAGAAAATGTCAAAGGATTGATTGTAGATTTGTAAAAAAAAAACGTTGCCTTCATTCGGGAACTCTCCCAACCATCGGCCGTCTCAAAGCTCCTCGTATCCAATTAACTACTGTTGAAATAAAGCCACCAATTTAATGCAGCAACCACAAGACAAGATCCCGGTGCAGCACGGTGGCGCAGTGGTAGAGTTGCTGCCATACAGCACTTGCAGCGCCGAAGACCCAGGTTCGTTCCCGACCACGGGTGCTGTCTGAACGGAGTTTGTACGTTCTCCCCGTGACTTTACTCCGAGATCTTCTGTTTCCTCCCACACTCCAATGGCGTACAGGTTTGTAGGTTAATTGGCTTGGGTTTGTATACTTAGTAGAAGAGTAAATGGTCCCTAGTGTGTGTAGGCTTGTGTTCGTGTTCGTGTTCGTGTGCGGGGATCGCTGGTTCGGCATGGACTCGGTGGGCCGAAGGGCCTGTTTCCGCCCTGTATCTATCTCTAAACTAAACTAAAAACTAAACTAATCCCACAAAAGCCACGTGATCATGACCTTCTCCAGGACACTGGGATGAATTTTAAACCAGAAGATGTTGCAAACACTCAGCAAACTAGACGACGTCTGTGGGGAGAGAAACATAGTTAATGACATTCGTCAGAGTTAATGAAGTGCCCTTCATCCTGAATTTAGAAGGATGAGAGGGGATCTTATCGAAACGTATAAGATTATTAAGGGGTTGGACACATTAGAGGCAGGAAACATGTTCCCAATGTTGGGGGAGTCCAGAACCAGGGGCCACAGTTTAAGAATAAGGGGTAGGCCATTTAGAACAGAGATGAGGAAAAACTTTTTCAGTCAGAGAGTTGTGAATCTGTGGAATTCTCTGCCTCAGAGGGCAGTGGAGGCCAATTCTCTGAATACATTCAAGAGAGAGCTAGATAGAGCTCTTAAGGATAACGGAGTCAGGGGGTAGGGGGAGAAAGCAGGAACGGGGTACTGATTGAGAATGATCAGCCATGATCACATTGAATGGCGGTGCTGGCTCGAAGGGCCGAATGGCCTACTCCTGCACCTATTTTCTATTGTCTATTGTCTATTGAAACTTTAACTTTGTTTCTCTTTCCACAGATGCTACATGGCCTGCTGAGCATTTGCAGCATTTTCTGCTTTCGTTTCAGATTTCCAGTTCTGCTGGGTTTTTGTTTTCATTTCCATTTACTGGGGAGAACTTGCTTGCTCTATTTTAAATTGGTTTCTCGGCCTTCTTGTCTCCATGTGGGAGAGAAAAACATGCCGTCAATTTAACATAGAGCTTGAGGGACTGCACCTCTGGCAGTGCCGTATACTTTCAATGCAGCGCTGGATTAGCTTTGATTTTCCACAATATTCTGTAAATGGCAATAAACTACCAATATGGAACACAAGTTGGCCACTAGGTCTCTCTCAAGACTGCTTCACCATTTAATAAGAACATAGCTGATACGACTGTAACGTCAACTCCACTGTCCCATCTGCTTGCTCCAGGTGTTTCTGCGACTGAATCTATCCATTTCTGCCTTCAGGCAATTCAAAGTCGTGACTTCCAGTTCTAAAGATTCCTGACTCTCAGAGAAAAAAAAATGCCGTATCTCTCTGATAAGTGGATGATCACTGATTATTAAAAGTAATGTGAAGTGCAGTGGCACAGCGGTGGAGTTACTGCCTTACAGCGCCAGAGACCTGGGTTCGAGACCGGGCGCTTGTCTACACAAGGTTTGTACGTTCTCCCCGTGACCCGCGTGGGTTTTCTCCAGGATCTCCGGTTTCCTCCCACGCTCCAAAGACGTGCAGGTTTGTAGGCTAATTGGCTGGGTATAATTGTAAATGGTCCCTAGTGTGTGTAGGACAGTGTTAGTGCGTGGGGATTGCTGGTCGGCACAGACTCGATGGGCCGAAGGGCCGGTTTCCGCGCTGTATCCCTATTTCTACTCCCTAGCGTTTGAGGCTCATTGAGGAGGCGCTGTGAACTGTTTGCGTGCTACTGTATGTTTCATTTTTTTTTCCATTGGAACCTAATCAGATGTACAGCACTTTGGTCAACGTGGGTTGTTTTTAAATGTGCTATACAAATAAAATTGACTTGACTTGACTTGACTAATCTAATTTTTTTAAAGTTTCTCAACCTGACTTGTCACTTATCCATTCCGCATATGCCGCCCGACCCCTGAGTTCCTCCAGCACTGTGTTTGGTTGTTAAAAACAACCCTTTCATGAACAAGGAAGAAAGGTTATTCTGAATTCATTGTGCCAAAGTGTTGGGACGTTTGACCTCAATTACTGAACAATTGAATTCATTATTGCTTTTAAAATTGTGACTCCAGAAGAACGGCTACGAGCTAATGGCTTCTAATGAATCAAAGCTCATGGATTATCACCTAAGGGGAGTTGGTCTAAGCATACGCCTAATGTAAGACTGTGGAGTTGTGCCTTAGCTCCAGAAATCTTGGTGATTAGGGAAAGCAAAGCCAAGAAGTTTAGTTTAGTGTTGAGATGCATTGCTGGAATTTAGAAGATTGAGGGGGGATCTTATAGAAACTTACAAAATTCAAGGGGTTGGACAGGCTAGATGCAGGAAGATTGTTCCCGATGTTGGGGAAGTCCAGAACAAGGGGTCACAGTTTAAGGATAAGGGGGGTCTTTTAGGACCGAGATGAGAAAGTTTTTTCACACAGAGAGTGGTGAATCTGTGGAATTCTCTGCCACCGAAGGTAGTTGAGGCCAGTTCATTGGCTATATTTAAGAGGGAGTTAGATGTGGCCCTTGTGGCTAAAGGGATCAGGGGGTATGGAGAGAAGGCAGGTATGGGATACTGAGTTGGATGATCAGCCATGATCATATTGAATGGCGGTGTAGGCTTGAAGGGCTGAATGGCCTACTCCTGCACCTTTTTCTATGTTTCTATGTTTCTATTGTGGACACAGGCCCTTCAGCCCACCGAGTCTGCACCGACCAGCGATCCCCGCACACTGGGATTATTCTACACATGAGAGACGATGTACAATTTTACCGAAGCCAATTAACTACAAACCCGTGCATCTTTGAAGAGTGGGAGGAAACTGGGGACACCCAGAGAAAATGCATGGGATCACGGGGAAGAACGTACAATCTCCCTGCAGACAGCACCTATTGTCAGGATCGAACCCATGTCTCTGACTGTGTAAGGCATCAACTCTACTGCTGTGCTACTCTTCTTGAGTAAGGAATTCAAATTAAGCCCATAGCAAGTCTATGCATGATATTTCATAAATTTCCTGTTACAAAATAATAAAAATGCAAAATAAATGTACTCATCCAGAGCCCACCCGCACAGACCTTTGATCATCTACTGTTAAGGACATTTTTCACCTTAAATAATTTTGTCTGCAAACAAAATGAAGCAAAGTTTATTGAATAACCGAACGAGGGATGAAAGAGCAAATAAACTACACCAATTACACGGACACAATGGCCGAACCAGTCTAAAACACCATTTTTACAATGAATCTTTGCACAAAGAGTATGATTCAACACTGTATGAGAAACAAAGTTACATTGATATGGAGGAACTTGTTTGGTGGAGAGTAGGAAGCTGAGAAGAATGGAAATTGGAAGACAGTACTGCTGAGCTATAAATAATATGGCAGGATTAAGGAGATAAGAGGATAAGCTGCTGGAGTTTTCCTCTGGGATATTATGACATATAGCTCCCTTTACTCTCTGTAGATCTTTTTAGTCAAGAAAAGCAAACTTTGAACTTTGCTTTGACATGTTTGAGCGATACTGAAGTCGGTGATGGATGCCTGAATCACACTGCCAGGTCGAGGCAAACACAAGAGTGGCGTTAAAGAGCCTTTTAGAAAGGCACATAGATCTATCTGCCAGGACTGGGGGAATATGGATCATGTGCAGACAGATGAAATTAGTTGAACTTGGCATACCTGAGTTTGTATAATCCCCAAGTCCTATTTCATGCCCAACTCATACTTTCACTGTTATCAAGACAACCTTCTTTCTTCTTCTATTTTCATGGAGTCCTTCAGTGCCCCAGTTGTCTACCTTTGAACAGCCAACCTCCCATCCATATCTGTGCCACCATCAGGCTTGTCTTCTCCCCGCCTTCCAATCCGCCTTCCCAAAGGCACGTAGAGTAGTACAAAAACTATTGGGGGGGGGTGGATTAGCAGGGTGAGCAGTGGGACAGGGGTGGTTGGGAGTTGAGGAGCTGAACAGCCTTGGGGACAAAGGTTGCCCTTCTCCTCTGCATCCTACGGCCTGGGCAGCGAAGCCGGCGTCCTGAGGGGAGCCACTCAAACGAAGAGAACATGACGTGTGAGGGGTCCTTAGCATCTGCTGGTCGCATAGGGTGAAAAGGGCTCTGACAGGGAATCCAATCATTTTGGAACAGACTTTGCCCGTGCTCTGCAGGCGGTTTCTGTTCTGAAGGCTGATGGAGTGGAACCAGCGGGTGAAGGAGAACGTGATGACGCTCTCAATGAAGGAGTAGTAAAACGTTATGAGGATGTCCTTGCTGACCCCAAAGGAGTTGAGCTTCTTCAGGAGATACTGCCTCCGCTGCCATTTCCTGAGGATACCCTCTGTGTTGGAGGCAAATTTCAGCAGGTTGTCGAAGACTGTGCCCAGATACTCAAATTCCTCAACAATCTCCACAGGCCTCCCGTGGATAGTGATGATGACTGCCGCAGTCAGTTCCCTCTGCTTGTTGGAGAAGGTCACTACCATCTCCTTTGTCTTGTTTGCATATAGTTCAAGACAGGAGTTGTCGCACCATAGAAACATAGAAACATAGAAACATAGAAAATAGGTGCAGGAGTAGGCCATTCGGACCTTCGAGCCTGCACCGCCATTCAATATGATCATGGCTGATCATCCAACTCAGTATCCTGTACCTGCCTTCTCTCCATACCCCCTGATCCCTTTAGCCACAAGGGCCACATCTAACTCCCTCTTAAATATAGCCAATGAACTGGCCTCAACTACCTTCTGTGGCAGAGAATTCCACAGATTCACCACTCTCTGTGTGAAAAAAAACGTTCTCATCTTGGTCCTAAAAGACTTCCCCCTTATCCTTAAACTGTGACCCTCTTGTTCTGGACTTCCCCAACATCGGGAAGAATCTTCCTGCATCTAGCCTGTCCAACCCCTTAATAATTTTGTACGTTTCTATAAGATCCCCCCTCAATCTTCTAAATTCCAGCGAGTACAAGCCGAGTCTATCCAGTCGTTCTTCATATGAAAGTCCTGCCATCCCAGGAATCAATCTGGTGAACCTTCTCTGTACTCCCTCTATGGCAAGAATGTCTTTCCTCAGATTAAGAGACCAAAACTGCACGCAATACTCATGAAGAGTTGAGCTGTGGTGCTGTGAGGTCGTCGTGGAATCGTCTGTTTCCATGCTTTATCTCTAAGCTAAAAGAATGAGGTTCTTATATTTTGTTTTTGAAATTCTGTCTCAGTAATATTGCTGGTTAAGGCTTCTGCAGACTAAATGTATTAGATAGAAAAATGAAAGGACTTCAGTTTTGTGGATCTTTCACAATCACAGGAAATCCCAGAGATCTCTACGATCAATTAAGTCACTGTTCCTAAAGCTCACTTGTTTTCTCCCTTTCCTGGTTTTGAGGTTTGTGACCTCAAGCTTTAACTCTGTCCCTCTTTCCACAGATGCTACCCGAACTGCAGTGTTTCCAGAGACCTCCGTTTTGACCTCATATTTCCATCATCTGCACATTTTTAGAATAGAGCTCTTCTAGATAGAGCTCTTCAGGATAGCGGAGTCAGGGGGTATGGGGAGAAGGCAGGAACGGGGTACTGATTGAGAATGATCAGCCATGATCACATTGAATGGCGGTGCTGGCTCGAAGGGCCGAATGGCCTCCTCCTGCACCTATTGTCTATTGTCTATTGTCTATTTCAATCGTAGGCAGCAAATTTGCCCGTGGCAATCTTCCACAAGCAGGAATGCAAAATGGGAAAATTCTGATTCAGTGATATTGATTGGGATGATTGAATGGAATGAGAAAAAAGAATTGAAGATTAATACTCCTAGATAATAAAATAAGTCCTTCGCATGAGGCATGGCCCCCATGGGCTTGAGAAATCTAGTCATTCAATATCTTGCACACAAGCTGTTTGATTGTTGTGCTTTACAGGAAACTCTTTGATCATGATCATGTTGATTCAGAGCTGGTGACCAGAAATCAATTAACTTAAAATTGGTGGGAAATCTATAGGAAGCATTTAGCACTCAGCACATTTGTTTGAATTTCTCGACAGTGCAAATAGAGATTATTTTCCAGATTGTCTCTCATTTACTTACCAATGAACAGGATGTGTAGGAAAGAAATGCAGATGCTGGTTTAAATCGAAGGTAGACACAAAATGCTGGAATAACTCCAGATGAGTCACTCCAGCATTTTGTGTCTATTTCCCAATGAAGGTTTACAACGCAGGATTTATAATTTGAAATTGAGGAAATGAAAGGATCATAATCAGAACTATTATGAGGGAGGATGTGTGTGTGTGTGTGTACATGTGTGCGTGTGTGTATGTGCATGTGTGCATGCGTGTAATGGGCATATGGGAGTAACTGGAACACAAAGTTCGCTTGACATCTACCAGTCTTGTTCAGTTCAATTCTGCTTATTCTGCAAAAGAACGATATAGTGCCGTGGCAGAGCCAGAAGCACCTCTGCCTCACAGCACCAGAAACCTTGGAGTCCATCCAGATTTCAGACATTGCTGGTGTGGAGTTTCCACATTCATCCTGTGACCACGTAGGCTTCCTCTGAGTGTATCCCACATTCCAAACATGTGCAGGTTGGTATGTTATTTGCCCACTGGAAGCTATTCTTAGCATGGCGGTGAGTGAGGGGGACCTCATTGAAACTTACCAAATAGTGAAAGACCTGGATAGAGTGGATATGGAAAGGATGTTTCCATTAGTGGGAGAGTCTCGGGAGCCCCGACCGCCCCGACGTGCAGCAGTGGCGGCAGCGTCTTCGCCCGCCCAGATCGCCAGGGTTGGGACGGCCCGCTGCGGACCTTTCACCGTCCGGCGCGGCCTGGAATGTGGCAACTTCAACAGCCTGACCGCGGGAGAAGACGGCTGGGGAAGAGAAAAGACATTCTGGCCTTCCATCACAGTGAGGAGGGGACTGGAGGAGACTCACTGTGATGGATGTTTCTTTTTTTGTTGTTGTTTTGTGTTGGTTTGTGGTTGTGTGTGTAATTGCTTATTTTTATTGCTCTTACTGTTGGACTGTGGGTGACGAAATCTCGTCCAAAAGACTTGTTTCTTTTGGATGACAATAAAGGTAATTCTGATTCTGATTCTGATTCAGAGGACACAGCTGCACAATAAAAGGACGCAGCTTTAGAAAGCAGGGAAGGAATTTCCCGAACCAGAGGATGGCGAATCTGTGGAATTCATTGCTTCAGATGGCTGTGGAGGCCAAGTGATTGGGTATTTTTAAAGCAGAGATTGACAGGTTCTTGGATTGTAAGAGTGTCAAAGGATATGGGGAGAAGGCAGGAGACCAGGGTTGAGAGGGAAAGATAGATCAGCCATGATTGAATGGTGGAACAGACTGGATGGGACGAATGGCCTCATTCTGCTCTAATGGCATATGACTTTTGGAGTGGTAGAATCTGGGGGAGAGTTGATTAGAATGTGGGATTGACGTAGGATGAGTGTAAATGGGGGGCGGTTGATGGTTGGTGTGGACTTGATAGTCCGCAGATCTCGTTTCCTTGCTGTATTTCCCTACGATTCTCTCTATCACCAAGGTTTGTTTCCTAAAGCAGTAAGTAAATATATTCCTGGCAATTTATATATTTTAATCCATGCATCATAGATAGTTGTATACTTTGTCCAATGAAGCCTTGATACTGGACGTGACCTGGCAAATGATTCCTCGGCAACCATACAAGATGGCGTGGATTTTCCAAGAGACAGGTGTGAGTGAAGGGAGGGGTGTACGGGTTTAGTGGAGAATAGTGGGGGGGGGGGGGGGGAGTGGAGAACAGTGAGAACCTCTTCTTCCACATAACCCAGAAACCATGGCTAAGTAGTTTTTTATATTTTCTACAGTACACATTAGAACAACACATAGGGTGGCACAGTTGCGCAGCGGTAGATTTAGTGCCTTACAGCGCCAGAGACCCAGGTTCGATCCTGACTATGGGTGCTGTCCTTGTGTATTTGTACATTCTACCTGTGACCGCATGGGTTTTCTCCGTGATCTCTGGTTTCCTCCCATACTTCAAAGACATACAGGATTTTAGGTTAATTGGCTTGGGTAAAATTGTAAATTGTCTCTAGTGTGCAGGATAGTATCAGTGTATGGGGTGATCGCAGGCCTGCGCGGACTGAGCGCGCCGAAGGGGCCTGTTTCCTCACTGTATCTCTAAACTAAAACTAATTCATATCCTCAGTTCTTTGCAACTGCGGTTCTCAAAGAGTTAAAATCAATGGCACTTCAATCTGATGGTGCTGCTTGATTGTGGCATCACATTTATCGTTAGAACTTTTTCTAGGTGATATTTTAAACCTGAACCTGGCTAATGGTGTAAGGCTTAATGCATACAGCTTTCTAAATACACTCTGCATTAATCATAAACAAAAGGAAAATAGCCTAAGTGTCAGGACACTTTCCATTTTAATTGATAAACTTCTTTCACTTCTTATTAACAATGGAGGAGGAAATTCCAAAGAGAACTGTGTATCCGGTGCACACAATCCTGGGTGGATGTTTTCTGCATTGATCCGCAGTGTCGGATTGGTTCCACAGTCCCATCAGAAGCAGGTGATACTGGGCCCCCACCAGCAGCCAAGTCGTCATGGATATGGCACATGTATCTCTGTAAGCAGCTTGGTCTGTGGGGGAGTCTGGAGTGAAGCCATCTACTCAGCTTTGCATGGCACTGGAACATTTGAGATGCACTGGGGAACTCCTCACAGTGCCCAAAGACAGAGCCAGCATCCGTAGACTTCCCAAAGTGGGGGATCCACTGTCTGAACCCAAGGCCAGGATAATAACCTGTTCGTCAGATGCTGTTTCTCGTGCGGAAGCAGAAATGAATATTCTGTGTCACTTTTGAATGTTCATCAATGTTTATTCACATCAATGTTTATCAACGTCAAAGAGAGGTAGTGATCTTGGGCATGGAGTTGGGGCAGCAAGCCACTGGGTTCATTCTATCAGCACCACGGGCAACGTCATCAGGCTTTTAAATCTGTGTCTGGTCTCATATTAAATCTACCCTTGCAATGTCACTCCAGTTAACAACAGAGAGGTAGAGCATAGACTTCCTTCGTGATGACTGAAATTTTTGATCTCAACTCTTGCCTCCAAGGACAAAAACACAAAGAAATGATAAGACTGCATTTTTCAAGCTTCTTGCATCCATGTCAGGATGTTACAAGGCAATTAAAAGTTGTAATTAAAACTGTTGTAATGTATGAAATGTGACAGATAAGATCCCACAAAACACAATGCAACAATAATGAGACCATATATTTCTTCTGCCGATATCACCAGGTAGCACAGTGGCGCAGCGATAGAGTTGCATCCTTACAGCGCCAGAGACCCAGGTTCAATCCTGACTGTGGGTGCTGTCTGTATGGAGTTTGTACGTCCTCCTTGGAACCGAGTGGGTTTTCCCCGAATGCTCCGGTTTCCACCCACACTCCAGAGATATACAGGTTTGTAGGTTAATTAGGTTTGGTTAGAAATGGTAAAAATTGCCCCTATTGTGTAGGATCGTGTTAGTGTACGGGGTGATCGCTGGTCGGCGCGGACTCTGTTGGCCGAAGAGCCTATTTCTGTGCTAGTGTAAGAAAATAACTGCAGATGCTGGTACAAATCGAAGATATTTATTCACAAAATGCTGGAGTAACTCAGCAGGTCAGGCAGCATCTCGGGAGAGAAGGAATGGGCGACGTTTCGGGTCGAGACCCTTCTTCAGACTGATGTCAGCGGGGCGGGACAAAGGAAGGATATAGGTGGAGACAGGAAGATAGAGGGAGATCTGGGAAGGGGGAGGGGAAGAAAGGGACAGAGGAACTGGAGTAACTCAGCAGGTCAGGCAGCATCTCAGGAGAGAAGGAATAGGTGACGTTTTGGGTCGAGACTGTGCTATATCTCTAAACTAAACTAAACCAAACTACAATAAACAGAGGTTTATGTACTACCTCAGAGAAAGGGACAATTCCCCTTGTTTTCTTTGAAATAATTACGTGGTATCTTTTTAGGCCAACCAAAGGTATCCAGATTCGGGGACATTTTCTTCCCAGCAACTCAGACATCTGATTGTCTGATAATCAGACAACTTAAGCGCTGGTTAAACAAGAATCCATTCTAATCTAGCCTGCTGCAAACCAGAACCCTCCAGGAAATCAATTACTTTCATTAAACATATTTCAGCTGACAAGACAAAGTTCAAAGAACGATCTACTGCTAATGGGTTCCGGCTCATTATGGCAGCCATTCTGAGAGCCCCCTGTGATTATTTTAGCATGATCGACTTGTACCTGCAGCATTTCCAAGATGCCTTGGCACAGCAGCCCCAATCGCAACCCTATTGAGTCATCCCTCGAACGTACAGAGCCTCAGCCATTTGTTTTAGCGTGGGGGAAGAAATTTTGCTGCTGTTTTAAGATCTACTTACAAAGCCCACATCAGGCGAAATATCTTTTCATTGCTTTGTGTGCCTGCTGCAGATGCCAACGATAATGCCAGGCACTAAAGAGTCAATGCTGTTTTGGTGCAAATCATGCCCACTGCTATTATTTGGGAACACACTGCTCTTTCAAAGTCACCTCATGCACATGGAGCGCTGGAAATGAATTATTACCAGAGGAAACAAAGGTTTCAGGAGTGCCGAGTGTTGTAGCAGGATCGTGTTCTGCATTCCCAGGGCTGTCATTGCCTTGTGCAGACTGATCTAAAAACTGCAGAAACAAATAGAATTTCAGCGTGGGAAGACCTTTCGGTCCAGAATTTCAGTACTACCCCATTGTCAGCGCAATCCAAACCCAAGGCGCCCTGACCCACTCCTCTCTGGTTCAAAAGATTTCCCAGTTTCCCTTGAAAGATGGATTGGCTTTTGCCTCGTGTAACAAAGTACTTGATGTTCCAACAGCAATCTGCACTAACGTTGATTATTTTGAATGAAAGATACAGCATGGAAACAGCCCACCGGGTTCACGCCGACCATCGACCACCATATTCTGAAGATTGTGACTGTAGAACACTAGGTTTATGCTATCCCACTTTCGCATCCACTCCCTACACACCAAGGGCAAATTACAGGGGCAATTAGTCTACAAATCCACACATCTTTGTGATGTGGGAGGAAACTCGAGCCACAGGGAGATTGTGTTAACTTCATTCAGACAGCTCCTGAGGTCGGGATCAAACCCTGGTCTGTGGTACGGCGAGACTGCAGCTCTACCAACTGCGTCACTGTGCTGCCTTATCTCACTCCAGCTTTTAAATGACATAGATGATCGTAATCACTAAACCTATGGAATAGACTACACGGGAACACTGGAAAGTTACTGAATGGTGGATCGCGTGGGGGTTTAGAAGAATGAGGGGGGACTTCATTGAAACTTGCCGAAAAGTGATAGGCCTAGATACAGTGTATGCGGAGAGGATGCTTCCACTAGTGGGAGAGACTAGAACCAGAGGGAATAGCCTCAGAATAAATGGATGTACCTTTAAAAAGGAGATGAGGAGGAATTTCTTTAGTCAGAGGGTGGCGAATCTGTGGAATTTGTTGCCACTGATGGCTGTGGAGGCCAAGTCATTGAGTATTTTTAAGGTGGAGATTGACAGATACTTGATTGGTAAGAGTGTCAAGGATTATAGGGAGAAGGCAGGAGAATGGTATTGAGAGGGAAAGATAGATCAGCCATGATTGAATGGAGGAGCAGACTCGATGGGCCGAATGGCCTACTGTGCCCCTATGAGCCCCTATGACTTATGAATTAGGAGCAGGAGTATGTCATAGAGTCATAGAGTGATACAGTGTGGAAACAGGCCCTTCAGCATAACTTGCCCACACTGGCCAACATGTTCCAGCTATAATAGTCTCACCTGACTGTGCTTGGTCCATATCCCTCCAAACCTGTCCTATCCATGTACCTGTCTAATTCTTTTTTAAATGTTGAGATAGTCCCAGCCTCAAATACCTTCTCCGGCAGCTTGTTCCATACAACCACCACCCTTTGTGAGGAAAAGCTACCCCTCAGATTCCTATTACACCTTTTCCCCTTCACCATGAACCTATGTCCTCTGGTCCTCTCTTCCCCCACTCTCCCTACACTCCCTCAATTCCTCTATTGTGCCAGTTCCCCATTAGCCTCGGCTCTCCAATTTTTCAAATAATTAGCGACCTCTACCTTAAAGATATGTACTGATCTGACAATTGGTGGCAGAGAGTTCCAGAGATTCACTACCATCTGAGAGAAGAAATTTCTATCCAGCTCAGTTTAAATGACCATCCCTATCTATATCCCCTCGATTGCGGCTCTCAACTAAGTGAAAACATCTCGACATCTAATCTCCTAGCTCAGGCTGTTTCCAGGATGGGTTTGTTGTGTTGCTTTCTATGACTGATCAGTTGGCAAGACTGTAACCTGATACTAAAGTTCATCTGACACTATTCGGATACCGATGACTAATCCAGTGATTCTACCCCAGATTTACCCTCCCTTCCTTGTGGTCAAGACATTATGAAGCCCTTCAAAAGAGGGTGAGGAGCTCGGACGACATAACACCACGGGCACAAACCATACCAATTATCCCACACCTACTGGCCATCAATCTTAATGAACCTGGGCTTTCAAACTTCTGTTTATCAACTTAAAAGCTCCCTTTTAATAACGGTGCCACAAAAATGCTGCCGCAAACCGCTGAGCAGTTATTTCCAGCAACTGATAAATCTCCAAAGCATCAACTTCCATGGACGTAATCTAAAAAGATAGCAGACATTCCCAATGGGCATGTCCCCATTGTTTCAAACCCGCCTAAAATGGTGCCATTTGGAACAAGACCGACAAACTATTTTAGCAAGGTTACCGATGCTGTAGCAAGAAAAAATGTTGCACTGGTATAATTAAGGACACATCTCAACCCTGAGACTGGGCCAGAAAGACAAAGGGAAGATTCTTACTAAACACTTCAGGTTGATGAGCTTTTGTCGGCACTGGGCCTGCACTCGCTGGAGTTTAGAAGGTCGAGGGGGGAACTCATTGAAATGTGCCGAATAGTGAAAGTCTTGGATAGAGTGGATGCGGAGAGGATGTTTCCACTAGTGGGAGAGTCTAGGACTAGAGGTCATAGCCTCGGAATTAAAGGAGTTCCTTTAGGAAGGAGATGAGGAGGAATTTCTTCAGTCAGAGGGTGTTGAATCTGTGGAATTCTGTGCCACAGAAGGCTGTGGAGGCCGTCAATGGATATTTTTAAGGCAGATAGATTCTTGATTAGTACAGGTGTCAGGGATTATGGGGAGAAGGCAGGAGAATGGGGTTAGGAGGAAAAGATAGATCAGCCATGATTGAATGGCAGAGTAGACTTGATGGGCCGAAGGACCTAATTCTGCTCCTAACAGTTATGACCTTATCCAATCTCAGAAATGACTACGATGGGATCTTAACGCAAGGTTTGTGCAAGATGCCTTTATTCGAAATGAAGAAACAAGGAATTGCAGATGCAGGTTATAAGAAGCCAAGAAGTGCTGGAGTTATTGGGTCAGGCAGTATCTCTGGAGAACATGTGTGGGTGACGTTTTGGGTCAGGACCCTTCTTCAGACTGATCAGGGTGAGGGGGAGAAAGTTGAGGAGGAGGGGATGGAGGGAAAGGGTTGTTAGAGGTTACCTAAAATTGGGACAATTGAAAGTTCATATCGATGGGTTGTAAGCTACCCAAGTGGTATATGATGTGCTAATCCTCCAGTTTGCACATGGCCTCACATGCGAATGGAGGAGGACCAGGACAGAAAGGTCAATATGTGAATGGGAAGGGGAGTTAAAATAGTTAGCAGCCTGGAGATCCAGTCGACCTCATCCTACCACAACCACAGAGCAGTGCTGAACTACTATCGATCTCATTGGTGACCCTCGGACTACCCTTGACTGGACTTTGCTGGCTTTACCTTGCTCTAAACATTATTCCCTTATCATTTATCTATACACTGTACACTGCATCTATATACTGCTCGATTATGATCATGTTTTGTCTTTCTGCTGACTGGTTAGCACGTAACAAAAAGCTTTTCTCTGTACTTCGGTACACGTGACAATGAACTAAACTGAACCAATTGCATGCGTTCGATGAAATGGTCATCTAGTAGTCTACCCTTGGTCATGAGGTCGTGGATTTGCACGCTCAATTGCCCCATGAAGTTAAGGACTTGTGTCTACAAAGTAAATTTGTGCATTCACCTTTCCAATAAAGGTATCTACTTATCTTCATTCTGCTGCTGTTTGAGGAGCTTGCTGTGTGCAGCTCAGAAGCCATGTTCCTAGATTGCATAGGCCACCCTTCAGTGTATTCATCATCAGTTGTTAGTAAGATGTAGGAGCAGAATTAGGCCATTCGGCCCATCGTCTACTCCGCCATTCAATCATGGCTGACCTATCTTTCCCTCTTAACCCCGTTCTCCTGCCTTACCCCACCCCCCCCCCCCCCCATAACCCCTGACACCCGTACTAATCAAAAGTTGCAATTGGGCTGTGAATGGTTTCCCTGCAAGGCAAGTCTTTCTCTCTTGTCTACCCATGCTTGAAAGATTAATGCTAGCCAAAGTGTTATATGCTTCAGTGCTGATATCTCCAACCTTAACTGGTGCAACAGCCATAAAAGTTAATAAAAGTCATTAATATTTCAGAGAATTGATTGAAGCGGCATGAACTGAATCATAAGGTTGGGCCTTGGATTCTGCATCCTTGAGAACACACTTGGGTGACAACACAGTGACGAGGAACTATGCTTCCCTGGTGCTGGCACCAATTAAGATAAACAAACGGCTGCTTTTTTACAGCAGGAACTGCCACAACTCATGCCGAGCGTTGGGTTTTCTGCGGCATTAATAGCGCAGAATTAATTAATTAGCGCATTTTATAGGATACAAACATAGAAACTTGGAAAATTAGGTGCAGTAGGAGGCCATTTGGCCCTTTGACCCAGAACCGCCATTCATTGTGATCATGGCTGATCCTCCTGCACATAATTTTCCAAGTTTCTATGTTTGTATCCTATAAAATGCGCTAATGGTGTGCAGTTCTGGTCGCCAAATTATAGGAAGGATGTCGACAAAATGGAGAGGGTACAGAGGAGATTTACTAGAATGTTGCCTGGGTTTCAGCACTTAAGCTACAGAGAGAGGTTGAACAGGTTGGGTCTTTATTCTTTGGAGCGTAGAAGGTTGAGGGGGGACTTGATAGAGGTTTTTAAAATTTTGAGAGGGACGGACAGAGTTGACGTGGGTAGGCTTTTCCCTTTGAGAGTGGGGAAGATTCCAACAAGGGGACATAGCTTCAGAATTGAGGGACAAACGTTTAGGGGTAACATGAGGGGTAACTTCTTTACTCAGAGGGTGGTGGCTGTATGGAATGGGCTTCCGGTGGAAGTGGTGGAGGCAGGCTCGATTTTATTATTTAAGAGTAAATTGGATAGGTATATGGATAAGAGGGGATTAGAGGGTTATGGTCTGAGTGCAGGTAGATGAGACTAGGTCAGGGAGAATGGTCGGCGTGGACTGGAAGGGCCGAACGGGCCTGTTTCCGTGCTGTAGTTGTTATATGGTTATATGGTTATTAGTAACCCGTGCCTGCCTTCTCCCCTTTGTCCCGCCCCCCTGACATCAGTCTGAAGAAGGGTCTCGACCCGAAACGTCATCCATTCCTTCTCTCCCGAGATGCTGCCTGACCTGCTGAGTTACTCCAGCATTTTGTGAATAAATCGATTTGTACCAGCATCTGCAGTTATTTTCTTATATTATTCTCCCCATATCCTTTGATTCCGCTAGCCCCTGGAGCTCCATCTAACTCTCTTTTAAATGCCCGCTTTACAAATGACTCACATAATATTCAAGGACCTTCAGGCTGGATCTCAGCAACTGCAGTTGCTGGCCCGTTACTATGGCAACTATGGGTGTACTTCACACACGAGGAGAAGTGAAAGGACGAGAATTCTCGATCCAAACTCCATTAACCGAGAGGCAGCACGATGTTAAATATTTTAATAAAAGTCTCAAAATGGATCTCGTAAATTGTTTCAAGTGGTGCATACTTAAGTTACACATTTGCGAGTTTCATCCCGATTGGGTAAAAGAAAAGTCGTATTAAATCATGGCAGCTTTTCTTCAAAGTGGGACATGCGTAATATAATAGTTGGTATGAGTTGTGAGGTTGGGAGGGGCCCTCAAATGGTCGACTGCTGATCATCAATGAACATTACAGCTCTTAACACTTGCTGTAAATGTTGTGACCATCCTAATTTTAGCAACTATGATTGTATCACATGTAAGCATAGCCGGACTGTTTGCCCTTGGTGCTATTTACACCGTTCATCAAGATTTCTTGCTTATTAAGCTTTCCTTGGCACCCACTACTCATCTCTGGTGTTCCCCATCTGCCACTGTGCTGTGATCTACATATAGTCTTCACCTCTACGGAGAAAAACATAATCAACACACCTGGGTCTTGGTTTAAAAACCCTTCGTAGACAGAATACTTGAAACTCAGCCTAACTCCCTGTGGCAATGAGAACGGGAAATAAAACTGTCTACAATTGGTTGCTGTATGTCTATTTAATATGTCAGTGTCCTTCAGTGACGGTTATAATGTTTGCACTTAGGCCTAAATAGCAGCAATTTGCATCTTGTTTAGACAGATATAGCACAGTCATTCACTCAGCTGAAGTTTAGGGACCATCTTTCAATTATTGAAGCAGGTTATGGAGACAAACTGGAAAATGACAGGCCAAAAGATCCAGCACTACTTGAGGAAGTGTTGTGTGAGTTCATTGCAAATGACAGAAAGATTGAGCATTTGAAGAAACAAGAACCGGTGGCACAGCAGTAGAGTTGCTGCCTTACAGCGCCAAAGATCCAGGTTCGATCCTGACCATGGGTGCTGTCTGTGTGGAGTTTGTACGTTCTGCCCATGACCTGTGTGGGTTTTCTCCGGGAGCTCAGGTTTCCTCCCACACTCCAAAGACGCACAGGTTTGTAGGCTAATTGGCTTTGGTAAAATTGTAAATTGTACCAATTGTGTGCAGGATAGTATTGGTGTGCGGGGATCGCTAGTTGGCGATGACTTGGTGGGCCGATGGGCCTGTTTCCGCGCTGTATCTCTAAACTAAACTATACCAAAGGAACTACATTTTCTTGTTATGGAAGAAGTGCAACTATAGTTTATCAGGCTGATTCCTGAAGAGAGATTTGGATGATTGGATTTACATTCACCTGAGTTTTGTCAAATGGTATTGATATTTATAAAACCTTGATGGCGACCAACAGACTATTTGCAAGGACATTACCAATGGCGCGGAAGACCAGAAATAGTGTTCATAACCTAAGGAGACAGGATAAATAATTTAGAACTTCATAATTTAAGGGGAATGTCATCACCCAGAGAGTGATGAGCCCATGGAATTCAATGGTTCAACGTCCTTTATTGTCACGTGTACCGAGATACAGTGAAATTTGATTTATCATAGTCATACCAAAAAAGCAACAAGATACAAAACTACATAAATAGACAATAGACAATAGGTGCAGGAGGAGGCCATTCGGCCCTCCGAGCCAGCACTGCCATTCAATGTGATCATGGCTGATCATTCTCAATCAGTACCCCGTTCCTGCCTTCTCCTCATACCCCCTGACTCCGCTATCCTTAAGAGCTCTATCTAGCTCTCTCTTGAATGCATTCAGAGAATTGGCCTCCACTGCCTTCTGAGGCAGAGAATTCCACAGATTTACACTTCTCTGACTGAAAAAGTTTTTCCTCATCTCCGTTCTAAATGGCCTACACCCTTATTCTTAAACTGTGGCCTCTTGTTCTGGACTCCCCCAACATTGGGAACATGTTTCCTGCCTCTAACGTGTCCAACCCCTTAATAATCCTATACTTTTTGATAAAATCTCCTCTCATCCTTCTAAATTCCTTAAACATAAACAGCCACCACCGCAGCGTGTGAGAGTCCCCAGGGCACACAGCATAAGTGGAGACCCACAGCCATCAGTTCAATGTCCGGGCCACACACACGCTCCTTCACCGTGATGTGACCAGAGTTGTACCGACCGCTGTCACTCTCTCTGCAGTCCCTGTCCGCTTGAACAGTCAGAAAGCCGTCCACACTCGCACAACACTCTGGGATGTCCTCATGGAGCCATGTCCCCGCAAACACCGAGATCACTGCAATCACGGCACTCCTTCCGAGTCCTCACCAGTGCAGGCAGCACGTCCATCTTGTTTTTCGGTGACCTCACATTCCTTACTGTGATGGAAGGCAAGTAACTTTTTCCTTCTTCCTCCTTTTCTCCCGCGGTCGGGGCGATTGAAACATCCGCAGTCGGGGCGATCGCAGCCCCTTCAGCGGGGCGATCAAAGATCCCACGATCGGGGAGGTCGAACCTTCAGCGTTTGGAACTCCCGAAGTCGATCCCTAACAAAGAGACCGCCAGCTCCACGATGTTAAGCCCACAGTGCGGACGGAGATACGACACAGAAAAAGTTGTGTCTCCATCGAGGGAAGAGATAAAAAAGTTTCCCCCAAACCCCCACCTCCCACATAATACAAAAACTAAATATACACTAAAACATACAATTAAAACAGACTGAAAACAACCAAAAGGACGAACTACAGGTTGTTGGTGAGGCTGCCACTTACGGCGCCACCTGGTGGTTCCGAATTCCCGACCACAAAAGGCAGTCAAGGCCACATATAGTATTAATGGGATCAAGGAATGGGAAGAAAGCAGGACCAGAGGCCTGAATTTGGATAATCTACCATTATTATATTGAATAGCAGAATAAGTTTGAAGGGCCAAATGGCCTATTTTTACTCTTATCGTGCTGTTAAATTTACAACTCACACCCAAAAATAGCAATTGATTCAGAACCTGTTGATTATATAAATTTTGTGACCGATAGATTTTTGTTGAGCATATTTCTGGGAAGAGATGTATGTGGTATAGTTAACAATGAGGAATTCAATAAATGGCCGCATTTTCAGTTCAAAAGTTTCTAAACTTCAAATTAACTGAAATTTAATTTACCAATGCTATCTTCTCTGTCATATCCAATAATGATGCTACGGATGAACCTTGCTGTTTTAATGGATTTCCAAATCCTTGGCATAAAAATACATTGTGTAAGTTTTAAAAGTGGAAGGGCAAGTAGTAATGAGGTGCCTCTTTTAGTTAAGTTTAAGGATACTGCGTGGAAACAGGCCCTTCGGCCCACTGGGTCCCCGCCGACCAACGATCCCTGCACATTAACACCATCCCACACCCAGTAGGGACAATTTTTACATTTACCAAGCCAATTAACCTACAAACCTGTACGTCTTTGGAGTGTGGGAGGAAACAGAAGGTCTCGGAGAAAACCCAGGCAGGTCACGGACAAACCATGCAGACAGCACCTGTAGTCAGGATCGAACCCGGGTCTCCGGCGCTGCGTTTGCAGTAAGGCAGCAACTTCACCGCTGCGCCACCGCGACCGCCCTTAGTACTTTGAGCCGTTTGTGCTGCTGCCTATCAATTCCAGGGAAACAAGTTCAATCCTGACTTCTGGTACTCTCCCTGTGTGGAGTTTGCTCTTCCTCTCCATGGAAAACGTGGGTTTTCATTCAGTACTCCCATGTTTTATTCCCACATTCTAAAAATGTGCAGGTGATTTAATTAATCGCCGTTAATTACCCCACAGTGCAGTTTAATGGCAAAAAGAATCAAAGGAAAGTTGATGGGAAATTGTGAGAAAGAATGGGAAGTGCATGGGAAGTCAGGAAAGTGGGAATGGGATGGATGGGATTTCTCCCAGGAGCTGACATGGGGCAGTGTGCAGAATGGCCTCTTTCTGTGCCAAAGGCAATTGGCTTTGGTAAAAATAATTGTAAAATTGTTCCAGTGTGTAGGATATTGTTGGACACAAAATGCTGGAGTAACTCAACGGGACAGGCAGCATCTCTGGAGAAAAGGAATAGGTGACGTTTCGTGTTGAAACCCTTCTTCAGACTGATGTCAGGGGAGGGGGCGGGACAGAGATAGAATGTAGTCAGAGACAGTAAGACTGGTGAGAGAACTAGGAAGGGGGAGGGAATGGAGAGAGAGGGAAAGCAAGGGCTATTTGAAGTTAGAGAATTCAATGTTCGTACCGCTGGGATGTAAGCTACCCAAGCAAAATATGAGGTGCTGTTCCTCCAATTTGCGCTGGGCCTCACTCTGACAATGGAGGAGGCCCAGGACAGAAAGTGCTTTTCCTCCAATTTGCGTTGGTCGGCGCAGACTCACTGGGCCGAAAGATCAATACCCGCACTGTATCTCTAAACTAATAGGGCAGCATGGTGGCGCAGCGGTAGAGTTACTGCCTTGCAGAGCTAGGGGCCAGGGTAAGATCCTGAGTAAGGTTCTTGTTTGTACGGAGTTTGTATATTCTCCCCGTGACCTATGTGGGTTTTCGCCCGGATCTCTGGTTTCCTCCCACACACCAAAGATGTACAGGTTTGTAGGTTAATTGGATTGGTATAATTGTAAATTGTCCCTAGGGTGTGTAGGATAATGTTAGTGTGCGGGGATCACTCGTTGCTGAGGACTCGGTGGGCCGAAGGGCCTGTTCCGTGCTGTATCTCTAAACAAAACTAAACGAAATGAAACTAAACGAAACTAAACTAAAATCATTCCAATGGTACGTCCTTTTATTCTGAGGCTGTGCCACCTTGCCCTAGACTCTTCCACTACTGGATACATCCTAAAGAGCTAAGCAGCAGCACAGCTGGAAAACATATGTCCACAAAGAAAAGCACAGCTAAAAGTGACAGTGGGTCGCTCGACCCTACAACAGGCCTGTCTACCAATCACTTCCGTCCGGACTCAGTGGGCCGAAGGTCCTGTTTCCGTGCTGTATCTCTAAACTAAACTAAACTAAGCTAAACTATAGAAACCGCTGCCTGACCTGATGTGTGTACCTTACATTTACCATTTGTTTTAAAACCACAGCTTTGCAATATTGCATTGTATTGAACAGCCTACATATCACAAGTACTCATACTGTTACTGAATTATTAACACTAAATTTGAGGGGAGAACAAGAGCTGTAACTATACCTTGCATCGTTTCATAACAGTGAGAATGCTGTTGAAAAAAACAATTCAAATCTATTCTCTTTTATTGATTCTCAGCAGCACACATTGTGGTTTAACAATTTCAGCCTATGGGTTTGTTAATTTAGATTAATTTCTCAACTGTTTGCATTGGAAAAAATAGTGTTAAACTCAAGGTAGAATTCTTATCGTTGGCAATCTTATTGCTATTCACGTCCTGGGCTGCAACATGAAGGATGAGAACAGGAAACGCTGGAAGAAAGCTAAACAACAAGTCAAGTCAAGTCAAGTCAATTTTATTTGTATAGCACATTTAAAAACAACCCACATTGACCAAAGTGCTGTACATCTGATTAGGTACTAAGGAAAAGTTGAAACATACAGTAGCACGCAAACATAACAGCACATACAAAACAGTTCACAGCGCCTCCTCAATGAGCCTCAAACGCTAGGGAGTAGAAATAGGTTTTGAGCCTGGACTTAAAGGAGTCGATGGAGGGGGCAGTTCTGATGGGGAGAGGGATGGTGTTCCACAGTCTAGGGAGTCTTTGTAGGAAGGAACTGCAAATGCTGGTTTACACCAAAGATAGATACAAAATGCTGGCATAACTCAACGGGTCAGGCAGCATCTCTGGAGAAAAGGAATAAGTGGTCTTTCGGGTCGGAACCCATCTTCAGACTTCAGGTATGGCTTCAGATGACCTCAGGAAGGGTGGAGCACATAATGGCCCATTGGTGGCTGGGGAAGTTGTACTAATGGCCGGGATACAAGGAAGCAGACTGTGGAACTAGTAGGAAGACTAGGGTGGGGAAGGTAGGAGAAGGAATGGATGAGTTACTTGATATTAGAGAAATCAACGTTCATACCGCTGGGTTGTAAGGTGCCCAAACGAAATATGGGGTGCTGTTCCTCCAATTTGGGTGTGGCCTCCTTCTGACAGTGCAGGAGGCCCAGGACAGAAAGGTTAATATGAGAATGAGAGGGGGAGTTGAAAATATTTGCAACCGGGATATCACATAGGCCAAGGCGGACTGAGCGTCAAGTGCCATAGTGAGGCCCACCAGAAATTGGAGGAACAGCACCTCATATTTCGCCTGGGCAGCTTGCAGCCCAGTGGTATGAACATTGACTTCTCCAACTTTAGATAGTTCCTCTGTCCCTCTCTTCCCCTCCCCCTTCCCAGGTCTCCCTCTATCTTCCTATCTCCACCTATATCCTTCCTTTGTCCCGCCCCCCTGACATCAGTCTGAAGAAGGGTCTCGACCCGAAACATCACCCATTCCTTCTCTCCTGAGATGCTGCCTGACCTGTTGAGTTACTCCAGCATTTTGTGAATAAATACCTTCGATTTGTACCAGCATCTGCAGTTATTTCCTTACAAGTCTATGCTTGGTCTTGTTGTTATATAGGAGCCCACACCGGGAAAACGGGATACAGTAGATGAGGTTGGAGGAGGTGCAAGTAAACCTCTGCCTCACCTGAAAGGACTGCCGGGGTCCCTGGATGGAGTTGAGGGATGAGGTAGAAGGACAAGGGAGTCTATGCAACACCTCGGGAGCCTAATATCAGCATTCTTTCTTCTCCTATTTTTTAGGGTACAAGACTGGAGTTTGAATCACCCTCAATATAAAATAATCAGGGAAAAAAAGAGCTCATGTGTGCAAAAAATTATGAGTGGACGAAACCTACTATCCATTTTACACAACCAGATAATATCATTCTCAATTGTACTTTAACTTCCGCTGAAATGCTGCAGGTGGCGCAGCGGTCGAGTTGCTGCCTTACAGTGCCAGAGATCCGGGTTCAATTCCGACTACGGGTGCTGTCTGTACGGAGTTTGTATGTTCTCTCCATGATCGCGTGGGTTTTCTATGAGATCTTCGGTTTCCTCCCACACGCCAAAGACTTACTCGTTGGTAGGTAAATTGGCCTGGTATAAGTGTAAATTGTCACCCTAGAGTGTGTAGGATAGTGTTAATGTGTGGGTTGGCCAGTGCGGACATGGTGGGCCGAAGGGCCTGTTTCCGTGCCATACCTCTAAACTAAACTAAACTAAATTGATATTAGATCTCAAATATTTTTGAGTAAAATTAAAACTATTATCAAACGTGGTCAGCTTCACATTATTGAAGAAGGGTGTCGACCCGAAACGTCACCCATTCCTTCTCTCCAGAGATGCTGCCTGACCTGCTGAGTTACTCCAGCATTTTGTGATACCTTCGGCGAGTCTTGAGAGGCTTCCAATTTATTACCTCAAGTAGTTATCTCTGTTATGCCAACATGATGGAACAATCTTATGCAGCAATTTGTTCGTGTTGTTATTGATATCATTCATCAAGTTGTTTATTAAATCATCCTGGCAAACGCTCCTTGTCTCGATGTTCCCCATCTGCTGTTGTGCTGAGATCTACATTATGGTCTTCACCTCTATGGAGCGAACACAGCCAGCACACATGGCACCTGGGTTGAAACCCATCCCGTACAGGAGGCAAGGAAACCACTTTGAATAGCTTTAGTCTAGGTCCCACCGGCAGTGAGTGCTCAGCACAAAAATCGTCTTTAATTAGTTGCTCTACTTTTATTTCATCTGGCAGGGTCTTTTGATGATGTTCACAAGATTCAGTCAGAGATAGTCAAGAGGGGTACGGGCCGATTGGTATGGGTGTCAGGGATTATGGGGAGAAGGCAGGAGAATGGGGGTTACGAGGGAGAGATAGATCAGCCATGATTGAATGGCAGAATAGACTTGATGGGCCGAATGGCCTCATTCTGCTCTATCACTTATGACCTTATAAGAGTGTTTTTATTGTCATACTAGACCAAGGTTGGGTCCAAACCTCTCCTGCACTGTTGCAGCACCCTCTCCTCCCCCCCTCCCCTTCCCCTCACCCCCACCCTACCCCGCCCTCCCCCTCCCTCTCCCCTCTCCCCCTCCCTCCCTCCTCCCCCTCCCTCCCCTTCCCTCCTCCCCTCCACCTCCCCTCCCCCTCCCTTCACCCCCTCCCCTCCCCTCTCCCCTTCCCCTCTTCCCCCTCCCCTCTCCCCCTCCCTTCACCCCCTTCCCTCCCCCCCTCCCCCTCCACCTCCCCTCCCCCTCCCCCTCCCTTCAACCCCCTCCCCTCCCCTCTCTCCTCTCCCCTTCCCCTCTTCCCCCCTCCCCTCTCCCCCCTCCCTTCACCCCCTTCCCTCCCCCTCCCCCCCTCCCCCCTTCCCCCTCCCCCCCCTCAGAACTTATTTGGAGGTTGTAGTGTTTAATAGCCTGACGGTAGTTGGGAAGAAGCTGCTCCTGAACCTGGAAGTTACATTTTTCAGGTTCCCATATCGTCTTCCAGATGGCAGGAGGAAAATGAGTGTGTGGCCAGGGTGGTGTGGGGCTCTGATGATGTTGGCTGCCTTTTTGAGGTAGCAACTCCTGTAAATCCCTTTGATGGTGGGGGGGTCAGAGCCAGTGATGGCCTTGATGGACTATTGTTCACTATATTTTGCAGAAGTCCTCACTCCTGGCACTCAGGTTGCTGAACCAGGCCGTGATGCAACCAGTCAATATGTTCTCTCCTGTACACCTGTAGAAGTTCTCTCAGAGTCCTCTTTGACATACTGAATTTCCGTAATCTTCGCAGGAAGATGAGGCGTTGAGGTTTTACCCACAAAAGCGGTGTTATGTAGAGTCATGGAGTGATACAGCGTGGAAACAGGCCCTTCGACCCAACTAGTTCCACTTGCCCACGTTTGGCCAAACTGTTTCTTAAATATTGGGATAGCCCTGCGTCAACTACCTCCTTTGGCAGTTCGTTCCATACACCCATCACCCTTTGTGCGTAAAAGTTACCTCTCAGATTCCTATGCAATCTATTTTCCTTCACCTTAAACCTATGTTCCTTGTTCTTCAGGTTGCAGGAACAATTAGTGGGGTAGTGTTCTATGAGCTCGCATAGACTCGATGGGCTGAAATAGTCTCCATGGCTTCAATACCATAAGTAAATATGCAATATTATCTGTAGGGAGGAACTGCAGATGCTGGTTTATACCCTAGGTAGACACAAAATGCTGGAGTAACAGTGGGTCAGGCAGCATCCCTGGAGAAAACTGTACAGTCTGTCTGTGCTGAGACTGTACAGAACTGTGCTTTTTTACGGAGTTTGTACGTTCTCCCCGTGACCGCGTGGGTTTTCCCCGGGTTCCCTGGTTTCCTCCCACGTTCCAAAGGCGTACAGGTTTGTAGATTAATTGGCTTCAGTAAAAATTGTAAAGTTGTCCCTAGTGGTAGTATACGGGGATTGCTGGTCGGCGCGGATTTGGTGGGCTGTTTTCGCGCTGCATCTCTAAGACTAAAAAATGTAACTAAAAAGAATAGGTGACGTTTTGGGTCGGTACAGCCTGAAGAAGGGTTCTGAACCGAGACGGCACCCATTCCTTTTCTCCAGAGATGCTGCCTGACCCGCTGAGTTACTCCAGCATTACGTGTCTGTCATGAAATGTTACCTGATCATTATTAAATCGCCGTCGTGGGACCTTGCCGTGTAAATATTGACTGCCGCGCTTACACCAGCCACCGCCCTTTAAAAGTAAAACACTTTGGGGCTTCCGGAGGGGGCACGACAGGAGCTGAGGGCTTGCAGCGTAGGTTTACGAGGTGAATTCCCGGAATGGCGGGACTATCATATGTAGAAAGACTGGAGCGACTAGGCTTGTATATACTGGAATTTAGAAGGATGAGAGGAGATCTTATCGAAACGTATAAGATTATTAAGCGGTTGGACACGTTAGAGGCAGGAAACATGTTCCCAATGTTGGGGGAGTCCAGAACAAGGGGCCACAGTTTAAGAATAAGGGGTAGGCCATTTAGAACTGAGACGAGGAAAAACTTTTTCAGTCAGAGAGTTGTGAATCTGTGGAATTCTCTGCCTCAGAAGGCAGTGGAGGCCAATTCTCTGAATGCATTCAAGAGAGAGCTGGATAGAGCTCTTAAGGATAGCGGAGTCAGGGGGTATGGGGAGAAGGCAGGAACGGGGTACTGATTGAGAATGATCAGCCATGATCACATTGAATGGCGGTGCTGGCTCGAAGGGCCGAATGGCCTCCTCCTGCACCTATTGTCTATTGTCGATATAAACGCAAGCCGCCTTTCCTTGCAATGGAGCGTCAAACATGAAGGGATGTTACGCGCTTGCCTGAAGCTTTTGGAATGAAGTTCAAAAGAGTGGCAACATCTGCTGTTTGTTTTAGTTAATGCTCCAAAGCCCCCGAAGGCACACGGGCCCACGCACAGTTGGGAGTCAACACTGCACCGTCGCTGCTCGATATGGAACAAAAAAAGAAACAGTTGCTTGGATTCCCCCATGAAAAGTGATGGTAAATAATTGATCAAATGATCATAACTTATGGCCAGATCTGCCGCGAGACCTTAATGAGCGGACTGGCAGCATGGTCGTGAGAATACTCACGCTAATTCTGAGCTGCTTCTGCACTTCCACATTTCCGAGTCAAGAGCTTTGCCCTTTGGGTTCCAGTTGCGTTTTTGATCTCGCCGAAGTGCTTCATCATCACAGAGCATTTCTTGAATCTTTTCCAGCAACTTGGCAATTAGCTCCCAACCTTGCTTCCTCTGACTCATTTATGGAAGAAGCTGCCAAGGCAGAGGCAAGGATTGACACGAAAGAGCTGGGAAAACTGAGCGGGTACAGGCTGCACCTCCGGAGAGAAGGAATGGGTGACATTTCGGGCCGAGACTCCTCTGCACACCGAGAGTCAGAGGAGAGGGAGACAGGAGATTTCAAGTCAAGTCAAGTCAATTTTATTTGTATAGCACATTTAAAAACAACCCACGTTGACCAAAGTGCTGTGCATCTGATTAGGTACTAAAGAAAAAAAATGAAACATACAGTAGCACGTAAACAGTTCACAGCGCCTCTTCAATGAGCCTCAAACGCTAGGGAGTAGAAATAGGTTTTGAGCCTGGACTTAAAGGAGTCGATGGAGGGGGCAGTTCTGATGGGGAGAGGGATGCTGTTCCACAGTCTAGGAGCTGCAACCGCAAAAGCGCGGTCACCCCTGAGCTTAAGCCTAGACGGCGGGATAGTGAGTAGCCCCAAGTCGGCCGACCTGAGGGACCTGGAGTTAGAGAGGGGGGTTAGAAGATTTTTGATGTAGGGGGGGAATGTCCATTTAGATATGGAGAAAGGTGAGGTGTGAAAATGACAAATCAAAGCAGACGGTGAACAATGAAATATAAAGTGGTTCATTGTTGGCTGAGGGGAAGTTGACAATAGACAATGGACAATAGACAACAGGTGCAGGAGGAGGTCATTCGGCCCTTCGAGCCAGCACCGCCATTCAATGTGATCATAGAAACATAGAAAATAGGTGCAGGAGTAGGCCATTCGGCCCTTCGAGCCTGCACCGCCATTCAATATGATCATGGCTGATCATCCAACTCAGTAACCCGTACCTGCCTTCTCTCCATACACCCTGATCCCTTTAGCCACAAGGGCCACATCTAACTCCCTCTTAAATATAGCCAATGAACTGGCCTCAACTACCTTCTGTGGCAGAGAATTCCACAGACTCACCACTCTCTGTGTGAAGAAATGTTTTCTCATCTCGGTCCTAAAAGACTTCTCCCTCATCCTTAAGCTGTGACCCCTGGTTCTGGACTTCCCCAACATCGGGAACAATCTTCCCGCATCTAGCCTCTCCAACCCCTTAAGAATTTTATATGTTTCAATAAGATCCCCCCTCAGTCTTCTAAATTCCAGCGAGTATAAGCCTAGTCTATCCAGTAAATGATCATGGCTGATCATTCTCAATCAGTACCCCGTTCCTGCCTTCTCAATCAGTACCCCATTCCTGCCTTCTCAATCAGTACCCCATTCCGGCTTTCGACAACAAGGCGTACATAACATTAAATTAATCAGGGGTTCAACACAAATTTGTTGAGTAACTCAGCTGGGACAGGCAGCATCTCTGGAGAAAAGGAATGGGTGAGGTTTCGGGCCGACACCCTTCTTCAGATGACCTGAAACCTCACCCATTCCTTCTCTCCAGAGATGTTGCCTGTACCGCTGAGTTACTCCAGCATTTTGTGTTTATCTTTGGTTTAAACCAGCACCTGCAGTTCCTTCCCACACAAATTAATCAGGGGGTCAGTTAAACTGGTCAGAGAACTATGGTGGGGGAGGGATGCAGAGAAAGGGATAGATGGCAAGGGTTACTTGAAGTTAGAGGAATCAATGTTCATTCCGCTGGGGTGTAAGCTGCACAAGCGAAATATGAGGTGCTGTTTCTCCAATTTGCATTGGGCCTCACTCTGACAATGGAGGAGGCCCAGGACAGAAAGGTCAGTGTGGGAATGAGAAGGGGAGTTAAAGTGTTTAGTGACTGGGAGATCGCCTAGGCCTGGGCGGACCAAGCCTAGGTGTTCAGTCAATGCAGATAGACAATAGACAATAGACAATAGACAACAGACAATAGACAATAGACAATAGGTGCAGGAGTAGGCCATTTGGCCCTTCGAGCCAGCACCACCATTCAATGTGATCATGGCTGATCATTCTCAATCAGTACCCCAATAAACAGTCGATCTGGTACCTTGGTACAGGCGTGCCAGTGTGCCGCTGTCTATACCCACCAGCCAGCTTCTGTGGCGGGTTCCCACCAGACTCAACATCCAAGTCCTCTGCAGCTGAACCCACACCAGATCTCGTGCTCCCCCATCCAAACCTTCCCTTCGACTCTTTCATGCCATGCAATTAATTGTGTGCAGATCTGGCTGGCACCATTAACCTTGACCCCCGAGTCGGCACGGACTCGGTGGGCCAAAGGGGCCTGTTTCCATGCTGTATCTCTAAAGTAAAGTAAAGTCTTAAGTTTACAGTGTGATAGGGCTGTATAGTTGATGGTGCGCACAAGTTATGAAGTGCGTGGAGGAGGCTTCTGGTAGTGCTGAATGCATGTGGGTGTGAGAGAATCCACATCATTTTATAACCCCTAATAATCCCTAACAGCAAACAATTTCAAGCAGGAACGGGGTACTGATTGTGGATGATCAGGCATGATCAAATTGAATGGCGGTGCTGGCTCGAAGGGCTGAATGGCCTACTCCTGCACCTATTTTCTATGTTTCTATGTTTCCAACAATGTTAATGTGGATGTGGGAATTGACACTTAGATAGTTGGTAAATGGGAACATCCCTCTCTTGTGTGAGACAATAGACAATAGACAATAGGTGCAGGAGGAGGCCATTCGGCCCTTCGAGCCAGCACCGCCATTCAATGTGATCATGGCTGATCATTCTCAATCAGTACCCCGTTCCTGCCTTCTCCCCATACCCCCTGACTCCGCTATCCTTAAGAGCTCTATCTAGCTCTCTCTTGAATGCATTCAGAGAATTGGCCTCCACTGCCTTCTGAGGCAGAGAATTCCACAGATTCACAACTCTCTGACTGAAAAAGTTTTTCCTCATCTCAGTTCTAAATGGCCTACCCCTTATTCTTAAACTGTGGCCCCTTGTTCTGGACTGCCCCAACATTGGGAACATGTTTCCTGCCTCTAACGTGTCCAACTCCTTAATAATCTTATACGTTTCAATAAGATCTCTCATCCTTCTAAATTTCAGTGTATGGAAATACAGTCTGTCTGTCCTCCTGAGGTGCAAAATGAAGAAATAAAGTACTCTCCTGCAGCGCAGAGCTTACCGGTAGGGTTGATGTAATGCCTTCTATGTAGAACCAAGGAACTGCAAATGCTAGTTTACCACGGAAAGACAAAAAGCTTTGTCTTTCCTTGTTGACTTCCACAGTTCGGTACTCTGGGTCAGTAATCATCTTCTCTATGTGGAGTGGGCAGATACATTGTTACTGACCTGTGTGGACGTCACAACTGTCTGCAATCCTCAGGGGAGGCTGAAACCAGGGGCCACTATTGTAGGACCAATGATTCTCTTGCCAATTCTCTGAATGCATTCAAGAGAGAGCCAGATAGAGCTCTTAAGGACAGCGGAGTCAGGGGGTATGGGGAGAAGGCAGGAACGGGGTACTGATTGAGAATGATCAGCCATGATCACATTGAATGGCGGTGCTGGCTCAAAGGGCCGAATGGCCTCCTCCTGCACCTATTGTCTATTGTCTATTGAAACTTTATTGCCACACGAACCTGGGTTCAGTGAAATCCTTTGTTTTGCAATCATGTATTGTTCTTTCTGCTGACTGGTCAGCACAGCAGCAAAAGCTTTTTACTGTACCTCGGTACACGTGACAATGAACTAAATTAATCGTACAGCAGACCTCACCTAAGCAACAAACCCAGCAAGGCATCACTTGGCTTTTCACCCCATGTACAGTATTAGAGACCTAGGGACTTCTCTCTTCAGTGTTGTGCCAACCACGAATGCCTTCTGTCAGCTTCGGTTAATACGCATCCAGTCACAATGCCTTTGCGATGGCCTCTAAAAGAGCTGTAAGCTGCCTGTTAATGTTGCTAATCACCTCCGAACCCCCTCTTGAAGAGACTTCCCATCTTGGGTATTGACCTCCCCAACACTGGCAGGATCTAAAGGAAGCTTGCCTCAAGGAGGCAGATAATATGAATGACTCTCACAACCTTGGCCACACTTTCATCTTGCTCCGACGAACGGGAAGGTACTGGGGCCTGTGAAATATTATTACCTCCAGGTTCAAGAACAGCTTCTTCCCATTAAACATCCAGCACTGCATAACCCCGCCCCAGCTTCAAACTCCCATGGAATTGGAAAACCCAGTTTTCTCTGGGTGCTCCGGTTTCCTCCCAAATTCACAGACGCGCAGGTTTGTAGGTTGATTGGCTTTTGTAAGTTGCCCAAGTGTGCAGGATGAGATAGTGGGATAGGGATAGAATTTGCGTACGGGTGATCGATGGTTGGCGTGGACACGGTAGACTGTCGAGTCAGTTTCCTCACTGTGTAAGCTCTAATAATTAAGAACGCTCAGTCTGAAGCAGGGTCTCGACTCGAAACGTCGCCCATTCCTTCCATCCGGAGTTGCTGCCTGTCCCACCGAGTTACTCCAGCATTTTGTGTCTATCTTCGGTATAAACCAACATCTGCAGTTCCTCCCTACACAGGAATTCTTGACTCTTGACCCTTGAAAGTCAATGAAGAGCCTGGGTAGTGTTGGCTGCATGCAGTACACTGAGCTTTTGCATCAGAAGATTCAGGTGCCAGTTAATCGTGCATTACAGTCATTTAGCTGTTTTAAAGGGGCTTCCGCCTTGGCTCCTACTGGTCTTTAGTCTGTTACAACTTCTGGATGCCACAGGTTTGCTGAGTTAAAGGTAAGTTCGGAGCATAAAATATTTAAAGTGTGCATTATATATTTATAATTATGTAATGAGCATTGCAATATCTTTCATGTCTCCAAAGTGCCTATTAAATTGCTACACGAATGGAACACATGTAATATTTACATGTAATTTCAATTACTCATTCCCTGCGTCAGATAGCTAGCAGGACTGTTGCTGCTGTGAACTCTACAAGTTGTTCGGTGACACAATCCATGTTTCTCTCAACTTCTGTACCCAGGTTCAGAGTTCTTTGGACTCAAGGCTTGTGAAAGCTCCACTTTTGACTCGAAAGGCAGTCATGGTAAAACTTAAATAATAAGATTTTGGTGGCCAAAGAAAATACAAGAAGTGCCTACTGGATATAAGGTCAGGTAGTTTCATATAAGACACGGAGGATCCATGGTAGGATATTAGATTTTTACCAAGTTAATTAATAATAGACAACAGACAATAGGTGCAGGAGGAGGCCATTCGGCCCTTCAAGCCAGCACCGCCATTCAATGTGATCATGGCTGATCATTCTCAATCAGTACCCCGTTCCTGCCTTTTCCCCATACCCCCTGACTCCGCTATCCTTAAGAGCTCTATCTAGCTCTCTCTTGAATGCATTCAGAGAATTGGCCTCCACTGCCTTCTGAGGCAGAGAATTCCACAGATTCACAACTCTCTGACTGAAAAAGTTTTTCCTCATCTCCGTTCTAAATGGCCTACCCCTTATTCTTAAACCATGGCCCCTTGTTCTGGACTCCCCCAACATTGGGAACATGTTTCCTGCCTCTAACGTGTCCAACCCCTTAATAATCTTATACGTTTCGATAAGATCTCCTCTCATCCTTCTAAATTCCAGTTAATGACAAGAGATATGACAATATGTTTTATTGCAACTTCAAATAAACGACTAACTAACTGAATCATCGTGGAGATCTCTTTGTTGTTGGTTATTTGCATCAAGAAGATGTTGTTCCACTATCCTTCGTCAACGACAGCTTTGGGGGCTTGATACGAAAGACGAGAAGCTGGCCGTAATACTGAGGAGGGGTCTCGATGTGAATCATCACCTATTGGTCTGAAGAAGGGTCTAACCCTAACCTATTCCCTTTCTCCAGAGATGCTGCCTGACCCGCTGAGTTACTCCAGCTTTTTGTGTCTGCCTGTGATGAAACCACAGCCATTCATGCAGATATTTTGAAGGAGTCAGAGAGCAAGAAGTTAATAAAGGAAGGCAGTCACAACCCAAAGTAAAAATGAATTAAGATTGAAAGAGTTCTTCAGCATTTGCTCGGTTTGGGTTAGGAGAAGATGAGAAGATCTCCCTTTAGAAATTCACACTTCATGAATTCACACTCTCCCAGGGTTTACAATCCATAAGCCTCCCTTCTACATGTCCCCACCTCTCCTGCCTTCCCACATCCTGCCTCCACCTTTCTTATCAAGCCATAAAGCCAAATAGCACAGAAACAGGCCTTTCCGTGCCAAATCACCAAGCACCCGCCATCATAATCTTTTTTTCCCCTCAATCTCCTCACGGCGGCACGGTGGCGCAGCGGTATGTTGTTGCCTTACAGCGCCGGAGACCCGGGTTCGATCCTGACCACGGGTGCTGTCTGAATGGAGTTTGTACATTCTCTCCATAACCTGCAGGGTGATGTGGGTTTTCTCTGAGTGCTCTAGTTTCCCCCCCACACTCTTAAAAAGCACAGATTTGTAGGTTAATTTGCTTCGGTAAAATTGTAAATTGGCCCTTGTGTGTGTAGGATAGTGTTAGTGTGCGGGGAATCGCTGGTCGGGGCGGACTCGGTGGGCTGAAGGGCCTGTTTCTGTTTCTGCACTGTATCTCTGAACTAAACTAAACTCCTTCCCAGAAGCTCCCACTTATCGATACAGGAGAGGTGCCAGAGGATTGAGGGTGGCAAATGTTGTGCCTCTTTTCAAGAAGGGCTGCAGGGAAAATGCTGGGAACTATAGTCCAGTGAACTTAACATCTGTTAACATCTGTAGTTGGTAAGTTACAGGAGAGTATTCTGAGGGATAGGATACACAGGCATTTGGATGGGCAAGGGCTGATTGGGGACTCAGCATGGTTTTGTACATGGAAGGTCGTGTCTCATAAATCTGATTGACTTTTTTGAAGACGTGAGCAAAAAGGTTTGTGAGGGCAGGGCTGTAGATGTGTACATGGACATTTGCAAGGCGTTCAACAAGATGCCGCATGGTAGGATGCTCTAGAAGGTTAGATCTCATGGGATCAATGGCGAGATAGCTGAATGGATAGCAAATTGGCTCCATGGAAGGAAGCAGAGGGTGATGGTGGAAGGTTGCTTCTCGGACTGGAGGTCTGTGACTGGTGGTGTGCCACAGGGCTTGGTGCTGGGCCCGTTACTGTTTGTCATCTACATCAGTGATTTGGATGAGAACATACAGGGCGAGATTAGCAAAATGATACCAAAGTTAGTGGTTTTGCAGATAGTGAAGATGGTTGTGAACGATTGCAGCAGGATCTGGGTCGATTGGCCAGGTGGGCGGAGGAATGGTTGTTGGAATTTAATACAGAGAAGTGTGAGGTGTTGTATTTTGGGTCGTTGAACAAGGGCAGGACCTACACAGTAAATGGTAGGCCTCTGGGTAGAGCCGAGGAATCTAGGAGTACAAGTGCATGGGTGATTCCATCACCGGCATCAGCGACTCCTTTGTTGGTGTAAAGACCAGCTTGCGGTCTGCCGACACCTGGCCTCCATCTGTAACCTGCCATCTGCGACCTCCGTGTAGCCATGCGGATGCTGCTGAGATGGTACCGGCTCATTCACCGGTAGAAGGTGTTTTCTGTTCCGCCGGAAGGTTCCTCCTTCCGATTGGACAAGATAGGACCCTGGCTCCTGGCAGGTCCCACTAACTACGCCCAGACTGTGATGTTTGATGGACTGTGTCGGGTGGGAGGACCCGTTGCTCCTCCCGTGCAGCAGGTGGTGCTGCACAGTACAAATGGAGATGTTTTGTACACAGTTATCTTGGCTGTACACAGTGTGGAGTGTGCAGTCAGATTGTGGGGTTGCAGCCATTTTAGTTGTCTTGCTGCCAGCATTGAGTTACTGTAATAAAGACTTCTGTTGTACCTTGAAGACTCGCAAAGTTTCATACAGGCATAGAACAAGAACATGAAACAGACGATCATGACCCTTCTGGGTCTGCAGATGGTCCATCTGACCCTCTGACAGAGGCTGGAGAGGACGGCTAGACCTGTCGTAATACGCCTTCTGGATCTGCCGTTTATGTTGCAGCTGAGCCTGAACAGATTGGGGCTCATGAACACGGGGCTGCAGCAGGTGTCTTGCAACAGGAAGGGTGGTACGAGTTTGTCTGGACATCAAACGTTGGGCCAGCGAACCGTTACGGAGATTGAGGAGGCCCAGGAATACATCGGACCCGGCTCTACTGGATCTCTCCATGACCTGTTTGGCATTACAGACAGCCCTCTTGGCTAGCCCGTTTGACTGTGGATATTTCGGGCTGCCGGTGATGTGTTTAAAATCCCAGCGCGTAGCAAAGTCCTTGAAACACTGACTGGTAAATTGACCGGCATTATCCGACATGAGGGTGTGAGGAGACCCATGGACCGAGAAATGTCTTGCCAGTTTTTGAATTATCGCCGCTGAGGAAATTGTGCGGAGCAAATCGATCTCAAACCACCCGGAATCCACCGGGACCAGATATTGATTGCCACTCCACTCAAAAATGTCAGTGGCCACAGAGGACCAGGGTAAATCAGGAACCGGGTGCAGCAAAAGTGGTTCCCTTTGCTGATGCGGGGCCAAGCTGTTACATACTGCACATGATTGCACCCTCTGGTGCACGTAGTCAGACATAGCAGGCCAGAATAACATACTTTTCGCCCGCTGCACCGTTGCCGCAGCGCCAGGGTGGCCCCTATGTATTGCTGCCGTAGTGAGGCGGGGACCACCACTTTGTGGCCTTTCATAATGACCCCGTTCTCCATAACCAGCTCATCTCTAACGGGGAAGTACGGCTGTACAGAGAGTGGTAACATATGCAACTTGCCCGGCCAACCGTGTCGAATGACGGAAGCGAGCGTCTGCAAAGTGTCGTGCTCTGCCGTGTGTGGCCACTAACACGTCCAGACAAGACTAGGGGAGATGATCGACCATCATTACGCCAAAACATAGAAACATAGAAACATAGAAAATAGGTGCAGGAGTAGGCCATTCGGCCCTTCGAGCCTGCACCGCCATTCAATATGATCATGGCTGACCATCCAGCTCAGTAACCTGTACCTGCCTTCTCTCCATACTCCCTGATCCCTTTAGCCACAAGGGCCACATCTAACTCCCTCTTAAATATAGCCAATGAACTGGCCTCAACTACCTTCTGTGGCAGAGAATTCCACACACTCACCACTCTCTGTGTGAAGAAATGTTTTCTCATCTCGGTCCTAAAAGACTTCTCCCTTATCCTTAAGCTGTGACCCCTGGTTCTGGACTTCCCCAACATCGGGAACAATCTTCCCGCATCTAGCCTCTCCAACCCCTTAAGAATTTTATATGTTTCAATAAGATCCCCCCTCAGTCTTCTAAATTCCAGCGAGTACAAGCCCAGTCTATCCAGTCTTTCTTCATATGAAAGTCCTGCCATCCCAGGGATCAATCTGGTGAACCTTCTCTGTACTCCCTCTAAGGCTAGAATGCCTTTCCTCAGATTAGGAGACCAAAACTGTACACAATACTCCAGGTGCGGTCTCACCAAGGCCCTGTACAACTGCAGCAGAACCTCCCTGCTCCTATACTCAAATCCTCTTGCTATGAATGCTTCTCGGTTATATGTCTTCCTGGGCACACGGGACAGGGTGTCGGCCAGGTGCATGTCCTTGCCGGGTTTGTAAATGAGTGTAATGTCATACTTTTGGAAACGCAGCAGCAGCATCCGTTGCAGTCTCGCCGGGGCAGCATGGAGTGGTTTGTTCAGTGTGGAAATCAGTGGTTGGTGATCAGTCTCCACAATGGCAGCCTTGGCGAAAATGTAGTCGTTGAACGTTTCGCACGCGAAGACAACCGCCGACAGTTCTTTCTCGATTTGTGCATAGCGTGTCTCCACGTCCGTCATGGTCCTTGAGGCATAAGCAATGGGCTGGCCATCCTGCAGTGCAGGCACGCAGCGCCGAGACCGTACTGGGGTGCGTCGCAGGTCAGCGTAACTGGCCGATTGACGTTAAAATATGCTCGGGTGGGAGAACACGACATCAGGTGTCTGAGAGCGTCAAAAGCTCACTGTTGTTGCTCGTGCCACGTCCATGCAATGTCCTTGTGAATAAGCTGTCGCAGTGGAGCGGAGAGTTCGCTAAAGTGAGGAATAAACTTGCCAAGATAGTTCACCATGCCCAGGAACCTCTGCAGGCTGGTGACCTCAGTCGGTACTGCCATCTCACCGATGGCTTCTGTCTTCTCAGGATCAGCCTTGAGGCCCTCACTGGTGAAAACGTGTCCCACATAGTTCACCTTGTTGACACGGAACCTGCCCTTGTTGGGGTTGAGTTTCAAATGTACCTCCCTGGCACTGATTGAGTATTTCCTTAAGTTAACATTGTGCTCCTGCACGTCCTTACCCGCCACGATAATGTCGTGGACAACAATCGCACGGGGGTATCTGTCGAAGAGCTGCTCCATAGAGCGTTGACACACTTCACTGGCCGCGTTAATACCAAACGGCATCCGCGAGAATCTGTCGCGTCCGAAGGATGTGCTGAAAGTAGTGTGCAGAGATGATTTGTGGTCATGGGGAATTTGCCAGAACGAGGTCTTGGCGTCGAGAACGGAGAACACAGTCGCCTTGCCCATGTGTGCGGCCACCTCCTCCACAGTGCGCATCGGGTGTTGAGGTCGCTTGAGTCCAGTGTTTAAATCCCTCGGGTTGATGCATATACGTATCTCCTGCTTGTTCTTCTTGGTGGCGGCCACCATCGAGGACACCCAGTCAGTGGGCTCCGTAACAGGAGTAATAACTCCCAGAGCTTCCCTCCTGTCGAGCTCTGCCTTAACCTGGTTTCGCATGGCGACTGGGATGCGATGAGCAGGGCAGACCACGGGTCTCACATCCGGGTCAATAGTCATTGAGTATGTGACAGGCAGCTTGCCCAGTTCGTCGCTGAAGAGATCCTTGTAGTCCTCGAGGATACGCCGTGTGGAGTCTGGGACTGGCGCAAGCTGATGCACGGCCTTGCCAAATTAAACCAGTCCCATGTCGATACATCCATCGATGCCAAGGAGAGGCACGACTGTGCGATCAACGACGTAGAATTGCAAATTGTACGATTGTGCTGCTAGGTGGCAATGTAGCTCCACCACTCCAAGAGGAGGCACTTCGTTCCCCCCGTATGCTTGGAGGGTTGCGTCGCATGTTTTTAATTCTTCAGCTCTGCGAAGCCTTGAAAACTCGGCTTATGACATTGCATGCCGCACCTGTGTCTATCTTCACAACAACAGGCACATTGTTTATCTTTAATGTGACCATGGGATCTTTGAGTTTAATTAACTGGTCCCGGACAGAGCGTGTATTGAGGCGAACTCCATCCACTGGAGGCATACTCTCTGGAAAGTTTACAGTATCACTATCAGATAAGTCATGTGAGGGCTCCGGGTGTATCCAATGTACAGCTTGTTTTGTCTCAATCGTATTGGAACTTCTGCAGCATTTCCAGAAATGATTTATTTGTTTGCAACCATGACAGATCTGTCCAAAAGCAGTTCTCCCATTTGGCTATATGAGAGTAACTACAATTAGTGCAATCGTTAACAAAACTTTTGCCAGACCTGCCAGGCTGGGCTTGTGTCACTTTGAACGGTCGACGTTCCTATCTGATATACGGTCCTGTCGAGTCAATGTGGAAAACAGGCTGAGGCGCGGCACTCAAAGGTTTTGCGTGGACACCTGTTAATTCATAAATCCGACAGGTGCTGATCGCTTCACCTAGAGTCAGATCGCAATCACGCAGAAGGTCCCTTCTCAATTTGTCTCTAGTGAGTTCATCACAGAGGCCACCAAATCTGCAACTCGACGCGGCGTGTTTCAAAGAGTTTGTATAGGCTTCAACCGGCTCACCCGGTTTCTGGGCACATGCAAAGAATTTGTGCTGTTCCATGATAAGGTTAGTCTGTGGATCACACACAGCTGTCGAAATTTATTCTTAAGGCACACAGGGTCATGAATCGTCTGGGCAGGTGTGGTAACTACACCAGCCGCATCCAGCACAGCCTCAGCATAAACAAACAGTTTCGCCCGACGGATTGCTTCCAAACCTGCAAGATTGAGGAGAATGGATGCTTGTACGCGGGTAGTCTTGTCGTGGTACGCAGCAGCCATGAATACATCGTAATCCTCCTCGAGGGTGCGCCAAAGTTCACCGATGTTGCCGTCGAGGACAAGTGGATCAGGCTTCCGAAAAGATTCAGCCATGGTTAGAGACGTCAAAAGTCTTGAGGAAACAAATGGTGGTGACTCAAAAAACTAAATTACGGCCACTTCTGACACCATGTTTGTGAGTGGGTACATTCAGAGGCACTCCGGCGTATATAGGTCCTTTATCAGCAGATCATTGGCATTACAGATGCTGGCTACCGTTACCTCCAGCTCTCAGGATAGTCTCCTAACTAACACCAGGATAACGCAGTACAAAACCCGGCCTGGATTATGGACCGGATGCACAACAGTAAAACCAGACATGGATCTACATTACCTTTAATAGTTAATGGAGTGTCAAGTCAAGTCAAGTTTATTTGTCACATACACATACACGATGTTCAGTGAAATGAAAGTGGCAATGCCTGCGGATTGTGCACAAAAAAGAATTACAGTTACAGCATATAAATAAAGTTAATAAGTTACTATAGTGTAGACAAAAATTTAGTCTCTGGAGTTATAAAAGTTGACAGTCCTGATGGCCTGTGGGAAGAAACTCCGTCTCATCCACTCCGTTTTCACAGCGTGACAGCGGAGGCGTTTGCCTGACCGTAGCAGCTGGAACAGTCCATTACTGGGGTGGTAGGGGTCCCTCATGATCTTGCTTGCTCTGGATCTGCACCTCCTGATGTATAGGTCCTGCAGGGGGACGAGTGTAGTTCCCATGGTGCGTTCTGCCGAACGCACTACTCTCTGCAGGGCCATCCTGTCCTGGGCAGAGCTGTTCCCAAACCAGACTGTAATGTTGCCGGACAGGATGCTCTCTACAGCCCCAGAGTAGAAGCAATGAAGGATCCTCAGAGACACTCTGAATTTCCTCAGTTGTCTAAGGTGGTAAAGGCGCTGCATTGCCTTACCCACCAGTGCGGCAATGTGCGTTGCCCATGTCAGATCCTCTTTGATGTGGACTCCCAAGTATTTAAAACTGCTCACCCTATCCACAATAGACCCATTTATCTCCAGTGGTGTGTACGTCCTTGGATGTTTAGCCCTTCTAAAGTCCACAATCAGCTCCTTCGTTTTAGTGACATTCAAGAGGAGGCTATTGTCCTGACACCAGAGTGCCAGATCAGCCACCTCCTCCCGGTAGGCCTTCTCATCGTTGTCGGAGTTTGAGCTGAACCTAGCCCCACAGTCATGTGTGCACAGGGAGTACAGTAGGGGGCTAAGGACGCAACCCTGGGGGGATCCTATGTTCAGGGTGAGGGAGCTAGATGTGTGTTCCCTCATCCTGACCACTTGGGGCCTGGCGGTGAGAAAGTCCAGGACCCAGGCACACAGAGGGGTGCTAAGCCCCAGTTCCAGCAGCTTCTCAACCAGTCTGCTGGGGACTATTGTGTTGAATGATGAACTAAAGTCAATGAACAGCATCCTCACATAGCCCCCCTGGCTGTCCAGATGAGAGAGAGCGGTGTGCAGAACCTGGGAGACCGCATCATCCGTGGACCTGTTCGGACGGTATGCGAACTGTAGTGCGTCCATGTTGCGAGGTAGGAGGGCGCAGATGTGCTTCTTGGCCAGATGTGCTTCAGGACCTGAGATGAAAGAATCCACAAACTGCAGACCTTTGATGCAGGTTTCATGCGGTGTACATCGAATACATCGGCTTTTACAAAGGCGAGGTGAGAAAAACATTTGCCTGCTTATTCATAATTCAGATTTTCTTTCTGGTACTTCTTGTTCATAGTACCTGAACGTTTCTTGGATGATGCAAATTGGAGTTTATTCTCAAAGTGAAGAGAAAGTACACAACTGCCTCCCAACCTATTACCTGTATTGCTGTACCTGTTTCGAATTTTAGTTTAGTTTAGTTTAGAGATTGTTTTTTTATTGTTCATTTATTCAATGTTTGTTTTGTCATTAGTAGCTGCAATGTAAATGGAAGGTTGTAAGGCCCACCATAGTTTTGGCAATTTAGTTTAGTTTAATTTACATTAGTTTAGTTTAGAGATACAGCATGGAAACAGGCCCTTCAGCCCACCGAGTCCGTGCCGACCAGTGATCCCCGCACGCTAATACTATCCTCCACGCACGAGGGCCGATTTTACAATTTTGCCATTCCAATTAACCCACAAACCTGTACGTCTTTGGAGTGTGGGAGGAAACCGGAGATCCCAGAGAAAACCCACGCATGTCACGGGGAGAACATACAGTCCATCCAAACAGCACCCATGGGGGTCAGGATCGAACCCAGACCTCTGGCGCTGTAAGGTAGCAACTCTACCGCCATGCCACTGTGCCGCCCCAATTCTGAAGATAGTCACTGGCATTTAGTATATGGGGTAGGCTGAAGAAGGTGCCATGAGTACCTATTACAATTCTGGTCCTCCATTCATCTCGCTGGTACCAGCATCTGGACCTGATGGTTTGTAATTTGCTCAGGCGTGAGGTGACCTGACTCGAAACTCAGCCAATCTGAACCTGACCCAGGTAAAAAGATACCCAGCATGGCAGGCAAAGTAAATTAATTGCTGAAATTTGCCAAGTGCATCTAAAGTGTGGAAAAGACAGAACACAAGCGAGCTGATAAAACATTTCAAGCAGGATCTGACTTTGTTGAGGTACTGCTTGGTTACAGTTTGAATAGTCAGGATAGTTTCACCAGCCTATTCGATTTCCAAATGATCTAACACCCTCATATTCATCATTCAATCTTCTCACTGCCTCCTCTGATATTTTCCCCGATTCCACAGCTGCCTCTGTGCTTTTACTGTTGAAACTTTTAACCACATCTTTCCTAACTTTAGACATCAACACACTCTGGTCTGAACTCATACCCTCCATTCCTCTTAAACACATATATACGATTCTGCTGTCTGCATGCATACTCAATGTCCTTTCAAACGTTGATTCCCAACTGCTAGAGGCTTGATTATAAATTTAGATACATGGAACTGCAGATGCTGGTTTACAAAAAAAAGTGCTGGAGGAGCTCAGCAAGTTAGGCAGCATTTCTGAAGGAGGGACCCAACCCAAAATGTCACCTGTCTATGAGTCTGAAGAAGGGTTCTATTCCAAAACCTCATCTATCCATGTTAGTCTGCAGATGGGCCCCGACCTGAAATGCCACCTGTCCATGTCAGTCTATAGAAGGGTCCCAACCGAAAACCTCAGTCTGAAGAAGGGTCCAGACCCCAAATCTGTGCTATCCATGGCCTCCAGAGATACTGCCTGACCTGTTGAGTTACTCCAAAATGTTGTGCCTTTCAATTTTTTTTAATTTCTCTGCCTTATTGTCATTAACTTCCTACCGATGTAATCTCTTCCAGCCCTTTGCATTATCCTCACTTCTCCAATTCTGACTTGCACATCCCACAAATTAATGGTTTCACCAATGGCACCTAAATAATCCTCACCTTGGAAATTTCTTCTTTGCTTCTCCAATTGCTTTTTTTCAGCTATTGCTTAAACAAAAATCCATTTGATCAGTCTCTTACTCATTTGCACTGATATCTCTCTATGTAGCTCAGTGTCTAATTTATCTCAGAAGTTGTCCTGCTCATGTGAAGCTTTTTAGGATGTACTGTAGAAACATAGAAACATAGAAAATAGGTGCAGGAGGAGGCCATTTGGTCATTCGAGCCAGCACCGCCATTCAATGTGATCGTGGCTGATCATCCAAACTCAGTACCCCGTTCCTGCTTTTTTCCCCCATATCCCTTGATTCCGTTAGCCCTAAGAGCTAAATCTAACTCTTTCTTGAAAACATCCAGTGAATTGGCCTCCACTGCCTTCTCTGGCAGAGAACTCCACAGATTCGCAACTCTCTGGGTGAAAAAGTTTGTCCTCATCTCAGTCCTAAATGTCCCACCCCTTATTCTTAAACTGTGACCCCTAGTTCTGGACTCCCCCAACATCGGGAACATTTTCCCCGCGTTATTTTGTGTTATTTTGTTAAAGGGGCTGGATAAATGCGAGCTGTAATTGCTTTATCATTCAGCTTATTAAACAATGTTACTCCACCAGACATCATTCTATTACCATCACAAGCAATTCAATTTGTTGCGAGCAGCTACTATTTGAAAATTAAAAGTCGATACTGTGTCATAAAAAGAATAAATCGTGCAGGCTCAAATCAGACCGCCTTGAACTAAAACGCGCAATTTGCTTTGGCATCATGCAAAGTATTTGAACTGAGATGGATTGTGATATCCAGTGACATCTCTGAAGGTAGAACAAAGAGAGTAACAATGCATCTTCTTCCATTATAGATATGGCAGAAAGAATTTGCGTTTATATAGCACCATTTCATTCGCAGGATATCTCAAATTACTTTACAATCAGCAGAATGGTTTTGAAGCTTGTCCCAATCGCATTGTAAGCAAGAAAAGCAACCAACTCCACACAGCGAGATCCCCAATATAAAAAGTTGGTGAAGGTCTACATTGTTGAGGAAGGGGTGGCACGGTGGAGCAGCGGTAGAGTTGCTGCCTTACAGCGCCAGAGACCAGGGTTTGATCCTGACTATGGGTCCTTGTCTGTACGGAGTTTGTACGTTCTCTCTGTAACCTGTGTGGGTTTTCCCCGGGAGCTCTGGTTTCCTCCCACACTCCAAAGACGTACAGGTTTGTAGGTTAATTGACTTGGTATAATTGTAAATTGTCCTGGGTGTGTAGGGTAGTGTTAATGTGTGGGGATCGCTGGTCGGTGTGGACTCAGTGGGACAAAGGGCCTGTTTCCGCGCTGTATCTCTAAACTAAACTAAACTACATGATTTATTCTTGCTATTGAAGGATAGACAATAGACAATAGACAATAGGTGCAGGAGGATGCCATTTGGCCCTTCGAGCCAGCACCTCCATTCAATGTGATCATGGCTGATCATTCTCAAATAGTACCCCGTTCCTGCCTTTTCCCCATACCCCCTGACTCCACTATCCTTAAGAGCTCTATCTAGCTCTCTCTTGAATGCTTTCAGAGAATTGGCCTCCACTGCCTTCTGAGGCAGAGAATTCTACAGATTCACAACTCTCTGACTGAAAAAGTTTTTCCTCATCTCAGTTCTAAATGGCCAACCCCTTATTCTTAAACTGCGGCCCCTGGTTCTGGACTCCCCCAACATTGGGAACATGTTTCCTGCCTCTAACGTGTCCAACCCCTTAATAATCTTATATGTTTCGATAAGGTTTCTCGTAACCTTTAATACCGTCACAAGTCAATAACCTATCAATGCTTTTAAAATACTGAATGACTTGGCCTCCAAAGCCATCTGCGGGGCAATGAATTCCATGGATTCACCACCCACCTCATCTCCATCGCATGGTGGCGCAGTGGTAGAGTTGCTGCCTTACAGCGCTTATAGCGACAGAGACCCGGATTCGATCCCGACTGTGGGTGCTGTCTGTATGGAGTTTGTACGTTTTCCTCGTGACCGCGTGGGTTTTCTCTGAGATCTTTGGTTTCCCCCCACACTCCAAACAGGTTAGTAGGTCAGTCTGAAGAAGGGTCTCGACCCAAAATGTCACCCATTCCTTCTCTCCAGAGATGCTGCCTGCCCCACTGAGTTACTCCAGCATTTTGTGTCTACCTTCGATTTAAACAAGCACCCGCAGTTCTTTCCTACAGGTTAGTAGGTTAATCGGCTTGGTATACATGTAAACTATGCCTAGTATGGGTAGGATAGTGTTAATGTGTGGGGATCGCTGTTCAGTGCGGACTCAGTGGGCCGAGGGACCTGTTTCTGCGCAGTATCTCTAAAACTAAAAAGCTCAATTCTAAAGGTACGTCCTGTTATTCTGAGGCTGTGCCTTCTGGTTTTAGACTCTCCCATTACTGGAAACATCCTTTCCACATCCACTCTATCTAGCTAGGCCTTTCATTATTCGAAAGCCACCCTGCTGCCAGGCTTTAGATGGTTTTGGTTCTTCTCCAGTTTGGAGATGCTGGACTGTTGACCAAACTCAACATTGATAAAATTCGAGACAACAGGTCGCTGAATCATCAACATTTATTTCAACCCAACGCCTACAGTCGTATTGTAGAGCAGACGGATCTCGGAGTACAGGTGCATGGTTCCTTGAAGGTCAAGTCGCAGGTAGATAAGGTGGTCAAAAAGGCTTTTGGCACTTTGGCCTTCATCAGTCAGAGTATTGAGTATAGAAGTTGGGAGGGCATGTTGCAGTTGTATAAGATGTCGGTGAGACCGCATTTAGAATATTGTGCTCAGTTCTGGACACCATGTTATAGGAAATATGTTGTCAAGCTTGAAAGGGTTTAGAAAAGATGTACAATGATGTTGCCAGGACTAGAGGGTGTGAGCTATAGGGAGAGGTTGAGTAGGCTGGGTCTCTATTCCATGGAGTGCAAGAGCATGAGGGGAGATCTTATAGAGGTGCATATAATCATGAGAAGAATAGATCGGGTAGATGCATAGTCTTTTGCCCAGAGTAGGAGAATCGAGGACCACAGGACATTGGTTCAAGTTGAAGGGGAAAAGATTTAATAGGAATCCAAGGGGTAACTTTGTCACACAAAGAGTGGTGGATATATGGAACAAGCTGCCAGAGGAGGTAGTTGAGTCTGGAACTATCCCAACATTTAAGAAACAGTTAGACAGGTACAAGGATAGGACCAGGTTTGGAGGGATATGGACCAAGCGCAGGCAAGTGGGACAAGTGTAGCTGGGACATTGTTGGTTGGTGTGGGCGAGTTGGGCTGAAGGGCCTGTTTCCACACTGTATCACTCTATAATTCTATGACAGTATCCTGTTCATATTAATTCATGGAGGAGGTAGTATTCATTTTGAAAAAAGTCAATTTTATTTTGCTTTGGACAGAACCTATCCTTCTTTGCATATGATCTGATTTACATTGTTCTATCTGTTTCTGCACTTATTATTTACACAGCGTAAACCTGCTCTGATATTCAGACAGCAGAGGGCTCCTTTGCTCTTCCTGAAACAATATATTATACTGAATTAGCTGTACCTCTTTGTACTGGTTTTACACAGTTAGTTTGTGACTTGTGCAAAGGGCCAAGGGAGAAAGGGATTGGGAACATCAGCAGGCGATTCTTGGTAACACACTGCTAATTATGGAAAAATATGATTAGTCACACTATAAATGTAATGATTTCATGGAGTCCTGGTATCCTTGATATATAATTCACTGAAGATATTTTGCAAAACCTTTAGTGCCTTGCTCAGGATACAAGTTCTTGATACTGACTTTAGACTTTTAGAGATACAGCGTGGAAACAGGCCCTTCGGCCCACCGAGTCTGCGCCGACCAGCGATCCCCGCACATTAACACTATCCTACACACTAGGGACAATTTTACTATTTTGCCAAAGCCAATTAACCTACAAACCGACCAAGCGATCACCCCGTACACTAACACTATCCTACACATTAGCAAAAATGTTCAATTTTTCTTGTCACCGAAACCAATTAACCTACTATCCCTGTACATCTTTGGAGTGTGGAAAACAAGGAGAACATACAAACTGTCCAGACAGCACCCTTAGTCACGATCGAACCCGGGTCTCTGGCACTGTAAGGCAGCAAATCTACCGCTGCGTCACCGTACCGCCCATTGTACAGCTGGGCTGATTTTTGTTAAAATGAGCAGCAAACATATTTAGATTTTGCTTTCAAGAATGAAGTGAAAGTGCAAGGGCATCACACAAATCCCGAGGAGGACGTTTCTGTTTGTTGAGAATTTGATTGTTCATTTTCTTCGAAATCCTACTGCAGCCAAGTTAGTTGGTGCAATTTCCACAGCCAGGTGATAGGTACTTAGAAACATAGAAACATAGAAAATAGGTGCAGGAGTAGGCCATTCGGCCCTTCGAACCAGCACCGCCATTCAATATGATCGTGGCTGATCATCCTAAATCAGTATCCCGCTCCTGCTTTCTCCCCATATCCCTTGATTCCATTCGCCCGAAGAGCTATATCTAACTCTCTCTTGAATACATCCAGTGAATTGGCCTCCACTGCCTTCTGTGGCAGAGAATTGCACAGATTCACAACTCTCTGGGCCAACAAGTCTTTCCCTATCTCAGTCCTAAGTTTACTTATTTTACAATGCAGGCCGCTTGTTATTTTTTCTTATTATTTTCTCGTTGGACAGCCAGCATTTTTCTGCTGGAAATTCAAAAACAATACAAGGATTTAATACAGTGTTTATATATTTTTTTTCTTTGCTTTCTGTTGCTTAATGCAATCATGCCTACACTTCAATGGAAATTACTTTCACAATGCCTTGACAAAACTGTTTTTAATGGCTCTTGAAAACTTCTTAATATATACAGTCGTGCACCAGAGATAATTTTTCCTCCCATGCAGGCTAGTTTCTTGAACTTATTGCAATAGTCTGTCTCGTCCCAGTAATCACTGCCATCAATCCTCTCCCAACATGCAGGACAACATTCACAGATTAGAAAATAATGATTCAATTATGTGGGATTTTTGTTTTCTGGTTCATTTTTATTACAAGGTTGCGATTCATTTTAACTGCTTTGCAGCCTCTCTTTGAATGCCCGTCCTGTCTCCTACTCTTCGCTGTTCTGCTCATGATATTTACAGTATTTACGAAACTCATTCGAAGCAAGAAATCTGTTTCTGGGATTTACAAAGTGTAATGCGAATCCATCTGAAGACCAAGTTGGGTGAACGATTGTTCACATCACAAGTTCATAAGCGACAGGAGCAGAATTAGGCCCATTGGCCCATCAATGGCAATCTACTCTGCCATTCAATCATGGATGATCGATCTCTCCCTCCTAACCCCATTCTCCTGCCTTCTCCCCGTAACCCTCGATACCCTTCAGGCAATCAGTTTGAAGAACTGTTCCCCCTCACCTGGGGATTGTCAGCATAGTGCATTGTGTGTCAGGCTAGGATGTGAAGGTAAACAGCTAAAATCATCATCAGCAGGGCGAAGGCCACAGATGGCAACATGATTAATAAGCTCATCAGGAAGGTTGGCTCCATCCTGGGGGGGGGGGGGGGGGGGGGAGGGTAGTTGGATTCATAGGAGGTGGTCTTGGAGGGTAGGATGCTCCTCAAACTGCGGAGCATCTTGGACAATACAGCTCACCCCCTCCATGACACACTGGTCAACCTGAGGAGCACCTTCAGCAACAGACTGGTTCCACCAAGATGCTGTACAGAACGCCACAGGAGATCTCTTTTCCCTGTAGCTATCAAATTGTACAACTCCTCCCCCTCCTGTCGTGGGGTAGACTGATTCTCCCCCCCCCCCCCCACCCACCCCCCCAATCTTTGCACATCTCCAATCCTTTCCACTCGTCACTTTAAGTTCATGTTTCATGCATCTTGTGTGCTATGACTGTTGGCAGATCAATTTTCCTCCTGGGATAAATAACGTTCTATCATATCGTATCGCATCATTATCGTATCGTATCGTATCATATGATCGTATGAACATGCAGAAGACGTTGGTACGAGGAGACATGACATTGTGGTGCAGCTTGAAGAGCCGCTTCCTCACAGTGCCAGAGACCTGGGTTCAATCCTGACTTAGGGTACTCTCTATGTGTCCCCCCTATGACTGCGTGGGTTTCCTCTGGGTTCTCTGGTTTCCTTCCACATCCAGGGATATGAGTTGGTAGGTTAAATAGTTGCTATAAATTACTGCTAGAATCTAGGTGAGGGGAGGGCTGTACGGGGGAGTAGATGGGAATGTGGGGAAACTAAAAGAAAATGGGTTAATGTGGTGTTAGTGTAAATGCGTGCTTGATGGTTCATTGGTCCAAAGAGCCTGTTTCCATGTTATATCTCGCTATAACTAACAGCTCACAATGTGTATAAACCACTTAAAGCAAACTCACTTGCAAAAGCGAAACTTGTCTCTGTTGAGGAGTCCTAGAGTCATAAAACACGGAAACAGGACTTTCGGCCCAACTTATCCATGTCAACCAAGTTGCCCTATCTATGCATGTCCCTTTTCCTTGTTGTGTTTGGCCCATTTTCCTCAAAATCTTTACAAGCCAAGTAACCATCCAAATGTCTTTTCAGGGTCTGGAGAAGGGTCTTGACCCGAAACGTCACCCATTCCTTCTCTCCTGAGATGCTGCCTGACCTGCTGAGTTACTCCAGCATTTTGTGAATAAATACCCTCGAAATGTCTTTTAAATGTTGTTATTGCATTTGCATCAACTACTTTCTCTGGCAGCTCGTTCCATATAACTACAACCCTCTGTGGGAGAAATTTGCCACGCGGGTTCCTATTAAATCTTTCCCATCGCACCTCACCTCACCTCACCTCGAGCTCTTGATTCCCCAACTCTGTGCATTTAGACTTTAGACTTTAGAGATACAGCGCAGAAGCAGGTCCTTCAGCCCACCGAGTCCGTGCCGACCAGCGACACTCTGTACACAAGCACTATACTACACACTAGGAACTATTTACAATTTTACGGAAGCCAATTAACCTACAACCCTGCACGTCTTTGGGGTGTGGGAGGAAACCGGAGCACCCGGAGAAAACCCACGGGGTCACAGGGAGAATGTACAAACTCTGTACAGACAGCACCCGTGGTCCGGATCGAACCTGGGTCTCAGGCGCTGTAAGGCAGCTGCTCTGCCCCTCTGCCACTGTGCTGCCTCTATTTACCCTATTGACTCCCCTCATGATTTTGTACACCCCTGTACGGACAGTGAGCCTGATCTTCATATGGTGATACAGTAGGATTTTTTCAAAATGGATACTATATTCACAGTACAGACAATGAGTAAAACCCAGGCATGCCATTATCTATTATCATTGTCCCAAACAATTAAATGTATCTTCCAACAATATATGAGCACCGCTAATAGTTCCTTCCTTAAGCATTGCGTCGGTGAGGTGTTTGAGAGATTGTTACCCAGGGCCCAGCCCCAGAATATCCAATGGCAGCAGGATTATATTTACTGTGGACAGGTCTTACTGTGGCTGCACAATGTTTCGGAGCGTCAGCATGTCCTCCTGTGTATTGGAAAGTGCGCACAGCAGCATTCACTTGCTGACAACTGCTTCCACTGGATGAGTTGATAATCTTCCAGCAGTGGTCGATGCTTATCTCAGTGATATAGAGCTTGTGATAACAGATCAATAACCTGGAGCCCAGGCGGACAATGAGTTCAAGTACCACCATGGCTGCTTATAAATCCGAATGCACCTCGACAACATAGGGAGATAATACAAACAGTGGCTGTCACTGTAAAGCTGTCAAATTGCCCAAATGGGTCACAGCCCATCCTAAAGGGATGCAAAGCAACCCATTAGGGTGGCACAGTGGCTCGGCGGGACGCTTGCTGCCTCACAGCGCCACAGACCCGGGTTCGATCCTGACTATGGGTGCGGTCTGTACGGAATTTGTACGTTCTCCCTGTGACCGCGTGGGTTTTCACTGGGCGTTCCGGTTTTCTCCCACACTCCACAGGTGTACAGGTTTGCAGGTTAATTGGCTTCGGTAAGATTGTAAATCGTCCCCAGTGTGTAGGATTGTGCTAGTGTATGTGGTGACCGCAGGTCGGCACGGACTCGGTGGGCCGAAGGGCCTGTTTCCACGCTGCATCACTAAAGTCTAAAGTCTATATTTTGATTCATGAAACATAACAGGAATCGTTCTCGGTCGCTCTTGGATGATATTGATATGTTATTGAAATTTGGTTCCATTGACTCCAGTGGAGGAGAGGTAAAACCATGTAGGCACTGATTCATCGTGCATTTACCAACAGACACTGAGAAGGAACTTCTGTCTTTTGGTTCTTAACTTGCCATTGAATTGAGCTGGAAAGTTACTCAATTGTTTAGAACATCTATCCCCGTACTATCTCCATCCCACTCCCCCATACTCTGTCGGCATGGGGGGGGGGGGAACAAAGAGGGACCCAATGTGGGGGGTGGGGTGTGTGGGGGTTAAGAGAACATAGAGGGACCCAGCATAGGGGGGCCACTGAGAGATCAAAGATGGACGAGTCGGGGGAAGAGAAGGTAGAGAAAGAGAGACCATCAGATCTATATTGAATACTTTTTGTAACTTTGTCAGCACCCTATATTTGCATACTTGTGTACTGTGTGCAAAGCAAAGAATTTCACTGCACCACGTACATGTGACAATAAAGTATCAATGAATCAATCAATTAGCCCAGCAGGCCAATTTGAGGCAGGAGAGGAATCTATAGCCCGAATGTGTATTGCAAGAGAAAAGCACCATCTTGTTCTCTTTTCTTATGCCTCGGTACAATTGGGGCGGAAACTCTACACTCAGCTTTGCAATCTACATTATTGCCTTTGTTATTTCTACGGCATTGAGACCGTTTTTGTTTATTATAAAAATGCTTCACGATGCTGTAAAGGAGAATTTGGGATTAAAATAAACCAAATTAGTCTCTCGTTTTTCTCTGTTTTCAAATGGACTGGCAGTTCTGCCATCCAGCCTTCCCCATGGGAGCGATGGGCAATGGAGCTGCCCGATGGATAAATACTGTGTGGCAGGCAGCGTGGGGAACAGGATTAACTGCCGGTGGAAGGAAATAACCCTGTCTGAGTCTATTCAGACCCAATGAATGGGCTGCATTGGATCATGCAGACATCTAATACACCTTTGTAACAAAGACTGAACAGGATCAACTTGCAGAATTAACGTGCACCTTCTTTGCTTACCTGTGAAAGGGTAAAGTTTGCTAAAGGTGCCAGAAACGGATGGATATCCAAAAGAATAAGAAATTGGAACTATGGTGAAACGGTAGAGTTGCTCCCTTACGGCGCCAGAGACCCGGGTTCGATCCTGACTACGGGTGCTGTCTGCAAGGAGTTTGTATGTTCTCCCCGTGACCTGCGTGGGTTTTCTCCGGGTGCACCGGTTTCCTCCCACACTCCACAGACGTGCAAGTTTGTACATTCCGAAGGTTTTTATTCACAAAATGCTGGAGTAACTCAGCAGGTCAGGCAGCATCTCAGGAGAGAAGGAATGGGTGACGTTTCGGGTCGAGACCCTTCTTCAGACTGATGTCAGGGGGGCGGGACAAAGGAAGGATATAGGTGGAGACAGGAAGATAGAGGGAGATCTGGGAAGGGGGAGGGGAAGAGAGGGCCAGAGGAACTATCTAAAGTTGGAGAAGTCGATGTTCATACAACTGGGCTGCAAGCTGCCCAGGCGAAATATGAGGTGCTGTTCCTCCAATTTTCGGTGGGCCGTTAATTGGCTTTGGTAAAATTGTAAATTGTTCTCTAGTGTGTGAAGGATAGTGTGAGTGTGCAGGGATCGCTGGTCGGCGCCTACTCGGTGGGTCAAAGTGCCTGTTTTCGTACCTCTAAACTGCGGTATCTCTAAACTAAACTAAAATTGAACTAAAATTAAAGTGATTAAGATGCCTCAGACCATTCCAGTGCACCTCTTACAAGTTTCTTTGGGAATGTAAGCAAAATATAGAATTACAAAACTTAGTCTGAGATAGATTGCAGTTCGTGAAAACAGACTTACTTTCAAAAGATGCACAGAGCCTCTTGCCCAGAGTGGGTGAATCGAAGACCAGAGGACATTTGTTTAGGGTGAAGGGGAAAAGATTTAATAGGAATCAGAGGGGTAGCTTTTTCACACAAAGGGTGGTGGATGTATGGAACAAGCTGCCAGAGGAGGCAGTTGAGGCTGGGACTATAGTAAATAGTCCATGTCCTATGGACATAGGACATAGGACTTAAATGTTGGAACCAACATTTAAGAAACAGTTAGACAGGTACATGGATAGGACAGGTTTGGAGCAATATGGACCAAACGAGGGCAGGTGGGACGAGTGTAGCTGGGACATGTTGGCCGATGTGGGCAAGTTGGGCCAAAGGGCCTGTTTCCATGCTGTTTCACTCTATGACTTTATAACTCTAAAAGGAAACATAGAGAATTTTATTTTAGATGGAAAACCAAGGTTGCAAACACACATAAATGAGCGAGGCTTCTCAAGCCTGGCTCCCATAGACTCATAGATCTCCAAGTACAACTGGGATGTTTGTTTAAGTATGACATTTACTTTATTATAGTAATCTGTGAGATTAAAAAAAAAGATTGATCAGAACACCGAATCGGTTTAGAGATTGAAGGAATTGAAAATTAGGTGAGAAACCATGGCAGCATCGCCAAATTTTATCCAAAGAACACAGTGAGCCGAGAACAATAATCAATCGCAGTAATTGTCAGCTTCTCCATTTAAAAACGCTATAAATATTGACTGCGTCGCTCAGAGTGAGGAGGAAAACTTTAGCCTGCAGAAGAATATAGATGTGTAGGAAGGAACTGCAGATGCTGGTTTAAACTGTAGATAGACACAAAAAGCTGGAGTAATTCAGCGGAACAGGGAGCATCTCTGGAGAGAAGGAATGGGTGACTCTATGGATGGTCAAGTCAAGAGTGTTTTATTGTCAGGTGTCTCAGATAGAAAAATGAAATTTTTACTTGAAGCAGCTCAACAGAATATGTAGTAATAATAATAATAATGCATTACATTTATATAGCGCTTTTCTAAACACTCAAAGACGCTTTACAAGGTTTACTAAAACATGAAAGAAAATAAATAGATAAATAAGTAAACGAAGAGAAAAGGATACAGAAGGTGAGGTGACGGTCAGTGATTGAAGGCAGTGCTGAACAGGTGAGACTTCAGTGATGTTTTGAATGTGGTGAGTGAGGAGGAGTCTCTGACGGTTTGGGGTAGTGAGTTCCAGAGTGTGGGGGCAGCGATGGAGAAAGCCCTGTCCCCCCAGGATCTGAGTTTGGTCCGGATGGGGGGGGGGGGGGGGGGGACAGGAGGTTGGCAGCAGCAGAGCGGAGGGTGCGGGTGGGAGTGTGTCTGTGGAGGAGGTCAGTCAGGTAGGATGGGGCCAGGTTATGGAGGGCTTTGTAGGTCATGAGGACATAGAACATAGGACACTCTAAACAATATAATAAACGAGAGAAAAACAATCAGTGTGTGTATATAAACACATACTGACATATAAGGTCATAAGGTCATAAGGGATAGGAGTAGAATTCGGCCCATCAAGTCTACTCCGCCATTCAATCAAGGCTGATCTATCTCTTCCTCCTCACCCCATTCTCCTGCCTTCTCCCCATAACCTCTGACACCTGTACTGATCAAGAATCTATCTATCTCTGCCTTAAAAATATTCACTGACTTGTTCTCCACAGCCTTCTGTGGCAAATAATTCCACAGAATCACCACCCCGCTGACTGAAGAAATTTCTCTTCATCTCCTTCCTAAAAGAACATTCTTTAATTCTGAGGCCTAGACTCTCCCACTGGTGGAAACATCCTCTCCACGTCTACTGTATCTATTTCACCATTCTGTACCTTTCAATGAGGTCCCCCCTCATTTTTCTAAACTCCAGCGAGTACAGGCCCAGTGCTGACAAACGCTCATCATAGGTTAACCTACTCATTCCTGGGATCATTCTTGTAAACCTCCTCTGGACCTTCTCCAGATCCTATATATGCATATATATATATACTCACATATACATATATACAGGGTGTATGGGAGTGGTCAGGGAGGGGTAGCACTTCTAGTTGGGGGACAACTCGTGCTCCATTGAGGGTAGTTGTTCCACCTTTGGTCCCCACCTGACAGCCAGCTCTCACCTGTGGCTCCAAGAAGCTGTCAGCATGAGGCAGCAGTCACACCCCGGAAAACCGCTTCGACTGGCGGGCGGAACCAGGCGATGGGAGCCGACGGGGCTCCAACCCTCACTGAGTTGAGGGGCTTGCTCAGCCCAGCACGCGGAGTCTATTCTGTTGGATTGGGCCGGAGGAAATCCACTGGAGGGTCCAACGGCCGGGAAGGCGGCTGAGCAGCGCACTGTGGAGTGCAAAGGGCCATGTCAAAGTACGGAAGACATGGCTGTCCATTGCAGCCAAGGGAGTTTCCAGCCGTAATGTCTAACCGTGCCACTGGAGTCCAGCTCCTGTGGCCAAGAGGGTGGGGCTGCTCGTGTGCTACAGCCTCCCCACCTTCATCTCTCCCACCCACGCACAGGTTTTTGTGCAAGTCCAACAAGACTGCTAAAAGAGTCCACGCTTTTATTCCTACTACCAACTCCACACTTTGCCACACTGCGTTCCATCTAACTAAATGAATGGTGGAGTGAACTTAATGGGCCGTATGGTCTAATTCTGCTCCTATCATTTATGAAATTATGAACTTTGAGACCTTCACATTTGAGTGGAAGACCTAAAGTTGCTCAGTGCTCTGTGGGTGAGTTCGTGTCAGTTGTGTTTTAACCCTTTCAGATGACTGTGGAATTCTCTGCCTCAGAAGGCAGTGGAGGCCAATTCTCTGGATGCTTTCAAGGGAGAGCTACATAGAGCTCTTAATGATAGCGGAGTCAGGGGGTATGGGGAGAAGGCAGGAACGGGGTACTGATTGTGAATGATCAGCCATGATCACATTGAATGGCGGTGCCGGCTCGAAGGGCTGAATGGCCTCCTCCTGCACCTATTGTCTATTGTCTATTGTCTCCATGTAATTTAGTTTAGTTTATTTTAGTTTAGAGATACAGCGCGGAAACAGGCCCTTCGGCCCACCGAGTCCGCAATGACCAGCGATCCTTGCACATTGACACTATCCCACACACACTGTGGACAATTTACATTCATACCAAGCCAATTAACCTACAAACCTGTACGTCTTTGGAGTGTGCGAGGAAAATGAAAATCTTGGAGAAAACCCACGCAGGTCATGGGCAAAACGTACAAACTCCGTTGAGACAGCACCCGTAGTCAGGATCGAACCCGGGTCTCTGGTGCTGTAAGACAGCAAGTAGCCTTCTGGAGACTTGATGGGCCGAATGGCCTAATTCTGCTCCTGTGAAGTTTGAACTTGTCAGAGTCCGCAGGAGCTATTGTGACAATGGTCAAGCTGTATCTGTCCTTTACTTTGTGAGACATCACACATGCACGTTGACCTTCATAGCGAGAGGATTTGAGTACAGGAGCAAGAAGGTCCTACTGCAGTTGTACAGGGCCTTGGTGAGACCACACCTGGAGTATTATGTGTAGTTTTTGTCTCCTAATTTGAGGAAGGACATTCTTGCTATTGAGGGAGTGCTGCATAGGTTCACCAGGTTAATTCCTGGGGTGAAAGGACTAACTTATATGGAAAGATTGGATCGACTGGGCTTATATTCACTGGAATTTAGAAGGATGAGAGGGGATCTTACAGAAACATATAAAATTCTTAAGGGATTGGACAGGCTAGATGCAGGAAAAAATGTTCCCGATGTTGGGGGAGTCCAGAACCAGGGGTCACAGTTTAAGAATAAGGGGTAGGCCAATTAGAAATGAGATGAGGAAAAACTTTTTCACCCAGATAGTTGTGAATCTGTGGAATTCTCTGCCACAGATGGCAGTGGAGGCAAATTCACTGGTTATATTCAAGAGAGAATTAGACATAGCTCTTTGGGCTAACATAATCAAGGGATATGGGGAGAAAGCAGGAACGGGGTACTGATTTTGGATGATTAGCCATGATCATATTGAATGGCGGTGTTGGCTCTAGGGGCCGAATGGCCTACTCCTGCACCTATTTTCTATGTTTCTATGTCTCTATGGCTGCGGTTTGATAGCTCGGCACGGAAACACAATGGCAACATCTTGGCCCAGAATATCAATCAGATAGATGCAGGGGTAAAATAGCTGCACAGGAAGAAAGAATGGTGGGGGTTGCGTTTAATCAACCACTCTCCCGACACAGTCCTTCACTGCGCGGAGAATAATTTACAAATTCTTATGGCCCCACAATTTCCCATTCATCAATTTGAAAGATGAAAATATGACAAAATTATAATCTATTTTGACTAAGGGAAATGCAGCTGTGAACCTCCAATCTCATTTAGCGGAACAGGACATGAAGGTGAAGGATCGATGCTCCAGTCACTCCGCTTGATGGATGAGTGAATACTCTGCAATGTTGTCTGAGACTTCTCTCAGAGAATGAGGCGCAGGCAGCGTAGATGAACAGAGCTGTCACCTTCCTCTCCACTGGCTGTGGTGTTCCCAGGTTAGTTCCAGGTCCACTTCCTCTCGGTAGCAACACCCTGCCAAAGGCATTTTTGGCTCGGCGATCATTTCGCTGAACGCCGCCGCTCTGTCCGCCTAAACCTGCCTGATCTCCCGGTTGCTCAACACATTTACTCCCCCTCCCATTCCCACACTGATCTTCCTGTCCTGGGCCTCCTCCACTGTGTGAGTGAGGCCCAGTGCAAATTGGAGGAATAGCACCTCATGTTTCGTTTGGGTAGTTTACACCCCAGCGGTTGAAAGACTGGAGCGACTGGGCTTGTATACACTGGAATTTAGACGGATGAGAGGAGATCTTATCGAAACGTATAGGATTATTAAGGGGTTGGACACGTTAGAGGCAGGAAACATGTTCCCAATGTTGGGGGAATCCAGAACAAGGGGCCACAGTTTAAGAATAAGGGGTAGGTCATTTAGAACTGAGATGAGGAAAAACGTTTTCAGTCAGAGAGTTATGAATCTATGGAATTCTCTGCCTCAGAAGGCAGTGGAGGCCTATTCTCTGAATGCATTCAAGAGAGAGCTAGATAGAGCTCTTAAGGATAGCGGAGTTAGGGGATATGGGGAGAAGGCAGGAACGGGGTACTGATTGAGAATGATCAGCCATGATCACATTGAATGGCGGTGCTGGCTCGAAGAGCCGAATGGCCTCCTCCTGCTCCTATTGTCTATTGTCTATTGACTTCTCTAACTTTTGGTTTAGTTTAGTTTAGAGATCCAGCGCGGAAACAGGCCCTTCAGCCCACCGACTCTGCACCGACCAGCGATCCCCGCACATTAACACACACTAGGGGCAATTTACACTTATACCAAGCTAATTTACCTACATACCTGTACATTTTTAGAGTGCGGGAGGAAACCGAACATCTCGGAAAAAACCCCCCAACGTGGTCACAGGAAGAACCTACGAATGTACAAACTCCGTACAGACAGCACCCGTGGTCGGGATCAAACCCGGGTCTCCGGTGCTGCAAGCGCTGTAAGGCAGCAACTCTGGCAAAATCTTCACACAATAATACAAGCCTTATCTTTTAATCAACCTCTTTCCACCCACAATTTTACCCTTCGTTTTTCTTTCCACCAAATAATCAGCACACAATCAACAGAAAGATGGATTTGTCAGCCGCCTATGCCGACATTTTGAAAGTCTATGGAAACAAAATGGATGGTCCCTTAGTTGCCATTTTATAACCAACACAATGTTTCACTGACGATGAAGAGATAATTTACTTAAAGCGATCTTCGGGGCCGTTCCATTTTATCAATAAAATGAGAAAAACCCAAGTTCTTATCTGTAGAATAAAAGAAAAAGTTGCATTTACTGTGTATGATTCTTTTCACAACCTGAGGACATTGAAGCACTCTCCAACTGCTGAAGGACTTGTGAAGTGCAGCCACTCTTATCACACTGGAGCTCAGCAGACTGAATCAGAGTATATAATATCTATTATATTAACGTAGAGCACCGTTTCTTGAGCCCAGGCTTAGCATGGCTGTATATGGTTTGTTCAAGTAGTCGCGAAATGCAGTTGCAAAAACATTGTGCAAAAGTAACAGAGGTTAAAACGATACAAAATGTCTTTAACTGCAGGTAGAAATCTCTCCGTATTCACATGCTATAAATAGGTTGAGGTTGAGCAGGCTGGGACTCTATTCCCTGGAGCACAGGAGGATGAGGGGTGATCTTATAGAGATGTATAAAGTCACTAGGCCAAGTGGACCCGTTGGGCCCAAACCTCTCCTGCATTGGTGCAGTACACTCTCCTCCCCCCTTCCCCCCTCCCCTACCCCTCCCACCCTCCCCCTCCCTCTCCCCCCCCACTCCATCCCCCTCAATCCCCCTTATCCACCCTCCTCCCCCCCCCCCCCTCCCTCTGATGTCACACTATATGACTCTATGACTCTAAACGCATGATATAGGTGCACCTGGATGTTGTGCTTCTTGATTCCAAAATTCAGTTGCGTTGACTTCAGTTGGATTTTGGAAGCAGACTATAATACACATGGTTTACTGCCCTGCATGTTTCGCGCACATGGGTGAGGGGAAATTTCCTCCACTCCGTGATAGAAAAATGAGAACCTTGCGAAACAGATTCAGTGACCAACGGCTAGCTGGACCTAAGTGGACACAGCGATCGGTAAAAACACTGTCGAAACAAAGAACTGCAGATTCTGGTTTACACAAAAGGGCACAAAGTGCTGGAGTAACTCAGCAGGTCAGGCAGCATCTCTGGAGAACATGGATGGATAGGAGTCATTCGGGTCGGGATGGCCATCAGGAAGTAGATATAGGAGTCTGAATCGGACTTTGCTGGCTTTACCTTGCGCTAAACGTTATTCCCTTACCATGTATCTGTGCACTGTAAATGGCTGGATTGTTATTATGCATTGTCTTCCTGCTGACTGGATAACACGCAACAAAAGCCTTTCACTGTACCTCGGTACACGTGACAAAAAATTAAACTGTAACGGTAGTACACTGACCTTTTTTTCTCGTTTATTATATTGCTTACGGTGTACTATTTTTACATATTCTGTCGTGCTGCAGCAAGTAAGAATTTAATTGTTCTGTGTGGGACATATGACAATAAAACACTCTTGTCTCTTGAAGAAGGGTCCCGACCTGAAACATCAACTCTCCATGTTCTCCAGGGATTCTGCCTGGCCCGCTGAGTTACCCGAGCATTTTGTGTCCTTTCGTTTAAAACATTGATCCAGAAATCCATTGGGAGATACGAGAGTCATTAAGAAATGACTTGATCTGATATCAGCCATTCGGTGGTTAACTATGAGGGGGGGGGGGGGGGGGGTGGACAGAATATTGCCAGCGAGGAGCAACGAGCAAGTCTAAAGGGTCAACTCCATCAGTGGAACCCAGTTGATTATTATCGACATCTTACAATGTTAATTGCCTGTGTTTGCATCAGCAACACCTGGGTGACAATTCATTAAGAATAACATTTCAAAGAAAATATGGATTTAAGATCACAAGTGGTTCTACGAGGACCCACCAGTGGGATTTCTGGTAGCGAGCTCATCTATCTTTGCCACCCTTCACTTTACCTACAATGTATACAAGCAAGCAAACGTGACTACTGGTTTCAATTAGAATCCTCTAAAATGCTAAAATTGGACCACACTATCGGCTTATAATTCAGAGAGCAATTCTTTCTCTTTTGACTGACCTTTCTGGTGATAAGAAACCATGAAACCAGTTATGTAGGAAAATAACTGCAGATGCTGGTACAAATCGAAGGGATCACAAAATGCTGGAGTAACTCAGCGGGTCAGGCAGCATCTCAGGAAGAGAAGGAATGGGTGACGTTTTGGGTCGAGACCCTTCTTCAGTCTGAAGAAGGGTCTCGACCCGAAACGTCACCCGTTCTTTCTCTCCTGAGATGCTGCCTGACCCACTGAGTTACTCCAGCTATTTGTAATACCTATGAAACTAGTTAACTAATTGCCACCTAATAAATATCCTGTTAACTCAATCAGGTTTGATGTGATTCTAGAATGGGAGTTATTCTTTCTCTATGAAATCTATAAAATGGAAGCAAGAAACACTTTGAACTTTAAATACGAGGCCAGTTTTAACTTCCCTCTGAGCCATTGAGTCATAAGTTCATAAGTCATTGGAGCATAAGTAGGCCGTTCGACCCATCGAGTCTACTTCGCCATTCAATCATGGCTGATCTAACTTTCCCTCTCAACTCCATTCTCCTGCCTTCTCCCCATAACCTCTGACACCCTTACCAACCAAGTATCTGTCAATTTCCACCCTAAAAATACCCAGTGACTTGGCCTCCACAGCCGTCTGTGGCAATGAGTTCCACAGATTCACAGAGTCAAAGTCAGAAGAAGGTTAGAGTGAGTGAGGTACACTGCACCATCCCATGTTTGTAGATTAAGTGGCTTCTGTAATGTGTCCCTAGTATGTAGGATAAATCTAGTACGCTGGTCGGTGTGGACTTGGTGGGCCAAAGGGCCTGTTTCCACGCTGTATCTCCTAACTAAACTAAACAAAACTAAACTAACCTAAACTAAACTATACCGAACTAATGTCATTTTACAGACAGATGGAAACATGCCGTTCGGCCCACCACTGACTAATGATCACACCAGTTATATGTCAACCCACTTTCTCATCAACATCCAGCACACAAGGGGCAATTTACAAGAGGCCAATTAACCTATCAACCCGCACGTCTTTGGGACGATCGAGGAGACCGGATCACCTGGAGTAAACCCACAAGGAGAACGTACAACCTCCTCACAGACAGCACCCGAGGTCAGAAACGAATGTGGGTCTCTGGCGCTGTGAGACACCAGCTCCACCAGCTGCTCCGCTCTGTCAGTGAAGGCACTCGGTTCCATTATCCATGTTGCTCGAAGCGAATTGTGTTCCTGCAACGCAAGAACGATCACACTTCATCAGCCCTTAAGTGTTGTGGGAGTATCCTGAGGTATTTAAGGTTGCTATATAAATTCAAAATCTTTAAATATTAATGTGAGATAAACAGCAGTGGGAGGAAAGGTATTTCATGTAATTTGCACCAATACATTGTATCACTGCATTAAATAATTACAGTAACGTAAAAAATGAATTAACACAAAATTGTTCCAATCATTAGCATTAATGGATTCATTTGCTGCAATTACTCCAATGCCTGATGTAATCTTTCCTTACATGAGTTTAAGATGTTGAAGATCAAAACTTGTTCACAAATGAGATTTTTTTTTTAAACCCACCAGGTTAGTAATCTGTTTCTGAGATTCCAAAACCGTCTCTGGTGTGCAGTTGAAATATGGCTACATTCAGCAATTTTCAGCACTCTTCAGGTTGATTCAGTCTTCATACATGAATTTATCTCCTAATGATGTATCATAGATTCACAGAGATTTACAGTACAGAGAATGGCCCTTCAGCTCACCGAGTCTTTGCCAATCTTCAATTTCCCATTTACACACGTCGTGGTGGCTATCCTTCGAGGTCGAGGATGATGGTCTACACTCCTTCACAGAACGAAGACGCCTGTGCGTGCGTTTGTTTAACGTGTACTTGATGTTGCACTCCAAGAAGCACACGGTCCTTCACAAATCAATCAACTAATCCCAATGGCAAGGGAGCCAAGACGATTGGAGCTGATAGATCTGTTGCAGCCTTCATCCGCCTTCACAGCCGTTGAGTTCAAGATAACTTGGTCCGCCTGGTCCGCCGTTGAGGTCTTGTAGGTTGGATCGTTCTTAGTCTGGACCCTCGTCCTCGACCTTACTTCCATGAGTAGCCCGACCAGAAGCTAGTGCTTCTGACGGCATCGCTCTCGGAATCAAGGTGAACAATCCGAAGAGGCCACTTACACTAATGAGACATCAAATCCATTTTATTTCCCCACATTCTCAACAACTTCACCCAGATTTTACCACTACACAGTAGGGGAGATATCTTTCACATCCTGCAACTTTTTGGGATGTGAAAGGAAACTGGAGAACCCAAAGGAAAGTCCACATGGTTATAGGAAGAATGTGCAAATTCCTTACAGATAGCGATCTGGATTGAGTTTGGGTACCGGGAGTTGTGAGGCGGTTTCGAGATACAGCGTGGAAACATGCCCTTTGGCCCATCGAGTCCGCACTGACCAGTGATCTCCGCACATTAACACTATCCTACACACACCTAGGGACAAGCATACATTTACACCAAGCCAATTAACCTACAAGTCTTCGGAGGGTGGCAGGAAACCGAAGATCTCCGAGAAAACCCACGCAGGTCACGGGGAGAACGTACAAACTCCGTACAGACAGCACCCGTAGTCAGGATCAAGACCAGGTCTCTGGCGCTGTAAGGCAGCAGGTCTACTGCTGTGCCACTGTGCCACCGTGCCACCGTATCTTAACTGACTTTGCTACTGTTCTACCCATCGACAGGATTTTTGACGAAGGGCCTGTTTCCTCGCTGTATGACTCCATGCAGGCACTCAGAGAACAGACTCATGCCTTTACAGAGAAGTTTGTAGCAGTAGAACCTGCCTTCAAAGCCCAGAATATCCCTAGAGACCCTAGGGATGTGCATCAATCGTGCCTCTTGTCGGCAGGCTGTCCAGATTCCAAGGGCCTCATGAATTCACCTTTCCAATTTTCCTGTACCAATCCACCCCACCTTTCATTGCTACTTCCACTCACACACTGGCCATGTTCCATTGTAACGTGTTTTGCTTAAACTGTTAAAGCTTCTTTAGTAGTTTGAACCCTTAAGTGCTGCCTGGAAACATTGCATCCTTTCTGTTACTTTACAACACGTGCAAGATGAGGAACGCTACTTGTGACAACGGTGAAGCATTGCTCAGGAAAACCTAACAGTACGAACACAGTTCATGGGATGGCACGGTGGCGCAGCGGTAGAGTTGCTGCCTTACAACGCCGGAGACCCGGGTTCGATCCTGACCACGGGTGCAGTCTGTACAGAGTTTGTACGTTCTCCCCGTGACCTGCGTGGGTTTTTTTTTCCCGGGAGCTCTGGTTTCTTCCCCACACTCCAAAGTCATACAGATTTGTAGGTTAATTGGCTTGGTAAAATTGTAAATTGTCCCTAGTGTGTGTAGAATTGTCCCTAGTTAGTGTTCATGGATTGCTGGTCGGCGTGGACTCGGTGGGCCAAAGGGCCTGTTCCTGCGCTATATCTCTAAATTAAACTAAAAGCTAAGTTCTCACTCTTTATCTGACTTCCAGAAACAGCATGTGGGTGGCCCACAAGGCAGTTTTAACATAAAAATGAAAGAGCTTAGAGGAATTTGTAGATTAATCCCTTTGGAACCATTTTACAAGGATAAGCCTAAAGGAACAGGCAAATTATATCGCCACATAGCCGAGAAGAATTGAGGAAACGCCAAATCAATTAATTATCAAATCAACCGAAGTGTTCAATACTTCAGGGAAATTATTGTTTTATGAAAATTTTTGTATTCTTTTATGATCACAAGAAAGAGAGATTTCAGATTTCAGGTCAGTTTATTATAATAATAATATAATATTCATTTATTGTCATTGCAACAAGTACAACGAAATTAAAAAATAGCCAATCCTGACGGTGCGTACAAACATATATGCAATAAATGCAAAAACAAATAAATACATAAATACAATTATATTAAGTACAAGATTTTTTAACGGTGTTGCCTAGTGCAAAGGTAGTGTCATATACACCAGGATGCAATGAAATTCCTTGTTCACCTGAAGCTCGCAGAATAGACAGTATACATATATTAATGATGACAATTGATGCAACAACATAGCAGAATGGTGCAACATTTAAAAGCAGCACAGTGGTAGAGTTGCTTCCTTACAGCGCCAGAGACCCGGGTTTGATCCTGACTACGGGTGCTGTCTGTACGGAGTTTGTACGTTCTCCCTGTGACGTTGAGGGTTTTCTCCGGGTGCCCCGGTTTCCTCCCACATTCCAAAGGCGTGCAGGCTTGCAGGTTATGTCGGAAGGAACTGCAGATGCTGGTTTATGCCAGTCACAAAATGCTGCAGTAACTCAGTGGGTCAGGCTGGGAGGCTCCCTCAGCTGCTAAGTTACTCCAGCATTTTGTGTCTATCCAGGTTGGCAGGTTAATTGGCTTCTGTAAATTGTCCCTCGTGTGTCGGATAGAACTAGCGAATGGGCGATCGCTGGTCGGCGCGGACCCAATAGGTCAAAGGGCCTGTTTCCACAAAGTATCTTCAAAAAATCGAAAAGAAAAAAAAATCTGGAGCAAAAAAAAAGATTATAGCAACAGAATAAATGATTGAGGTAGATTTAATAGTAAGATCTGATGCTATTTTGAACTCTGCTGCGTCCTTGAAAATTCCCACTGCTTAAACCCAGCTAATGTGTTATGTCCGTATTGAAAGTCTGCACTCTATGTAATCAATTACTTTAATGTGATTACTGATACTAAACAAGATAGCGATGATAATTGCATCTTTACAGTTATTGGTTGAGTAAAGATGATGTGGGTGATACGTCAAATTCTGAAAACTCAGAAAAATGCCAGGTGATTAATTTTTGCATGAAAAATCTGGATTCCCCACGCTGTGAGCTCGCTGTTCAATCTGCGGCAACACATTCCAAGATAAAATTAACCTCATCATTCACCACGGAATTCATTGCAAAAGATGAGATGATCTTCTGGCTGTCTATTTCAATAACATCGTCTAATTGATGGCGAATTATTCTTGGCAATTTGTCTCAAGTTCTGGAGATTTTCCCAGTTTTGCTACGAGCAATTACAGCACTATTGTAGCAGTGTGATGTCCACGTGACATTTGCTGATGGTGGCTGTTAGCTTATATGGTCCCTGACATGATTGTCACGGAATAACCCCTGACCCCACTGCCACAGATGCCACCGAAAAACGACCTTCCACCATCACCCTTTTTCCTTCCATGAATCCAATTTCCTACCCCTCCTACTTTTTTCCCGACCAGGGTCTCAATTTCTCTCATCATCCTGACTCCCTTACCCCTACCCGTGTTGTCCTTCACTCTAACAGGAACATACATACCTTGAACTCTCGTTCTTACACTTTTTAAAGCACCCTGCTTTCCAGACGTCCCTTTGCCTACAAACAACGTACTCCAATCAGCTTTTATAAGTTCCTGTCTAATATCATAAAAGTTGGCCTTGACCCAGTTTCGAACTTTAACCTGTGGACCAGCCCAGCCTTTAGACTTTAGAGATACAGCGCGCAAACAGGCCCTTCAACTCACCGCGCCCGCGCCGACCAATAGTCATCCCATACAGTGACACTATCCTACACGCTAAGGACAATTTACAATTTTACCAAAGCCAATTAAACTACAAACCTGCACGTCTTTGGAGTATGGAAGGAAACCAGAGCACTCGGAGAAAACCCTCATGTTCACAGGGAGAGCGTACAAACTCCGTACATAGAAACATAGAAACATAGAAAATAGGTGCAGGAGTAGGCCATTCGGCTCTTCGAGCCAGCACCGCCACTCAAAATTATCATGGCTGATCATCCAAAATCAGTACCCCGTTCCGGCTTTTTCCCCATATCCCTTGATTCCCTTAGCCCCAAGAGCTAAGCCTAACTCTCCCTTGAATACACCCAGCGAATTGGCCTCCACTGCCTTCTGTGGCAGAGAATTCCACAGGTTCACAACTCTCTGGGTGAAAAGAGTTTTTCCTCATCTCGGCCCTAAATAGCCTACCTCTTATTCTTAAACTATGACCCCTGGTTCTGGACTCCCCCAACATCGGGAACATTTTTCCTGCATCCACCCTGTCCAATCCTCTAAGAATTTTATATGTTTCTATTAAACCCCCTCTCATGCTTCTAAATTCCAGTTAATACAAGCCCAGTTGACCCATTATTTCATCATACGTCAGTCCCGTCATCCCGGGAATTAATCTGATGAACCTTCGCTGCACTCCCTCAACAGTGATTATGTCCTTCCTCAAATTAGGAGACCAAAATTGCACATAATACATCAGGTGCGATCTCACCAGGGCCCTGTACAACTATACAGGGCCAGTTGTACAGTTGGCCCTGTACAACTGCAACTCCTTGCTCCTAAACTTAAATCCTCTCGCAATGAAGGAAAACATGCCATTGGCTTTCTTCACATGCCTGCTGTACCTGCATACTTACTTTCAGTGACTGATGTACAAGCACACCCAGGTCTCGTTGCACCTCTCTTTCTCCTAATCTGACACCATTCAGATAATAATCTGCCTTCCTGTTCTTACCACCAAAGTGGATAACCTCACATTTATCTACATTATACTGCATCTTCCATGCTTCTGTGCACTTGCTCAACCTATCTAAGTCACCCTGCATCCTCACAGCATCCTCCTCGCAGCTCACACTGCCACCCAGCTTTGTGTCATCTGCAAACTTAGAGATGTTACATTTAATTCCCTCATCTAAATCGTTAATATATATTGTAAACAACTGGGGTCCCAGCACCGAGCCTTGCGACACCCCACTAGTCACTGCCTGCCATTCAGAAAATTCCTACTCTTTGCTTCCTGTCTGCCAACCAGTTCTCTATCCATGTCAATGCCCCACCCCCAATACCATGTGCTCTAATTTTGCACACTAATCTCTTGTGCGGGACCTTGTCAAAGGCTTTTTGAAAGTCCAGATGCACCACATCCACTGGCTCTCCCTTATCCATTCTACTTGTTACATCCTCAAAAAATTCCAAAAAATTAGTCAAGCATGATTTCCCCTTCATAAATCCATGCCGACTTTGACCGATCCCACCACTGCTTTCCAAATGCGCTGCCGTAACATCTTTAATAATCGACTCCAACATCTTCCCCAATACCGATGTAAGGCTAACTGGTCTATAATTCCCCGTTTTCTCTCTCCCTCCTTTCTTAAAAAGTGGAGTTACATTGGCTACCGTTTAGACAGCACCCATAGTCAGCATCGAATCTGGGTCTCTGATGCTGTGACACAGCAACTCTACCACTGCACCATCCTTATCCAAAACTATTTTAAAGCTAAAAGAACTGGTCCCAAAAGTCTCGTCCTCTGACACTTCAATCATTTGACCTCCTCGAATTTCCAAGAGTAGGTCAAGCTTTTCCCTTTCCTTTGTACTACCCTCTAGGTATTGCCTGAGGAAACTTTCCTGAACACACTTGACAAATTCCAAACTATCTAAGCCCTTGGCACTTTGGCAGTCCCAGTCTATATTGGGAAGGTTAAAATCCCCTACCATGAAAACTCTAATAGTCTTTCAGCTGCCTTCATTCTCCTGGCATATTTGTTCCAGTAATTCCCATTGATTATCTGGGGGCCCATAATTAAAATCCCAGCAAGTTGATCATTTCCTTTTTATTTTTTCAGACATCATCCACTCTGGAAATTTTTCTCAGAATTGAAGAGTTCAGTTTAGTTTATTGTCACGTGTCCTGAGGTACAGCAAGAAGCTTTCCAGTCAGCGGGAAGACAATACATGATTACAATCGAACCATCCACAGTGTACAGATACATGGTAAAGGGAATCATGTGATTAACGTTTAGTGCTAGATAAAGCCAGTAAAGTCTGATCGAAGATAGTTCGAGGGTCTCAAATGAGGTAGATAGTAGTCCAGGACTGCTAAACTTTCGTGAGGAAGGAAATAAAAACCAACTCTTATTTCACAAAGTTGTTTTGAGGGAAGGCAGGAGGGATCAATGTGCATACTATTTTCAACTCAGTCGGTTCAGTCAGTTTTGCTTATTGTCACGTGTGCTGAGGTACGGTGAAAGGTTTTGTTGCATGGTAACCCGCCAGCAGAAAGACAATACATGATTACAATCAATCCATTTACATGAATCGCAGTGCATGGGATCGTGTGAAACACATTTGTGACCTAATTTTTTTAAACTATAACATATTAATTTGTCACAGCTAATCCATTTAAGTAAATTACATCTTTTGAGTTCTGACTGTTGCCAATCGCATCAGACTGGTAATATCATTCACTCTCACATCAAAAAGGGATGTGATTATGTTACTGGGATTTGAAAATAATACAAAATCCCTTCATTAAATTCCTATGTTTATTCTCCAAACATTCACACAAAATGTTTATGTCATAATCTTTAGCATATTGGAATGCACGTTTGTACAAACTGTTACATTATAAGTATTTGATTTCAAATCATAATTATTTGAATTTTCATTGTGCACTGTTATTAGTCATTCTAGGCACACAAGAACTAATCGAAGGTATCACAAAATGCTGGAGTAACTCAGCAGGTCAGGCAGCATCTAGGAGTGAAAGAATGGGTGACGTTTCGGGTCGAGACCCTTCTTCAGACATCAGTCTGAAGAAGGGTCTCGACCCGAAACGTCACCCATTCCTTCTCTCCTAGATGCTGCCTGACTTGCTGAGTTACTGCAGCATTTTGTGATACTTTCGATTTGTACCAGCATCTGCAGTTATTTTCCTACATGAACTAATTCAACCTGTGTTTGCTGCATTTCAAATTGAAAAATAAAAAAGATTTTGGCAAAAATAAAAGGCTTTCATCGGTCTGGGCATTGCGTTTATGCTTCAAGCTGCCTCAGGAAAGCAGCCAACATAATCAAGGATCACACACAATAGTCATTCTTTCTTCTCCCCTCTTGTATCAGGCAGCAGATACAAAAACATGCAAGTATATACCACGAGATTTAAGAGCAGCTTCTTCCCCACTGTCATCAGACACCGGAACGGCACTCTCCTATGTGAGAGATTAATTTCCTGATCTTCCGATCTACCCCTTTGTGGCCCTTGCGCTTTTCGCACTTTCTTTGTAGCTGTAACACTGTATTCTGCACTGTTTCTTTTTTTTTTTCTTTTAGCACTACCTGACGAACTTGTCTCAACCCAAAACATCGCCCATTCCTTCTTTCCTGAGATGCTGCCTGACCTGCTGAGTTATTCCAGCATTTTGTGAATAAATACCTTCAACTTGTCCATAATATCATTTGCCCAGATAGCAGGCAAAACAATTTATTTCACGGTTCACTTGATAAAAATAAACTAACAAAAACATGAATGAGTACAGGGGGTTAGAACATCATTTTACAACTGACCAAGATGTTTGTAAGGCCACATTTGGAGAACTGCACATAGTTTAGAGGGAAAGATGGATCAACCATGAATAAATATCGGAATAGACTTGATTGACTGAATGGCCTTATTCTGCTCCTAGGACCTATGAGCTTAGTCAATAGTCAATAGTCGTTTATTTGTCACATACACATAAATGTGTAGTGAAATGAAAAATTACCCGCAGTTCAACAATAAGACCAATAAGAATAATCAATAAAAATGCAATAACACATACAATCATAAACCAACACCAAACAAAAAAGAAACATCCATCACAGTGAGTCTCCTCCAGTCACCTCCTCACTGTGATGGAAGGCCAGAATGTCTTTTCTCTTCCCCTGCCGTCTTCTCCCGCGGTCAGGCTGTTGGAGTTGCCACGTCGGGGCCGTCGGGGCTCCCGACATTCAAGCCCCCGCCGGGCGGAGAAAATCCCGAGGCCTATTTCAGGCCGCGCCGGACGGTGAAAGGTCTGCGGCGGGCCGACCCAAGCCCCGCGATAAGAAGAGGTTGAACAAACTTGGATGGATGCTGTGCGTAGACATGACAGAAGTATATAAAGTTATGAGAGTCATAAATAGGCTAGACAGTCCCAGGGCGGAAATACCAATTATTAGAGGGAATAGCTTTAAAATGCGACGGAAAGGTTTAAAGAAGCTGTGCCGGCATGTTTTCTTTTACACAGAGAGTGGTGGCTGGCTGGATTGGGCCCCCGTTGGTGGTCATATAGTCATGGAGTTATACAGCAATGAAACAGGCCCTTCAGTCCAACTCATCCATGCTGACCCCCTCCCGGCTAGTCCAAGCTAGGGTGGGGGTGTAGGCAGATACGATAGTGATGTTTAAAACCCTTTTAGATAGGCATATGTATGTATATGCAGGGAATGGAGGGATACAGATCATGTGCAGGCAGATGAGATTAGTTTGACTTGGCATTGGCACAGACAATGTGCATTAAAGGACCTGTTCCTGTTCTACACTGTTCTATGTATGAAGGAACTGCAGATGCTGGTTTAAACCAAAGATAGACACAAAATGCTGGAGTAACTTGTTTCGGGTAACCATTCCTTCTCTAGAGAGATGCTGTCTGTCCCGCTGAGTTACTCCAGCAGTTTGTGTCTGTCTATACTGTTCTATGTTCAATCAGACGTTCTGATGGGATTCCCGGCAACTGATCGACACTGGATCTGTATTCATACTTCAGGTGAAAGCTATGAAAGACCTTCCAACTCAATCGTCAGGAAGAAAACTGCAAGAGGCATCCAAACACTATCCACTGACCTATGATGATGCAGCATGGAAACAGGCTCTTCGGCCCACTGAGTCCACGCCAACCATCGCTCACCCGTCCACTCTAGTTCCACGTTATCTCACTTTTGCATCCACTTCCTAAAGACTGGGGACAATTTCACTCAGGCAAATTAACCTGCAAACTTGCATGTCTTTGGGATGTGGGGGAGAAACTGAAGCACCCCGAGGAAATCGAAAACGGTCACATGGGAGAACGTGCAAACTCTCACATGGGCTGGCATAGGAGGTCAGGATCCAACCCAGGCGTTCAGGCGCTGTGAGGTAGCAGCACTACCTGCTGCACCACTGCACGGCCCTTGGCCTGGATGTGGGGCATCCTGTGAAAACGAACTGCTTTGCACTGACCCCTCACTTGGCACGTAAAGGGAACCGTGTGATTGGTGTGATTGGAATTTTACAGTCGCCAGAGATGCTGCAAGATATTACATTTAACAATGTGCTTCTTTCTTCTCTTCAAGAATGTTTCTCCCTTCCAAATAAACATTAATTTGGTGATGGTACAAGTCCAATTAAGTGTGGAAGGTTCCCAGAAAATGTAAACTGGTCAAAGAACGAACAACGCTCCTTTTCTATGGAGGCATTTTATTTAACGAATCCAGGAACTTGCTAAAAAGTATGAGTAACTTTAGACTTTAGAGATACAGCGTGGAAGCAGGCCCTTCAGCCCATCGAATCTGCATCGACCAGCAATCACTCCGTACAAGAGCACCATCCTTACAATTTTACCAATGCTAATAAACCTACAAACCTGTACGTCTTTGGAGTGTGGGAGGGAACGCAGGGTCGCAGAGAGAAGGTACAAACTGCATACAGCCAGCACCCGTAGTCAGGATCGAACAACACTCCGTGCAGCGTAGGTTTACTAGGTTAATTCCCGGAATGGGCGGGACTGTCATATGTTGAAAGACTGGAGCGACTAGGCTTGTATACACTGGAATTTAGAAGGATGAGAGGGGATCTTATCGAAACGTAAAGATTATTAAGGGGTTGGACACATTAGAGGCAGGAAACATGTTCCCAATGTTGGGGAGTCCAGAACCAGGGGCCACAGTTTAAGAATAAGGGGTAGGCCATTTAGAACAGAGATGAGGAAAAACTTTTTCAGTCAGAGAGTTGTGAATCTGTGGAATTCTCTGCCTCAGAGGGCAGTGGAGGCCAATTCTCTGAATACATTCAAGAGAGAGCTGGATAGAGCTCTTAAGGATAGCGGAGTCAGGGGGTATGGGGAGAAGGCAGGAACGGTGTACTGATTGAGAATGATCAGCCATGATCACATTGAATGGCGGTGCTGGCTCGAAGGGCCGAATGGCCTCCTCCTGCACCTATTGTCTATTGTCTATTGTCTATTGAACCTGGGTCTCTGGCACTGTGAGGGAGCAACTCTATCGCTGCACCACTATGCCGTCCTGTAAAACCTAGAAAAGACATACGTCCATCATGCAACTCCATCAGAGATTTGTTTCTTTGCTGTTAGCGGGAATTGGCTCCAACAGAATAAATTGGAAAATGAAAATAACTCACTTGAACATTTCAGTTAAGGCCCTGTCCCAGTTTGGCGATTTTTTTAGGCGACTACAGGCGACTAAGCCGTCGCCGCACGGTCGCCGGGGTGACGCGGGCACGGTCGTGAGTCGTCTCCAAAGAGTCGTAGCGTTTTTCTGGTCGTCGCTGGATTTTGTGAAGGCTTGAAATGTTTCGGCGACTGTTGGTTTGATGCCAATGAGCATAGGTTGATGTCTACTGACGTGGGCGCTGTCGTAGGTTGTCGCCAGGTTGTCACCTGGTGAAGTAGGTTGTCGCCAGGTTGTCACCTGGTGAAGTAGGTTGTCGCCAGGTTGTCACCTGGTGAAGTAGGTTGTCGCCAGGTGATTAAAGTTGTCGCCGGTGATGACTTCGGCAAATTCCAAGTGTGGACTTGATCTGATCATCCATCAGTGTAATGTGTCCATAAACGGCACGGTAGCGCAGCGGTAGAGTTGCTGCTTTACAGCGAATGCAGCGCCGGAGACTCAGGTTCGATCCTGACTACGGGTGCTGCACTGTAAGGAGTTTGTACGTTCTCCCCGTGACCTGCGTGGGTTTTCTCTGAGATCTTCGGTTTCCTCCCACACTCCAAAGACGTACAGGTATGTAGGTTAATTGGCTGGGTAAATGTAAAAATTGTCCCTAGTGGGTGTAGGATAGTGTTAGTGTACGGGGATCACTGGGCGGCACGGACTTGGTGGGCCGAAAAGGCCTGTTTCCGGCTGTATGTGTATGGTATGGTATGATGTTAGGCTTTGTGCGTTTTTGCACTTTTATTCTGTTTAAAGTTTGAATTTTAAAGTTCGAAGTTTTTAATTGACATTTGTCGAAGTTTATTACAATATTTTTGTACGCAGTTATATGTTCTTATCAGCCTTTTAAACATTTTTGTTTGTATATCAATAAAGGAAATTCTTGACATTTTGACGGAAAATTGATGTATGAAGCTATTGTATTTCAGAGTAGTTTCATATGGCATCATAGTCATGATGCAGAATGATTGGAAACCTTACCATACACCCCCTTTTATAGGGAAAGTGGGTGAAACGTGAATTGTCTTCAGTTGTCTTCAGTCTTGTAGCTTGTCGCGGGTGGACGTAGGTTAACTTTGGCTTGTCGCCTCTGTGGTGGTAGGTTGTTGTAGCTTGTCGTAGACATCGTCGAAAGGGGGGTCTAGTCATCGTTTTTTCGGCGACCTGCTACGACTATTACAGCCGCCGGCAGTCGCCTTAAAAAAACACCTAAATGGGACAGGGCCTTTACTCTCCATCCTGAAAAACATTTGCCAGGCAGTAATTCTGCCATTGAGGTGTGTGGTTTGGTGGTACCATCAAAACCGCTTGCTCCTCTGCATCAGAGGGAAAGAGGGCATCATGGTGGTGCAACAGTTGGTGCTAGCTATCTCCACGCTCCAGCCACGCGGCTGGTCAGAGTCATACAGCATAGATAACGGGCCAGCGGCCCAACTTGCCCATGCTCATCAAGGTGCCCCATCTACACTAGTCCCACCCGCCTGCATGGGCCCCCTGTCCCTCCAAGCCTACCCTATCCATGTACCTGTCCAAACGTTTATAAATGTTGTGATGGTACCTGCCTCGACTATCTCCTCTGGGCCCATCCTGTATAATTACCACCCTTTGTGTAAAAAGGTTGCCCCTCAGGTTCCCATTAAATCTTTCCTCCCTCACCTTAAACCTACGTCCACTGGTTCTTGATTCCCCTATGTAGGTTAATTGGCTGGGTAAATGTAAAAATTGTCCCTAGTGGGTGTAGGATAGTGTTAATGTACGGGGATCGCTGGGCGGCACGGACTTGGTGGGCCGAAAAGGCCTGTTTCCGGCTGTATATATATGATATGATACTCTGAAGAAAAGAACGTGTGCATTTGTCTATTCCTCTCATGATCTTATACATCTCCATAGGATCACCCCTCATCCCCATATAGTGAAAGACAATAACTGCAGATGCTGGTACAAATCGAAGGTATTTATTCACAAAATGCTGGAGTAACTCAGCAGGTCTGCCAGCATCTCAGGAGAGAAGGAATGGGTGACGTTTTTGGGTCGAGACCCTTCTTCAGACTATATATATTTGTTTGTTTGCTTTTTGTGTATGTCTATATACATAGATGTACACAACTGGACTTTTTTGAGAATGATCAGCCATGATCACATTGAATGGTGGTGCTGGCTCGAAGGGCCGAATGGCCTACTCCTGCACCTATTGTCTATTGTAGTATCTTTATATATTCTGTTGTGCTGCTGCAAGTAGGAATTTCATTATTCTGTCTGGGATCAACATGCAATATACTTCAGACAAGTATACTTCTCGGAAGAACAGAGAACACGAGAAATAAAACACTCTTGACCCCTCACCCTCCTGCGCGCTGGTCTAAATTAACACTCGGTGTAGGTTAATGGCCAAGGAAGAGTCAATGTGCTGTTGATGAGAATGTGAGAGGAGAGAGACTGCGAGGCAACAGGGAAACAAGAAAGGGAATGGGACAAAGACCTGATAGACCAAATAGATCCCTTTTGTGACGCTGCAGGCCACTCAGCCTGGCTCTAAGCCTGTCTTGCATTTAACAGATCTTGGGGAGGGCAAAATTGGGGATTTATAAATGGCTTTGCTGCCTCTAGCCAGGGATCAGGTATGTGCCTCAAGGCCATTAGTTTAGAGATACAGCGCGGAAACAGGCCCTTTGGCCCACCGGTTCCACGCCGACCAGCGATCCCTGTACACTAGCACTATCCTGCACACCTATGGACATATTTACAATCTTTACCAAAGCCAATTAACTTACAAACCTGTACGTTTCTTGGGGAGTGTGGGCGAAAACCGGAGCACCCCGGGAAAACTCACGTGGCCACGGGGAAAACGTACAAATTCTCTACAGAGAGCACCTGTAATCGGGATTGAATTCGGGTCTCTGGCGCTGTAAGGCAGCAACTCTACCGCTGCGTCCCTTTTGGGTGGTTTCCTGTGGGAGGCTATCTGTCAGATGGGAGTATAACTTGGCTAGGCCTCGGTGACTCACACGGTCATTTTAACACTACAGCCACTGTGCCTTCATGTACTTAGAATGATCATTTGGGCAAATTCCGAGACTTGTGAACGGCCTCGACTTTATTGGCACAGAGCAGAAACGAGTTTACCCCCCATAAAATGAACGACATGCGATATACTTCAGACAAGTGTACTTCTCGGAAGAACAGAGGACACAAGACATAAAGCACCAAATGAACTTGGGAATTGGCAGCCAGAATGATCCGTGTGTTTGAAGTCAACTGCAGTAATCCACATGTTTTTGATGACTTTTATTTTTTTAAATAATTACAATTCTCGAGTTAAAATAATGAACACATTTCTTACAATTTTCTTCACATGTTTTATATTCAAAACAAAGAGATCATTCAATGAAACAATCTGAAGGAACGTCATATATAAGGTGTCGTTGGTCACTCACGGGCACGCACACATTTTCCCATTTCCGAGAAAACGCTGATGACACCTTATGGTCCAACAGTCCTAAGCAGTCTTAATCCTTTAAACAACTGGCCACCTTTTGTTCCAAAAGATCAGCGTTGGTATTTTCTGAGCTGTTGAAATTATAATGCAGCACGGTTTGCCCGAAGTTTGTTTATCAGATACATGCACAGGTCTGTAGAAACAAGAACTGCAGACGCTGGTTTACACAAAAGGACACAAATCTCTGGAGAACATGGCTAGGAGATGACACTTCGAGCCGGCAACCTTCTTCAGTCTGAAGAAGCATCACCTGTCCACGTTCTCCATAGATGCTGCCTGACCCGCTGAGTTACTCCAGCACTTTGTTTCCTTGTACATGTGCAAGTCTGCTTCATTTCCTGGCATTCCAACGATGACTATATCTCGACGGTATTTTGTTGGCAGTCAAGTGCCAAGGCTGGAAAGACCACATTAAAAAAAATGGCCAGTCCCTTAATTCTTCCTCAGCACTTCCAACACGCGGTGTCATTAAAGTAATTATATATGTTTTCAGTGCAAGAGGTAATCAGCACAACCAAATCCGATCATTAACAATCTATCTCATTTCTGAACGAATAGTGTTTGTATAGCTCAATAATCTAAATTATTTTTTGCAAATAAATAAGATTTGTTTGGTAAAAAAAAATATTTGTAAACATCAGGTGAAGAAAATATCTTTTCTGGGATGAAAATAAACCAGGTTGTTTAATGTTGTTTAATAGAAACTATTGCATGCATGATTGAAAATGGGGCTTATCATAGGAGATTTTGGCACATAAATAACTTGCAATAATGTGGCGAGCAACATAACACAACAGCTTATCGCTGTACCTCGGCACACATAACAATAAACTAAATAAAATCCACCTCTATATGTTTGTAGATGGTACCGCTGAGATTGTTTTGCAAGTCCCATTCACAGAAGGAAATTGCAAGGCTAAGGGGTCCGGTTTGAGGTTTAGTTTAGAGGTACGGCGCAGAAACAGGCCCTTCGGCCCACTGAGTCCGCACCGACCAGCGATCTCCTCACACTCGCACTGTCCTGCACAGTAGGTACGGTTTACAATTTTACCAAAGCCAATTAACCTACAAACCTGTACGTTTTTGGAGTGTGGGAGCAGACCAGAGCACCAGGAGTAAACCCACTCGGTCACGGGGAGAATGTTGAAACTCCGTACAGACAGGGCCCGCATCAGGATCGAACAAGGGTCGCTGATGATGTAAGGGCAGCAACTCCACCGCGGCACCACTGTGCCGCCTCCATTCGGTGGGCTGAAGTTGGTATTGGGAGTTATTGCACCACTTTTATAGCGAACCCGCACAACCTCAAAGGGCCAACCACCCTGGTTTCGTAAATACCCAAAGTGCTGGAGTAGCACAGTGGGTCAGGAGGCACCTGTGGAGGGAATGGGGAGATGACGTTTCGGGTCGGGACATTTCTTCAGATTGCTTGTAACTGTGGAGGGGGGGGAAGAAATACTACCTATCGTTTGCTAGGCTTTGTCTTGCCTCCACCTCTTGGGAAGAGAGAAGAGAAGTGGGGGTGGGGAAAATCTTGGCAAGTTATAGGTGGGATTGAGGTGAGGAAGAGGGGGGGGGGGGGGTGGTGTTTGATCGGCAGATGGGTGGACAGAGGAAAGAGATAAGAGGGAGACAAAAGGGTGGCAATTAAGCAGGGAAGAGGCATGAAATGTAAAGCCAGAGAGAGGGGTGAGGGTAGAGGGGAATGATGGAGCGGAGCGGGGTGGGAAGCAGGAGGAATGACTGTGGGACTGAGGTTGGGAGGCAGGGTGGTTGAACAAGAAAAAGAGAGTGGGTTGTCCTTGTTTAGTGTTGTTGTCACTCTACTTATCCAACAATTCCATCACTATTTAAACTGATCTTACTTCATATTTTTAGAAAAACGAGAGAGAGGCTTCCCCCAAGCTTACAAAGGAAAGATTGATGTTATATTCTGTGCAGAGTGTAGTTAATTCTCGATCCCCTTTCATCCTGGGTAAGGCACTAGTTTCCCTCTTTGAACAGAGTCAGCTGCTGAGCTAAACCTCTCCTGCCTACGCAGCGCACTGCTCATTTTAGTCTCGGAAACCATCGAGACCGTTTATGTTTCTTGAAACACCCTCTCTCCTAATTCCCACGATTTTGGACTTTCGCTCATGATTTATTTCACAGGCAGGACTTTTTAACCCCAAAGTCACTGGATTAGGCAGGATCGCAAACTATAAGCTTATATAAATGGTCCAGGATTTTCAGGCACCTGCACCGTTCGGTCCGAAGGCACACAAATAAAACATCCATCACTGCAATGATCTGGTGCTTCAGAGGCACCTACTGGGCATCCGTCTCGAAAGGGCACTGTGACGCTGTTTGAAAACCTGAGCCAATGGTGTAAGTCATTGAGTTCGAATCAGAGGAAATTCACTCTCTTTAAGACAATCACAAGAACGCAAAAGGATCCCAGGAGAGCAAAAGATTGTGCTGAGAGCGCAAGTTGAAGAGCCAACCGTGCTCTATAAATATGGGCATGGACAATTTAGGTCAAATGCTTTGTATCTGTATTGTGGTTCCAATATAGTTGACCTTCCTTTCATATCAAAGGCAGCATTCGGCAGCTAGCGGGTCATAAAAAGGACCGTTCTTACTTAATGTAGCCATCACTTTAACAGCGACCTTTTTGCCCCATTTCTACCATCATAAAATCCCACATCTACCTTTGCAATGGAAATGCTTACATAGGAACAGTATATAATGGTGGGGGAATCAAGAACTAGAGAACAATCTTAAAAGCAGACGCACATCCTTGTTAGAAACACATCTCCGGTTAGAACTGGGGAATCCTGTTCCATATAGTTCTACCCAAAGATACTAGGGGAACAAGATAGACCACTCGACCCTAAAAACCGTAGTACGTCATGGTGCCATTTTAGTACTCAGAAACCTGCAGAAACATTTTTAAAGAAAAATAACAAAAATCTGTGAATTGCTAGATGAGATATATTCTGCATTTTAATGGTTTCATCACACATACTGTTCCACCAAAACACTGATTACACTGCGAGAGGCATAGCGAACGGCGGGTTTTGCCCACTAAAATGGCGGACGTTACGCTCCTTTGCGTACTGCACTTCAGTATAGGCGATTTCAACGGAATGGTCCATCTTGTTCCTCTAGTATCTTTGGTTCTACCTATGAAACTGAAAGATATTTGTCAGCTAACTTGTACAGAAAGGGGGTATTTGGGATGGATATGGATGTAACAGGACTGAGGGGCTGAATGGCTTGCTCCCATTTCAATGTAATCTTTATCTTGCTGAGGTTACACCCTGCTGCAAGAACTTACACTGCAGCATCTCCTTGAGAGAGAGAGAGAGAGAGAGAGAGTGGCAAAGACAACATATTTACATTGGCAGTTTCTAGTATAAATGCGGACACACTAACGTTCACATACACCAAATAAATTTAACCTTGTGATTAGAGTATGAAGCAGACACACTAATTAGTTCACAACTTCTAGGAGCAAAATGAGGTAATTTGACCCATTAAATCTATCCCACCATTCAATCATGGCTGACCTATCTTTCCCTCTCAACCCCCATTCTCCTGCCTTCTCCCCATAGCCTCTGAGCTAACCCCTTTAAAAATGAGTTATTTTTGATTTCCCAACATAGATGGACAATCTGGCAGGTTATCCACACACATACATGTGCACATAAGATGCAGAGTGTTGTTTATAGAGAACAGAGTAATGTCCCCTAATGTAGTGATCCACGGACATTTCCTACTGGACTTCTGCTTTCACTACCATTCTGACCATTCACTACCATTTGGTCCTTTCACTACCATTTGGTCCTTTCAGTTCCAGGTGGTTTCTCCCCTGGAGTTTGGAGAAATTATGACAAGGAAAACATTTGTTTGGAGACAAATTTACATGGGTAGGACAGGTTTGGAGGGATATGGAGCAAACGCAGGCTGGTGGGACCAGTGTAGCTGGGACATGTTGGCCAGTGTGGGCAAGTTGGGCCGAAGGGCCTGTTTCCACGTCGTATGGCTCTATGACTATGAGACACATCTCGAGTACCTGAGCACAAGAAATTAAGATCAGGACTACGCTACCAGGTCCTTCAAACCTGCCCACTAGTCCATATGAACATGGCTGATCCATACTAACCTCAAATCCTCTTCTGTGCAAGTTCCCTTTAAGCCTCAATCGCTCAATCTTACTGTTATTAAGAGATCTGCATAAATATATCGAAAGATCAGGCCACCATCACCTTTGGGGGCAGAAAATTATAGAGATTCGCTACCATCTGAAAGAAAACATTTCAAAGCTTTTCAGTTTTAAATGATCGTCCCCTTGTGTTGTAGTTACAAAACCTTGTTCGTGACTCTTTTGACAAACAGAAAGTCAGTGATACAAACTCCATTTTGAAAACAGCACTATTTCAGAAAACTATATATTAAATCTTGCACAATTATTCCTTATATTCTTCTATATGTGCAAATTATAAAATACATTTTACTCTTGATAAAGATTCATGAGAAGACCATCTAATATTAAATACAAAATCTTATAAGACTATAATCCGATACTGTGCAAAATGTAAAACAAAGGCACTTTAAGCAGCCGAGTTTTAGTCACAACGGAACCTCTTCCAGAAGACTCTCATCTGATGTCTTTGGCTGAACCATTCGGGGTGAGATGATGGAAGAGTTCTGAAACCTTTCTTCAGAGAGTTTTCTACCCTCAAGTTCCATGTAACCAAATATCTCGCCTTCCAATGTTTGTGACTGTGACAAGGAATGTAAAGAACGTGTTGTATCATCGATCGATGGTGTGAATGTCTTCCAGTTTGGTAAAGTTACACTTGACCGGTCAATCCCACTGTAAGGGCTCAATGGTATGCCATCTTCTATAAAGGGCAGTTCTGTCACCAGCTCAGTGTGCTGAATATTGTGTACATGTGAAAGTCTGTTTTGGATTGATGCCGAGTTGCCATTTGGAACGGTGAGTTTGACATTTCCTTCAAACTCCCGAGCAGCTAGACTGGTTTCCCGTAACTCTGGTGCCGTCTGCTTATTTCTGGGTCCATTAGACGTTGGGCGTGCATCATCCATTGGAATACTTTGGCTGTCGCTGGGCGCTGGATCACCTACTCCAACTCCGGAGCGTGCCGAAGCAGGCTTTGGCATGACTGAAGAATTCCCCGGCGCGGTCCACTTGCTAAAACGGCTCCAGACCGCAGGGTGCAGCTTGTCCAGTTGGCGCCCACGCTGGGTTGGAGTAGGGAACAAGGTGCCTTGAAAGACTCGGTACAGGTACCTACGAGAAATGTTTTCAGAGAGAGTGATGAAAAAGCAAAACTGCACGAAATGGAAAGTAGAGGAACATCTCAAATTTAGTTTAGTGTAGTTTGCAGATAGAGTGCGGAAACTTGCCCTTCAGCCCACCGTCCGCCCCGACCAGGGATCCCCTCACACTAACACTATCCTACACACACTAGGGCCAATTAAAAAATGTTACCAAGACAATTAACCTGCAAAACTGGTACGTCTTTGGAGTGTGGGAGGAAACCGGAGCTCCCCGGGTAAACCAACGCAGGACACGGGGAAAACGTACAATTGGCTTGGTAAAATTGTAAATTGTCCCTAGTGTGTGTAGGATCATGTTAGTCTGTGGGGGATCACTGGTCGGTGCAGACTCTGTGGGTTGAAGGGCCTGTTTCCGCACTGCATATCTAAACCAAACTAAATATTCAGGAGCTTGCCCAACGTACTGGTGCAATATTATATTGCACATCACGGAGTATTTAATTTGCAAAACTTAGCTCTTATAGATTTATTTGTCTGATTTATATATTGCATTGGCAATATCTTCCTGCAGTAAACGAGAAACTAGCGGCTGGAAAGTCACTGGCTCCAGCAGAGAGGGGGCGGGAGGTGGGGAGGTAATAATTGGTTTAGATTCGTACAGACAAGCATCCATAGTCATGAATGAACCTGGGTCTCTGGTGCTGTAAGGCAGCAACTCTGCAGCTGTGCCACCATGCTGCCCCCATTGGGAGAACTTGGTAGCACTTGGTACTCTGAATATCCATGCAGTCAGCCCATGTCCAAAGGGTCACAGGAGCATGATGCAGACAAGGGGCACGGCGGTAGAGTTGCTGCCGTACAGCGCCAGAGACCTGGATTCGATCGTGACCACGGGTGCTGTCTGTACAGAGTTTGGACGTTCTCCCCTTGACCAGCGTGGGTTTTCCCTGGGATCTCCACACTTCCAAAGATGTACAGGTTTGTAGGTTAAATGGCTTGGGAAAATTGTAAATTGTCCCTTGTGTGTGTAGCATTAAAGTGCAGGGATCGCTGGTCGGTGCAGACATGGTTGGCCGAAGGGTCTGCTTCCACGCTATATCTCTAAACTAAACTAAACTAATCTAAACCAATGATTACCTCCCCACCTCTGCTAGAGCCTGTGAGTTTCTAGCCTCTAGTTTCTTGTTTACTGCAGGGAGATATTGCCAATGCAATATATAAATCAGACAAATAAAACTATAAGAGCTAAGTTTTCGCAAATTAAATACTCCGTGATGTGCAATATAATATTGCACCAGTGTGTTGGACAAGCTCCTGAATATTTAGTTTAGTTTAGATATACAGCATGGAAACAGGCCCTTCAACCCACTGAGTCCGCGCCGCCCAGCGATCCCCGCATGCTAACACTATCCGACACACACTAGAGACAATTTACAATTTTACCAAGCCAATTGGCCTACAAACCTGCGCGTCTTTGGAGTGTGAGAGGAAACCGGGGCACCCGAAGAAAACCCACGCAGGTCACGGCGTTCGGCCCAACTTACCCACACCAGCCAACAAGTCCCAGCTACGATAGTCCCACCTGCCTGCGTGTGGTCCATATCACCTGCAAACCTGCCCTATCCATGTACCTGTCTGTTTCTTAGATGTTGGGTTAGTCCCAACCTCAACTACCTCCTCTGGCAACTTGTTCCACACACCCAGCAGATGTAGACTTGATGGGCTGAATGGCCTAATTCTGCTCCTATCAATTATGAACATGAACATATGAATAATTACTTGGAAGGTTTTGCAGCCAAGGTTTTGCAGCCAAGGTTTTGCAGCCTGGGAATTGGGAGACATCTAAATAGTTCTGGCATAGACACGATGGGCCACAGGGTGTGCTTCTGTGCTATTAATATGTGTGATCTGGCAATATCTTGTCCCTCAGTGAGCAGCATTCTAGGACTGGGGCTGGGCAGCTGGTCCAGCTGAAAGCCATGATGAATGCTTCTGTGCAAATGGTTGCTGCAAGGTCTGCAGGAATGATTTGGGTTGGCTCTCATGGTCCGTATACGCGGGATGCTAATTTGAGAACAGTGATGTATCTGGTATTATCCAGAGTCACACAGTGTTTAGTTTAATCTAATTTAGAGACACAGCATGGAAACAGGCACTTCGGCCCACCGGGTCCGCGCCGACCAGCGATACCTGTGCACTAACACTATCCTACCCACACTTGGGACATTTTACAATTACCCCAAGCCAATTAGCCTACAAACCTGTACGTCTTTGGAGTGCGGAAGGAAACCGGAGCTCCTGGAGAGAAGCCACGCAGGTCACGGCGGAGAACGTACAAACTCCGTACAGACAAGCACTCATAGTCAGGATCAAACCTGGGTCTCTGGCGCTGTAAGGCAGCAACTCTACTGGTGCTCCACCGTGCCACTGTGTCTCACCAACGTACTACACTCTTGATAAGTTCACATCCACCTCTGAAGAATTTTAGGAACAAGGTGAGAGGACATGGGTAGGAAGGAACTGCAGATACTGGTTTAAACCGAAGACAGACCATGAAATGCTGGAGTAACTGGATATCACGGGGCTTATATTTATAATTTAAAGCCCCCCATAAATTGCAGGATAAGTTTGACATTTGCTTCTGCCAGAATCAGAAAGTCACGTTAAGTGCGATAAAAATTTGAAACTTTAAAATGCCGCTGTTAAATCATGTCCGTGAATTATTTCATTTTAAAAATTAACCTTCTTTTCTCAGTTTCCATTCCTTGGTGCACAACAGTTCACTGCTCCAATCTTGTAGGTGACTACACAAAAATACACAAAGTGTGGGAGTAGCTCAACGGGGTCAGACAGCATCTCGGGAGAACATGAATCGGTGCCGTTTCGGGTCGAGACCCTTCATCAGACCTCTTTTGAAGACCTGAAATGTCACCTATCCATGTTCTCCCGAGATGCTGCCTAACCTTCTGAGAATACTCCAGCACTTTGTATCCTTTTTGTATATTAACCGGCATCTGCAGTTCTTTGTTTCTACATTATACGTGACTGCATGGGGTGAAGGCCCCTGCCAATAAATGTTGGCGATTCTACGATCTGGGACTGAATAGGCTGACAACAAACTCCGGGAGCAACGGGAGGCCAGAGGTCCTGGGAATGTAATATGTTTGGAAGATCTGGCCCAGTGTGGACTGCTGCCATTGTAGGGTCACTGGTATCACAATGTAGGTAGCACCTTATTTATAACAGAAAATCTGGGAAACAAAATTCACAATGCTGATTTGTTCACAGTTTCTGTTTGGTTCCTTTCTCCCAAGTTTGATTTAACTTAGAACCAACTGTTAGCCAAGCTTGTCTACAATGCAGATAGACACAAAATGCTGGATTAACTCAGCGGGTCAGGCAGCCTCTCCGGAGAGAAGGGATAGGTGACGTTTCGAGTCGGGACCCTTCATCAGACTCTGTGCTTTGACCACAATGCATATGGTCCAGAGCACAACCCCGATTCCATGAGGACTGCACCTTCAAGTGCCTTATTTAAATTACCTGGGTAGTAAGGCTGTCGCTGGAGTAACAACACAAATCAGATAGAACTTTGGATCCGCCATCAACCTCTGCATCGTCCAGTAGGGATTGGATGGAGGGTAGCATTTTGGACAAGCTGCATTGTAGCTCAGTGCGACGGTAAAGAAAAGAACGATGCTGAAGGCAATGGAGGTGACGTGCATCCAAGTCTGGAAACATAAAGGAACACTGGCCGTCAGGGGTGAAGCTTACATTACCGAGTTATCTCGCCCCAGACCAAAAGACAGTTGACAGATAAATAATCATTAGCAGACTCTTGGAGAGGAAACACATTGGCAATTAATGGAGCATTGGACGAAAAATCTAAATAGCGAGCTCCATTTTGTAGAAGTCCCCTTTATACTTTAATTCATGATCATTGTGCTAACAGGGCGACCATGAAGGAGCCAATGTTCACATCCACCTCTGAAGAATTTTAGGAACAAGGTGAGAGGACATGGAACTGCAGATACTGGTTTAAACCGAAGACAGACCATGAAATGCTGGAGTAACTCAGCGGGACAGGCAGCATCTCTGGAGGGAAGGAATGGGTGACGTTTCGGGTCGAGACCCTTCTTCAGACTGAGTGTCAGGGGAAGGGGAGATGCAGAGATAAGGAAGTGTGAGGTGTGAGAATGAGACATCAAAGGGGGTGAAGTTCAAGGAAAATGTAGAATAGATCATTGTTAGCTGGCAGGAGGTAACAACAAAGCAAACAGAGATAAAATTTAACCGGGACAGTCCAGACTGGTAGGAGAACTGGGAAGTGGGAGGGATGGAGAGAGAGGAAAGGCAAGGATCACTTGAAGTTAGAGGTCAATATTCATACCGCTGGGGTCTAAGCTGCACAAGCGAAATATGAGGCGCTGTTCCTCCAATTTGCGTTGGGCCACACTTTAATGATGGAGGAGGCCCAGGCCAGAAAGGTCAGTGTGGGAATGGGAAGGTGAGTTACCAAAGTGTTTAGCAACCGGACATGGAACTAGTTGTCAATGGGACGGAATTTGCAATGGTAAGGATCGTGAGGCGTTCGGTGCTCAGGGTTAAAATGAAGGAAGTTTGCCCACAATTTACGAACAATACGTATGGGTGGCTCGGCACGCCAAATGGAAAAGAATACTGCAGGTAAATCGCAACACCTTACCCATGTTTTAGTTTCAATGCAGAGGTGCATTATGATGGTCAACAGAGCCAGCGTGGTTATAGGTGTTCCCCAAGTAAATACATCAACATCCGAATCCTGGTAAGCCTACAAGAGTGAAACCGAGAAAATGTTTCACAGCTGTGCTTCACTCTTGCTCAAAAGTATTTGAGTTTACTTTGATGGAATAATAATAAGAAAATAACATACCAGATATGGAAAGAAGAAGCAGACAAGACTTTGGTAGAGAGCATCAATCATGTTCATCCAGAACATGTATGGCTTGTATTCCTGGAAGAACAATAGACAATAGACAATAGATAATAGGTGCAGGAGGAGGCCATTCGGCCCTTCAAGCCAGCGCCGCCATTCAATGTGATCATGGCTGATCATTCTCAATCAGTACCCTGTTCCTGCCTTCTCCCCATACCCCCTGACTCCGCTATCCTTAAGAGCTCTATCTAGCTCTCTCTTGAATGCATTCAGAGAACTGGCCTCCACTGCCTTCTGAGGCAGAGAATTCCACAGATTCACAACTCTCTGACTGATTTTTGTTTTCCTCATCTCAGTTCTAAATGGTCTACCCCTTATTCTTAAACTGTGGCCCCTTGTTCTGGACTCCCCCAACATTGGGAACATGTTTCCTGCCTCTAACGTGTCCAACCCCTTAATAATCTTATACGTTTCAATAAGATCTCCTCTCATCCTTCTAAATTCCAGTGTATACAAGGCAATTGACAGCCGTCAGGAGAAGGGTCCCAACCCAAATCGTCATCTGTTCATTTGCTCCATAGACCCACTGAGTTCCTCCAGCACTGTCTTTTGTTCAAGGCAATTGAACAGGTTGGTTTCATGCTAGGAAGTGCTAGGTGCAGAATTAGGCCATTCGGCCCATCAAGTCATTCAATCGTGGCTGATCTATCTCTTCCTCTCAACCCTATTCTCCCGCCTTCTCCCCATAACCTCTGACATTCGTAACTGATCAAGAATCTATCAATCTCGCAGTGACAGGGAGAGCATGCAAACTGCACACGGGCAGAAATGGAGGTCAGGACCAAACTTGGGTTGATGGAGCTGTGAGGCAGCAGCTCTACTACCTACACCATTGTAGGCCAGACCAGTAAAGATGGTTGAATTCAGCCTCTAAAAGTTGAGCATTCACATCCTTTTGCAATGATTTTACCTAACATTAAAACAATAGTTTTTTTAAATTCCAGAATTCATTAGATTAGCCGACCTTTAATCGGCCAACAGCCAGGTTATATTTGGTTTGGAAAACAGCTCTATTCAGGACAGCGAGAAATAGCAGTGTATTGTGGGCGCAGCCCAGACATTCACACAAACCAACCTCCCTTCCATCTATTTATTCACAAAATGCTGGAGTAACTCAGCAGGTCAGGCAGCATCTCGGGAGAGAAGGAATGGGTGACGTTTCGGGTCGAGACCCTTCTTCAGACTGATGTCAGGGGGGCGGGACAAAGGAAGGATATAGGTGGAGACAGGAAGATAGAGGGAGATCTGGGAAGGAGGAGGGGAAGGGAGGGACAGAGGAACTATCTAAAGTTGGAGAAGTCGATGTTCATACCGCTGGGCTGCAAACTGCCCAGGCGAAATATGAGGTGCTGTTCCTCCAATTTCCGGTGGGCCTCACTATGGCACTGGAGGAAGCCCATGACAGAAAGGTCAGACTGGGAATGGGAGGGGGAGTTGAAGTGCTCGGCCACCGGGAGATCAGTTTGGTTAATGCGGACCGAGCGCAGGTGTTCAGCGAAGCGATCGCCGAGTCTGCGCTTGGTTTCGCCGATGTAAATAAGTTGACATCTAGAGCAGCGGATGCAATAGATGAGGTTGGAGGAGGTGCAGGTGAACCTTTGTCTCACCTGGAAAGACTGTTTGGGTCCTTGGATGGAGTTGAGGGGGGAGGTAAAGGGACAGGTGTTGCATCTCGTGCGGCTGCAGGGGAAAGTGCCCGGGGTTGGGGTGGTTTGGGTAGGAAGGGACGAGTGGACCAGGGAGTTACGGAGGGAACGGTCTCTGCGGAACGCAGAGAGGGGAGGGGATGGGAAGATACTTATACCTCATGCTGTCTTGGCAAGGCCAGCAGCATAATCAAGGTCGAGTCGCACCCTGGCTACTCCCTCTTCTCCCCTCTCCCATCGGGTAAAAAGATATAGAAGTGTGAAAATGCACACCTCCAGATTCAGGGACAGTTTCTTCCCAGCTGTTATCAGGCAACTGGTGCACATGACAATAAACTAAACTGAAACTAAATGGAAAAATATACATGCACAAAATGCTGGAGTAACTCAGCGGATCAGGCAGCATCTCTGGAGAAAAGGAAAGGAGAGCATCTCCAGAGATGCTGCTTGACCCGCTGAATTACTCCAGCATTTTGTGTCTATCTTCTTATATATCTACGTAAGCCATTATCTTACCTCAGATTTCTGCCCACTTTTATACAGGTGAGGTAAGGCCACCAAGGTTTCTGCTGAAACATCTTTATCGAGTATTCCAGTGATGAGTTGGGGCACAGATGAAAACAGAAGGTTGAAGAAGATAAGGTACCACTGGTCGATCATTGTCGAACCCGAAAATCCGCAGAAGAACTGATACCAGAAAAGGAGGGCAACAAACATCTGAAAACAAAAAGGTATCAAAGCCAATCTTGTGATATGTGCTTGTTGAGTTTAGTAATAAACTGCTAACACAAGGTAACTGTTAGTCGCACATAAGCGGTGATATATATATTATAAGATTCACGGCAACTACTGTATCTTTATTTTATTATGTATTCTTTCCTTGAGAGGAAGGATGTAGATTGTGCATGCTAGTTCACCTTCACTATATATATATAGCGTCACATTCACTATGCATGCTGCACATTCCACACACGATCCAGTCCGGATCTTCACTCCCACCTTGACTATGTACGCTGCCGGTCGCTGCCTTGCAGGCGGACCGAGACCAGACTGTGAAGACGATAGCACTTATTGTTACCTGCCTGCAAGGTGGGAGTGAAGAACCGGACTGGATCGTGTGTGGAATGTGCAGCATGCATAGTGAATGTGACGCTAGATATATATAGTGAAGGTGAACTAGCATGCACAATCTACAGTAACTGAGTCAGCGGAAGTCTCACCTTTGGGAAATTAAATCACGGCTACAGTTTCTGAAGTAAATATAAAAAAAATTGAAAGCAGAATGGAGATGTTAAAGTTGCGACAAGTGTGGCGCAGCGGTAGAGTTGCTGCCTTCCAGCGAATGCAGCGCCGGACACCTGGGTTCGATCCCGACTCCGGGCGCTGTCTGTACGGAGTTTGTATGTTCTCCCCGTGTCCTGCGTGGGTTTTCTCCGAGATCTTCGGTTTCCTCCCACACTCCAAAGACGTACAGGTTTGTAAATTAACTGGCTTGGTATAAAATGTAAATTGTCCCTAGTGGGTGTAGGATAACGTTAATGGGCGGGGATCGCTGGTCGGCGCGGACCCGGTGGGCCGAAGGGCCTGTTTCCGCGCTGTATCTCTAAACTAAACTAAATTATAAGGTTTTGTAGGAATAGCTCTAGATAGAGCTCTTAAGGATAGCGGAGTCAGGGGGTATGGGGAGAAGGCAGGAACGGGGTACTGATTGAGAATGATCAGCCATGATCACATTGAATGGCGGTGCTGGCTCGAAGGGCCGAATGGCCTCCTCCTGCACCTATTGTCTATTGTCTATTGTCAAAGTGCAAGTGATGCTAACTAAAATTATATTTGGGGCATTTTGTTATTGTGCCTCTGTGACGTGTGACATTTATATGAAAGCAGGTTATATGATGGTAAGGAGAGGCAGACTAGCAAGTAGATTATCAGCCGCACTCAGTCAGAGGAGCATGAAGATGAATCGTGGTTTTCAGAATCAAAGGACACAAAGGAACTGTGCCAACTCCTGATTCTGCACATCAGTGGGTCATAATGGAGAGCTGTAATGCAGTTAATGAACGTGCCTGTTTTTCATTCGTGTGATGTGAGTGTGCGTTAGCGACAAGGCTAGCATTTACCCTACTCGCGCCTGCCTTTGAACTAGTCGCCTGAGCCAGGTTATTTTGCAGGAATTGAAGCATCAAACGCAAGCCAGACTGGGGAAGGGGGCAGTGGGTATCCCTTACCAAAGGACATCCACAAATTAGTTTTTAATGACAATCTTTTAGATTCATCGTCCACCACTGATCTAATTATTTGAATGTTAATTTCCCCAGAAGTCACGGCGGGATTCACATTTGCGCGTCCAGGTCAACAAGTTCAAGTTACAGCGCTTGGAAAAAAAAATAGCATGCATTTCGAAACATATGTTAATTCAATAATTTAAGAAAGGTAAATGGCCTGAGAGAGGGTGGGACAAATCTTTATGCTATCGGTCCCTATGCTGCAGGACGCAACGAGATTGTATTGGAGAGTTTCACTTGGACGTTGCCTGGATTGGATGACCTTAGTTAGAGTCATAGGGTGAGACAACGTGGAAACAGGCCCTTCGGCCAACTTGCCCACAGCTACACTCGTCCCACTAGTTATCAGGAAAGATTGAATAGGCTGGCTTGGTTTTCACTGGAGAAAGAAGGCTGAGGGGTGACCTGATCGAGGTACGTAAGATGATGAGAGGCACACACAGGTGATCTCCCACCTATTCCGTCAACATCTTTTTCCCAAGGTAAGGGTAACATAACAAGAGGGCTTGGGTTCAATGAGATAGGTGGGAGATTTAAAGGGGATTTTGGGGTAATTGATTTGCTTTACACAGAGAATGGGTGATATCTGGAACACGTTGCCAGAGGAGGTTGTGGGATCAGATATGAATACGCTTTAGAGGCTTTTAAACATCACATCAATAAGCACGGCATAGAAACATAAATGCGGGCAAATGGGATTAGTGTAGATGAGCATAAAGGTTGGCATAATGGAGTCATAGACCTGTACAGCACGGAAATATGCCCTTTGGCCCAACTCGTCCGTGCCATGTCTAAGCCAGCCCCATTTGCCCGTGTTTGGTCCATATCCCTCTGGACCTTTCCTAACCATGTACCTTTTCAAGTGTCATTTAAATGTCGTTATTTTACCTGCCTCAACTACCTCCTCCATCAGCTCATTCCCCATATCCACCATCCTCTGAGTGAAAATATTGCCATTTAGGTTCCTATTAAATCTTTCCCCTCTCCCCTTAAACCATTGTCCTCTGGTTCTTGACTCCCTTACTCTGTGTAAAAGACTCTGTCCGTTCACGGAGGCCATTTCTTTGCTGTCTGACTCTATGACTCTGAATTTGAAACTCTGTGCTCGTGAGGTCTAGGTGTTTTGGATTGCGTAAATCGAGGGAGAATCTGGGGAAACAGAGTCACCAATGTCCTTTCATCAGGGTTGAAGAAAGTTATTGACAATAGACAATAAACAATAGACAATCGGTGCAGGAGTAGGCCATTCGGCCCTTTGAGCCAGCAACCCCATTCAATTTGATCATGGCTGATCATTCACAATCAGTACCCCGTTCCTGCCCTCTCCCCTGACTCTGCTATCATTAAGAGGGCTATCTAAGGTATTCACAAAATGCTGGAGTAACTCAGCAGGTCAGGCAGCATCTCAGGAGAGAGGGAATGGGTGATGTTTCGGGTCGAGACCCATCTTCAGACTGATGTCAGGGGGGCGGTACAAAGGAAGGATATAGGTGGAGACAGGAAGATAGAGGGAGAACTGGGAAGGGGGAGGGGAAGAGAGGGACAGAGGAACTATCTAAAGTTGGAGAAGTCAATGTTCATACCGCTGAGCTGCAAGCTGCCCAAGCGAAATATGAGGTGCTGTTCCTCCAATTTCGTGTGAGTGTCTGCCGGGGCGGGACCGGGGCTGGGCGAGAGGAGAGGGGAGTGGCGAGGTGACAGGGGAGAGAGGGGAGGTGTGAGGGGAGAGGGGGGAGGTGTGAGGGGAGAGGGGAGGGGAGAGGGAACGACTGAGGCCGGGCGGGCTGCGGCGCTGCCGGTGGCCATCTTGTTTTGGCGAGTGAGGAGCAAATGAAGTCCATGTACCTGCCTAAATGATTTTTAAATGTTGCGCTAGCACCTGCCTCAATTACCTGCTCCGGCAGCTCGTTCCATACACCCAGGTCACTTTGAGTAAAAAAGTTACCCCTCAGGTTCCCTTTAAATCTTTGCCCCTCACCTTAAAGTCTTATTAATCCACACATTAAGTTCAGCAGACTTCATGCACGCAGTCTAGCTACACCCTGCAGGATTATCCAGAAGAGTATTATATGACTGGTGCAGTTACAATTCAATGTTATCCGTGTCTACTATTCACTGAAGTCTTTGTATATGTCACTTGTGACACAGTGGGTGGCAGTCTCCCTATCCAGTCACAAATGTTGGATCAAATCCCACAGCAGAGACCTGAACACAGAACTCAGTGAGCGGCATGGTGGCGTAGCGGTAAATCTGCTGCGTTACAGTGCCAGAGACCAGGGTCTGACTACAGGCGCCGTCTGTACGGAGTTTGTACCTTCTCCCCTGGACCTGTGTGGGTTTTCGCCGAGATCTTCGGTTTCCTCCCACACTCCCAAGACGTACAGTTTAGTCGGTTAATTGGCTTGGTAGAAATGTAAAACTGTCCCTAGCGAGTGCAGGGTAGTGTTAACGTGCGGGGATCGCTGGTCGTGGCGGACTCGGTGGGCCGAAGGGCCTGTTTCCGCGCTGTATCTCTAAACTAAATTAAACAGAAAACTCCAGGCTGGCATTCAGCCATGCCACTGAGGGAATGTTCCACTGTTAGAGGTGCCATATTTTGAGTGAAACACGAAATGAAGCCCCATCTGCACTCTCAGGTTGGATGTAAATGTCCCGCAGTGCCCATTCAAGAAGCAGGGGATGGTCCCCCTGTCAATAGTTATCCCTCTGTCAATAGTTATCCCCTTGTCAATAGTTATCTCCCTGACAATAGTTATCTCCCCGTCAATAGTTATCTCCCTGACAATAGTTATCTCCCCGTCAATAGTTATCTCCCTGACAATAGTTATATCCCTGCCAATAGTTATCTCCCCGACAATAGTTATCTCCCTGCCAATAGTTATCCCCTTGTCAATAGTTATCCCCCTGTCAATAGTTATCTCCCTGACAATAGTTATCTCCCTGCCAATAGTTATCCCCCTGTCAATAGTTATCTCCCTGCCAATAATTATCTCCCTGTCAATAGTTCTCACTGAAGCAAGATCAAAAACAGATTATCTGGTTGTTATTACAGTTGTTTATTGGACCATCTGCATGTGAATTGACTGGCTTGGCTCCAGCAACGACTAGACTTCAACCGCAATTCTTGTCTGTAAAAGGCTTTGTGGGTGATCGTGGGAGATGGCAATCAGTTTTTTAAATAATCTTATTACATTTGTGTCGATAAAGGAAACTTCATTCTTTTCATACCTCTTTGGCCAGCATGCAATCTTTATTGTAACCCCTTACAATGTTATTAACAGGCTGATAAAGTTGGAATTGAGATTCAGCAGGTCAGGCAGCATCTCGGAGAGAGGGATTGGGTGACGTTTCGGGTCGAGACCCTTCTTCAGACTGACTGCCACTTTATCTTGTGTACACTACAGATTCTCATCCTTGTTATATATATAGTGCTGATATTCATCCTGGCTGTATATTATATACACTGATGATAACACCCTTGCTATATATGTTGTATACACTGATAACACCCCTCATTTGTGTAATTATATAGTATACACTGTTGATATTCATCCTCGTTACATATTGTATACAATGTTCATACAGAAGAGAGAGCTAGATAGAGCTCTTAAGGATAGCGGAGTCAGGGGGTATGGGGAGAAGGCAGGAATGGGATACTGATTGAGAATGATCAGCCATGATCACATTGAATGGTGGTGCTGGCTCGAAGGGCTGAATGGCCTACTCCTGCACTTATTGTCTATTGTCTATTGAACTGCAGGTGTGCTGGTTCACCAGGGAAAGACACAAAATGCTGGAGTAACTCAGCAAGTCAGGCAGCATCCCTGGAGAACTTGGATCGGTGATGTTTCAGGTCCAAACCCGACTGATTGCAGGGATGGGAGAAGGCAAGGGGGGGTGGGGGGGGTGTTGACAGGCAGATGGTTGACCAAAGGCCAGAGATGAACGAGACAAAAGGGTATGAGAGTGGCACATTGTGTAGATAGAGGATTGATGAGGTGCAAATTGTTTAGGAATGTAGGTGGAGGGGGAGGAGAGGAGGAGAGGGGAGAGACAGGTTCACGGTCAGCCAGGGCTCAGGTAGTGGAGGAGGGGAGGGGAAATAAAGCAGGAGTGTGTGTGTGTGGGGGGGGGGGGGGTGTGGGGGGGGGGGAGGGGGGGGGGGGTGTCCGGGGTGGGGGCGTTTATGGGAGGAAGGGATGGGTGGGGATGTTTTGTCGAGATGACCTAAAATTGGAGAATTCAATGTTTATACCATTGGGTTGTAAGCTACCCAAGTGGAATATGAGGAGCTCTTTCTCCGGTTTGCATGTGGTCTCACCCTGACAATGGAGGAGGCCCAGAACAGAAAGGTCAGTGTAGATTTAGATTTAGAGATACAGCGCGGAAACAGGCCCTTCGGCCCACCGGGTCCGCGCCGCCCAGCGATCCCCGCACATTAACACTATCCTACACCCACTAGGGACAATTTTTTACATTTGCCCAGCCAATTAACCTACATACCTGTACCTCTTTTGGAGTGTGGGAGAAAACCGAAGATCTCGGAGAAAACCCACGCAGGTCACGTGGAGAACGTACAAACTCCGTACAGACGGCGCCCGTAGTCAGGATCGAACCCGAGTCTCCGGCGCTGCATTCGCTGTAAGGCAGCAACTCTACCGCTGCGCCATAGGAATGGGAAAGGGAGTTAGCAACCAAGAGTTCCTGCAGGCTTTGGCAGACTTGCTATATGTAGGATACACCGCTGATATTTACACTCGCTATATATAGCATGTACTGTTAATACCCATTCTTGCTCCATGCACTGCTGATACATATCCTTGCTATATAAAATATATGCTGCTCGTATGCATCCTGGCTATATACGAGGATGTCGCCAAGACACGAGGGTCTGAGCTATAGGGAGAGGTTGAGTGGGCTGGGACATCGAAACATAGAAAAATAGGTGCAGGAGTAGGCCATTCAACATGATCATGGCTGATCATCCCGTTCTTGCTTTTTCCCCATATCTCTTGATTCCTTTAGCACCAAGAGCTAAATCTAACTCTCTCTTGAAAGGGACTCTATTCCTTGGAGTGCAGGAGGATGGGGGTTGATCTTTTAGAGGTGTATAAATTAATGAGAGGAGTAGATTAGGTAGATGCACAGAGTCTCTTGCTCAGAGTAGGTGAATCGAGGACCAGAGGGCATAGGTTTAAGGTGAAGGGGAAAAGATTTAATAGGAATCTGAGGGGTAACTCTTTCACACAAAGGGCGGTGGATGTATGGAACAAGCCGCCAATTGAGATCGTTGAGGCTGGGACTATTGCAACGTTTAAGAAACAGTTAGACAGGTACATGGATAAGGACGGCTTGGTGGGATATGGGCCAAACGCGGGGCAGGTGGGACGAGTAGTGTAGCTGGGACATGTTGGCCGGAGTGGGCCGAATGGCCTGATTCCATGCAGTGTCACTCCATGTTTCCATGACTTTGTACAGTATTCACTGCTGAGATTCATCCTTGCTACACACACTGTCGATACTCATCATTGTTCTATAGTGTATACACTGCTGACACCCGTATATCTGGGGAGGAACGAAGAGTTCAAAGGTAATGGACAAATCTATTAATAACACTGACGGTGAATATAAAGCTGAAAGAAGCTGAGAATGAAAAGATGAAGGCCATAGGTGCTAGAAATCTGCTGAAATCAGTGGCCAAGCAAAGGGAAGCACAGCAGCAGCAGCAGCTCCAAGCTTTAATTGCTGAAAAGAAAATGCAACTCGAACGATATCGGACCGAATATGATGCTCTCTCAAAGGTAGAAGCTGAACAGAATGAGTTCACTGATCAATTCATTCTTCAAAAGTGACATGGGATGGAGAAGCACTAAACATTCCAGTGATTATTCCATCGTGCCATTCCGTCAACAGAGGTTTTGAACACAGTGCATTTTTGAGTGAATTCAGTGTTATTTCAGTGAATATAAAGCATCTATTTCTATATGCAGATTTATATCTGATTGTTTGGACTATCTTGGTAATTTCTGCTGCACAGTTTTGAAACACACTTTTTAAGATAACATTTCTGCAAGCATCGGAACACTTGCGTGTAAATACTTTGTTAGCTCTTATTTTGTATATTTTATGTTGTATCTAATAAATCAATCTTTAAGCATGAAAAAAAAAAAGAAGAAAAAAAAGGTGAATATAAAGCTGAAGGCCGGCGACAGAAAATAACTTACCGCGTTTTTATAGAAGAAGTAAAGCACCATGTTCGCGAGGCGGGAGTAACACCAATGGCCATGGACCAACAAGAGCTTCTGTAAATGTCGAAACCGTGCGATCGCGAAGTCACTCGCCATTGCGGCCTGGGGAAGCACGAGAAAATACTTGCACTCAATTATACACACAACCTTCGTAAAATTATTATCATGGAACTCGGAACAAAGAGCGGCAAAACCATGGATTACGTGGAGATGGACACGAGACACTGGAGTAATTTCAGCGGGTCAGGCAGCATCTCTGGAGAAAAGGAAAGTGGTGAAGTTTTGGGCCTCGACCCCAAAACGCCACCTGTTACCTTTTCTCCAAGGATGCCGCCTGACCCGCTGAGTTACTCGAGCACTTTGCGTCTATCCACAGTGTAAAGAAGCATCTACTGTTCCTTCGTACGCGTGGATTATATGAAGCCTTTAACCAAAGAAGGCAAACAAGAGGTGATAACGAAAGGATACAGGGATGCAAACAGAGGAACTAAGCGGCCGACAAGGTGGAGGAGGGGGGAGGAGAGGGAATGCAGGGGTTACTTGAAATTAGGGAAATTAGCATTCATATCGTTGGGTTGCGAGCCCATGACTGTGCTTTGCAGATCAGGGAAAGGCCTTGAGATATCAAGAGGGGAGTCAATGGCAGAATATTTGGTTCAGTTTATTGTCACGTGTACCGAGGTACAGTGAAAAGCTTGCATGCTAACCCGTCAGCAGAAAGACAATAAACTATTACAATCGAGCCATTCACAGTGTACAGATACATGATAAGGGAATAATGTCTAGTGCAAGGTAAAGCCAGTAAAGTCTGATCAAGGATAGTCCGAGGGTCACCAATGAGGTATATAGTAGTTCAACACTACTCTCTAGTTGCGGTAGGATGGTTCAGTTGCCTGATAACTGCTAGGAAGAAATTGTCCCTGAATCTGGAGGTGTGCGTTTTCACACTTCTATACCTTTTGCCCGATGGGAGTGGGGAAAGAGGGAATGGCCAGGATGCCATTGATTATTCATCCTGGATTATGCTGCTGGCCTTGCCGGGGCAACGTGAGGTGTAAATGGAGTCAGTGGAAGGGAGGTTGGTTTGTGTGATGGTCTGGGCTGCCATCCACAATTCTCTGCAATTTCTTGAGGTCTTGGATGGAGCTGTTCCCAAACCAAGATGTGATGCTTCCAGCGTCCGACCTGCGCGCATGGCCACAGTATTTGTGAAGCTGGTGCAGATTGAGCTTGTGGATTCACCAAAAGGAATTGCCCTTGAGAGGATGGTGTTGAGCACTGGCTTGAAGCTCTTGTCACAGCACACAGCTCGGAAAAATGTTCTCGTTGTTGGGGGACGTTCAGAACCAGGGGACACGGTTTGAGAAAAAGGGGTAGGCCATTTAGGAGTGACATGAGGAAAAACTTTTTCACCCAGAGAGTTGTGAATCTGTATAATTCTCTGCCACAGAGGGCAGTGCAGGCAAAATTCACTGGATGTTATCAAGAGAGAGTTAGATTTAGCTCTTCGGGCTAAAGGAATCAAGGGATATGGGGAGAAAGCATGAACGGGGAACTGATTTTAGATGATCAGCCATGATCATGTTGAATGGCGATGTTGGCTCGATGGCCTACTCCTGCACCTATGTTTCTAGTATGATGGAATGGTTTGCGCAGCAGATAGTGGTCAACCAGAGGACATAGCGTCTGGAGTAACAGAGTGGCCAAAGGCAGCCACTTTGGGCATTAGTGAGTGAGATAGATTATTTTCAAACAATTATGGTCACCTTCACCAATAATAGGTTTTTAAAAATTATGGATGTGTTTAACTGAATTTAAAAACTCACGATAGGCACAAAATGCTGGTGTAACTCAGCGGGACAGGCAGCCATCTCTGGAGAGAAGGAATGGGTGACGTATCGGGTCGAGACCCTTCTTCAGACTGATGGCGTTAAAAGCTCACCAACTGCTGAAGTGGGATTTGAACCCAGACGTCCTGTTCATTACTTCAGGTCTCCGGTTACAGGTCCAGAGCAATAGCTATTGCACTACTATTCCCTACAAACACTAATGATGCTTGAAGGCCTTAACATATTAAGCAGGGCTTTTCAAAGGGTTTATTAATATAAACCCATTTACGACAATGCATCACACCACTCAGGCAGATGAAAAACAGCCCATTACAAAACGACTGTTTCACTAACACTGTCACTTTCCCGTATGGAAATATCACGCCAGGTCGCCTGACTTACTCCGCTGAATGAAATCATATTTAAGTTTTGACATGTTAATTAAACTGTCAATGGGTAGATGCATTGAGATTGCTGAGCTGTACACATTATACTTTAATTATTTTTACTAGGCAAGAATTTTTTTTAAAGTGTGTGTAAATCCTGAAGGATGGATTAATAAACATGAGCTACTGTGCATAAAATAAAAACCGCAGAGTCAAACTGTATCCAATTTGTTAAAAGAAGCAATTTTTTAAAAATAGCAAATGATCTAAATGAAAGGCATAATTTAGTTTAGAGATACTGCGCGGAAACAGGCCCTTCGGCCCACCGGGTCCGTGCCGACCAGCGATCCCCGCCTATTAACACTATCCTACACACATTAAGGACAATTCTTACATTTACCAAGCCAATTAACCTACAAACCTGTACGTCTTTGGTGTGTGGGACGAAACCGAAGATCTCGGAGAAAGCCCATGCGGTCACGGGGAGAACATACAATACTCTGTACAGACGGCACCCGTAGTCGGGATCGAACCTGGGTCTCTGGCGCTGCAAGCTCTGTACGGCAGCAACTCTACCTCTGCCTAGATAGAGCTAGATAGAGCTCTTAAGGATAGCGGAGTCAGGTTGTATGGGGAGAAGGCAGGAACGGGGTACTGATTGAGAATGATCAGCCATGATCACATTGAATGGTGGTGCTGGCTTGAAGGGCCGAATGGCCTACTGCTGCACCTATTGTCTATTGTCTATTGCCGCTGCATAGCTCACAGAGTCAAAAAGTTCCACAGATGACATCTGAACTACAGGGAATAACTTTAGGGATTCAGGGATACAGGAAAATAATACAATTGACATCAAGGCCCTTTGGGGATGTGGAGAGGGGCAGCGGCTGGATATAACCTGGGGGTTTCCAGGTATGACCAATGTGAAGCCATTTCTACTAATCATACATTAATTACAATTGTTAAAAAATCTCCTCACATTATCAGAAGTTCATATGAGCAGATTTAGGCCATTCAGCCCATCAAGTTGAGTCCACCATTCAATCATGGCTGACCTATCTTTCCCTCTCAACCCATTCTCCTGCGTTCTCCCCCATAACACCTGACAACCGTACTAATCGTCAACTCCTCCCAGAGTCTAGTACCTACTTCCACTCTAGGGGTAACTTGTAGTAACCAATTAAACTAGCAGCCAGCATGTTCCTCGTGTTGTGGGAGGCAACTGGATCACACAAGACAATCCATGTGGTGATGGGGCCAACATGGATGCTTCACACAGACAGCACCAGAGGTCAGAAACTTAAATCTCTCTCCCTCTCTCCCCACATTTAACCATCTAACCATATAACCATATAACAACTACAGCACGGAAACAGGCCCGTTCGGCCCTACCAGTCCACGCCGACCACTCTCTCTGACCTAGTCTCATCTACCTGCTCTCAGACCATAACCCTCCAATCCCCTCTCATCCATATACCTATCCAATTTACTCTTAAATAATAAAATCGAGCCTGCCTCCACCACTTCCACCGGAAGCCCATTCCATACAGCCACCACCCTCTGAGTAAAGAAATTACCCCTCATGTTACCCCTAAACTTTTGTCCCTCAATTCTAAAGTTATGTCCCCTTGTTGGAATCTTCCCCACTCTCAAGAGGAAAAGCCTACCCACGTCAACTCTGTCCGTCCCTCTTAAATTTTTTAAAACCTCTATCAAGTCCCCCCTTAACCTTCTGCGCTCCAAAGAATAAAGACCCAACCTGTTCAACCTCTCTCTGTAGCTTAAGTGCTGAAACCCAGGCAACATTCTAGTAAATCTCCTCTGTACCCTCTCCATTTTGTCGACATCCTTCCTATAATTTGGCGACCAGAACTGCACACCATACTCCAGATTCGGCCTCACCAATGCCCTGTACAATTTTAACATTACATCCCAACTTCTATATTCGATGCTCTGATTTATAAAGGCAAGCATACCAAACGCCTTCTTCACCACCCTATCCACATGAGATTCCACCTTCAGGGAACAATGCACAGTTATTCCCAGATCCCTCTGTTCCACTGCATTCCTCAATTCCCTACCATTTACCCTGTACGTCCTATTTTGATTTGTCCTACCAAAATGCAGCACCTCACACTTATCAGCATTAAACTCCATCTGCCATCTTTCAGCCCACCCTTCCAAAAGGCCCAAGTCTCTCTGTAGACTTTGAAACTCGACTTCATTATTAACTACACCACCTATCTTAGTATCATCTGCATATTTACTAATCCAATTTGCCACACCATCATCCAGATCATTAATATAAATGACAAACAACAGTGGACCCAACACATATCCTTGGGGTACTCCACTAGACACTGGTCTCCAACCTGACATACAGTTGTCAACCATTACCCTCTGGTATCTCCCATTCAGCCATTGTTGAATCCATCTTGCAACCTCACTATTAATACCCAACGATTTAACCTTCTTAATCAACCTACCATGTGGAACCTTGTCAAATGCCTTACTGAAGTCCATATAGACAACATCCACAGCCTTGCCCTTATCAATTTCCCTGGTAACCTCTTCAAAATATTCACTGGAACTTGCTGTGAGTAAATTATCTTCCCTATTTCCTCCTGTCACTACACTTCAGAAATCCTTAAGTCAATACATGATCCTTTTCTTGTCCTAAAACCCACTGCATAAAAGTAAGCCATCTTGTTTAAGGCCCGACATCAAATCCAACACTTTGATCAAACTTTTGGCCACCTGCACTAAATGTCTTTTTGGTGAATCTGTGGAATTCATTGCCACAGGCAGCTGTGGAGGCCAAGTCAAAGGATATTTTTAAGGAGAAGATCGACAGATTCTTGATTAGTAAGGGCTTCAGGAGTTATGGGGCGAAAGCAGGAGAATGCAGGGAAAGTCAGGGATAGACCAGCCATGATTGAATGGCGGAGTAGACTTGACAGGCCAAATTGGCCTAATTCAGCTCTGAGAACCTATGAACTTTTTATAGCCCTCACTACACTCTTGCAAGGCAGTTTTTAATGTGTTAAAGGTGTTTTATAAATGAATGGGTAGAATGCTCCCAACATCTCCAGAGCAGACCCCAGCAAAGATGGCACAGTGGCGCAGCGCCAACGACCGGGGTTCGATCCTGGCTACGGGTGCTGCGTTTGTGGAGTTTGTACGTTCCTGTGACCGCATGAGTTTCCACCGGGTGCTCCGGTTTCCTCCCATGTCCCAAAGACGTGCAGGTTTGTAGGTTACAATTGGCTTCTACGAAATCGTCCCTAGTGTCAAGTCAAGTCAAGTCAATTTTATTTGTATAGCACATTTAAAAACAACCCACGTTGACCAAAGTGCTGTACATCAGTTCAGGTACTAAGAAACGGACATACAATGGCACACAAACATAACAGCACATACATAAACAGTTCACAGCGCCCCCCTCAGAGGGCCTCAAATGCTAGGGAGTAGAAATAGGTTTTGAGCCTGGACTTAAAGGAGACGATGGAGGGGGCAGTTCTGATGGGGAGAGGGATGCTGTTCCACAGTCTAGGAGCTGCAACCACAAAAGCGCGGTCACCCCTGAGCTTAAGCCTAGACCGCGGGATAGTGAGTAGCTCCAAGTGGGCCGACCTGAGGGACCTGGAGATAGAGTGGTGGGTTAGAGGTGTGTGTAGGATAGTGCTAGTGTGTGGGGATCACAGGTCGGCGCGGACTCGGTGGGTCGAAGGGCTCATATGTATCTCTAAATGGGGGAAGAACAATGGAGGACCCGGCGGGGATGGGGTGCCACCGTGAGAGGAAGAACAATGGACAATTGGGGAGGGTGGGAGACCAAAGGGCAATGGGGACCCGGGGTGGGGGAACCGTTGTGGGGATGGGGGGGAAGAGAGAACAAAAGGAGGAGCTGGTGTGCTTTGTAACATTAATGACTTAGACGAAGGGATTAAAAGTACCATTAGCAAATTTGCAGATGATACTAAGTTGGGGGGTAGTGTGAATTGTGAGGAAGATGCAATAAGGCTGCAGGGTGACTTGGACAGGTTGTGTGAGTGGGCGGATACATGGCAGATGCAGTTTAATGTAGATAAGTGTGAGGTTATTCACTTTGGAAGTAAGAATAGAAAGGCAGATTATTATCTGAATGGTGTCAAGTTAGGAGGAGGGGGAGTTCAACGAGATCTGGGTGTCCTAGTGCATCAGTCAATGAAAGGAAGCATGCAGGTACAGCAGGCAGTGAAGAAAGCCAATGGAATGTTGGCCTTCGTAACAAGAGGAGTTGAGTATAGGAGCAAAGAGGTCCTTCTACAGTTGTACCGGGCCCTGGTGAGGCCGCACCTGGAGTACTGTGTGCAGTTTTGGTCTCCAAATTTGAGGAAGGATATTCTTGCTATGGAGGGCGTGCAGCGTAGGTTCACTAGGTTAATTCCCGGAATGGCGGGACTGTCGTATGTTGAAAGGCTGGAGCGATTGGGCTTGTATACACTGGAATTTAGAAGGATGAGGGGGGATCTTATTGAAACATATAAGATAATTAGGGGATTGGACACATTAGAGGCAGATAACATGTTCCCAATGTTAGGGGAGTCCAGAACAAGGGGCCACAGTTTGAGAATAAGGGGTAGGCCATTTAGAACGGAGATGAGGAAGAACTTTTTCAGTCAGAGGGTGGTGAAGGTGTGGAATTCTCTGCCTCAGAAGGCAGTGGAGGCCAGTTCGTTGGATGCTTTCAAGAGAGAGCTGGATAGAGCTCTTGAGGATAGCGGAGTGAGGGGGTATGGGGAGAAGGCAGGAACGGGGTACTGATTGAGTGATCAGCCATGATCGCATTGAATGGCGGTGCTGGCTCGAAGGGCTGAATGGCCTACTCCTGCACCTATTGTCTATTGTCTATTGTCTATTGTAACTTTGTCAGCGCCGTAGATGGCTGCTATTTGTATACATCGGGTATGCAAGCAAAGAATCTCACTGTGCCTAGTCACATGGGACAATAAAATATTCCATTCCAAACTAAAAACGAATTTAAGTAGAGGGCACTGCTTACCTGCATTCCTTCCTGGCCAGAGATTCCCACTCCAACATCGGCAACCTGGATCATGCTAACATCATTGGCCCCGTCTCCTACAGTTAATGAATAATGCAGTGAAAACCAAGGACGGAAACAATAGGACTTCTTCGCTTCTTTGACATGATTGTATGGACCTGCTGGAGTTTCTCCCATTTGGTGCTACCCAGTCGTGCTATCTGAAATAAAAGCAGGAATAATGCTGGAAACTCTCAGCAGGCCGGGCGACATCTGTGAAGGGAGAAGCAGAGCCAGTGTTCACGGTTGGTGATCTTCCATCAAAAAATGTCCAAGCTGAGTCGAGGGGCTAGTCGGAGCAGCAGGAGCACATAAACTGAGCCACAACTGCGCGGCACCGCGGTAGAGTTGCTGCCTTACAGCGCGGAGGCCCAGATTCGATCCTGACCACGGGTGCTGCCTGTACGGAGTTTGTACGTCCTCCATGTGACCGTGTGGGTTTTCTCCGGGTGCTCCGGTTACCTCCCACATTCCAAAGACGTGCACGTTTGTAGGTTAATCGGCTTCAGCAAAATTGTACTTTGTCCGTAATGTGTGTAGGGTAGTGCTAGTGTACGGGGATCGCTGGTCGGCGCGGACTCAGTGGGCCAAAGGGCCTGTTTCCACACTGTTTCTTTAATCTAAACTAAACTAAACTAAACTAAAAATGCAGAAACAAAAGAATGTACCAGGGATGCTGCCTGACCCTATGAGTTAATCCAGCACTTAATGTCCTTTTTATTTAAGAGAACGTTAAATGTTCCCTTCTGCTACAGAAATAACTAAGCATCCGAATACTTGGGTAAGCTCTACAGATCTGGCAACAGCTTGCGGCGTGCTCGGTGTTAATGCAACTATTCCGAATCGCCACATCCACTGAGACTGCAGAGTTAAGGAGCACTATGTAGACCTGGAGAACATAAGCATTTAAAACCCTCATCCCACTTCTGTAATCCTGTGTTTATTATGTCTGGGCCATTATTTACAGCCAGCACCAGAGAAAGAGGACGCGGCAGGCTTTGTTTGGATATTGTCCACGATCTAGTCCACGCCCTGCTGGAAATAATACAGTGAAGACAGGCATAATAAACAGAAATGTTACTCTACTCCCAATAGACTGGTGGTTATTACCATTTACATCACCTTATTAATACCTGGGGCTAAAACGTTAATTTCAAGGCCAGGCTATCTCCTGTAAGCTGATATTCCCTTGAGCACATAGAATAAGGGTGATATAACAAAAAAGTTGTTTTAGAAAATTAAAGAATAAATTTCTTTTGGTGCAGCAGGGAACATAATGTTAAGATTAAGATGCTAGGACATTCAGAATATACTGTTTCATATGAGGGGTTGTGGGGATTTTGGCTCATCAAATGTTGCCCATCAATACACTACAACTCTGCCATGAATTAAGCCCAGCTTGGAACTGTCTTAGTGAGTTGGACCACCTCATGTATTTACTCCACCCAATTTACACAAGGGAGTTCAATTCCTCTGCAGTTCCAAACTCGAGAATGATAGAGTTCTGTTTAGAAGCAATGAGCGATGTTTCGGGTCGAGACCCTTCGTCAGACTGATCAGTCTGAAGAAGGGTCTCGACCCAAAACGGCGCCCATTCCTCCTCTCCAGAGATGCTGCCAGTCCCGCTGAGTTACTCCAGCATTTTGTGTCTACCTTCGATTTAAACCAGCATCTGCAGTTCTTTCCTACACATAAATTCTGTTTAGTTTAGTTTAGAGGCACAGCGTGGAAACGGGCTCTTCGGCCCACAGAGTTCACATCGACCAACAATCATCTGTTCACTAGTGTTCTAACCTACACACTTGGGACAATTTATAGAAGCCAATTAACCTACAAACCTGCACCACTTTGGAATGTGGGAGGAAACCAGAGCATCTGGAGAGAACCCATGTGGTCCCAGGGAGAACATGCAGACTCCATACAGACAGCACCCATTGTCAGGATTGAGCCTGGGTCTCTGCTGCTGTGAGGCAGCAACTCTACCGTTGCATGAAGATATTGTGGGATAGGACACTGATGAGTCAGGTTAAACTGAGAAGCTTTGCAGTAACATTGTGTGGTCACAGGGAAAGCGTGCAAACTCCGCACTGGCAGCACCCGAGGTCAGGATCGAACCCAGGTCACCGGCACTATGGGACAGAAACTGTGCCTGTACTAACCAGCTGCCAAGTGATGACCAAAAAATCTATCATTTGGTCTATCGGCATTTGAGACAATGTGCAACCAGAAGCAACGGGCGTGCGTGAGTGCGGTGATCTCAGTAACGTTGCACGTCAAACGAAATATACTTACCAATGGCTAAGGTCATCACTTTTAGTCTGTCCCGGACCAGTTTGACCACCATGCTTTTCTGCAATGGTGTGGAACGGCAGCACAACACAGTGCGGCAACTTTGGGCAAGCGCAAGGAACTTGTCCTCCAGTGTTTTCTCCAGTGCAAAGGTCAGCGTCTTGCCATCGACCACCAAGCTGAAGTTGTGCCGCACTGCTGCGGAGCTCGGCGAGGTCCTGTTCGACGGGGCAAAGTCGACCGCGCCGTTTGCGGCGGCGTGCAAGCGTTGGTTCAGAGGACTCTTTGATTCTACCTGGTTTAGGCACTGCTCCAGCAGAGCCGCGCAGTTCTCCTGTTGACAATGGAGTTCATCATGTGTTAGAAGCAGGGGGGCAATCTCGTCCATTATTATCAGCTGCTTTGTACCTCAGATGAGCCAAGAGAGTCAAGAATGTTTTATCGTCATATGTTCCAAACAGAAACAAGGAGATTCTTCCTTGCAGCAGCACAACAGCATATGTAAACATAGTAGATGTCTAAACATCGATGAAAGACTAGTGAAGGGAGGTGGCCACATGATAACCCCAATGATATACTTGCGTCTACACGATTAGTTTTATTAAGAGCTAGTTAACATGTAGGCATCTGTTTTTTGCATAGGGCGTTATTTATTGTACTTAGCATAAGTTGGTATATGTTGAAAGAATGGAGCGACTAGGCTTGTATACACTGGAATTTAGAAGGATGAGAGGAGATCTTATCGAAACGTATAAGATTATTAAGGGGTTGGACACGTTAAGAGGCAGGAAACATGTTCCCAATGTTGAGGGAGTCCAGAACAAGGGGCCACAGTTTAAGAATAAGGGGTAGGCCATTTAGAACTGAGATGAGGAAAATCTTTTTCAGTCAGAGAGTTGTGAATCTGTGGAATTCTCTGCCTCAGAAGGCAGTGGAGGCCAATTCTCTGAATGCATTCAAGAGAGAGCTGGATAAAGCTCTTAAGGATAGCGGAGTCAGGGGGTATGGGGAGAAGGCAGGAACGGGGTACTGATTGAGAATGATCAGCCATGATCACATTGAATGGCGGTGCTGGCTCGAAGGGCCGAATGGCCTCCTCCTGCACCTATTGTCTATTGTCTATATTCAGTTGGATAGTTAGATAATACTTTGGCTTTGGGCTTGGTATTCCTAGTTGAGCGCTTATCCTGGTACTTTGTGGTTTAATTGTTCTTGTAAACATAGTAGATAGACACAAAATTCTGGAGTAACTCAGCGGGTCTGGCAGCATCTCTGGAGAAAAGGTGACGTTTCGGGGTCGAGACCCATTTGAGTCTGAAGAATGGTCTCGACCCGAAACGGCACATTCCTTTTCTCCAGAGATGCTGCCTGACCCGCTGAGTTACTCCAGAATTTTGTTTCTATCTTCGGTGTAAAACCAGCATCTGCAGTTCCTTCCTACACGCTTTGTACCTCCTGTTAGTTTCAGCGATAAATTCAGGATTATTTTAATTGTTTGCGCCACTGGAGTTCCACATGATCTTTCTTCATAACTTGACCCCAAACACAAACTGAAACCAGGATCTGATCGATTTCTCTCCTCACCAATCGTGTGTCGTGCTCTGGGTGTGTGGGGCACAAAAATCCCCACTGGAAAATGGCTTCACTCACAACAAGAAATTCAGGAAACAGGACTGCTGGTGAGGCCGCATTTGTAGCATTGTACTCAGTTTTGGCCACGCCCCGCTGTGTTGGAAGGAGGCCATCAAGCTGGAAAGGGTGCAGAGAAGATATACGAGGTTGGTACCAGGACTCGAGGGCCTGAGCTATCAGGAGTGGTTGAGCAGACAAGGACTTTATTCCTTGGAGCGCAGGAGGACGAGGGGTAATCCCATAGGGGTGTGTAAAATCATGAAAGGAATAGATAGGGTGGATGCACTGAGTCATTTACCCAGACTAGGGGGAATCAAGAACCAGAGGGCGTAGGTTTGAGGTGAGAGGGGAAAGATTTAATGAGGGGCAACGTTCTCACTTGGCTATTTGGTGGTTATATGGAACGAGCTGCTAGAGGGGGTAGTTGAGGGGGTAATATAACAGCAATTAAAAAACACTTGGATGGTACATGGATGAGAAATGTTTAGAGGGATATGGACCAAAAGAGGGGAATTGGGACTAGCTTAGACAGGGCATGTTGGTCAGCATGGAGCAGTTGTGCTGAAGATCTTGTACGACTATGACCAGCTCAGTCTTCAAGGTCTACTACTGAATACTATTGTGAATACTATTGAGAAAACAGGTGTCAGAGGTTATGTGGAGAAGGCAGGAGAATGGGGTTGGAAGGGAGAGATAGATCAGCCACGATTGAATGGTGGAGTAGACTTGATGGGCCGAATGGCCTAATTTGACTCCTATTCCTTATGACCTCATGACCGCCTGGCAGAGCTGTCTGCCAACAACCACAGTGCAGACAGTATTCCAGAGAGGATTGCCGCAAACAGCAAGCTTGGGAAGTTTCAGGTATCCACCCAACTACAACCTCACTGCCCTGCCCTCAATAAAATACCTGGTCCTGGGAAGAAGCCTTCAGCGGAATCGACTTTGCCAGATGGTAGAAGCGCCAATGCTCCAGTAAACCTGCAAGTCTTATCACAGGGGCATGACTACTCTGAGACCATCCCATTGAGGCTGGATCGCAGGATGGTCTGAAGGCAGGCGTTCTGTCCTCTTCTGAGCCAGTAAAACTCAGTCTCGCACACCGGCAGAACACCAAAATTCCCCAACGTCACCTGGCAGGTGGAATCCCTATCACACTAATTAATTCGTGCGGCCCGGTGGTGCGGCAGTAGAGCTGCTGCCTTGCAGTGCCCAGGAGCCCGGTTCAATCCTGACTTTGGGTGCTTGTCTGTATGGAGTTTGCATGTTCTCCCCTGGAGGGCGTGCAGCGTAGGTTCACTAGGTTAATTCCCGGAATGGCGGGACTGTCGTATGTTGAAAGGCTGGAGCGATTGGGCTTGTATACACTGGAATTTAGAAGGATGAGGGGGGATCTTATTGAAACATATAAGATAATTAGGGGATTGGACACATTAGAGGCAGGAAACATGTTCCCAATGTTGGGGGAGTCCAGAACAAGGGGCCACAGTTTAAGAATAAGGGGTAGGCCATTTAGAACGGAGATGAGGAAGAACTTTTTCAGTCAGAGAGTGGTGAAGGTGTGGAATTCTCTGCCTCAGAAGGCAGTGGAGGCCAGTTCGTTGGATGCTTTCAAGAGAGAGCTGAATAGAGCGTCATTAGAAACAGGGATGGTGCCGGAAGATTGGCGCATTGCGCATGTTGTGCCGTTGTTTAAAAAAGGTTCTAAAAGTAAACCTAGCAATTATAGACCTATTAGTTTGACGTCTGTGGTGGGAAAATTAATGGAAAAGATACTTAGGGACAATATATATAATTATTTGGATAATCAAGGCCTGATTAGAAACAGTCAACATGGATTTGTGCCTGGAAGGTCATGTTTGACTAATCTTCTTGAATTTTTTGAAGAGGTTACCAGGGAAATTGATAAGGGCAAGGCTGTGGATGTTGTCTATATGGACTTCAGTAAGGCATTTGACAAGGTTCCACATGGAAGGTTGATTAAGAAGGTTAAATCGTTGGGTATTAATAGTGAGGTTGCAAGATGGATTCAACAATGGCTGAATGGGAGATACCAGAGGGTAACGGTTGACAATTGTATGTCAGGTTGGAGGCCAGTGTCTAGTGGAGTGCCCCAAGGATCTGTGTTGGGTCCACTGTTGTTTGTCATTTACATTAATGATCTGGATGATGGTGTGGCAAATTGGATTAGTAAATATGCAGATGATACTAAGATAGGTGGAGTAGTTGATAGTGAGGTAGATTTTCAAAGTCTACAGAGAGACTTGGGCCTTTTGGAAGGGTGGGCTGAAAGATGGTAGATGGAGTTTAATGCTGATAAGTGTGAGGTGCTGCATTTTGGTAGGACAAATCAAAATAGGACGTACAGGGTAAATGGTAGGGAATTGAGGAATGCAGTGGAACAGAGGGATCTGGGAATAACTGTGCATTGTTCCCTGAAGGTGGAATCTCATGTGGATAGGGTGGTGAAGAAGGCGTTTGGTATGCTTGCCTTTATAAATCAGAGCATCGAGTATAGAAGTTGGGATGTAATGTTGAAATTGTACAGGGCATTGGTGAGGCCGAATCTGGAGTATGGTGTGCAGTTCTGGTCGCCAAATTATAGGAAGGATGTCGACAAAATGGAGAGGGTACAGAGGAGATTTACTAGAATGTTGCCTGGGTTTCAGCACTTAGGCTATAGAGAGAGGTTGAACAGGTTGGGTCTTTATTCTTTGGAGCGTAGAAGGTTGAGGGGGGACTTGATAGAGGTTTTTTAAATTTTGAGAGGGACGGACAGAGTTGACGTGGGTAGGCTTTTCCCTTTGAGAGTGGGGAAGATTCCAACAAGGGGACATAGCTTCAGAATTGAGGGACAAAGGTTTAGGGGTAACATGAGGGGGAACTTCTTTACTTAGAGGGTTGTGGCTGTATGGAATGGACTTCCGGTGGAAGTGGTGGAGGCTGGCTCGATTTTATTATTTAAGAGTAAATTGGATAGGTATATGGATAGGAGGGGATTGGAGGGTTATGGTCTGAGTGCAGGTAGATGAGACTAGGTCAGGGAGAATGGTCGGCGTGGACTGGTAGGGCCGGACAGGCCTGTTTCCATGCTGTAGTTGTTATATGTTATAGAGCTCTTAAGGATAGCGGAGTGAGGGGGTATGGGGAGAAGGCAGGAACGGGGTACTGATTGAGAGTGATCAGCCATGATCGCATTGAATGGCGGTGCTGGCTCGAAGGGCTGAATGGCCTACTCCTGCACCTATTGTCTATTGTCTATTGTCTATTGTCCTGCGTAGATTTTCTCTGAGATGTCTGGTTTCCTCCCATGCTCCAAAGACGTACAGGCTTGTAGGTTAATTGGCTTGGTATAATTATAAATTGTCATTAGTGTGCGCAGGATAGCGGCAGTGTGCGGGGATCGCGGGTCAGTGCGGACTCGGTGGCCCTGTTTCCGCGCTGTATCTCTAAACTGAATTAAACTCCACGATCAATAAATAGCGGCTCTGTATGAATTCTGAAGATCAGCCATCTACACGCAATAATGGGCTCTCGTGTGCCCTCTTCAACATGTGAACTAGGAGCAGGAGAATATCACTCATCCTTTCTCTGGCATTTGATAAGGTCCTGGGTGACCTGTTTGTAACCTGAACTCCACAATTCTCTCTACCCTCTGTTATATTTCATTTCCTTATGTATCAAGAATCCATCAACCTTGTTGAAAAAAACAATTACAAAACAATACATTCATTTACGACTAATTCTATTGAAGCATTAAAACGATAATACAAAACAAATAATTATGCACCACTCTAATGAAATTTGGCAGACCTGTGGAATGAATAGGCATGTACTGTATACAGGGCATTTTCAATCCTTTGGCTCAAGACAGTGAGGAAATGCCCCTGGAATCAATGGTTATTCAAGACACAGTAAATGGCTCGATTGTAATCATGCATTGTCTTACCACTGACTGGTTAGCACGCAACAAAAGCTTATCCCTGCACCTCGGTTTCCCGTGACAATAAACTAAACTGAAACTGAAACACGGAGCACAAGGTCTGAGACACGGTGGCCCAGCAGTTAGTACAGCTGCCTCACGGCTCCAGGGACCTGGGTTCAATCCTGACCTCGGGTGCTGCCTGTATAGTCTTCACCCCATGTTCCTGTCAGGTGCTTCAGCTTCCAATCACATCTCGCAGAGAAGTAAATAAACTGAAACTTAGCCCTTACTGTGGGCAAAAAAGATCAAAAGGGAATAGACGGGCATTTTGAGATAGAATAGGTTGCAGGGTAGAGGGAAAATAAGGAGTGGGAAATAGAAACATAGAACATAGAAAAATAGGTGCAGGAGTCTGCCATTCGGCCCTTCGAGCCAAGTACCTCCATTCAATATGATCATGGCTGATCATCTAAAACCAGTACCCCGTTCCTGTTTTCTCCCCTTATCCCTTGATTCCTTTAGCCCCAAGAGCTAAATCTAACTCTCTCTTGAAAACATCCAGTGAATTGCCCTCCACTGCCTTCTGCGGCAGAGAATTTCACAGATTCACAACTATCTGGGTGAAATGCGAGCAAAGGGATTTCTCTGCTGGAATATAGCATGGACCCGATGGGCTGAATGGCATCCTTCTGTGTCTTTGTAACTAAAGCTGGAGCAAGCTGATGTGCAGGCTCTAGCGAATTGGTTGGTGTCTTCTCAGCCACTTGCTAGCCCATGGCATGATCTGGCGCATTGACTCCTGATTATCTCAAACATCTAATCAATCTCCACTCCTCAGGGGGTAGTGTGGCAGAGTGGTTAAACTATAAGAAAATAACTGCAGATGCTGGTACAAATCGAAGGTATTTATTCACAAAATGCTGGAGTAACTCAGCAGGTCAGGCAGCATCTCGGGAGAGAAGGAATAGGTGACGTTTTGGGTCGAGACTGAAGAAGGGTCTCGACCCGAAGCGTCACCCATTCCTTCTCTCCTGAGATGCTGCCTGACCTGCTGAGTTACTCCAGCATTTTGGGAATAAATACCTTTGAGAGTGGTTAAACTATTGGATGAGCAACCCAGAGGCCTGCACTGATGCTAAAGAGTTCAACCTCCACACCAACCAAGGAATTTAGACACAATTAGTCAGATACATCTGGGTTAGAAAACTGGTATCAAAATATTTAGTTCAGAGATACAGCATGGAAACAGACCCTCGGCCCACCGAGCCCACGCCGACCAGCGATCCCCGCACACTAGCTCTATTCTACACACTCGGGACAATTTACAGAGGCTAACTAAGCCGCACACCTGCACATCTTTGGAATGTGGGAGGAAACCGGAGCACCCGGAGAGAACCCACCCGGTCACAAGGGGGCTGTACAAACTTCGCACAGACAGCACCCATAGTCAGGATTGAAGTTTGGTCTCTGGAGCTGCCAGGCAGTAAGTCTACTGTTGTGCCACTGTGCTGCCCTAATGTACCGACCGGGCTGTTGTAATATCCATCTGGCTCAGAAATACCGCCCAGGACCCAACTACTCCTCCTACCTGCTCTGGAATCAAGTGCGATTCTAGAGCATGAGTGATGAGACCAAGTTCTAAAACGGTCTTGCAATTCCTGTCAAGGGTTATTAGAGATATGCAAAAAAAGTTGCATGGCCCAGCACCATCAAAACTCCGTTAAAAAAAAAATTACATACTTAGGATGACCTATTTCACCCTCTTTAGAAGGAAAATAATTGGTTCTCTGCACCCTCCCTTCTCTGGTTTGGCATGTCGCTCCCCTGTCTTCCTTAGTAAATTCCACCATCTACATCCTTTTGCCTTTTCCACTGATCACCACTGGCTTTCACCTATCTCTCTCTCTCTTCCCTACCTGACTCAACTGCCAACCAGCTCCTCCTCAATTGAATCTATTGAACACCTGCTAACTCTTGTCCCACCCCTTCCCCTCACCTCTCTTAACCAGCTACGTGCCCTCTACTCCATCAGTCTGAAGCAGAGGAAGGCACGGTGGCGCAGCGGTAGGGTTGCTGCCTTACAGCGCCAGAGTCCCGGGTTCGATCCTGACTATGGCTGCTTGTCTGTACGGAGTCAGCCATGATCACATTGAATGGCGGTGCTGGCCCGAAGGGCCGAATGGCCTACTCCTGCACCTATTGTCTATTGTCTATTGTCTGTAAGGAGTTTGTATGTTCTCCCCGCGACCTGCATGGTTTTCTCCAGGTGCTCTGGTTTCACTCTAACAAGCCGTACAGGTTTGGAGGTTAATTGGCTTTGGTAAAAATTGCAAATTGTTCCTAGTGTGTGTAGGATAGTGTTTGTGTGCGGGGATCACTGATCGGCACGGTCTCGGTGGGCTGAAGAGCCTGTTTCTGTGCTGTATCTCTAAACTAAACTAAACAGAGCCCCTTTTTGAAACACCATCTGTCCATTTCCTTCCATGGATGCTGTCTGATCCGCTAATGTCTCTCCACACTGTAACTTTTGGCTTCCAGTCTTGAGGCCAACATTAATCTCTCTCACCTTCTTTTGAGTTCCTTCTTATGTCTTATGAATAGTTGCCAAGTGTTTTGATGTGCATGCCAAGGCACAATATCAAAAGTGGTCAAAGCCTTTTGCAGTGCACCCTGCATATATGGTCCTTTATGGATCAGAGACAGTTCTTTGGAAAAATACTCACAGGATTTACTTACACACTGTTAAATTTGGCAAGGCCTTGGAAAAGTTGCCAAGCAACAGTGCACTGATCTGACATCTGCTGAAACTAACAGATGTTCCCTGATTATTCTCGCTTCATCTGCATTTGCAAACGGCTTCAAATGTAAGTTAGCTT